>NC_136259.1:27445000-28045000 GCF_053564925.1 Oryzias latipes
GGCTTCTGCCTCTTCCTGGGGAAGCAGCGGAAGAGGCCGCCTTCCCCAGCTGGAGGAGCATCTCTCCTCTGCTGCTGATGCTGCAGGTGGGCAGCCACAGCAGGGTCTCTCCTTGGCAGGAAAGAGGAGCTTCGCTTGGGCCTGGGCTACAGCCTCTTCCTGGGGAAGCAGCGGAAGAGGCCGCCTTTCCCTAGCTGGTGGAGCATCTCTCCTCTGCTGCTGATGCTGCAGGGGGGAAGCCACAGCAGGGTCTCTCCTTGGCAGGAAAGAGGAGCTTCGCTTGGGCCTGGGCTACAGCCTCTTCCTGGGGAAGCAGCGGAAGAGGCCGCCTTTCCCTAGCTGGTGGAGCATCTCTCCTCTGCTGCTGATGCTGCAGGGGGGCAGCCACAGCAGGGTCTCTCCTTGGCAGGAAAGAGGAGCTTCTCTTCGGCCTGCGCTTCTGCCTCTTCCTGGGGAAGCAGCGGAAGAGGCTGCCTTCCCCAGGTGGAGGAGCATCTCTCCTCTGCTGCTGCTGCTGATGCTGCAGGGGGGCAGCCACAGCAGGGTCTCTCCTTGGCAGGAAAGAGGAGCTTCGCTTGGGCCTGGGCTACAGCCTCTTCCTGGGGAAGCAGCGGAAGAGGCTGCCTTCCCCAGCTGGAGGAGCATCTCTCCTCTGCTGCTGCTGCTGCAGGTGGGCAGCCACAGCAGGGTCTCTCCTTGGCAGGAAAGAGGAGCTTCTCTTCGGCCTGGGCTTCTGCCTCTTCCTGGGGAAGCAGCGGAAGAGGCTGCCTTCCCCAGGTGGAGGAGCATCTCTCCTCTGCTGCTGCTGCTGATGCTGCAGGTGGGCAGCCACAGCAGGGTCTCTCCTTGGCAGGAAAGAGGAGCTTCGCTGCGGCCTGGGCCACAGCCTCTTCCTGGGGAAGCAGCGAAAGAGGCTGCCTTCCCCAGCTGGTGGAGCATCTCTCCTCTGCTGCTGATGCTGCAGGGGGGAAGCCACAGCAGGGTCCCTCCTTGGCAGGACAGAGGAGCTTCGCTTCGGCCGGGGCTTCTGCCTCTTCCTGGGGAAGCAGCGGAAGAGGCCGCCTTCCCCAGGTGGAGGAGCATCTCTCCTCTGCTGCTGCTGCTGATGCTGCAGGTGGGCAGCCACAGCAGGGTCTCTCCTTGGCAGGAAAGAGGAGCTTCGCTGCGGCCTGGGCTACAGCCTCTTCCTGGGGAAGCAGCGGAAGAGGCTGCCTTCCCCAGCTGGAGGAGCATCTCTCCTCTGCTGCTGATGCTGCAGGTGGGCAGCCACAGCAGGGTCTCTCCTTGGCAGGAAAGAGGAGCTTCTCTTCGGCCTGGGCTTCTGCCTCTTCCTGGGGAAGCAGCGGAAGAGGCTGCCTTCCCCAGGTGGAGGAGCATCTCTCCTCTGCTGCTGCTGCTGATGCTGCAGGTGGGCAGCCACAGCAGGGTCTCTCCTTGGCAGGAAAGAGGAGCTTCGCTTGGGCCTGGGCTACAGCCTCTTCCTGGGGAAGCAGCGGAAGAGGCTGCCTTCCCCAGCTGGAGGAGCATCTCTCCTCTGCTGCTGATGCTGCAGGTGGGCAGCCACAGCAGGGTCTCTCCTTGGCAGGAAAGAGGAGCTTCTCTTCGGCCTGGGCTACAGCCTCTTCCTGGGGATGCAGCGGAAGAGGCTGCCTTCCCCAGGTGGAGGAGCATCTCTCCTCTTCTGCTGCTGCTGCTGCTGCTGCTGATGCTGCTGCAGGTGGGCAGCCACAGCAGGGTCTCTCCTTGGCAGGAAAGAGGAGCTTCGCTTGGGCCTGGGCTACAGCCTCTTCCTGGGGAAGCAGCGGAAGAGGCTGCCTTCCCCAGCTGGAGGAGCATCTCTCCTCTGCTGCTGCTGCTGCTGATGCTGCAGGTGGGCAGCCACAGCAGGGTCTCTCCTTGGCAGGAAAGAGGAGCTTCGCTTCGGCCTGGGCTACAGCCTCTTCCTGGGGATGCAGCGGAAGAGGCTGCCTTACCCAGGTGGAGGAGCATCTCTCCTCTGCTGCTGATGCTGCAGGTGGGCAGCCACAGCAGGGTCCCTCCTTGGCAGGACAGAGGAGCTTCTCTTCGGCCTGGGCTTCTGCCTCTTCCTGGGGAAGCAGCGGAAGAGGCTGCCTTACCCAGGTGGAGGAGCATCTCTCCTCTGCTGCTGATGCTGCAGGGGGGCAGCCACAGCAGGGTCTCTCCTTGGCAGGACAGAGGAGCTTCGCTTCGGCCGGGGCTTCTGCCTCTTCCTGGTGAAGCAGCGGAAGAGGCTGCCTTACCCAGGTGGAGGAGCATCTCTCCTCTGCTGCTGATGCTGCAGGTGGGCAGCCACAGCAGGGTCTCTCCTTGGCAGGAAAGAGGAGCTTCTCTTCGGCCTGGGCTACAGCCTCTTCCTGGGGAAGCAGCGGAAGAGGCTGCCTTCCCCAGGTGGAGGAGCATCTCTCCTCTGCTGCTGCTGCTGCTGATGCTGCTGCAGGTGGGCAGCCACAGCAGGGTCTCTCCTTGGCAGGAAAGAGGAGCTTCGCTTCGGCCTGGGCTACAGCCTCTTCCTGGGGAAGCAGCGGAAGAGGCTGCCTTCCCCAGCTGGAGGAGCATCTCTCCTCTGCTGCTGCTGCTGCTGATGCTGCAGGTGGGCAGCCACAGCAGGGTCTCTCCTTGGCAGGACAGAGGAGCTTCTCTTCGGCCTGGGCTTCTGCCTCTTCCTGGTGAAGCAGCGGAAGAGGCTGCCTTCCCCAGCTGGAGGAGCATCTCTCCTCTGCTGCTGCTGCTGCTGATGCTGCAGGTGGGCAGCCACAGCAGGGTCTCTCCTTGGCAGGAAAGAGGAGCTTCTCTTCGGCCTGGGCTTCTGCCTCTTCCTGGTGAAGCAGCGGAAGAGGCTGCCTTCCCCAGGTGGAGGAGCATCTCTCCTCTGCTGCTGCTGCTGATGCTGCAGGTGGGCAGCCACAGCAGGGTCTCTCCTTGGCAGGAAAGAGGAGCTTCGCTTCGGCCTGGGCTACAGCCTCTTCCTGGGGAAGCAGCGGAAGAGGCTGCCTTCCCCAGCTGGAGGAGCATCTCTCCTCTGCTGCTGCTGCTGCTGCTGCTGCTGCTGATGCTGCAGGTGGGCAGCCACAGCAGGGTCTCTCCTTGGCAGGAAAGAGGAGCTTCTCTTCGGCCTGGGCTACAGCCTCTTCCTGGGGATGCAGCGGAAGAGGCTGCCTTCCCCAGGTGGAGGAGCATCTCTCCTCTGCTGCTGCTGCTGCTGATGCTGCTGCAGGTGGGCAGCCACAGCAGGGTCTCTCCTTGGCAGGAAAGAGGAGCTTCGCTTCGGCCTGGGCTACAGCCTCTTCCTGGGGAAGCAGCGGAAGAGGCTGCCTTCCCCAGCTGGAGGAGCATCTCTCCTCTGCTGCTGCTGCTGCTGCTGCTGATGCTGCAGGTGGGCAGCCACAGCAGGGTCTCTCCTTGGCAGGACAGAGGAGCTTCGCTTCGGCCGGGGCTTCTGCCTCTTCCTGGTGAAGCAGCGGAAGAGGCTGCCTTACCCAGGTGGAGGAGCATCTCTCCTCTGCTGCTGATGCTGCAGGGGGGCAGCCACAGCAGGGTCTCTCCTTGGCAGGACAGAGGAGCTTCGCTTCGGCCGGGGCTTCTGCCTCTTCCTTGTGAAGCAGCGGAAGAGGCTGCCTTACCCAGGTGGAGGAGCATCTCTCCTCTGCTGCTGATGCTGCAGGTGGGCAGCCACAGCAGGGTCTCTCCTTGGCAGGAAAGAGGAGCTTCTCTTCGGCCTGGGCTTCTGCCTCTTCCTGGGGAAGCAGCGGAAGAGGCTGCCTTCCCCAGGTGGAGGAGCATCTCTCCTCTGCTGCTGCTGCTGCTGCTGCTGATGCTGCAGGTGGGCAGCCACAGCAGGGTCTCTCCTTGGCAGGACAGAGGAGCTTCTCTTCGGCCTGGGCTTCTGCCTCTTCCTGGTGAAGCAGCGGAAGAGGCTGCCTTCCCCAGCTGGAGGAGCATCTCTCCTCTCCTCTGCTGCTGCTGCTGCTGATGCTGCAGGTGGGCAGCCACAGCAGGGTCTCTCCTTGGCAGGAAAGAGGAGCTTCTCTTCGGCCTGGGCTTCTGCCTCTTCCTGGTGAAGCAGCGGAAGAGGCTGCCTTACCCAGGTGGAGGAGCATCTCTCCTCTGCTGCTGATGCTGCAGGTGGGCAGCCACAGCAGGGTCTCTCCTTGGCAGGAAAGAGGAGCTTCTCTTCGGCCTGGGCTTCTGCCTCTTCCTGGGGAAGCAGCGGAAGAGGCTGCCTTACCCAGGTGGAGGAGCATCTCTCCTCTGCTGCTGATGCTGCAGGGGGGCAGCCACAGCAGGGTCTCTCCTTGGCAGGACAGAGGAGCTTCGCTTCGGCCTGGGCTTCTGCCTCTTCCTGGGGAAGCAGCGGAAGAGGCTGCCTTACCCAGGTGGAGGAGCATCTCTCCTCTGCTGCTGATGCTGCAGGGGGGCAGCCACAGCAGGGTCTCTCCTTGGCAGGAAAGAGGAGCTTCGCTTCGGCCTGGGCTACAGCCTCTTCCTGGGGAAGCAGCGGAAGAGGCTGCCTTCCCCAGCTGGAGGAGCATCTCTCCTCTGCTGCTGCTGCTGCTGCTGCTGCTGCTGATGCTGCAGGTGGGCAGCCACAGCAGGGTCTCTCCTTGGCAGGACAGAGGAGCTTCGCTTCGGCCTGGGCTTCTGCCTCTTCCTGGTGAAGCAGCGGAAGAGGCTGCCTTACCCAGGTGGAGGAGCATCTCTCCTCTGCTGCTGATGCTGCAGGTGGGCAGCCACAGCAGGGTCTCTCCTTGGCAGGAAAGAGGAGCTTCTCTTCGGCCTGGGCTACAGCCTCTTCCTGGGGATGCAGCGGAAGAGGCTGCCTTCCCCAGGTGGAGGAGCATCTCTCCTCTGCTGCTGCTGCTGCTGATGCTGCTGCAGGTGGGCAGCCACAGCAGGGTCTCTCCTTGGCAGGAAAGAGGAGCTTCGCTTCGGCCTGGGCTACAGCCTCTTCCTGGGGAAGCAGCGGAAGAGGCTGCCTTCCCCAGCTGGAGGAGCATCTCTCCTCTGCTGCTGCTGCTGCTGATGCTGCAGGTGGGCAGCCACAGCAGGGTCTCTCCTTGGCAGGAAAGAGGAGCTTCGCTTCGGCCTGGGCTACAGCCTCTTCCTGGGGAAGCAGCGGAAGAGGCTGCCTTCCCCAGCTGGAGGAGCATCTCTCCTCTGCTGCTGCTGCTGCTGATGCTGCAGGTGGGCAGCCACAGCAGGGTCTCTCCTTGGCAGGAAAGAGGAGCTTCGCTTCGGCCTGGGCTACAGCCTCTTCCTGGGGAAGCAGCGGAAGAGGCTGCCTTCCCCAGCTGGAGGAGCATCTCTCCTCTGCTGCTGCTGCTGATGCTGCAGGTGGGCAGCCACAGCAGGGTCTCTCCTTGGCAGGAAAGAGGAGCTTCGCTGCGGCCTGGGCTACAGCCTCTTCCTGGGGAAGCAGCAAAAGAGGCTGCCTTCCCCAGCTGGTGGAGCATCTCTCCTCTGCTGCTGATGCTGCAGGGGGGAAGCCACAGCAGGGTCCCTCCTTGGCAGGACAGAGGAGCTTCGCTTCGGCCGGGGCTTCTGCCTCTTCCTGGTGAAGCAGCGGAAGAGGCTGCCTTCCCCAGGTGGAGGAGCATCTCTCCTCTGCTGCTGCTGCTGATGCTGCAGGTGGGCAGCCACAGCAGGGTCTCTCCTTGGCAGGAAAGAGGAGCTTCGCTGCGGCCTGGGCTACAGCCTCTTCCTGGGGAAGCAGCAAAAGAGGCTGCCTTCCCCAGCTGGTGGAGCATCTCTCCTCTGCTGCTGATGCTGCAGGTGGGCAGCCACAGCAGGGTCTCTCCTTGGCAGGAAAGAGGAGCTTCGCTTCGGCCTGGGCTACAGCCTCTTCCTGGGGAAGCAGCGGAAGAGGCTGCCTTCCCCAGCTGGAGGAGCATCTCTCCTCTGCTGCTGCTGCTGCTGATGCTGCAGGTGGGCAGCCACAGCAGGGTCTCTCCTTGGCAGGAAAGAGGAGCTTCGCTTCGGCCTGGGCTACAGCCTCTTCCTGGGGAAGCAGCGGAAGAGGCTGCCTTCCCCAGCTGGAGGAGCATCTCTCCTCTGCTGCTGCTGCTGCTGCTGCTGATGCTGCAGGTGGGCAGCCACAGCAGGGTCTCTCCTTGGCAGGACAAAGGAGCTTCGCTTCGGCCGGGGCTTCTGCCTCTTCCTGGTGAAGCAGCGGAAGAGGCCTCCTTACCCAGGTGGAGGAGCATCTCTCCTCTGCTGCTGCTGCTGCTGCTGCTGATGCTGCAGGTGGGCAGCCACAGCAGGGTCTCTCCTTGGCAGGACAGAGGAGCTTCGCTTCGGCCTGGGCTTCTGCCTCTTCCTGGGGAAGCAGCGGAAGAGGCTGCCTTACCCAGGTGGAGGAGCATCTCTCCTCTGCTGCTGATGCTGCAGGTGGGCAGCCACAGCAGGGTCTCTCCTTGGCAGGAAAGAGGAGCTTCTCTTCGGCCTGGGCTACAGCCTCTTCCTGGGGATGCAGCGGAAGAGGCTGCCTTCCCCAGGTGGAGGAGCATCTCTCCTCTGCTGCTGCTGCTGCTGATGCTGCTGCAGGTGGGCAGCCACAGCAGGGTCTCTCCTTGGCAGGAAAGAGGAGCTTCGCTTCGGCCTGGGCTTCTGCCTCTTCCTGGGGAAGCAGCGGAAGAGGCTGCCTTCCCCAGCTGGAGGAGCATCTCTCCTCTGCTGCTGCTGCTGCTGATGCTGCAGGTGGGCAGCCACAGCAGGGTCTCTCCTTGGCAGGACAGAGGAGCTTCGCTTCGGCCGGGGCTTCTGCCTCTTCCTGGTGAAGCAGCGGAAGAGGCTGCCTTACCCAGGTGGAGGAGCATCTCTCCTCTGCTGCTGATGCTGCAGGTGGGCAGCCACAGCAGGGTCTCTCCTTGGCAGGAAAGAGGAGCTTCTCTTCGGCCTGGGCTACAGCCTCTTCCTGGGGATGCAGCGGAAGAGGCTGCCTTCCCCAGGTGGAGGAGCATCTCTCCTCTGCTGCTGCTGCTGCTGATGCTGCAGGTGGGCAGCCACAGCAGGGTCTCTCCTTGGCAGGAAAGAGGAGCTTCTCTTCGGCCTGGGCTTCTGCCTCTTCCTGGTGAAGCAGCGGAAGAGGCTGCCTTCCCCAGCTGGAGGAGCATCTCTCCTCTGCTGCTGCTGCTGCTGCTGCTGATGCTGCAGGTGGGCAGCCACAGCAGGGTCTCTCCTTGGCAGGACAGAGGAGCTTCGCTTCGGCCGGGGCTTCTGCCTCTTCCTGGTGAAGCAGCGGAAGAGGCTGCCTTACCCAGGTGGAGGAGCATCTCTCCTCTGCTGCTGATGCTGCAGGTGGGCAGCCACAGCAGGGTCTCTCCTTGGCAGGAAAGAGGAGCTTCTCTTCGGCCTGGGCTTCTGCCTCTTCCTGGGGAAGCAGCGGAAGAGGCTGCCTTCCCCAGGTGGAGGAGCATCTCTCCTCTGCTGCTGCTGCTGCTGCTGCTGATGCTGCAGGTGGGCAGCCACAGCAGGGTCTCTCCTTGGCAGGACAGAGGAGCTTCGCTTCGGCCGGGGCTTCTGCCTCTTCCTGGTGAAGCAGCGGAAGAGGCTGCCTTACCCAGGTGGAGGAGCATCTCTCCTCTGCTGCTGATGCTGCAGGGGGGCAGCCACAGCAGGGTCTCTCCTTGGCAGGACAGAGGAGCTTCGCTTCGGCCTGGGCTTCTGCCTCTTCCTGGGGAAGCAGCGGAAGAGGCTGCCTTACCCAGGTGGAGGAGCATCTCTCCTCTGCTGCTGATGCTGCAGGGGGGCAGCCACAGCAGGGTCTCTCCTTGGCAGAACAGAGGAGCTTCGCTTCGGCCTGGGCTTCTGCCTCTTCCTGGGGAAGCAGCGGAAGAGGCTGCCTTACCCAGGTGGAGGAGCATCTCTCCTCTGCTGCTGATGCTGCAGGTGGGCAGCCACAGCAGGGTCTCTCCTTGGCAGGAAAGAGGAGCTTCTCTTCGGCCTGGGCTACAGCCTCTTCCTGGGGATGCAGCGGAAGAGGCTGCCTTCCCCAGGTGGAGGAGCATCTCTCCTCTGCTGCTGATGCTGCTGATGCTGCAGGTGGGCAGCCACAGCAGGGTCTCTCCTTGGCAGGAAAGAGGAGCTTCTCTTCGGCCTGGGCTTCTGCCTCTTCCTGGGGAAGCAGCGGAAGAGGCTGCCTTCCCCAGGTGGAGGAGCATCTCTCCTCTGCTGCTGCTGCTGATGCTGCAGGTGGGCAGCCACAGCAGGGTCTCTCCTTGGCAGGAAAGAGGAGCTTCGCTGCGGCCTGGGCTACAGCCTCTTCCTGGGGAAGCAGCGAAAGAGGCTGCCTTCCCCAGGTGGAGGATCATCTCTCCTCTGCTGCTGATGCTGCAGGTGGGCAGCCACAGCAGGGTCTCTCCTTGGCAGGAAAGAGGAGCTTCTCTTCGGCCTGGGCTACAGCCTCTTCCTGGGGATGCAGCGGAAGAGGCTGCCTTCCCCAGGTGGAGGAGCATCTCTCCTCTGCTGCTGATGCTGCAGGTGGGCAGCCACAGCAGGGTCTCTCCTTGGCAGGACAGAGGAGCTTCGCTTCGGCCGGGGCTTCTGCCTCTTCCTGGTGAAGCAGCGGAAGAGGCTGCCTTCCCCAGCTGGAGGAGCATCTCTCCTCTGCTGCTGCTGCTGCTGATGCTGCAGGTGGGCAGCCACAGCAGGGTCTCTCCTTGGCAGGACAGAGGAGCTTCTCTTCGGCCTGGGCTTCTGCCTCTTCCTGGGGAAGCAGCGGAAGAGGCTGCCTTCCCCAGGTGGAGGAGCATCTCTCCTCTGCTGCTGCTGCTGCTGCTGATGCTGCAGGTGGGCAGCCACAGCAGGGTCTCTCCTTGGCAGGAAAGAGGAGCTTCTCTTCGGCCTGGGCTTCTGCCTCTTCCTGGTGAAGCAGCGGAAGAGGCTGCCTTCCCCAGCTGGAGGAGCATCTCTCCTCTGCTGCTGCTGCTGCTGCTGCTGATGCTGCAGGTGGGCAGCCACAGCAGGGTCTCTCCTTGGCAGGACAGAGGAGCTTCGCTTCGGCCGGGGCTTCTGCCTCTTCCTGGTGAAGCAGCGGAAGAGGCTGCCTTCCCCAGCTGGAGGAGCATCTCTCCTCTGCTGCTGCTGCTGCTGATGCTGCAGGTGGGCAGCCACAGCAGGGTCTCTCCTTGGCAGGACAGAGGAGCTTCTCTTCGGCCTGGGCTTCTGCCTCTTCCTGGGGAAGCAGCGGAAGAGGCTGCCTTCCCCAGGTGGAGGAGCATCTCTCCTCTGCTGCTGATGCTGCAGGTGGGCAGCCACAGCAGGGTCTCTCCTTGGCAGGAAAGAGGAGCTTCGCTGCGGCCTGGGCTACAGCCTCTTCCTGGGGAAGCAGCGAAAGAGGCTGCCTTCCCCAGCTGGAGGAGCATCTCTCCTCTGCTGCTGCTGCTGCTGCTGATGCTGCAGGTGGGCAGCCACAGCAGGGTCTCTCCTTGGCAGGAAAGAGGAGCTTCTCTTCGGCCTGGGCTTCTGCCTCTTCCTGGGGAAGCAGCGGAAGAGGCTGCCTTCCCCAGGTGGAGGAGCATCTCTCCTCTGCTGCTGATGCTGCAGGTGGGCAGCCACAGCAGGGTCTCTCCTTGGCAGGAAAGAGGAGCTTCTCTTCGGCCTGGGCTTCTGCCTCTTCCTGGGGAAGCAGCGAAAGAGGCTGCCTTCCCCAGCTGGTGGAGCATCTCTCCTCTGCTGCTGATGCTGCAGGGGGGAAGCCACAGCAGGGTCTCTCCTTGGCAGGACAGAGGAGCTTCGCTTCGGCCTGGGCTTCTGCCTCTTCCTGGGGAAGCAGCGGAAGAGGCTGCCTTCCCCAGGTGGAGGAGCATCTCTCCTCTGCTGCTGCTGCTGATGCTGCAGGTGGGCAGCCACAGCAGGGTCTCTCCTTGGCAGGAAAGAGGAGCTTCGCTTCGGCCTGGGCTACAGCCTCTTCCTGGGGAAGCAGCGGAAGAGGCTGCCTTCCCCAGCTGGAGGAGCATCTCTCCTCTGCTGCTGCTGCTGCTGCTGCTGATGCTGCAGGTGGGCAGCCACAGCAGGGTCTCTCCTTGGCAGGACTGAGGAGCTTCGCTTCGGCCGGGGCTTCTGCCTCTTCCTGGTGAAGCAGCGGAAGAGGCTGCCTTACCCAGGTGGAGGAGCATCTCTCCTCTGCTGCTGATGCTGCAGGTGGGCAGCCACAGCAGGGTCTCTCCTTGGCAGGAAAGAGGAGCTTCTCTTCGGCCTGGGCTACAGCCTCTTCCTGGGGATGCAGCGGAAGAGGCTGCCTTCCCCAGGTGGAGGAGCATCTCTCCTCTGCTGCTGCTGCTGCTGATGCTGCTGCAGGTGGGCAGCCACAGCAGGGTCTCTCCTTGGCAGGAAAGAGGAGCTTCGCTTCGGCCTGGGCTACAGCCTCTTCCTGGGGATGCAGCGGAAGAGGCTGCCTTCCCCAGCTGGAGGAGCATCTCTCCTCTGCTGCTGCTGCTGCTGATGCTGCAGGTGGGCATCCACAGCAGGGTCTCTCCTTGGCAGGAAAGAGGAGCTTCGCTTCGGCCTGGGCTACAGCCTCTTCCTGGGGAAGCAGCGGAAGAGGCTGCCTTCCCCAGCTGGAGGAGCATCTCTCCTCTGCTGCTGCTGCTGCTGCTGCTGATGCTGCAGGTGGGCAGCCACAGCAGGGTCTCTCCTTGGCAGGACAAAGGAGCTTCGCTTCGGCCGGGGCTTCTGCCTCTTCCTGGTGAAGCAGCGGAAGAGGCTGCCTTCCCCAGGTGGAGGAGCATCTCTCCTCTGCTGCTGCTGCTGCTGCTGATGCTGCAGGTGGGCAGCCACAGCAGGGTCTCTCCTTGGCAGGAAAGAGGAGCTTCGCTGCGGCCTGGGCTACAGCCTCTTCCTGGGGAAGCAGCGAAAGAGGCTGCCTTCCCCAGCTGGTGGAGCATCTCTCCTCTGCTGCTGATGCTGCAGGTGGGCAGCCACAGCAGGGTCTCTCCTTGGCAGGACAGAGGAGCTTCGCTTCGGCCGGGGCTTCTGCCTCTTCCTGGTGAAGCAGCGGAAGAGGCTGCCTTCCCCAGGTGGAGGAGCATCTCTCCTCTGCTGCTGCTGCTGCTGCTGATGCTGCTGCAGGTGGGCAGCCACAGCAGGGTCTCTCCTTGGCAGGAAAGAGGAGCTTCTCTTCGGCCTGGGCTACAGCCTCTTCCTGGGGAAGCAGCGGAAGAGGCTGCCTTACCCAGGTGGAGGAGCATCTCTCCTCTGCTGCTGATGCTGCAGGTGGGCAGCCACAGCAGGGTCTCTCCTTGGCAGGAAAGAGGAGCTTCTCTTCGGCCTGGGCTACAGCCTCTTCCTGGGGAAGCAGCGGAAGAGGCTGCCTTCCCCAGGTGGAGGAGCATCTCTCCTCTGCTGCTGCTGCTGCTGCTGATGCTGCTGCAGGTGGGCAGCCACAGCAGGGTCTCTCCTTGGCAGGAAAGAGGAGCTTCGCTTCGGCCTGGGCTACAGCCTCTTCCTGGGGAAGCAGCGGAAGAGGCTGCCTTCCCCAGCTGGAGGAGCATCTCTCCTCTGCTGCTGCTGCTGCTGATGCTGCAGGTGGGCAGCCACAGCAGGGTCTCTCCTTGGCAGGACAGAGGAGCTTCTCTTCGGCCTGGGCTTCTGCCTCTTCCTGGTGAAGCAGCGGAAGAGGCTGCCTTCCCCAGCTGGAGGAGCATCTCTCCTCTGCTGCTGCTGCTGCTGATGCTGCAGGTGGGCAGCCACAGCAGGGTCTCTCCTTGGCAGGAAAGAGGAGCTTCTCTTCGGCCTGGGCTTCTGCCTCTTCCTGGTGAAGCAGCGGAAGAGGCTGCCTTCCCCAGGTGGAGGAGCATCTCTCCTCTGCTGCTGCTGCTGCTGCTGCTGCTGATGCTGCAGGTGGGCAGCCACAGCAGGGTCTCTCCTTGGCAGGACAGAGGAGCTTCGCTTCGGCCTGGGCTTCTGCCTCTTCCTGGTGAAGCAGCGGAAGAGGCTGCCTTACCCAGGTGGAGGAGCATCTCTCCTCTGCTGCTGATGCTGCAGGTGGGCAGCCACAGCAGGGTCTCTCCTTGGCAGGAAAGAGGAGCTTCTCTTCGGCCTGGGCTACAGCCTCTTCCTGGGGATGCAGCGGAAGAGGCTGCCTTCCCCAGGTGGAGGAGCATCTCTCCTCTGCTGCTGCTGCTGCTGATGCTGCTGCAGGTGGGCAGCCACAGCAGGGTCTCTCCTTGGCAGGAAAGAGGAGCTTCGCTTCGGCCTGGGCTACAGCCTCTTCCTGGGGAAGCAGCGGAAGAGGCTGCCTTCCCCAGCTGGAGGAGCATCTCTCCTCTGCTGCTGCTGCTGCTGATGCTGCAGGTGGGCAGCCACAGCAGGGTCTCTCCTTGGCAGGACAGAGGAGCTTCGCTTCGGCCGGGGCTTCTGCCTCTTCCTGGTGAAGCAGCGGAAGAGGCTGCCTTACCCAGGTGGAGGAGCATCTCTCCTCTGCTGCTGATGCTGCAGGGGGGCAGCCACAGCAGGGTCTCTCCTTGGCAGGACAGAGGAGCTACGCTTCGGCCGGGGCTTCTGCCTCTTCCTTGTGAAGCAGCGGAAGAGGCTGCCTTACCCAGGTGGAGGAGCATCTCTCCTCTGCTGCTGATGCTGCAGGTGGGCAGCCACAGCAGGGTCTCTCCTTGGCAGGAAAGAGGAGCTTCTCTTCGGCCTGGGCTTCTGCCTCTTCCTGGGGAAGCAGCGGAAGAGGCTGCCTTCCCCAGGTGGAGGAGCATCTCTCCTCTGCTGCTGCTGCTGCTGCTGCTGATGCTGCAGGTGGGCAGCCACAGCAGGGTCTCTCCTTGGCAGGACAGAGGAGCTTCGCTTCGGCCTGGGCTTCTGCCTCTTCCTGGGGAAGCAGCGGAAGAGGCTGCCTTACCCAGGTGGAGGAGCATCTCTCCTCTGCTGCTGATGCTGCAGGGGGGCAGCCACAGCAGGGTCTCTCCTTGGCAGGACAGAGGAGCTTCGCTTCGGCCTGGGCTTCTGCCTCTTCCTGGTGAAGCAGCGGAAGAGGCTGCCTTACCCAGGTGGAGGAGCATCTCTCCTCTGCTGCTGATGCTGCTGCAGGTGGGCAGCCACAGCAGGGTCTCTCCTTGGCAGGAAAGAGGAGCTTCGCTTCGGCCTGGGCTTCTGCCTCTTCCTGGGGAAGCAGCGGAAGAGGCTGCCTTCCCCAGCTGGAGGAGCATCTCTCCTCTGCTGCTGCTGCTGCTGATGCTGCAGGTGGGCAGCCACAGCAGGGTCTCTCCTTGGCAGGACAGAGGAGCTTCGCTTCGGCCGGGGCTTCTGCCTCTTCCTGGTGAAGCAGCGGAAGAGGCTGCCTTACCCAGGTGGAGGAGCATCTCTCCTCTGCTGCTGATGCTGCAGGTGGGCAGCCACAGCAGGGTCTCTCCTTGGCAGGAAAGAGGAGCTTCTCTTCGGCCTGGGCTACAGCCTCTTCCTGGGGATGCAGCGGAAGAGGCTGCCTTCCCCAGGTGGAGGAGCATCTCTCCTCTGCTGCTGCTGCTGCTGATGCTGCAGGTGGGCAGCCACAGCAGGGTCTCTCCTTGGCAGGAAAGAGGAGCTTCTCTTCGGCCTGGGCTTCTGCCTCTTCCTGGTGAAGCAGCGGAAGAGGCTGCCTTCCCCAGCTGGAGGAGCATCTCTCCTCTGCTGCTGCTGCTGCTGCTGCTGATGCTGCAGGTGGGCAGCCACAGCAGGGTCTCTCCTTGGCAGGAAAGAGGAGCTTCTCTTCGGCCTGGGCTTCTGCCTCTTCCTGGGGAAGCAGCGGAAGAGGCTGCCTTCCCCAGGTGGAGGAGCATCTCTCCTCTGCTGCTGCTGCTGCTGCTGCTGATGCTGCAGGTGGGCAGCCACAGCAGGGTCTCTCCTTGGCAGGACAGAGGAGCTTCGCTTCGGCCGGGGCTTCTGCCTCTTCCTGGTGAAGCAGCGGAAGAGGCTGCCTTACCCAGGTGGAGGAGCATCTCTCCTCTGCTGCTGATGCTGCAGGGGGGCAGCCACAGCAGGGTCTCTCCTTGGCAGGAAAGAGGAGCTTCTCTTCGGCCTGGGCTACAGCCTCTTCCTGGGGATGCAGCGGAAGAGGCTGCCTTCCCCAGGTGGAGGAGCATCTCTCCTCTGCTGCTGCTGCTGCTGATGCTGCTGCAGGTGGGCAGCCACAGCAGGGTCTCTCCTTGGCAGGAAAGAGGAGCTTCGCTTCGGCCTGGGCTACAGCCTCTTCCTGGGGATGCAGCGGAAGAGGCTGCCTTCCCCAGCTGGAGGAGCATCTCTCCTCTGCTGCTGCTGCTGCTGATGCTGCAGGTGGGCAGCCACAGCAGGGTCTCTCCTTGGCAGGAAAGAGGAGCTTCTCTTCGGCCTGGGCTTCTGCCTCTTCCTGGTGAAGCAGCGGAAGAGGCTGCCTTCCCCAGGTGGAGGAGCATCTCTCCTCTGCTGCTGCTGCTGATGCTGCAGGTGGGCAGCCACAGCAGGGTCTCTCCTTGGCAGGAAAGAGGAGCTTCGCTTCGGCCTGGGCTACAGCCTCTTCCTGGGGAAGCAGCGGAAGAGGCTGCCTTCCCCAGCTGGAGGAGCATCTCTCCTCTGCTGCTGCTGCTGCTGCTGCTGCTGCTGATGCTGCAGGTGGGCAGCCACAGCAGGGTCTCTCCTTGGCAGGACAGAGGAGCTTCGCTTCGGCCTGGGCTTCTGCCTCTTCCTGGTGAAGCAGCGGAAGAGGCTGCCTTACCCAGGTGGAGGAGCATCTCTCCTCTGCTGCTGATGCTGCTGCAGGTGGGCAGCCACAGCAGGGTCTCTCCTTGGCAGGAAAGAGGAGCTTCGCTTCGGCCTGGGCTTCTGCCTCTTCCTGGGGAAGCAGCGGAAGAGGCTGCCTTCCCCAGCTGGAGGAGCATCTCTCCTCTGCTGCTGCTGCTGCTGATGCTGCAGGTGGGCAGCCACAGCAGGGTCTCTCCTTGGCAGGACAGAGGAGCTTCGCTTCGGCCGGGGCTTCTGCCTCTTCCTGGTGAAGCAGCGGAAGAGGCTGCCTTACCCAGGTGGAGGAGCATCTCTCCTCTGCTGCTGATGCTGCAGGTGGGCAGCCACAGCAGGGTCTCTCCTTGGCAGGAAAGAGGAGCTTCTCTTCGGCCTGGGCTACAGCCTCTTCCTGGGGATGCAGCGGAAGAGGCTGCCTTCCCCAGGTGGAGGAGCATCTCTCCTCTGCTGCTGCTGCTGCTGATGCTGCAGGTGGGCAGCCACAGCAGGGTCTCTCCTTGGCAGGAAAGAGGAGCTTCTCTTCGGCCTGGGCTTCTGCCTCTTCCTGGTGAAGCAGCGGAAGAGGCTGCCTTCCCCAGCTGGAGGAGCATCTCTCCTCTGCTGCTGCTGCTGCTGCTGCTGATGCTGCAGGTGGGCAGCCACAGCAGGGTCTCTCCTTGGCAGGAAAGAGGAGCTTCTCTTCGGCCTGGGCTTCTGCCTCTTCCTGGGGAAGCAGCGGAAGAGGCTGCCTTCCCCAGGTGGAGGAGCATCTCTCCTCTGCTGCTGCTGCTGCTGCTGCTGATGCTGCAGGTGGGCAGCCACAGCAGGGTCTCTCCTTGGCAGGACAGAGGAGCTTCGCTTCGGCCGGGGCTTCTGCCTCTTCCTGGTGAAGCAGCGGAAGAGGCTGCCTTACCCAGGTGGAGGAGCATCTCTCCTCTGCTGCTGATGCTGCAGGGGGGCAGCCACAGCAGGGTCTCTCCTTGGCAGGAAAGAGGAGCTTCTCTTCGGCCTGGGCTACAGCCTCTTCCTGGGGATGCAGCGGAAGAGGCTGCCTTCCCCAGGTGGAGGAGCATCTCTCCTCTGCTGCTGCTGCTGCTGATGCTGCTGCAGGTGGGCAGCCACAGCAGGGTCTCTCCTTGGCAGGAAAGAGGAGCTTCGCTTCGGCCTGGGCTACAGCCTCTTCCTGGGGATGCAGCGGAAGAGGCTGCCTTCCCCAGCTGGAGGAGCATCTCTCCTCTGCTGCTGCTGCTGCTGATGCTGCAGGTGGGCATCCACAGCAGGGTCTCTCCTTGGCAGGAAAGAGGAGCTTCGCTTCGGCCTGGGCTACAGCCTCTTCCTGGAGAAGCAGCGGAAGAGGCTGCCTTCCCCAGCTGGAGGAGCATCTCTCCTCTGCTGCTGCTGCTGCTGCTGCTGATGCTGCAGGTGGGCAGCCACAGCAGGGTCTCTCCTTGGCAGGACAAAGGAGCTTCGCTTCGGCCGGGGCTTCTGCCTCTTCCTGGTGAAGCAGCGGAAGAGGCTGCCTTCCCCAGGTGGAGGAGCATCTCTCCTCTGCTGCTGCTGCTGCTGCTGATGCTGCAGGTGGGCAGCCACAGCAGGGTCTCTCCTTGGCAGGAAAGAGGAGCTTCGCTGCGGCCTGGGCTACAGCCTCTTCCTGGGGAAGCAGCGAAAGAGGCTGCCTTCCCCAGCTGGTGGAGCATCTCTCCTCTGCTGCTGATGCTGCAGGTGGGCAGCCACAGCAGGGTCTCTCCTTGGCAGGACAGAGGAGCTTCGCTTCGGCCGGGGCTTCTGCCTCTTCCTGGTGAAGCAGCGGAAGAGGCTGCCTTACCCAGGTGGAGGAGCATCTCTCCTCTGCTGCTGCTGCTGCTGCTGATGCTGCTGCAGGTGGGCAGCCACAGCAGGGTCTCTCCTTGGCAGGAAAGAGGAGCTTCGCTTCGGCCTGGGCTACAGCCTCTTCCTGGGGAAGCAGCGGAAGAGGCTGCCTTCCCCAGCTGGAGGAGCATCTCTCCTCTGCTGCTGCTGCTGCTGATGCTGCAGGTGGGCAGCCACAGCAGGGTCTCTCCTTGGCAGGACAGAGGAGCTTCTCTTCGGCCTGGGCTTCTGCCTCTTCCTGGTGAAGCAGCGGAAGAGGCTGCCTTCCCCAGCTGGAGGAGCATCTCTCCTCTGCTGCTGCTGCTGCTGATGCTGCAGGTGGGCAGCCACAGCAGGGTCTCTCCTTGGCAGGAAAGAGGAGCTTCTCTTCGGCCTGGGCTTCTGCCTCTTCCTGGTGAAGCAGCGGAAGAGGCTGCCTTCCCCAGGTGGAGGAGCATCTCTCCTCTGCTGCTGCTGCTGATGCTGCAGGTGGGCAGCCACAGCAGGGTCTCTCCTTGGCAGGAAAGAGGAGCTTCGCTTCGGCCTGGGCTACAGCCTCTTCCTGGGGAAGCAGCGGAAGAGGCTGCCTTCCCCAGCTGGAGGAGCATCTCTCCTCTGCTGCTGCTGCTGCTGCTGCTGCTGCTGATGCTGCAGGTGGGCAGCCACAGCAGGGTCTCTCCTTGGCAGGACAGAGGAGCTTCGCTTCGGCCTGGGCTTCTGCCTCTTCCTGGTGAAGCAGCGGAAGAGGCTGCCTTACCCAGGTGGAGGAGCATCTCTCCTCTGCTGCTGATGCTGCAGGTGGGCAGCCACAGCAGGGTCTCTCCTTGGCAGGAAAGAGGAGCTTCTCTTCGGCCTGGGCTACAGCCTCTTCCTGGGGATGCAGCGGAAGAGGCTGCCTTCCCCAGGTGGAGGAGCATCTCTCCTCTGCTGCTGCTGCTGCTGATGCTGCTGCAGGTGGGCAGCCACAGCAGGGTCTCTCCTTGGCAGGAAAGAGGAGCTTCGCTTCGGCCTGGGCTACAGCCTCTTCCTGGGGAAGCAGCGGAAGAGGCTGCCTTCCCCAGCTGGAGGAGCATCTCTCCTCTGCTGCTGCTGCTGCTGATGCTGCAGGTGGGCAGCCACAGCAGGGTCTCTCCTTGGCAGGACAGAGGAGCTTCGCTTCGGCCGGGGCTTCTGCCTCTTCCTGGTGAAGCAGCGGAAGAGGCTGCCTTACCCAGGTGGAGGAGCATCTCTCCTCTGCTGCTGATGCTGCAGGGGGGCAGCCACAGCAGGGTCTCTCCTTGGCAGGACAGAGGAGCTTCGCTTCGGCCGGGGCTTCTGCCTCTTCCTTGTGAAGCAGCGGAAGAGGCTGCCTTACCCAGGTGGAGGAGCATCTCTCCTCTGCTGCTGATGCTGCAGGTGGGCAGCCACAGCAGGGTCTCTCCTTGGCAGGAAAGAGGAGCTTCTCTTCGGCCTGGGCTTCTGCCTCTTCCTGGGGAAGCAGCGGAAGAGGCTGCCTTCCCCAGGTGGAGGAGCATCTCTCCTCTGCTGCTGCTGCTGCTGCTGCTGATGCTGCAGGTGGGCAGCCACAGCAGGGTCTCTCCTTGGCAGGACAGAGGAGCTTCGCTTCGGCCTGGGCTTCTGCCTCTTCCTGGGGAAGCAGCGGAAGAGGCTGCCTTACCCAGGTGGAGGAGCATCTCTCCTCTGCTGCTGATGCTGCAGGGGGGCAGCCACAGCAGGGTCTCTCCTTGGCAGGACAGAGGAGCTTCGCTTCGGCCTGGGCTTCTGCCTCTTCCTGGGGAAGCAGCGGAAGAGGCTGCCTTACCCAGGTGGAGGAGCATCTCTCCTCTGCTGCTGATGCTGCAGGTGGGCAGCCACAGCAGGGTCTCTCCTTGGCAGAACAGAGGAGCTTCGCTTCGGCCGGGGCTTCTGCCTCTTCCTGGTGAAGCAGCGGAAGAGGCTGCCTTACCCAGGTGGAGGAGCATCTCTCCTCTGCTGCTGATGCTGCAGGTGGGCAGCCACAGCAGGGTCTCTCCTTGGCAGGAAAGAGGAGCTTCTCTTCGGCCTGGGCTACAGCCTCTTCCTGGGGATGCAGCGGAAGAGGCTGCCTTCCCCAGGTGGAGGAGCATCTCTCCTCTGCTGCTGCTGCTGCTGATGCTGCTGCAGGTGGGCAGCCACAGCAGGGTCTCTCCTTGGCAGGAAAGAGGAGCTTCGCTTCGGCCTGGGCTTCTGCCTCTTCCTGGGGAAGCAGCGGAAGAGGCTGCCTTCCCCAGCTGGAGGAGCATCTCTCCTCTGCTGCTGCTGCTGCTGATGCTGCAGGTGGGCAGCCACAGCAGGGTACCTCCTTGGCAGGACAGAGGAGCTTCGCTTCGGCCGGGGCTTCTGCCTCTTCCTGGTGAAGCAGCGGAAGAGGCTGCCTTACCCAGGTGGAGGAGCATCTCTCCTCTGCTGCTGAAGTTGCAGGTGGGCAGCCACAGCAGGGTCTCTCCTTGGCAGGAAAGAGGAGCTTCTCTTCGGCCTGGGCTACAGCCTCTTCCTGGGGATGCAGCGGAAGAGGCTGCCTTCCCCAGGTGGAGGAGCATCTCTCCTCTGCTGCTGATGCTGCTGATGCTGCAGGTGGGCAGCCACAGCAGGGTCTCTCCTTGGCAGGAAAGAGGAGCTTCTCTTCGGCCTGGGCTTCTGCCTCTTCCTGGGGAAGCAGCGGAAGAGGCTGCCTTCCCCAGGTGGAGGAGCATCTCTCCTCTGCTGCTGCTGCTGATGCTGCAGGTGGGCAGCCACAGCAGGGTCTCTCCTTGGCAGGAAAGAGGAGCTTCTCTTCGGCCTGGGCTACAGCCTCTTCCTGGGGATGCAGCGGAAGAGGCTGCCTTCCCCAGGTGGAGGAGCATCTCTCCTCTGCTGCTGCTGCTGCTGATGCTGCAGGTGGGCAGCCACAGCAGGGTCTCTCCTTGGCAGGACAGAGGAGCTTCGCTTCGGCCGGGGCTTCTGCCTCTTCCTGGTGAAGCAGCGGAAGAGGCTGCCTTACCCAGGTGGAGGAGCATCTCTCCTCTGCTGCTGATGCTGCAGGTGGGCAGCCACAGCAGGGTCTCTCCTTGGCAGGAAAGAGGAGCTTCTCTTCGGCCTGGGCTACAGCCTCTTCCTGGGGATGCAGCGGAAGAGGCTGCCTTCCCCAGGTGGAGGAGCATCTCTCCTCTGCTGCTGATGCTGCTGATGCTGCAGGTGGGCAGCCACAGCAGGGTCTCTCCTTGGCAGGAAAGAGGAGCTTCTCTTCGGCCTGGGCTTCTGCCTCTTCCTGGGGAAGCAGCGAAAGAGGCTGCCTTCCCCAGGTGGAGGATCATCTCTCCTCTGCTGCTGATGCTGCAGGTGGGCAGCCACAGCAGGGTCTCTCCTTGGCAGGAAAGAGGAGCTTCTCTTCGGCCTGGGCTACAGCCTCTTCCTGGGGATGCAGCGGAAGAGGCTGCCTTCCCCAGGTGGAGGAGCATCTCTCCTCTGCTGCTGCTGCTGCTGATGCTGCTGCAGGTGGGCAGCCACAGCAGGGTCTCTCCTTGGCAGGAAAGAGGAGCTTCGCTTCGGCCTGGGCTTCTGCCTCTTCCTGGGGAAGCAGCGGAAGAGGCTGCCTTCCCCAGCTGGAGGAGCATCTCTCCTCTGCTGCTGCTGCTGCTGATGCTGCAGGTGGGCAGCCACAGCAGGGTCTCTCCTTGGCAGGACAGAGGAGCTTCGCTTCAGCCGGGGCTTCTGCCTCTTCCTGGTGAAGCAGCGGAAGAGGCTGCCTTCCCCAGGTGGAGGAGCATCTCTCCTCTGCTGCTGATGCTGCTGATGCTGCAGGTGGGCAGCCACAGCAGGGTCTCTCCTTGGCAGGAAAGAGGAGCTTCTCTTCGGCCTGGGCTTCTGCCTCTTCCTGGGGAAGCAGCGGAAGAGGCTGCCTTCCCCAGGTGGAGGAGCATCTCTCCTCTGCTGCTGATGCTGCAGGTGGGCAGCCACAGCAGGGTCTCTCCTTGGCAGGAAAGAGGAGCTTCGCTGTGGCCTGGGCTACAGCCTCTTCCTGGGGAAGCAGCGAAAGAGGCTGCCTTCCCCAGCTGGTGGAGCATCTCTCCTCTGCTGCTGATGCTGCAGGGGGGAAGCCACAGCAGGGTCCCTCCTTGGCAGGACAGAGGAGCTTCGCTTCGGCCGGGGCTTCTGCCTCTTCCTGGTGAAGCAGCGGAAGAGGCTGCCTTACCCAGGTGGAGGAGCATCTCTCCTCTGCTGCTGATGCTGCAGGTGGGCAGCCACAGCAGGGTCTCTCCTTGGCAGGACAGAGGAGCTTCGCTTCGGCCTGGGCTTCTGCCTCTTCCTGGGGAAGCAGCGGAAGAGGCTGCCTTCCCCAGGTGGAGGAGCATCTCTCCTCTGCTGCTGCTGCTGATGCTGCAGGTGGGCAGCCACAGCAGGGTCTCTCCTTGGCAGGAAAGAGGAGCTTCGCTGCGGCCTGGGCTACAGCCTCTTCCTGGGGAAGCAGCAAAAGAGGCTGCCTTCCCCAGCTGGTGGAGCATCTCTCCTCTGCTGCTGATGCTTCAGGTGGGCAGCCACAGCAGGGTCTCTCCTTGGCAGGAAAGAGGAGCTTCGCTTCGGCCTGGGCTACAGCCTCTTCCTGGGGAAGCAGCGGAAGAGGCTGCCTTCCCCAGCTGGAGGAGCATCTCTCCTCTGCTGCTGCTGCTGCTGCTGCTGATGCTGCAGGTGGGCAGCCACAGCAGGGTCTCTCCTTGGCAGGACTGAGGAGCTTCGCTTCGGCCGGGGCTTCTGCCTCTTCCTGGTGAAGCAGCGGAAGAGGCTGCCTTACCCAGGTGGAGGAGCATCTCTCCTCTGCTGCTGATGCTGCAGGTGGGCAGCCACAGCAGGGTCTCTCCTTGGCAGGAAAGAGGAGCTTCTCTTCGGCCTGGGCTACAGCCTCTTCCTGGGGATGCAGCGGAAGAGGCTGCCTTCCCCAGGTGGAGGAGCATCTCTCCTCTGCTGCTGCTGCTGCTGATGCTGCTGCAGGTGGGCAGCCACAGCAGGGTCTCTCCTTGGCAGGAAAGAGGAGCTTCGCTTCGGCCTGGGCTACAGCCTCTTCCTGGGGATGCAGCGGAAGAGGCTGCCTTCCCCAGCTGGAGGAGCATCTCTCCTCTGCTGCTGCTGCTGCTGATGCTGCAGGTGGGCATCCACAGCAGGGTCTCTCCTTGGCAGGAAAGAGGAGCTTCGCTTCGGCCTGGGCTACAGCCTCTTCCTGGGGAAGCAGCGGAAGAGGCTGCCTTCCCCAGCTGGAGGAGCATCTCTCCTCTGCTGCTGCTGCTGCTGCTGCTGATGCTGCAGGTGGGCAGCCACAGCAGGGTCTCTCCTTGGCAGGACAAAGGAGCTTCGCTTCGGCCGGGGCTTCTGCCTCTTCCTGGTGAAGCAGCGGAAGAGGCTGCCTTCCCCAGGTGGAGGAGCATCTCTCCTCTGCTGCTGCTGCTGCTGCTGCTGCTGCAGGTGGGCAGCCACAGCAGGGTCTCTCCTTGGCAGGAAAGAGGAGCTTCGCTGCGGCCTGGGCTACAGCCTCTTCCTGGGGAAGCAGCGAAAGAGGCTGCCTTCCCCAGCTGGTGGAGCATCTCTCCTCTGCTGCTGATGCTGCAGGGGGGAAGCCACAGCAGGGTCCCTCCTTGGCAGGACAGAGGAGCTTCGCTTCGGCCGGGGCTTCTGCCTCTTCCTGGTGAAGCAGCGGAAGAGGCTGCCTTACCCAGGTGGAGGAGCATCTCTCCTCTGCTGCTGATGCTGCAGGTGGGCAGCCACAGCAGGGTCCCTCCTTGGCAGGACAGAGGAGCTTCTCTTCGGCCTGGGCTTCTGCCTCTTCCTGGGGAAGCAGCGGAAGAGGCTGCCTTACCCAGGTGGAGGAGCATCTCTCCTCTGCTGCTGATGCTGCAGGGGGGCAGCCACAGCAGGGTCTCTCCTTGGCAGGACAGAGGAGCTTCGCTTCGGCCGGGGCTTCTGCCTCTTCCTGGTGAAGCAGCGGAAGAGGCTGCCTTACCCAGGTGGAGGAGCATCTCTCCTCTGCTGCTGATGCTGCAGGTGGGCAGCCACAGCAGGGTCTCTCCTTGGCAGGAAAGAGGAGCTTCTCTTCGGCCTGGGCTACAGCCTCTTCCTGGGGAAGCAGCGGAAGAGGCTGCCTTCCCCAGGTGGAGGAGCATCTCTCCTCTGCTGCTGCTGCTGCTGATGCTGCTGCAGGTGGGCAGCCACAGCAGGGTCTCTCCTTGGCAGGAAAGAGGAGCTTCGCTTCGGCCTGGGCTACAGCCTCTTCCTGGGGAAGCAGCGGAAGAGGCTGCCTTCCCCAGCTGGAGGAGCATCTCTCCTCTGCTGCTGCTGCTGCTGATGCTGCAGGTGGGCAGCCACAGCAGGGTCTCTCCTTGGCAGGACAGAGGAGCTTCTCTTCGGCCTGGGCTTCTGCCTCTTCCTGGTGAAGCAGCGGAAGAGGCTGCCTTCCCCAGCTGGAGGAGCATCTCTCCTCTGCTGCTGCTGCTGCTGATGCTGCAGGTGGGCAGCCACAGCAGGGTCTCTCCTTGGCAGGAAAGAGGAGCTTCTCTTCGGCCTGGGCTTCTGCCTCTTCCTGGTGAAGCAGCGGAAGAGGCTGCCTTCCCCAGGTGGAGGAGCATCTCTCCTCTGCTGCTGCTGCTGATGCTGCAGGTGGGCAGCCACAGCAGGGTCTCTCCTTGGCAGGAAAGAGGAGCTTCGCTTCGGCCTGGGCTACAGCCTCTTCCTGGGGAAGCAGCGGAAGAGGCTGCCTTCCCCAGCTGGAGGAGCATCTCTCCTCTGCTGCTGCTGCTGCTGCTGCTGCTGCTGATGCTGCAGGTGGGCAGCCACAGCAGGGTCTCTCCTTGGCAGGACAGAGGAGCTTCGCTTCGGCCTGGGCTTCTGCCTCTTCCTGGTGAAGCAGCGGAAGAGGCTGCCTTACCCAGGTGGAGGAGCATCTCTCCTCTGCTGCTGATGCTGCAGGTGGGCAGCCACAGCAGGGTCTCTCCTTGGCAGGAAAGAGGAGCTTCTCTTCGGCCTGGGCTACAGCCTCTTCCTGGGGATGCAGCGGAAGAGGCTGCCTTCCCCAGGTGGAGGAGCATCTCTCCTCTGCTGCTGCTGCTGCTGATGCTGCTGCAGGTGGGCAGCCACAGCAGGGTCTCTCCTTGGCAGGAAAGAGGAGCTTCGCTTCGGCCTGGGCTACAGCCTCTTCCTGGGGAAGCAGCGGAAGAGGCTGCCTTCCCCAGCTGGAGGAGCATCTCTCCTCTGCTGCTGCTGCTGCTGCTGCTGATGCTGCAGGTGGGCAGCCACAGCAGGGTCTCTCCTTGGCAGGAAAGAGGAGCTTCGCTTCGGCCTGGGCTTCTGCCTCTTCCTGGTGAAGCAGCGGAAGAGGCTGCCTTACCCAGGTGGAGGAGCATCTCTCCTCTGCTGCTGATGCTGCAGGGGGGCAGCCACAGCAGGGTCTCTCCTTGGCAGGACAGAGGAGCTTCGCTTCGGCCGGGGCTTCTGCCTCTTCCTTGTGAAGCAGCGGAAGAGGCTGCCTTACCCAGGTGGAGGAGCATCTCTCCTCTGCTGCTGATGCTGCAGGTGGGCAGCCACAGCAGGGTCTCTCCTTGGCAGGAAAGAGGAGCTTCTCTTCGGCCTGGGCTTCTGCCTCTTCCTGGGGAAGCAGCGGAAGAGGCTGCCTTCCCCAGGTGGAGGAGCATCTCTCCTCTGCTGCTGCTGCTGCTGCTGCTGATGCTGCAGGTGGGCAGCCACAGCAGGGTCTCTCCTTGGCAGGACAGAGGAGCTTCTCTTCGGCCTGGGCTTCTGCCTCTTCCTGGTGAAGCAGCGGAAGAGGCTGCCTTCCCCAGCTGGAGGAGCATCTCTCCTCTCCTCTGCTGCTGCTGCTGCTGATGCTGCAGGTGGGCAGCCACAGCAGGGTCTCTCCTTGGCAGGAAAGAGGAGCTTCTCTTCGGCCTGGGCTTCTGCCTCTTCCTGGTGAAGCAGCGGAAGAGGCTGCCTTACCCAGGTGGAGGAGCATCTCTCCTCTGCTGCTGATGCTGCAGGTGGGCAGCCACAGCAGGGTCTCTCCTTGGCAGGAAAGAGGAGCTTCTCTTCGGCCTGGGCTTCTGCCTCTTCCTGGGGAAGCAGCGGAAGAGGCTGCCTTACCCAGGTGGAGGAGCATCTCTCCTCTGCTGCTGATGCTGCAGGGGGGCAGCCACAGCAGGGTCTCTCCTTGGCAGGACAGAGGAGCTTCGCTTCGGCCTGGGCTTCTGCCTCTTCCTGGGGAAGCAGCGGAAGAGGCTGCCTTACCCAGGTGGAGGAGCATCTCTCCTCTGCTGCTGATGCTGCAGGGGGGCAGCCACAGCAGGGTCTCTCCTTGGCAGGAAAGAGGAGCTTCGCTTCGGCCTGGGCTACAGCCTCTTCCTGGGGAAGCAGCGGAAGAGGCTGCCTTCCCCAGCTGGAGGAGCATCTCTCCTCTGCTGCTGCTGCTGCTGCTGCTGATGCTGCAGGTGGGCAGCCACAGCAGGGTCTCTCCTTGGCAGGACAGAGGAGCTTCGCTTCGGCCTGGGCCTCTGCCTCTTCCTGGTGAAGCAGCGGAAGAGGCTGCCTTACCCAGGTGGAGGAGCATCTCTCCTCTGCTGCTGATGCTGCAGGTGGGCAGCCACAGCAGGGTCTCTCCTTGGCAGGAAAGAGGAGCTTCTCTTCGGCCTGGGCTACAGCCTCTTCCTGGGGATGCAGCGGAAGAGGCTGCCTTCCCCAGGTGGAGGAGCATCTCTCCTCTGCTGCTGCTGCTGCTGATGCTGCTGCAGGTGGGCAGCCACAGCAGGGTCTCTCCTTGGCAGGAAAGAGGAGCTTCGCTTCGGCCTGGGCTACAGCCTCTTCCTGGGGAAGCAGCGGAAGAGGCTGCCTTCCCCAGCTGGAGGAGCATCTCTCCTCTGCTGCTGCTGCTGCTGATGCTGCAGGTGGGCAGCCACAGCAGGGTCTCTCCTTGGCAGGAAAGAGGAGCTTCGCTTCGGCCTGGGCTACAGCCTCTTCCTGGGGAAGCAGCGGAAGAGGCTGCCTTCCCCAGCTGGAGGAGCATCTCTCCTCTGCTGCTGCTGCTGCTGATGCTGCAGGTGGGCAGCCACAGCAGGGTCTCTCCTTGGCAGGAAAGAGGAGCTTCGCTTCGGCCTGGGCTACAGCCTCTTCCTGGGGAAGCAGCGGAAGAGGCTGCCTTCCCCAGCTGGAGGAGCATCTCTCCTCTGCTGCTGCTGCTGATGCTGCAGGTGGGCAGCCACAGCAGGGTCTCTCCTTGGCAGGAAAGAGGAGCTTCGCTGCGGCCTGGGCTACAGCCTCTTCCTGGGGAAGCAGCAAAAGAGGCTGCCTTCCCCAGCTGGTGGAGCATCTCTCCTCTGCTGCTGATGCTGCAGGGGGGAAGCCACAGCAGGGTCCCTCCTTGGCAGGACAGAGGAGCTTCGCTTCGGCCGGGGCTTCTGCCTCTTTTTGGTGAAGCAGCGGAAGAGGCTGCCTTCCCCAGGTGGAGGAGCATCTCTCCTCTGCTGCTGCTGCTGATGCTGCAGGTGGGCAGCCACAGCAGGGTCTCTCCTTGGCAGGAAAGAGGAGCTTCGCTGCGGCCTGGGCTACAGCCTCTTCCTGGGGAAGCAGCAAAAGAGGCTGCCTTCCCCAGCTGGTGGAGCATCTCTCCTCTGCTGCTGATGCTGCAGGTGGGCAGCCACAGCAGGGTCTCTCCTTGGCAGGAAAGAGGAGCTTCGCTTCGGCCTGGGCTACAGCCTCTTCCTGGGGAAGCAGCGGAAGAGGCTGCCTTCCCCAGCTGGAGGAGCATCTCTCCTCTGCTGCTGCTGCTGCTGATGCTGCAGGTGGGCAGCCACAGCAGGGTCTCTCCTTGGCAGGAAAGAGGAGCTTCGCTTCGGCCTGGGCTACAGCCTCTTCCTGGGGAAGCAGCGGAAGAGGCTGCCTTCCCCAGCTGGAGGAGCATCTCTCCTCTGCTGCTGCTGCTGCTGCTGCTGATGCTGCAGGTGGGCAGCCACAGCAGGGTCTCTCCTTGGCAGGACAAAGGAGCTTCGCTTCGGCCGGGGCTTCTGCCTCTTCCTGGTGAAGCAGCGGAAGAGGCCTCCTTACCCAGGTGGAGGAGCATCTCTCCTCTGCTGCTGCTGCTGCTGCTGCTGATGCTGCAGGTGGGCAGCCACAGCAGGGTCTCTCCTTGGCAGGACAGAGGAGCTTCGCTTCGGCCTGGGCTTCTGCCTCTTCCTGGGGAAGCAGCGGAAGAGGCTGCCTTACCCAGGTGGAGGAGCATCTCTCCTCTGCTGCTGATGCTGCAGGTGGGCAGCCACAGCAGGGTCTCTCCTTGGCAGGAAAGAGGAGCTTCTCTTCGGCCTGGGCTACAGCCTCTTCCTGGGGATGCAGCGGAAGAGGCTGCCTTCCCCAGGTGGAGGAGCATCTCTCCTCTGCTGCTGCTGCTGCTGATGCTGCTGCAGGTGGGCAGCCACAGCAGGGTCTCTCCTTGGCAGGAAAGAGGAGCTTCGCTTCGGCCTGGGCTTCTGCCTCTTCCTGGGGAAGCAGCGGAAGAGGCTGCCTTCCCCAGCTGGAGGAGCATCTCTCCTCTGCTGCTGCTGCTGCTGATGCTGCAGGTGGGCAGCCACAGCAGGGTCTCTCCTTGGCAGGACAGAGGAGCTTCGCTTCGGCCGGGGCTTCTGCCTCTTCCTGGTGAAGCAGCGGAAGAGGCTGCCTTACCCAGGTGGAGGAGCATCTCTCCTCTGCTGCTGATGCTGCAGGTGGGCAGCCACAGCAGGGTCTCTCCTTGGCAGGAAAGAGGAGCTTCTCTTCGGCCTGGGCTACAGCCTCTTCCTGGGGATGCAGCGGAAGAGGCTGCCTTCCCCAGGTGGAGGAGCATCTCTCCTCTGCTGCTGCTGCTGCTGATGCTGCAGGTGGGCAGCCACAGCAGGGTCTCTCCTTGGCAGGAAAGAGGAGCTTCTCTTCGGCCTGGGCTTCTGCCTCTTCCTGGTGAAGCAGCGGAAGAGGCTGCCTTCCCCAGCTGGAGGAGCATCTCTCCTCTGCTGCTGCTGCTGCTGCTGCTGATGCTGCAGGTGGGCAGCCACAGCAGGGTCTCTCCTTGGCAGGACAGAGGAGCTTCGCTTCGGCCGGGGCTTCTGCCTCTTCCTGGTGAAGCAGCGGAAGAGGCTGCCTTACCCAGGTGGAGGAGCATCTCTCCTCTGCTGCTGATGCTGCAGGTGGGCAGCCACAGCAGGGTCTCTCCTTGGCAGGAAAGAGGAGCTTCTCTTCGGCCTGGGCTTCTGCCTCTTCCTGGGGAAGCAGCGGAAGAGGCTGCCTTCCCCAGGTGGAGGAGCATCTCTCCTCTGCTGCTGCTGCTGCTGCTGCTGATGCTGCAGGTGGGCAGCCACAGCAGGGTCTCTCCTTGGCAGGACAGAGGAGCTTCGCTTCGGCCGGGGCTTCTGCCTCTTCCTGGTGAAGCAGCGGAAGAGGCTGCCTTACCCAGGTGGAGGAGCATCTCTCCTCTGCTGCTGATGCTGCAGGGGGGCAGCCACAGCAGGGTCTCTCCTTGGCAGGACAGAGGAGCTTCGCTTCGGCCTGGGCTTCTGCCTCTTCCTGGGGAAGCAGCGGAAGAGGCTGCCTTACCCAGGTGGAGGAGCATCTCTCCTCTGCTGCTGATGCTGCAGGGGGGCAGCCACAGCAGGGTCTCTCC
The DNA here is from genome assembly GCF_053564925.1 of Oryzias latipes. NCBI lineage: Eukaryota > Metazoa > Chordata > Actinopteri > Beloniformes > Adrianichthyidae > Oryzias > Oryzias latipes. The sequence goes on from NC_136259.1 coordinate 27,473,187, forward strand.
TTGGCAGAACAGAGGAGCTTCGCTTCGGCCTGGGCTTCTGCCTCTTCCTGGGGAAGCAGCGGAAGAGGCTGCCTTACCCAGGTGGAGGAGCATCTCTCCTCTGCTGCTGATGCTGCAGGTGGGCAGCCACAGCAGGGTCTCTCCTTGGCAGGAAAGAGGAGCTTCTCTTCGGCCTGGGCTACAGCCTCTTCCTGGGGATGCAGCGGAAGAGGCTGCCTTCCCCAGGTGGAGGAGCATCTCTCCTCTGCTGCTGATGCTGCTGATGCTGCAGGTGGGCAGCCACAGCAGGGTCTCTCCTTGGCAGGAAAGAGGAGCTTCTCTTCGGCCTGGGCTTCTGCCTCTTCCTGGGGAAGCAGCGGAAGAGGCTGCCTTCCCCAGGTGGAGGAGCATCTCTCCTCTGCTGCTGCTGCTGATGCTGCAGGTGGGCAGCCACAGCAGGGTCTCTCCTTGGCAGGAAAGAGGAGCTTCGCTGCGGCCTGGGCTACAGCCTCTTCCTGGGGAAGCAGCGAAAGAGGCTGCCTTCCCCAGGTGGAGGATCATCTCTCCTCTGCTGCTGATGCTGCAGGTGGGCAGCCACAGCAGGGTCTCTCCTTGGCAGGAAAGAGGAGCTTCTCTTCGGCCTGGGCTACAGCCTCTTCCTGGGGATGCAGCGGAAGAGGCTGCCTTCCCCAGGTGGAGGAGCATCTCTCCTCTGCTGCTGATGCTGCAGGGGGGAAGCCACAGCAGGGTCTCTCCTTGGCAGGACAGAGGAGCTTCGCTTCGGCCGGGGCTTCTGCCTCTTCCTGGTGAAGCAGCGGAAGAGGCTGCCTTCCCCAGCTGGAGGAGCATCTCTCCTCTGCTGCTGCTGCTGCTGATGCTGCAGGTGGGCAGCCACAGCAGGGTCTCTCCTTGGCAGGACAGAGGAGCTTCGCTTCGGCCGGGGCTTCTGCCTCTTCCTGGTGAAGCAGCGGAAGAGGCTGCCTTCCCCAGCTGGAGGAGCATCTCTCCTCTGCTGCTGCTGCTGCTGATGCTGCAGGTGGGCAGCCACAGCAGGGTCTCTCCTTGGCAGGACAGAGGAGCTTCTCTTCGGCCTGGGCTTCTGCCTCTTCCTGGGGAAGCAGCGGAAGAGGCTGCCTTCCCCAGGTGGAGGAGCATCTCTCCTCTGCTGCTGCTGCTGCTGCTGATGCTGCAGGTGGGCAGCCACAGCAGGGTCTCTCCTTGGCAGGAAAGAGGAGCTTCTCTTCGGCCTGGGCTTCTGCCTCTTCCTGGTGAAGCAGCGGAAGAGGCTGCCTTCCCCAGCTGGAGGAGCATCTCTCCTCTGCTGCTGCTGCTGCTGCTGCTGATGCTGCAGGTGGGCAGCCACAGCAGGGTCTCTCCTTGGCAGGACAGAGGAGCTTCGCTTCGGCCGGGGCTTCTGCCTCTTCCTGGTGAAGCAGCGGAAGAGGCTGCCTTCCCCAGCTGGAGGAGCATCTCTCCTCTGCTGCTGCTGCTGCTGATGCTGCAGGTGGGCAGCCACAGCAGGGTCTCTCCTTGGCAGGACAGAGGAGCTTCTCTTCGGCCTGGGCTTCTGCCTCTTCCTGGGGAAGCAGCGGAAGAGGCTGCCTTCCCCAGGTGGAGGAGCATCTCTCCTCTGCTGCTGATGCTGCAGGTGGGCAGCCACAGCAGGGTCTCTCCTTGGCAGGAAAGAGGAGCTTCGCTGCGGCCTGGGCTACAGCCTCTTCCTGGGGAAGCAGCGAAAGAGGCTGCCTTCCCCAGCTGGAGGAGCATCTCTCCTCTGCTGCTGCTGCTGCTGCTGATGCTGCAGGTGGGCAGCCACAGCAGGGTCTCTCCTTGGCAGGAAAGAGGAGCTTCTCTTCGGCCTGGGCTTCTGCCTCTTCCTGGGGAAGCAGCGGAAGAGGCTGCCTTCCCCAGGTGGAGGAGCATCTCTCCTCTGCTGCTGATGCTGCAGGTGGGCAGCCACAGCAGGGTCTCTCCTTGGCAGGAAAGAGGAGCTTCTCTTCGGCCTGGGCTTCTGCCTCTTCCTGGGGAAGCAGCGAAAGAGGCTGCCTTCCCCAGCTGGTGGAGCATCTCTCCTCTGCTGCTGATGCTGCAGGGGGGAAGCCACAGCAGGGTCTCTCCTTGGCAGGACAGAGGAGCTTCGCTTCGGCCTGGGCTTCTGCCTCTTCCTGGGGAAGCAGCGGAAGAGGCTGCCTTCCCCAGGTGGAGGAGCATCTCTCCTCTGCTGCTGCTGCTGATGCTGCAGGTGGGCAGCCACAGCAGGGTCTCTCCTTGGCAGGAAAGAGGAGCTTCGCTTCGGCCTGGGCTACAGCCTCTTCCTGGGGAAGCAGCGGAAGAGGCTGCCTTCCCCAGCTGGAGGAGCATCTCTCCTCTGCTGCTGCTGCTGCTGCTGCTGATGCTGCAGGTGGGCAGCCACAGCAGGGTCTCTCCTTGGCAGGACTGAGGAGCTTCGCTTCGGCCGGGGCTTCTGCCTCTTCCTGGTGAAGCAGCGGAAGAGGCTGCCTTACCCAGGTGGAGGAGCATCTCTCCTCTGCTGCTGATGCTGCAGGTGGGCAGCCACAGCAGGGTCTCTCCTTGGCAGGAAAGAGGAGCTTCTCTTCGGCCTGGGCTACAGCCTCTTCCTGGGGATGCAGCGGAAGAGGCTGCCTTCCCCAGGTGGAGGAGCATCTCTCCTCTGCTGCTGCTGCTGCTGATGCTGCTGCAGGTGGGCAGCCACAGCAGGGTCTCTCCTTGGCAGGAAAGAGGAGCTTCGCTTCGGCCTGGGCTACAGCCTCTTCCTGGGGATGCAGCGGAAGAGGCTGCCTTCCCCAGCTGGAGGAGCATCTCTCCTCTGCTGCTGCTGCTGCTGATGCTGCAGGTGGGCATCCACAGCAGGGTCTCTCCTTGGCAGGAAAGAGGAGCTTCGCTTCGGCCTGGGCTACAGCCTCTTCCTGGGGAAGCAGCGGAAGAGGCTGCCTTCCCCAGCTGGAGGAGCATCTCTCCTCTGCTGCTGCTGCTGCTGCTGCTGATGCTGCAGGTGGGCAGCCACAGCAGGGTCTCTCCTTGGCAGGACAAAGGAGCTTCGCTTCGGCCGGGGCTTCTGCCTCTTCCTGGTGAAGCAGCGGAAGAGGCTGCCTTCCCCAGGTGGAGGAGCATCTCTCCTCTGCTGCTGCTGCTGCTGCTGATGCTGCAGGTGGGCAGCCACAGCAGGGTCTCTCCTTGGCAGGAAAGAGGAGCTTCGCTGCGGCCTGGGCTACAGCCTCTTCCTGGGGAAGCAGCGAAAGAGGCTGCCTTCCCCAGCTGGTGGAGCATCTCTCCTCTGCTGCTGATGCTGCAGGTGGGCAGCCACAGCAGGGTCTCTCCTTGGCAGGACAGAGGAGCTTCGCTTCGGCCGGGGCTTCTGCCTCTTCCTGGTGAAGCAGCGGAAGAGGCTGCCTTCCCCAGGTGGAGGAGCATCTCTCCTCTGCTGCTGCTGCTGCTGCTGATGCTGCTGCAGGTGGGCAGCCACAGCAGGGTCTCTCCTTGGCAGGAAAGAGGAGCTTCTCTTCGGCCTGGGCTACAGCCTCTTCCTGGGGAAGCAGCGGAAGAGGCTGCCTTACCCAGGTGGAGGAGCATCTCTCCTCTGCTGCTGATGCTGCAGGTGGGCAGCCACAGCAGGGTCTCTCCTTGGCAGGAAAGAGGAGCTTCTCTTCGGCCTGGGCTACAGCCTCTTCCTGGGGAAGCAGCGGAAGAGGCTGCCTTCCCCAGGTGGAGGAGCATCTCTCCTCTGCTGCTGCTGCTGCTGCTGATGCTGCTGCAGGTGGGCAGCCACAGCAGGGTCTCTCCTTGGCAGGAAAGAGGAGCTTCGCTTCGGCCTGGGCTACAGCCTCTTCCTGGGGAAGCAGCGGAAGAGGCTGCCTTCCCCAGCTGGAGGAGCATCTCTCCTCTGCTGCTGCTGCTGCTGATGCTGCAGGTGGGCAGCCACAGCAGGGTCTCTCCTTGGCAGGACAGAGGAGCTTCTCTTCGGCCTGGGCTTCTGCCTCTTCCTGGTGAAGCAGCGGAAGAGGCTGCCTTCCCCAGCTGGAGGAGCATCTCTCCTCTGCTGCTGCTGCTGCTGATGCTGCAGGTGGGCAGCCACAGCAGGGTCTCTCCTTGGCAGGAAAGAGGAGCTTCTCTTCGGCCTGGGCTTCTGCCTCTTCCTGGTGAAGCAGCGGAAGAGGCTGCCTTCCCCAGGTGGAGGAGCATCTCTCCTCTGCTGCTGCTGCTGATGCTGCAGGTGGGCAGCCACAGCAGGGTCTCTCCTTGGCAGGAAAGAGGAGCTTCGCTTCGGCCTGGGCTACAGCCTCTTCCTGGGGAAGCAGCGGAAGAGGCTGCCTTCCCCTGCTGGTGGAGTTTCCCCCCCTTGCTGCTGCTGCTGCTGCTGCTGCTGCTGATGCTGCAGGTGGGCAGCCACAGCAGGGTCTCTCCTTGGCAGGACAGAGGAGCTTCGCTTCGGCCTGGGCTTCTGCCTCTTCCTGGTGAAGCAGCGGAAGAGGCTGCCTTACCCAGGTGGAGGAGCATCTCTCCTCTGCTGCTGATGCTGCAGGTGGGCAGCCACAGCAGGGTCTCTCCTTGGCAGGAAAGAGGAGCTTCTCTTCGGCCTGGGCTACAGCCTCTTCCTGGGGATGCAGCGGAAGAGGCTGCCTTCCCCAGGTGGAGGAGCATCTCTCCTCTGCTGCTGCTGCTGCTGATGCTGCTGCAGGTGGGCAGCCACAGCAGGGTCTCTCCTTGGCAGGAAAGAGGAGCTTCGCTTCGGCCTGGGCTACAGCCTCTTCCTGGGGAAGCAGCGGAAGAGGCTGCCTTCCCCAGCTGGAGGAGCATCTCTCCTCTGCTGCTGCTGCTGCTGATGCTGCAGGTGGGCAGCCACAGCAGGGTCTCTCCTTGGCAGGACAGAGGAGCTTCGCTTCGGCCGGGGCTTCTGCCTCTTCCTTGTGAAGCAGCGGAAGAGGCTGCCTTACCCAGGTGGAGGAGCATCTCTCCTCTGCTGCTGATGCTGCAGGTGGGCAGCCACAGCAGGGTCTCTCCTTGGCAGGAAAGAGGAGCTTCTCTTCGGCCTGGGCTTCTGCCTCTTCCTGGGGAAGCAGCGGAAGAGGCTGCCTTCCCCAGGTGGAGGAGCATCTCTCCTCTGCTGCTGCTGCTGCTGCTGCTGATGCTGCAGGTGGGCAGCCACAGCAGGGTCTCTCCTTGGCAGGACAGAGGAGCTTCGCTTCGGCCTGGGCTTCTGCCTCTTCCTGGGGAAGCAGCGGAAGAGGCTGCCTTACCCAGGTGGAGGAGCATCTCTCCTCTGCTGCTGATGCTGCAGGGGGGCAGCCACAGCAGGGTCTCTCCTTGGCAGGACAGAGGAGCTTCGCTTCGGCCTGGGCTTCTGCCTCTTCCTGGGGAAGCAGCGGAAGAGGCTGCCTTACCCAGGTGGAGGAGCATCTCTCCTCTGCTGCTGATGCTGCAGGTGGGCAGCCACAGCAGGGTCTCTCCTTGGCAGAACAGAGGAGCTTCGCTTCGGCCGGGGCTTCTGCCTCTTCCTGGTGAAGCAGCGGAAGAGGCTGCCTTACCCAGGTGGAGGAGCATCTCTCCTCTGCTGCTGATGCTGCAGGTGGGCAGCCACAGCAGGGTCTCTCCTTGGCAGGAAAGAGGAGCTTCTCTTCGGCCTGGGCTACAGCCTCTTCCTGGGGATGCAGCGGAAGAGGCTGCCTTCCCCAGGTGGAGGAGCATCTCTCCTCTGCTGCTGCTGCTGCTGATGCTGCTGCAGGTGGGCAGCCACAGCAGGGTCTCTCCTTGGCAGGAAAGAGGAGCTTCGCTTCGGCCTGGGCTTCTGCCTCTTCCTGGGGAAGCAGCGGAAGAGGCTGCCTTCCCCAGCTGGAGGAGCATCTCTCCTCTGCTGCTGCTGCTGCTGATGCTGCAGGTGGGCAGCCACAGCAGGGTCTCTCCTTGGCAGGACAGAGGAGCTTCGCTTCGGCCGGGGCTTCTGCCTCTTCCTGGTGAAGCAGCGGAAGAGGCTGCCTTACCCAGGTGGAGGAGCATCTCTCCTCTGCTGCTGAAGTTGCAGGTGGGCAGCCACAGCAGGGTCTCTCCTTGGCAGGAAAGAGGAGCTTCTCTTCGGCCTGGGCTACAGCCTCTTCCTGGGGAAGCAGCGGAAGAGGCTGCCTTCCCCAGGTGGAGGAGCATCTCTCCTCTGCTGCTGCTGCTGATGCTGCAGGTGGGCAGCCACAGCAGGGTCTCTCCTTGGCAGGAAAGAGGAGCTTCTCTTCGGCCTGGGCTACAGCCTCTTCCTGGGGATGCAGCGGAAGAGGCTGCCTTCCCCAGGTGGAGGAGCATCTCTCCTCTGCTGCTGCTGCTGCTGATGCTGCAGGTGGGCAGCCACAGCAGGGTCTCTCCTTGGCAGGACAGAGGAGCTTCGCTTCGGCCGGGGCTTCTGCCTCTTCCTGGTGAAGCAGCGGAAGAGGCTGCCTTACCCAGGTGGAGGAGCATCTCTCCTCTGCTGCTGATGCTGCAGGTGGGCAGCCACAGCAGGGTCTCTCCTTGGCAGGAAAGAGGAGCTTCTCTTCGGCCTGGGCTACAGCCTCTTCCTGGGGATGCAGCGGAAGAGGCTGCCTTCCCCAGGTGGAGGAGCATCTCTCCTCTGCTGCTGATGCTGCTGATGCTGCAGGTGGGCAGCCACAGCAGGGTCTCTCCTTGGCAGGAAAGAGGAGCTTCTCTTCGGCCTGGGCTTCTGCCTCTTCCTGGGGAAGCAGCGAAAGAGGCTGCCTTCCCCAGGTGGAGGATCATCTCTCCTCTGCTGCTGATGCTGCAGGTGGGCAGCCACAGCAGGGTCTCTCCTTGGCAGGAAAGAGGAGCTTCTCTTCGGCCTGGGCTACAGCCTCTTCCTGGGGATGCAGCGGAAGAGGCTGCCTTCCCCAGGTGGAGGAGCATCTCTCCTCTGCTGCTGCTGCTGCTGATGCTGCTGCAGGTGGGCAGCCACAGCAGGGTCTCTCCTTGGCAGGAAAGAGGAGCTTCGCTTCGGCCTGGGCTTCTGCCTCTTCCTGGGGAAGCAGCGGAAGAGGCTGCCTTCCCCAGCTGGAGGAGCATCTCTCCTCTGCTGCTGCTGCTGCTGATGCTGCAGGTGGGCAGCCACAGCAGGGTCTCTCCTTGGCAGGACAGAGGAGCTTCGCTTCAGCCGGGGCTTCTGCCTCTTCCTGGTGAAGCAGCGGAAGAGGCTGCCTTACCCAGGTGGAGGAGCATCTCTCCTCTGCTGCTGAAGTTGCAGGTGGGCAGCCACAGCAGGGTCTCTCCTTGGCAGGAAAGAGGAGCTTCTCTTCGGCCTGGGCTACAGCCTCTTCCTGGGGATGCAGCGGAAGAGGCTGCCTTCCCCAGGTGGAGGAGCATCTCTCCTCTGCTGCTGATGCTGCTGATGCTGCAGGTGGGCAGCCACAGCAGGGTCTCTCCTTGGCAGGAAAGAGGAGCTTCTCTTCGGCCTGGGCTTCTGCCTCTTCCTGGGGAAGCAGCGGAAGAGGCTGCCTTCCCCAGGTGGAGGAGCATCTCTCCTCTGCTGCTGATGCTGCAGGTGGGCAGCCACAGCAGGGTCTCTCCTTGGCAGGAAAGAGGAGCTTCGCTGTGGCCTGGGCTACAGCCTCTTCCTGGGGAAGCAGCGAAAGAGGCTGCCTTCCCCAGCTGGTGGAGCATCTCTCCTCTGCTGCTGATGCTGCAGGGGGGAAGCCACAGCAGGGTCCCTCCTTGGCAGGACAGAGGAGCTTCGCTTCGGCCGGGGCTTCTGCCTCTTCCTGGTGAAGCAGCGGAAGAGGCTGCCTTACCCAGGTGGAGGAGCATCTCTCCTCTGCTGCTGATGCTGCAGGTGGGCAGCCACAGCAGGGTCTCTCCTTGGCAGGACAGAGGAGCTTCGCTTCGGCCTGGGCTTCTGCCTCTTCCTGGGGAAGCAGCGGAAGAGGCTGCCTTCCCCAGGTGGAGGAGCATCTCTCCTCTGCTGCTGCTGCTGATGCTGCAGGTGGGCAGCCACAGCAGGGTCTCTCCTTGGCAGGAAAGAGGAGCTTCGCTGCGGCCTGGGCTACAGCCTCTTCCTGGGGAAGCAGCAAAAGAGGCTGCCTTCCCCAGCTGGTGGAGCATCTCTCCTCTGCTGCTGATGCTTCAGGTGGGCAGCCACAGCAGGGTCTCTCCTTGGCAGGAAAGAGGAGCTTCGCTTCGGCCTGGGCTACAGCCTCTTCCTGGGGAAGCAGCGGAAGAGGCTGCCTTCCCCAGCTGGAGGAGCATCTCTCCTCTGCTGCTGCTGCTGCTGCTGCTGATGCTGCAGGTGGGCAGCCACAGCAGGGTCTCTCCTTGGCAGGACTGAGGAGCTTCGCTTCGGCCGGGGCTTCTGCCTCTTCCTGGTGAAGCAGCGGAAGAGGCTGCCTTACCCAGGTGGAGGAGCATCTCTCCTCTGCTGCTGATGCTGCAGGTGGGCAGCCACAGCAGGGTCTCTCCTTGGCAGGAAAGAGGAGCTTCTCTTCGGCCTGGGCTACAGCCTCTTCCTGGGGATGCAGCGGAAGAGGCTGCCTTCCCCAGGTGGAGGAGCATCTCTCCTCTGCTGCTGCTGCTGCTGATGCTGCTGCAGGTGGGCAGCCACAGCAGGGTCTCTCCTTGGCAGGAAAGAGGAGCTTCGCTTCGGCCTGGGCTACAGCCTCTTCCTGGGGATGCAGCGGAAGAGGCTGCCTTCCCCAGCTGGAGGAGCATCTCTCCTCTGCTGCTGCTGCTGCTGATGCTGCAGGTGGGCATCCACAGCAGGGTCTCTCCTTGGCAGGAAAGAGGAGCTTCGCTTCGGCCTGGGCTACAGCCTCTTCCTGGGGAAGCAGCGGAAGAGGCTGCCTTCCCCAGCTGGAGGAGCATCTCTCCTCTGCTGCTGCTGCTGCTGCTGCTGATGCTGCAGGTGGGCAGCCACAGCAGGGTCTCTCCTTGGCAGGACAAAGGAGCTTCGCTTCGGCCGGGGCTTCTGCCTCTTCCTGGTGAAGCAGCGGAAGAGGCTGCCTTCCCCAGGTGGAGGAGCATCTCTCCTCTGCTGCTGCTGCTGCTGCTGCTGCTGCAGGTGGGCAGCCACAGCAGGGTCTCTCCTTGGCAGGAAAGAGGAGCTTCGCTGCGGCCTGGGCTACAGCCTCTTCCTGGGGAAGCAGCGAAAGAGGCTGCCTTCCCCAGCTGGTGGAGCATCTCTCCTCTGCTGCTGATGCTGCAGGGGGGAAGCCACAGCAGGGTCCCTCCTTGGCAGGACAGAGGAGCTTCGCTTCGGCCGGGGCTTCTGCCTCTTCCTGGTGAAGCAGCGGAAGAGGCTGCCTTACCCAGGTGGAGGAGCATCTCTCCTCTGCTGCTGATGCTGCAGGTGGGCAGCCACAGCAGGGTCCCTCCTTGGCAGGACAGAGGAGCTTCTCTTCGGCCTGGGCTTCTGCCTCTTCCTGGGGAAGCAGCGGAAGAGGCTGCCTTACCCAGGTGGAGGAGCATCTCTCCTCTGCTGCTGATGCTGCAGGGGGGCAGCCACAGCAGGGTCTCTCCTTGGCAGGACAGAGGAGCTTCGCTTCGGCCGGGGCTTCTGCCTCTTCCTGGTGAAGCAGCGGAAGAGGCTGCCTTACCCAGGTGGAGGAGCATCTCTCCTCTGCTGCTGATGCTGCAGGTGGGCAGCCACAGCAGGGTCTCTCCTTGGCAGGAAAGAGGAGCTTCTCTTCGGCCTGGGCTACAGCCTCTTCCTGGGGAAGCAGCGGAAGAGGCTGCCTTCCCCAGGTGGAGGAGCATCTCTCCTCTGCTGCTGCTGCTGCTGATGCTGCTGCAGGTGGGCAGCCACAGCAGGGTCTCTCCTTGGCAGGAAAGAGGAGCTTCGCTTCGGCCTGGGCTACAGCCTCTTCCTGGGGAAGCAGCGGAAGAGGCTGCCTTCCCCAGCTGGAGGAGCATCTCTCCTCTGCTGCTGCTGCTGCTGATGCTGCAGGTGGGCAGCCACAGCAGGGTCTCTCCTTGGCAGGACAGAGGAGCTTCTCTTCGGCCTGGGCTTCTGCCTCTTCCTGGTGAAGCAGCGGAAGAGGCTGCCTTCCCCAGCTGGAGGAGCATCTCTCCTCTGCTGCTGCTGCTGCTGATGCTGCAGGTGGGCAGCCACAGCAGGGTCTCTCCTTGGCAGGAAAGAGGAGCTTCTCTTCGGCCTGGGCTTCTGCCTCTTCCTTGTGAAGCAGCGGAAGAGGCTGCCTTCCCCAGGTGGAGGAGCATCTCTCCTCTGCTGCTGCTGCTGATGCTGCAGGTGGGCAGCCACAGCAGGGTCTCTCCTTGGCAGGAAAGAGGAGCTTCGCTTCGGCCTGGGCTACAGCCTCTTCCTGGGGAAGCAGCGGAAGAGGCTGCCTTCCCCAGCTGGAGGAGCATCTCTCCTCTGCTGCTGCTGCTGCTGCTGCTGCTGCTGATGCTGCAGGTGGGCAGCCACAGCAGGGTCTCTCCTTGGCAGGAAAGAGGAGCTTCTCTTCGGCCTGGGCTACAGCCTCTTCCTGGGGATGCAGCGGAAGAGGCTGCCTTCCCCAGGTGGAGGAGCATCTCTCCTCTGCTGCTGCTGCTGCTGATGCTGCTGCAGGTGGGCAGCCACAGCAGGGTCTCTCCTTGGCAGGAAAGAGGAGCTTCGCTTCGGCCTGGGCTACAGCCTCTTCCTGGGGAAGCAGCGGAAGAGGCTGCCTTCCCCAGCTGGAGGAGCATCTCTCCTCTGCTGCTGCTGCTGCTGCTGCTGATGCTGCAGGTGGGCAGCCACAGCAGGGTCTCTCCTTGGCAGGACAGAGGAGCTTCGCTTCGGCCGGGGCTTCTGCCTCTTCCTGGTGAAGCAGCGGAAGAGGCTGCCTTACCCAGGTGGAGGAGCATCTCTCCTCTGCTGCTGATGCTGCAGGGGGGCAGCCACAGCAGGGTCTCTCCTTGGCAGGACAGAGGAGCTTCGCTTCGGCCGGGGCTTCTGCCTCTTCCTTGTGAAGCAGCGGAAGAGGCTGCCTTACCCAGGTGGAGGAGCATCTCTCCTCTGCTGCTGATGCTGCAGGTGGGCAGCCACAGCAGGGTCTCTCCTTGGCAGGAAAGAGGAGCTTCTCTTCGGCCTGGGCTTCTGCCTCTTCCTGGGGAAGCAGCGGAAGAGGCTGCCTTCCCCAGGTGGAGGAGCATCTCTCCTCTGCTGCTGCTGCTGCTGCTGCTGATGCTGCAGGTGGGCAGCCACAGCAGGGTCTCTCCTTGGCAGGACAGAGGAGCTTCTCTTCGGCCTGGGCTTCTGCCTCTTCCTGGTGAAGCAGCGGAAGAGGCTGCCTTCCCCAGCTGGAGGAGCATCTCTCCTCTCCTCTGCTGCTGCTGCTGCTGATGCTGCAGGTGGGCAGCCACAGCAGGGTCTCTCCTTGGCAGGAAAGAGGAGCTTCTCTTCGGCCTGGGCTTCTGCCTCTTCCTGGTGAAGCAGCGGAAGAGGCTGCCTTACCCAGGTGGAGGAGCATCTCTCCTCTGCTGCTGATGCTGCAGGTGGGCAGCCACAGCAGGGTCTCTCCTTGGCAGGAAAGAGGAGCTTCTCTTCGGCCTGGGCTTCTGCCTCTTCCTGGGGAAGCAGCGGAAGAGGCTGCCTTACCCAGGTGGAGGAGCATCTCTCCTCTGCTGCTGATGCTGCAGGGGGGCAGCCACAGCAGGGTCTCTCCTTGGCAGGACAGAGGAGCTTCGCTTCGGCCTGGGCTTCTGCCTCTTCCTGGGGAAGCAGCGGAAGAGGCTGCCTTACCCAGGTGGAGGAGCATCTCTCCTCTGCTGCTGATGCTGCAGGGGGGCAGCCACAGCAGGGTCTCTCCTTGGCAGGAAAGAGGAGCTTCGCTTCGGCCTGGGCTACAGCCTCTTCCTGGGGAAGCAGCGGAAGAGGCTGCCTTCCCCAGCTGGAGGAGCATCTCTCCTCTGCTGCTGCTGCTGCTGCTGCTGCTGCTGATGCTGCAGGTGGGCAGCCACAGCAGGGTCTCTCCTTGGCAGGACAGAGGAGCTTCGCTTCGGCCTGGGCTTCTGCCTCTTCCTGGTGAAGCAGCGGAAGAGGCTGCCTTACCCAGGTGGAGGAGCATCTCTCCTCTGCTGCTGATGCTGCAGGTGGGCAGCCACAGCAGGGTCTCTCCTTGGCAGGAAAGAGGAGCTTCTCTTCGGCCTGGGCTACAGCCTCTTCCTGGGGATGCAGCGGAAGAGGCTGCCTTCCCCAGGTGGAGGAGCATCTCTCCTCTGCTGCTGCTGCTGCTGATGCTGCTGCAGGTGGGCAGCCACAGCAGGGTCTCTCCTTGGCAGGAAAGAGGAGCTTCGCTTCGGCCTGGGCTACAGCCTCTTCCTGGGGAAGCAGCGGAAGAGGCTGCCTTCCCCAGCTGGAGGAGCATCTCTCCTCTGCTGCTGCTGCTGCTGATGCTGCAGGTGGGCAGCCACAGCAGGGTCTCTCCTTGGCAGGAAAGAGGAGCTTCGCTTCGGCCTGGGCTACAGCCTCTTCCTGGGGAAGCAGCGGAAGAGGCTGCCTTCCCCAGCTGGAGGAGCATCTCTCCTCTGCTGCTGCTGCTGCTGATGCTGCAGGTGGGCAGCCACAGCAGGGTCTCTCCTTGGCAGGAAAGAGGAGCTTCGCTTCGGCCTGGGCTACAGCCTCTTCCTGGGGAAGCAGCGGAAGAGGCTGCCTTCCCCAGCTGGAGGAGCATCTCTCCTCTGCTGCTGCTGCTGATGCTGCAGGTGGGCAGCCACAGCAGGGTCTCTCCTTGGCAGGAAAGAGGAGCTTCGCTGCGGCCTGGGCTACAGCCTCTTCCTGGGGAAGCAGCAAAAGAGGCTGCCTTCCCCAGCTGGTGGAGCATCTCTCCTCTGCTGCTGATGCTGCAGGGGGGAAGCCACAGCAGGGTCCCTCCTTGGCAGGACAGAGGAGCTTCGCTTCGGCCGGGGCTTCTGCCTCTTCCTGGTGAAGCAGCGGAAGAGGCTGCCTTCCCCAGGTGGAGGAGCATCTCTCCTCTGCTGCTGCTGCTGATGCTGCTGCAGGTGGGCAGCCACAGCAGGGTCTCTCCTTGGCAGGAAAGAGGAGCTTCGCTTCGGCCTGGGCTACAGCCTCTTCCTGGGGAAGCAGCGGAAGAGGCTGCCTTCCCCAGCTGGAGGAGCATCTCTCCTCTGCTGCTGCTGCTGCTGATGCTGCAGGTGGGCAGCCACAGCAGGGTCTCTCCTTGGCAGGACAGAGGAGCTTCGCTTCGGCCGGGGCTTCTGCCTCTTCCTTGTGAAGCAGCGGAAGAGGCTGCCTTACCCAGGTGGAGGAGCATCTCTCCTCTGCTGCTGATGCTGCAGGTGGGCAGCCACAGCAGGGTCTCTCCTTGGCAGGAAAGAGGAGCTTCTCTTCGGCCTGGGCTTCTGCCTCTTCCTGGGGAAGCAGCGGAAGAGGCTGCCTTCCCCAGGTGGAGGAGCATCTCTCCTCTGCTGCTGCTGCTGCTGCTGCTGATGCTGCAGGTGGGCAGCCACAGCAGGGTCTCTCCTTGGCAGGACAGAGGAGCTTCGCTTCGGCCTGGGCTTCTGCCTCTTCCTGGGGAAGCAGCGGAAGAGGCTGCCTTACCCAGGTGGAGGAGCATCTCTCCTCTGCTGCTGATGCTGCAGGGGGGCAGCCACAGCAGGGTCTCTCCTTGGCAGGACAGAGGAGCTTCGCTTCGGCCTGGGCTTCTGCCTCTTCCTGGGGAAGCAGCGGAAGAGGCTGCCTTACCCAGGTGGAGGAGCATCTCTCCTCTGCTGCTGATGCTGCAGGTGGGCAGCCACAGCAGGGTCTCTCCTTGGCAGAACAGAGGAGCTTCGCTTCGGCCGGGGCTTCTGCCTCTTCCTGGTGAAGCAGCGGAAGAGGCTGCCTTACCCAGGTGGAGGAGCATCTCTCCTCTGCTGCTGATGCTGCAGGTGGGCAGCCACAGCAGGGTCTCTCCTTGGCAGGAAAGAGGAGCTTCTCTTCGGCCTGGGCTACAGCCTCTTCCTGGGGATGCAGCGGAAGAGGCTGCCTTCCCCAGGTGGAGGAGCATCTCTCCTCTGCTGCTGCTGCTGCTGATGCTGCTGCAGGTGGGCAGCCACAGCAGGGTCTCTCCTTGGCAGGAAAGAGGAGCTTCGCTTCGGCCTGGGCTTCTGCCTCTTCCTGGGGAAGCAGCGGAAGAGGCTGCCTTCCCCAGCTGGAGGAGCATCTCTCCTCTGCTGCTGCTGCTGCTGATGCTGCAGGTGGGCAGCCACAGCAGGGTCTCTCCTTGGCAGGACAGAGGAGCTTCGCTTCGGCCGGGGCTTCTGCCTCTTCCTGGTGAAGCAGCGGAAGAGGCTGCCTTACCCAGGTGGAGGAGCATCTCTCCTCTGCTGCTGAAGTTGCAGGTGGGCAGCCACAGCAGGGTCTCTCCTTGGCAGGAAAGAGGAGCTTCTCTTCGGCCTGGGCTACAGCCTCTTCCTGGGGATGCAGCGGAAGAGGCTGCCTTCCCCAGGTGGAGGAGCATCTCTCCTCTGCTGCTGATGCTGCTGATGCTGCAGGTGGGCAGCCACAGCAGGGTCTCTCCTTGGCAGGAAAGAGGAGCTTCTCTTCGGCCTGGGCTTCTGCCTCTTCCTGGGGAAGCAGCGGAAGAGGCTGCCTTCCCCAGGTGGAGGAGCATCTCTCCTCTGCTGCTGATGCTGCAGGGGGGCAGCCACAGCAGGGTCTCTCCTTGGCAGGACAGAGGAGCTTCGCTTCGGCCGGGGCTTCTGCCTCTTCCTTGTGAAGCAGCGGAAGAGGCTGCCTTACCCAGGTGGAGGAGCATCTCTCCTCTGCTGCTGATGCTGCAGGTGGGCAGCCACAGCAGGGTCTCTCCTTGGCAGGAAAGAGGAGCTTCTCTTCGGCCTGGGCTTCTGCCTCTTCCTGGGGAAGCAGCGGAAGAGGCTGCCTTCCCCAGGTGGAGGAGCATCTCTCCTCTGCTGCTGCTGCTGCTGCTGCTGATGCTGCAGGTGGGCAGCCACAGCAGGGTCTCTCCTTGGCAGGACAGAGGAGCTTCTCTTCGGCCTGGGCTTCTGCCTCTTCCTGGTGAAGCAGCGGAAGAGGCTGCCTTCCCCAGCTGGAGGAGCATCTCTCCTCTCCTCTGCTGCTGCTGCTGCTGATGCTGCAGGTGGGCAGCCACAGCAGGGTCTCTCCTTGGCAGGAAAGAGGAGCTTCTCTTCGGCCTGGGCTTCTGCCTCTTCCTGGTGAAGCAGCGGAAGAGGCTGCCTTACCCAGCTGGAGGAGCATCTCTCCTCTGCTGCTGATGCTGCAGGTGGGCAGCCACAGCAGGGTCTCTCCTTGGCAGGAAAGAAAAGCTTCTCTTCGGCCTGGGCTTCTGCCTCTTCCTGGGGAAGCAGCGGAAGAGGCTGCCTTACCCAGGTGGAGGAGCATCTCTCCTCTGCTGCTGATGCTGCAGGGGGGCAGCCACAGCAGGGTCTCTCCTTGGCAGGACAGAGGAGCTTCGCTTCGGCCTGGGCTTCTGCCTCTTCCTGGGGAAGCAGCGGAAGAGGCTGCCTTACCCAGGTGGAGGAGCATCTCTCCTCTGCTGCTGATGCTGCAGGGGGGCAGCCACAGCAGGGTCTCTCCTTGGCAGGAAAGAGGAGCTTCGCTTCGGCCTGGGCTACAGCCTCTTCCTGGGGAAGCAGCGGAAGAGGCTGCCTTCCCCAGCTGGAGGAGCATCTCTCCTCTGCTGCTGCTGCTGCTGCTGCTGCTGCTGATGCTGCAGGTGGGCAGCCACAGCAGGGTCTCTCCTTGGCAGGACAGAGGAGCTTCGCTTCGGCCTGGGCTTCTGCCTCTTCCTGGTGAAGCAGCGGAAGAGGCTGCCTTACCCAGGTGGAGGAGCATCTCTCCTCTGCTGCTGATGCTGCAGGTGGGCAGCCACAGCAGGGTCTCTCCTTGGCAGGAAAGAGGAGCTTCTCTTCGGCCTGGGCTACAGCCTCTTCCTGGGGATGCAGCGGAAGAGGCTGCCTTCCCCAGGTGGAGGAGCATCTCTCCTCTGCTGCTGCTGCTGCTGATGCTGCTGCAGGTGGGCAGCCACAGCAGGGTCTCTCCTTGGCAGGAAAGAGGAGCTTCGCTTCGGCCTGGGCTACAGCCTCTTCCTGGGGAAGCAGCGGAAGAGGCTGCCTTCCCCAGCTGGAGGAGCATCTCTCCTCTGCTGCTGCTGCTGCTGATGCTGCAGGTGGGCAGCCACAGCAGGGTCTCTCCTTGGCAGGAAAGAGGAGCTTCGCTTCGGCCTGGGCTACAGCCTCTTCCTGGGGAAGCAGCGGAAGAGGCTGCCTTCCCCAGCTGGAGGAGCATCTCTCCTCTGCTGCTGCTGCTGCTGATGCTGCAGGTGGGCAGCCACAGCAGGGTCTCTCCTTGGCAGGAAAGAGGAGCTTCGCTTCGGCCTGGGCTACAGCCTCTTCCTGGGGAAGCAGCGGAAGAGGCTGCCTTCCCCAGCTGGAGGAGCATCTCTCCTCTGCTGCTGCTGCTGATGCTGCAGGTGGGCAGCCACAGCAGGGTCTCTCCTTGGCAGGAAAGAGGAGCTTCGCTGCGGCCTGGGCTACAGCCTCTTCCTGGGGAAGCAGCAAAAGAGGCTGCCTTCCCCAGCTGGTGGAGCATCTCTCCTCTGCTGCTGATGCTGCAGGGGGGAAGCCACAGCAGGGTCCCTCCTTGGCAGGACAGAGGAGCTTCGCTTCGGCCGGGGCTTCTGCCTCTTCCTGGTGAAGCAGCGGAAGAGGCTGCCTTCCCCAGGTGGAGGAGCATCTCTCCTCTGCTGCTGCTGCTGATGCTGCTGCAGGTGGGCAGCCACAGCAGGGTCTCTCCTTGGCAGGAAAGAGGAGCTTCGCTTCGGCCTGGGCTACAGCCTCTTCCTGGGGAAGCAGCGGAAGAGGCTGCCTTCCCCAGCTGGAGGAGCATCTCTCCTCTGCTGCTGCTGCTGCTGATGCTGCAGGTGGGCAGCCACAGCAGGGTCTCTCCTTGGCAGGACAGAGGAGCTTCGCTTCGGCCGGGGCTTCTGCCTCTTCCTTGTGAAGCAGCGGAAGAGGCTGCCTTACCCAGGTGGAGGAGCATCTCTCCTCTGCTGCTGATGCTGCAGGTGGGCAGCCACAGCAGGGTCTCTCCTTGGCAGGAAAGAGGAGCTTCTCTTCGGCCTGGGCTTCTGCCTCTTCCTGGGGAAGCAGCGGAAGAGGCTGCCTTCCCCAGGTGGAGGAGCATCTCTCCTCTGCTGCTGCTGCTGCTGCTGCTGATGCTGCAGGTGGGCAGCCACAGCAGGGTCTCTCCTTGGCAGGACAGAGGAGCTTCGCTTCGGCCTGGGCTTCTGCCTCTTCCTGGGGAAGCAGCGGAAGAGGCTGCCTTACCCAGGTGGAGGAGCATCTCTCCTCTGCTGCTGATGCTGCAGGGGGGCAGCCACAGCAGGGTCTCTCCTTGGCAGGACAGAGGAGCTTCGCTTCGGCCTGGGCTTCTGCCTCTTCCTGGGGAAGCAGCGGAAGAGGCTGCCTTACCCAGGTGGAGGAGCATCTCTCCTCTGCTGCTGATGCTGCAGGTGGGCAGCCACAGCAGGGTCTCTCCTTGGCAGAACAGAGGAGCTTCGCTTCGGCCGGGGCTTCTGCCTCTTCCTGGTGAAGCAGCGGAAGAGGCTGCCTTACCCAGGTGGAGGAGCATCTCTCCTCTGCTGCTGATGCTGCAGGTGGGCAGCCACAGCAGGGTCTCTCCTTGGCAGGAAAGAGGAGCTTCTCTTCGGCCTGGGCTACAGCCTCTTCCTGGGGATGCAGCGGAAGAGGCTGCCTTCCCCAGGTGGAGGAGCATCTCTCCTCTGCTGCTGCTGCTGCTGATGCTGCTGCAGGTGGGCAGCCACAGCAGGGTCTCTCCTTGGCAGGAAAGAGGAGCTTCGCTTCGGCCTGGGCTTCTGCCTCTTCCTGGGGAAGCAGCGGAAGAGGCTGCCTTCCCCAGCTGGAGGAGCATCTCTCCTCTGCTGCTGCTGCTGCTGATGCTGCAGGTGGGCAGCCACAGCAGGGTCTCTCCTTGGCAGGACAGAGGAGCTTCGCTTCGGCCGGGGCTTCTGCCTCTTCCTGGTGAAGCAGCGGAAGAGGCTGCCTTACCCAGGTGGAGGAGCATCTCTCCTCTGCTGCTGAAGTTGCAGGTGGGCAGCCACAGCAGGGTCTCTCCTTGGCAGGAAAGAGGAGCTTCTCTTCGGCCTGGGCTACAGCCTCTTCCTGGGGATGCAGCGGAAGAGGCTGCCTTCCCCAGGTGGAGGAGCATCTCTCCTCTGCTGCTGATGCTGCTGATGCTGCAGGTGGGCAGCCACAGCAGGGTCTCTCCTTGGCAGGAAAGAGGAGCTTCTCTTCGGCCTGGGCTTCTGCCTCTTCCTGGGGAAGCAGCGGAAGAGGCTGCCTTCCCCAGGTGGAGGAGCATCTCTCCTCTGCTGCTGCTGCTGCTGCTGCTGATGCTGCAGGTGGGCAGCCACAGCAGGGTCTCTCCTTGGCAGGACAGAGGAGCTTCGCTTCGGCCGGGGCTTCTGCCTCTTCCTGGTGAAGCAGCGGAAGAGGCTGCCTTACCCAGGTGGAGGAGCATCTCTCCTCTGCTGCTGATGCTGCAGGGGGGCAGCCACAGCAGGGTCTCTCCTTGGCAGGACAGAGGAGCTTCGCTTCGGCCTGGGCTTCTGCCTCTTCCTGGGGAAGCAGCGGAAGAGGCTGCCTTACCCAGGTGGAGGAGCATCTCTCCTCTGCTGCTGATGCTGCAGGGGGGCAGCCACAGCAGGGTCTCTCCTTGGCAGAACAGAGGAGCTTCGCTTCGGCCTGGGCTTCTGCCTCTTCCTGGGGAAGCAGCGGAAGAGGCTGCCTTACCCAGGTGGAGGAGCATCTCTCCTCTGCTGCTGATGCTGCAGGTGGGCAGCCACAGCAGGGTCTCTCCTTGGCAGGAAAGAGGAGCTTCTCTTCGGCCTGGGCTACAGCCTCTTCCTGGGGATGCAGCGGAAGAGGCTGCCTTCCCCAGGTGGAGGAGCATCTCTCCTCTGCTGCTGATGCTGCTGATGCTGCAGGTGGGCAGCCACAGCAGGGTCTCTCCTTGGCAGGAAAGAGGAGCTTCTCTTCGGCCTGGGCTTCTGCCTCTTCCTGGGGAAGCAGCGGAAGAGGCTGCCTTCCCCAGGTGGAGGAGCATCTCTCCTCTGCTGCTGCTGCTGATGCTGCAGGTGGGCAGCCACAGCAGGGTCTCTCCTTGGCAGGAAAGAGGAGCTTCGCTGCGGCCTGGGCTACAGCCTCTTCCTGGGGAAGCAGCGAAAGAGGCTGCCTTCCCCAGGTGGAGGATCATCTCTCCTCTGCTGCTGATGCTGCAGGTGGGCAGCCACAGCAGGGTCTCTCCTTGGCAGGAAAGAGGAGCTTCTCTTCGGCCTGGGCTACAGCCTCTTCCTGGGGATGCAGCGGAAGAGGCTGCCTTCCCCAGGTGGAGGAGCATCTCTCCTCTGCTGCTGATGCTGCAGGGGGGAAGCCACAGCAGGGTCTCTCCTTGGCAGGACAGAGGAGCTTCGCTTCGGCCGGGGCTTCTGCCTCTTCCTGGTGAAGCAGCGGAAGAGGCTGCCTTCCCCAGCTGGTGGAGCATCTCTCCTCTGCTGCTGATGCTGCAGGTGGGCAGCCACAGCAGGGTCTCTCCTTGGCAGGACAGAGGAGCTTCGCTTCGGCCGGGGCTTCTGCCTCTTCCTGGTGAAGCAGCGGAAGAGGCTGCCTTCCCCAGCTGGAGGAGCATCTCTCCTCTGCTGCTGCTGCTGCTGATGCTGCAGGTGGGCAGCCACAGCAGGGTCTCTCCTTGGCAGGACAGAGGAGCTTCTCTTCGGCCTGGGCTTCTGCCTCTTCCTGGGGAAGCAGCGGAAGAGGCTGCCTTCCCCAGGTGGAGGAGCATCTCTCCTCTGCTGCTGCTGCTGCTGCTGATGCTGCAGGTGGGCAGCCACAGCAGGGTCTCTCCTTGGCAGGAAAGAGGAGCTTCTCTTCGGCCTGGGCTTCTGCCTCTTCCTGGTGAAGCAGCGGAAGAGGCTGCCTTCCCCAGCTGGAGGAGCATCTCTCCTCTGCTGCTGCTGCTGCTGCTGCTGATGCTGCAGGTGGGCAGCCACAGCAGGGTCTCTCCTTGGCAGGACAGAGGAGCTTCGCTTCGGCCGGGGCTTCTGCCTCTTCCTGGTGAAGCAGCGGAAGAGGCTGCCTTCCCCAGCTGGAGGAGCATCTCTCCTCTGCTGCTGCTGCTGCTGATGCTGCAGGTGGGCAGCCACAGCAGGGTCTCTCCTTGGCAGGACAGAGGAGCTTCTCTTCGGCCTGGGCTTCTGCCTCTTCCTGGGGAAGCAGCGGAAGAGGCTGCCTTCCCCAGGTGGAGGAGCATCTCTCCTCTGCTGCTGATGCTGCAGGTGGGCAGCCACAGCAGGGTCTCTCCTTGGCAGGAAAGAGGAGCTTCGCTGCGGCCTGGGCTACAGCCTCTTCCTGGGGAAGCAGCGAAAGAGGCTGCCTTCCCCAGCTGGAGGAGCATCTCTCCTCTGCTGCTGCTGCTGCTGCTGATGCTGCAGGTGGGCAGCCACAGCAGGGTCTCTCCTTGGCAGGAAAGAGGAGCTTCTCTTCGGCCTGGGCTTCTGCCTCTTCCTGGGGAAGCAGCGGAAGAGGCTGCCTTCCCCAGGTGGAGGAGCATCTCTCCTCTGCTGCTGATGCTGCAGGTGGGCAGCCACAGCAGGGTCTCTCCTTGGCAGGAAAGAGGAGCTTCTCTTCGGCCTGGGCTTCTGCCTCTTCCTGGGGAAGCAGCGAAAGAGGCTGCCTTCCCCAGCTGGTGGAGCATCTCTCCTCTGCTGCTGATGCTGCAGGGGGGAAGCCACAGCAGGGTCTCTCCTTGGCAGGACAGAGGAGCTTCGCTTCGGCCTGGGCTTCTGCCTCTTCCTGGGGAAGCAGCGGAAGAGGCTGCCTTCCCCAGGTGGAGGAGCATCTCTCCTCTGCTGCTGCTGCTGATGCTGCAGGTGGGCAGCCACAGCAGGGTCTCTCCTTGGCAGGAAAGAGGAGCTTCGCTTCGGCCTGGGCTACAGCCTCTTCCTGGGGAAGCAGCGGAAGAGGCTGCCTTCCCCAGCTGGAGGAGCATCTCTCCTCTGCTGCTGCTGCTGCTGCTGCTGATGCTGCAGGTGGGCAGCCACAGCAGGGTCTCTCCTTGGCAGGACTGAGGAGCTTCGCTTCGGCCGGGGCTTCTGCCTCTTCCTGGTGAAGCAGCGGAAGAGGCTGCCTTACCCAGGTGGAGGAGCATCTCTCCTCTGCTGCTGATGCTGCAGGTGGGCAGCCACAGCAGGGTCTCTCCTTGGCAGGAAAGAGGAGCTTCTCTTCGGCCTGGGCTACAGCCTCTTCCTGGGGATGCAGCGGAAGAGGCTGCCTTCCCCAGGTGGAGGAGCATCTCTCCTCTGCTGCTGCTGCTGCTGATGCTGCTGCAGGTGGGCAGCCACAGCAGGGTCTCTCCTTGGCAGGAAAGAGGAGCTTCGCTTCGGCCTGGGCTACAGCCTCTTCCTGGGGATGCAGCGGAAGAGGCTGCCTTCCCCAGCTGGAGGAGCATCTCTCCTCTGCTGCTGCTGCTGCTGATGCTGCAGGTGGGCATCCACAGCAGGGTCTCTCCTTGGCAGGAAAGAGGAGCTTCGCTTCGGCCTGGGCTACAGCCTCTTCCTGGGGAAGCAGCGGAAGAGGCTGCCTTCCCCAGCTGGAGGAGCATCTCTCCTCTGCTGCTGCTGCTGCTGCTGCTGATGCTGCAGGTGGGCAGCCACAGCAGGGTCTCTCCTTGGCAGGACAAAGGAGCTTCGCTTCGGCCGGGGCTTCTGCCTCTTCCTGGTGAAGCAGCGGAAGAGGCTGCCTTCCCCAGGTGGAGGAGCATCTCTCCTCTGCTGCTGCTGCTGCTGCTGATGCTGCAGGTGGGCAGCCACAGCAGGGTCTCTCCTTGGCAGGAAAGAGGAGCTTCGCTGCGGCCTGGGCTACAGCCTCTTCCTGGGGAAGCAGCGAAAGAGGCTGCCTTCCCCAGCTGGTGGAGCATCTCTCCTCTGCTGCTGATGCTGCAGGTGGGCAGCCACAGCAGGGTCTCTCCTTGGCAGGACAGAGGAGCTTCGCTTCGGCCGGGGCTTCTGCCTCTTCCTGGTGAAGCAGCGGAAGAGGCTGCCTTCCCCAGGTGGAGGAGCATCTCTCCTCTGCTGCTGCTGCTGCTGCTGATGCTGCTGCAGGTGGGCAGCCACAGCAGGGTCTCTCCTTGGCAGGAAAGAGGAGCTTCTCTTCGGCCTGGGCTACAGCCTCTTCCTGGGGAAGCAGCGGAAGAGGCTGCCTTACCCAGGTGGAGGAGCATCTCTCCTCTGCTGCTGATGCTGCAGGTGGGCAGCCACAGCAGGGTCTCTCCTTGGCAGGAAAGAGGAGCTTCTCTTCGGCCTGGGCTACAGCCTCTTCCTGGGGAAGCAGCGGAAGAGGCTGCCTTCCCCAGGTGGAGGAGCATCTCTCCTCTGCTGCTGCTGCTGCTGCTGATGCTGCTGCAGGTGGGCAGCCACAGCAGGGTCTCTCCTTGGCAGGAAAGAGGAGCTTCGCTTCGGCCTGGGCTACAGCCTCTTCCTGGGGAAGCAGCGGAAGAGGCTGCCTTCCCCAGCTGGAGGAGCATCTCTCCTCTGCTGCTGCTGCTGCTGATGCTGCAGGTGGGCAGCCACAGCAGGGTCTCTCCTTGGCAGGACAGAGGAGCTTCTCTTCGGCCTGGGCTTCTGCCTCTTCCTGGTGAAGCAGCGGAAGAGGCTGCCTTCCCCAGCTGGAGGAGCATCTCTCCTCTGCTGCTGCTGCTGCTGATGCTGCAGGTGGGCAGCCACAGCAGGGTCTCTCCTTGGCAGGAAAGAGGAGCTTCTCTTCGGCCTGGGCTTCTGCCTCTTCCTGGTGAAGCAGCGGAAGAGGCTGCCTTCCCCAGGTGGAGGAGCATCTCTCCTCTGCTGCTGCTGCTGCTGCTGCTGCTGATGCTGCAGGTGGGCAGCCACAGCAGGGTCTCTCCTTGGCAGGACAGAGGAGCTTCGCTTCGGCCTGGGCTTCTGCCTCTTCCTGGTGAAGCAGCGGAAGAGGCTGCCTTACCCAGGTGGAGGAGCATCTCTCCTCTGCTGCTGATGCTGCAGGTGGGCAGCCACAGCAGGGTCTCTCCTTGGCAGGAAAGAGGAGCTTCTCTTCGGCCTGGGCTACAGCCTCTTCCTGGGGATGCAGCGGAAGAGGCTGCCTTCCCCAGGTGGAGGAGCATCTCTCCTCTGCTGCTGCTGCTGCTGATGCTGCTGCAGGTGGGCAGCCACAGCAGGGTCTCTCCTTGGCAGGAAAGAGGAGCTTCGCTTCGGCCTGGGCTACAGCCTCTTCCTGGGGAAGCAGCGGAAGAGGCTGCCTTCCCCAGCTGGAGGAGCATCTCTCCTCTGCTGCTGCTGCTGCTGATGCTGCAGGTGGGCAGCCACAGCAGGGTCTCTCCTTGGCAGGACAGAGGAGCTTCGCTTCGGCCGGGGCTTCTGCCTCTTCCTGGTGAAGCAGCGGAAGAGGCTGCCTTACCCAGGTGGAGGAGCATCTCTCCTCTGCTGCTGATGCTGCAGGGGGGCAGCCACAGCAGGGTCTCTCCTTGGCAGGACAGAGGAGCTTCGCTTCGGCCGGGGCTTCTGCCTCTTCCTTGTGAAGCAGCGGAAGAGGCTGCCTTACCCAGGTGGAGGAGCATCTCTCCTCTGCTGCTGATGCTGCAGGTGGGCAGCCACAGCAGGGTCTCTCCTTGGCAGGAAAGAGGAGCTTCTCTTCGGCCTGGGCTTCTGCCTCTTCCTGGGGAAGCAGCGGAAGAGGCTGCCTTCCCCAGGTGGAGGAGCATCTCTCCTCTGCTGCTGCTGCTGCTGCTGCTGATGCTGCAGGTGGGCAGCCACAGCAGGGTCTCTCCTTGGCAGGACAGAGGAGCTTCGCTTCGGCCTGGGCTTCTGCCTCTTCCTGGGGAAGCAGCGGAAGAGGCTGCCTTACCCAGGTGGAGGAGCATCTCTCCTCTGCTGCTGATGCTGCAGGGGGGCAGCCACAGCAGGGTCTCTCCTTGGCAGGACAGAGGAGCTTCGCTTCGGCCTGGGCTTCTGCCTCTTCCTGGGGAAGCAGCGGAAGAGGCTGCCTTACCCAGGTGGAGGAGCATCTCTCCTCTGCTGCTGATGCTGCAGGTGGGCAGCCACAGCAGGGTCTCTCCTTGGCAGAACAGAGGAGCTTCGCTTCGGCCGGGGCTTCTGCCTCTTCCTGGTGAAGCAGCGGAAGAGGCTGCCTTACCCAGGTGGAGGAGCATCTCTCCTCTGCTGCTGATGCTGCAGGTGGGCAGCCACAGCAGGGTCTCTCCTTGGCAGGAAAGAGGAGCTTCTCTTCGGCCTGGGCTACAGCCTCTTCCTGGGGATGCAGCGGAAGAGGCTGCCTTCCCCAGGTGGAGGAGCATCTCTCCTCTGCTGCTGCTGATGCTGCAGGTGGGCAGCCACAGCAGGGTCTCTCCTTGGCAGGACAGAGGAGCTTCGCTTCGGCCGGGGCTTCTGCCTCTTCCTGGTGAAGCAGCGGAAGAGGCTGCCTTACCCAGGTGGAGGAGCATCTCTCCTCTGCTGCTGAAGTTGCAGGTGGGCAGCCACAGCAGGGTCTCTCCTTGGCAGGAAAGAGGAGCTTCTCTTCGGCCTGGGCTACAGCCTCTTCCTGGGGATGCAGCGGAAGAGGCTGCCTTCCCCAGGTGGAGGAGCATCTCTCCTCTGCTGCTGATGCTGCTGATGCTGCAGGTGGGCAGCCACAGCAGGGTCTCTCCTTGGCAGGAAAGAGGAGCTTCTCTTCGGCCTGGGCTTCTGCCTCTTCCTGGGGAAGCAGCGGAAGAGGCTGCCTTCCCCAGGTGGAGGAGCATCTCTCCTCTGCTGCTGCTGCTGATGCTGCAGGTGGGCAGCCACAGCAGGGTCTCTCCTTGGCAGGAAAGAGGAGCTTCTCTTCGGCCTGGGCTACAGCCTCTTCCTGGGGATGCAGCGGAAGAGGCTGCCTTCCCCAGGTGGAGGAGCATCTCTCCTCTGCTGCTGCTGCTGCTGATGCTGCAGGTGGGCAGCCACAGCAGGGTCTCTCCTTGGCAGGACAGAGGAGCTTCGCTTCGGCCGGGGCTTCTGCCTCTTCCTGGTGAAGCAGCGGAAGAGGCTGCCTTACCCAGGTGGAGGAGCATCTCTCCTCTGCTGCTGATGCTGCAGGTGGGCAGCCACAGCAGGGTCTCTCCTTGGCAGGAAAGAGGAGCTTCTCTTCGGCCTGGGCTACAGCCTCTTCCTGGGGATG
The DNA here is from genome assembly GCF_053564925.1 of Oryzias latipes. NCBI lineage: Eukaryota > Metazoa > Chordata > Actinopteri > Beloniformes > Adrianichthyidae > Oryzias > Oryzias latipes. Next base: position 27,498,363 of record NC_136259.1, read on the forward strand.
CAGCGGAAGAGGCTGCCTTCCCCAGGTGGAGGAGCATCTCTCCTCTGCTGCTGATGCTGCTGATGCTGCAGGTGGGCAGCCACAGCAGGGTCTCTCCTTGGCAGGAAAGAGGAGCTTCTCTTCGGCCTGGGCTTCTGCCTCTTCCTGGGGAAGCAGCGAAAGAGGCTGCCTTCCCCAGGTGGAGGATCATCTCTCCTCTGCTGCTGATGCTGCAGGTGGGCAGCCACAGCAGGGTCTCTCCTTGGCAGGAAAGAGGAGCTTCTCTTCGGCCTGGGCTACAGCCTCTTCCTGGGGATGCAGCGGAAGAGGCTGCCTTCCCCAGGTGGAGGAGCATCTCTCCTCTGCTGCTGCTGCTGCTGATGCTGCTGCAGGTGGGCAGCCACAGCAGGGTCTCTCCTTGGCAGGAAAGAGGAGCTTCGCTTCGGCCTGGGCTTCTGCCTCTTCCTGGGGAAGCAGCGGAAGAGGCTGCCTTCCCCAGCTGGAGGAGCATCTCTCCTCTGCTGCTGCTGCTGCTGATGCTGCAGGTGGGCAGCCACAGCAGGGTCTCTCCTTGGCAGGACAGAGGAGCTTCGCTTCAGCCGGGGCTTCTGCCTCTTCCTGGTGAAGCAGCGGAAGAGGCTGCCTTACCCAGGTGGAGGAGCATCTCTCCTCTGCTGCTGAAGTTGCAGGTGGGCAGCCACAGCAGGGTCTCTCCTTGGCAGGAAAGAGGAGCTTCTCTTCGGCCTGGGCTACAGCCTCTTCCTGGGGATGCAGCGGAAGAGGCTGCCTTCCCCAGGTGGAGGAGCATCTCTCCTCTGCTGCTGATGCTGCTGATGCTGCAGGTGGGCAGCCACAGCAGGGTCTCTCCTTGGCAGGAAAGAGGAGCTTCTCTTCGGCCTGGGCTTCTGCCTCTTCCTGGGGAAGCAGCGGAAGAGGCTGCCTTCCCCAGGTGGAGGAGCATCTCTCCTCTGCTGCTGATGCTGCAGGTGGGCAGCCACAGCAGGGTCTCTCCTTGGCAGGAAAGAGGAGCTTCGCTGTGGCCTGGGCTACAGCCTCTTCCTGGGGAAGCAGCGAAAGAGGCTGCCTTCCCCAGCTGGTGGAGCATCTCTCCTCTGCTGCTGATGCTGCAGGGGGGAAGCCACAGCAGGGTCCCTCCTTGGCAGGACAGAGGAGCTTCGCTTCGGCCGGGGCTTCTGCCTCTTCCTGGTGAAGCAGCGGAAGAGGCTGCCTTACCCAGGTGGAGGAGCATCTCTCCTCTGCTGCTGATGCTGCAGGTGGGCAGCCACAGCAGGGTCTCTCCTTGGCAGGACAGAGGAGCTTCGCTTCGGCCTGGGCTTCTGCCTCTTCCTGGGGAAGCAGCGGAAGAGGCTGCCTTCCCCAGGTGGAGGAGCATCTCTCCTCTGCTGCTGCTGCTGATGCTGCAGGTGGGCAGCCACAGCAGGGTCTCTCCTTGGCAGGAAAGAGGAGCTTCGCTGCGGCCTGGGCTACAGCCTCTTCCTGGGGAAGCAGCAAAAGAGGCTGCCTTCCCCAGCTGGTGGAGCATCTCTCCTCTGCTGCTGATGCTTCAGGTGGGCAGCCACAGCAGGGTCTCTCCTTGGCAGGAAAGAGGAGCTTCGCTTCGGCCTGGGCTACAGCCTCTTCCTGGGGAAGCAGCGGAAGAGGCTGCCTTCCCCAGCTGGAGGAGCATCTCTCCTCTGCTGCTGCTGCTGCTGCTGCTGATGCTGCAGGTGGGCAGCCACAGCAGGGTCTCTCCTTGGCAGGACAAAGGAGCTTCGCTTCGGCCGGGGCTTCTGCCTCTTCCTGGTGAAGCAGCGGAAGAGGCTGCCTTACCCAGGTGGAGGAGCATCTCTCCTCTGCTGCTGATGCTGCAGGTGGGCAGCCACAGCAGGGTCTCTCCTTGGCAGGAAAGAGGAGCTTCTCTTCGGCCTGGGCTACAGCCTCTTCCTGGGGATGCAGCGGAAGAGGCTGCCTTCCCCAGGTGGAGGAGCATCTCTCCTCTGCTGCTGCTGCTGCTGATGCTGCTGCAGGTGGGCAGCCACAGCAGGGTCTCTCCTTGGCAGGAAAGAGGAGCTTCGCTTCGGCCTGGGCTACAGCCTCTTCCTGGGGATGCAGCGGAAGAGGCTGCCTTCCCCAGCTGGAGGAGCATCTCTCCTCTGCTGCTGCTGCTGCTGATGCTGCAGGTGGGCATCCACAGCAGGGTCTCTCCTTGGCAGGAAAGAGGAGCTTCGCTTCGGCCTGGGCTACAGCCTCTTCCTGGGGAAGCAGCGGAAGAGGCTGCCTTCCCCAGCTGGAGGAGCATCTCTCCTCTGCTGCTGCTGCTGCTGCTGCTGATGCTGCAGGTGGGCAGCCACAGCAGGGTCTCTCCTTGGCAGGACAAAGGAGCTTCGCTTCGGCCGGGGCTTCTGCCTCTTCCTGGTGAAGCAGCGGAAGAGGCTGCCTTCCCCAGGTGGAGGAGCATCTCTCCTCTGCTGCTGCTGCTGCTGCTGCTGCTGCAGGTGGGCAGCCACAGCAGGGTCTCTCCTTGGCAGGAAAGAGGAGCTTCGCTGCGGCCTGGGCTACAGCCTCTTCCTGGGGAAGCAGCGAAAGAGGCTGCCTTCCCCAGCTGGTGGAGCATCTCTCCTCTGCTGCTGATGCTGCAGGGGGGAAGCCACAGCAGGGTCCCTCCTTGGCAGGACAGAGGAGCTTCGCTTCGGCCGGGGCTTCTGCCTCTTCCTGGTGAAGCAGCGGAAGAGGCTGCCTTACCCAGGTGGAGGAGCATCTCTCCTCTGCTGCTGATGCTGCAGGTGGGCAGCCACAGCAGGGTCCCTCCTTGGCAGGACAGAGGAGCTTCTCTTCGGCCTGGGCTTCTGCCTCTTCCTGGGGAAGCAGCGGAAGAGGCTGCCTTACCCAGGTGGAGGAGCATCTCTCCTCTGCTGCTGATGCTGCAGGGGGGCAGCCACAGCAGGGTCTCTCCTTGGCAGGACAGAGGAGCTTCGCTTCGGCCTGGGCTACAGCCTCTTCCTGGGGAAGCAGCGAAAGAGGCTGCCTTCCCCAGGTGGAGGATCATCTCTCCTCTGCTGCTGATGCTGCAGGTGGGCAGCCACAGCAGGGTCTCTCCTTGGCAGGAAAGAGGAGCTTCTCTTCGGCCTGGGCTTCTGCCTCTTCCTGGGGAAGCAGCGGAAGAGGCTGCCTTCCCCAGGTGGAGGAGCATCTCTCCTCTGCTGCTGCTGCTGATGCTGCAGGTGGGCAGCCACAGCAGGGTCTCTCCTTGGCAGGAAAGAGGAGCTTCGCTGCGGCCTGGGCTACAGCCTCTTCCTGGGGAAGCAGCGAAAGAGGCTGCCTTCCCCAGGTGGAGGATCATCTCTCCTCTGCTGCTGATGCTGCAGGTGGGCAGCCACAGCAGGGTCTCTCCTTGGCAGGAAAGAGGAGCTTCGCTTCGGCCGGGGCTTCTGCCTCTTCCTGGTGAAGCAGCGGAAGAGGCTGCCTTCCCCAGCTGGAGGAGCATCTCTCCTCTGCTGCTGCTGCTGCTGATGCTGCAGGTGGGCAGCCACAGCAGGGTCTCTCCTTGGCAGGACAGAGGAGCTTCGCTTCGGCCGGGGCTTCTGCCTCTTCCTGGTGAAGCAGCGGAAGAGGCTGCCTTCCCCAGCTGGAGGAGCATCTCTCCTCTGCTGCTGCTGCTGCTGATGCTGCAGGTGGGCAGCCACAGCAGGGTCTCTCCTTGGCAGGACAGAGGAGCTTCTCTTCGGCCTGGGCTTCTGCCTCTTCCTGGGGAAGCAGCGGAAGAGGCTGCCTTCCCCAGGTGGAGGAGCATCTCTCCTCTGCTGCTGCTGCTGCTGCTGATGCTGCAGGTGGGCAGCCACAGCAGGGTCTCTCCTTGGCAGGAAAGAGGAGCTTCTCTTCGGCCTGGGCTTCTGCCTCTTCCTGGTGAAGCAGCGGAAGAGGCTGCCTTCCCCAGCTGGAGGAGCATCTCTCCTCTGCTGCTGCTGCTGCTGCTGCTGATGCTGCAGGTGGGCAGCCACAGCAGGGTCTCTCCTTGGCAGGACAGAGGAGCTTCGCTTCGGCCGGGGCTTCTGCCTCTTCCTGGTGAAGCAGCGGAAGAGGCTGCCTTCCCCAGCTGGAGGAGCATCTCTCCTCTGCTGCTGCTGCTGCTGATGCTGCAGGTGGGCAGCCACAGCAGGGTCTCTCCTTGGCAGGACAGAGGAGCTTCTCTTCGGCCTGGGCTTCTGCCTCTTCCTGGGGAAGCAGCGGAAGAGGCTGCCTTCCCCAGGTGGAGGAGCATCTCTCCTCTGCTGCTGATGCTGCAGGTGGGCAGCCACAGCAGGGTCTCTCCTTGGCAGGAAAGAGGAGCTTCGCTGCGGCCTGGGCTACAGCCTCTTCCTGGGGAAGCAGCGAAAGAGGCTGCCTTCCCCAGCTGGAGGAGCATCTCTCCTCTGCTGCTGCTGCTGCTGCTGATGCTGCAGGTGGGCAGCCACAGCAGGGTCTCTCCTTGGCAGGAAAGAGGAGCTTCTCTTCGGCCTGGGCTTCTGCCTCTTCCTGGGGAAGCAGCGGAAGAGGCTGCCTTCCCCAGGTGGAGGAGCATCTCTCCTCTGCTGCTGATGCTGCAGGTGGGCAGCCACAGCAGGGTCTCTCCTTGGCAGGAAAGAGGAGCTTCTCTTCGGCCTGGGCTTCTGCCTCTTCCTGGGGAAGCAGCGAAAGAGGCTGCCTTCCCCAGCTGGTGGAGCATCTCTCCTCTGCTGCTGATGCTGCAGGGGGGAAGCCACAGCAGGGTCTCTCCTTGGCAGGACAGAGGAGCTTCGCTTCGGCCTGGGCTTCTGCCTCTTCCTGGGGAAGCAGCGGAAGAGGCTGCCTTCCCCAGGTGGAGGAGCATCTCTCCTCTGCTGCTGCTGCTGATGCTGCAGGTGGGCAGCCACAGCAGGGTCTCTCCTTGGCAGGAAAGAGGAGCTTCGCTTCGGCCTGGGCTACAGCCTCTTCCTGGGGAAGCAGCGGAAGAGGCTGCCTTCCCCAGCTGGAGGAGCATCTCTCCTCTGCTGCTGCTGCTGCTGCTGCTGATGCTGCAGGTGGGCAGCCACAGCAGGGTCTCTCCTTGGCAGGACTGAGGAGCTTCGCTTCGGCCGGGGCTTCTGCCTCTTCCTGGTGAAGCAGCGGAAGAGGCTGCCTTACCCAGGTGGAGGAGCATCTCTCCTCTGCTGCTGATGCTGCAGGTGGGCAGCCACAGCAGGGTCTCTCCTTGGCAGGAAAGAGGAGCTTCTCTTCGGCCTGGGCTACAGCCTCTTCCTGGGGATGCAGCGGAAGAGGCTGCCTTCCCCAGGTGGAGGAGCATCTCTCCTCTGCTGCTGCTGCTGCTGATGCTGCTGCAGGTGGGCAGCCACAGCAGGGTCTCTCCTTGGCAGGAAAGAGGAGCTTCGCTTCGGCCTGGGCTACAGCCTCTTCCTGGGGATGCAGCGGAAGAGGCTGCCTTCCCCAGCTGGAGGAGCATCTCTCCTCTGCTGCTGCTGCTGCTGATGCTGCAGGTGGGCATCCACAGCAGGGTCTCTCCTTGGCAGGAAAGAGGAGCTTCGCTTCGGCCTGGGCTACAGCCTCTTCCTGGGGAAGCAGCGGAAGAGGCTGCCTTCCCCAGCTGGAGGAGCATCTCTCCTCTGCTGCTGCTGCTGCTGCTGCTGCTGATGCTGCAGGTGGGCAGCCACAGCAGGGTCTCTCCTTGGCAGGACAAAGGAGCTTCGCTTCGGCCGGGGCTTCTGCCTCTTCCTGGTGAAGCAGCGGAAGAGGCTGCCTTCCCCAGGTGGAGGAGCATCTCTCCTCTGCTGCTGCTGCTGCTGCTGATGCTGCAGGTGGGCAGCCACAGCAGGGTCTCTCCTTGGCAGGAAAGAGGAGCTTCGCTGCGGCCTGGGCTACAGCCTCTTCCTGGGGAAGCAGCGAAAGAGGCTGCCTTCCCCAGCTGGTGGAGCATCTCTCCTCTGCTGCTGATGCTGCAGGTGGGCAGCCACAGCAGGGTCTCTCCTTGGCAGGACAGAGGAGCTTCGCTTCGGCCGGGGCTTCTGCCTCTTCCTGGTGAAGCAGCGGAAGAGGCTGCCTTCCCCAGGTGGAGGAGCATCTCTCCTCTGCTGCTGCTGCTGCTGCTGATGCTGCTGCAGGTGGGCAGCCACAGCAGGGTCTCTCCTTGGCAGGAAAGAGGAGCTTCTCTTCGGCCTGGGCTACAGCCTCTTCCTGGGGAAGCAGCGGAAGAGGCTGCCTTACCCAGGTGGAGGAGCATCTCTCCTCTGCTGCTGATGCTGCAGGTGGGCAGCCACAGCAGGGTCTCTCCTTGGCAGGAAAGAGGAGCTTCTCTTCGGCCTGGGCTACAGCCTCTTCCTGGGGAAGCAGCGGAAGAGGCTGCCTTCCCCAGGTGGAGGAGCATCTCTCCTCTGCTGCTGCTGCTGCTGCTGATGCTGCTGCAGGTGGGCAGCCACAGCAGGGTCTCTCCTTGGCAGGAAAGAGGAGCTTCGCTTCGGCCTGGGCTACAGCCTCTTCCTGGGGAAGCAGCGGAAGAGGCTGCCTTCCCCAGCTGGAGGAGCATCTCTCCTCTGCTGCTGCTGCTGCTGATGCTGCAGGTGGGCAGCCACAGCAGGGTCTCTCCTTGGCAGGACAGAGGAGCTTCTCTTCGGCCTGGGCTTCTGCCTCTTCCTGGTGAAGCAGCGGAAGAGGCTGCCTTCCCCAGCTGGAGGAGCATCTCTCCTCTGCTGCTGCTGCTGCTGATGCTGCAGGTGGGCAGCCACAGCAGGGTCTCTCCTTGGCAGGAAAGAGGAGCTTCTCTTCGGCCTGGGCTTCTGCCTCTTCCTGGTGAAGCAGCGGAAGAGGCTGCCTTCCCCAGGTGGAGGAGCATCTCTCCTCTGCTGCTGCTGCTGATGCTGCAGGTGGGCAGCCACAGCAGGGTCTCTCCTTGGCAGGAAAGAGGAGCTTCGCTTCGGCCTGGGCTACAGCCTCTTCCTGGGGAAGCAGCGGAAGAGGCTGCCTTCCCCAGCTGGAGGAGCATCTCTCCTCTGCTGCTGCTGCTGCTGCTGCTGCTGCTGATGCTGCAGGTGGGCAGCCACAGCAGGGTCTCTCCTTGGCAGGACAGAGGAGCTTCGCTTCGGCCTGGGCTTCTGCCTCTTCCTGGTGAAGCAGCGGAAGAGGCTGCCTTACCCAGGTGGAGGAGCATCTCTCCTCTGCTGCTGATGCTGCAGGTGGGCAGCCACAGCAGGGTCTCTCCTTGGCAGGAAAGAGGAGCTTCTCTTCGGCCTGGGCTACAGCCTCTTCCTGGGGATGCAGCGGAAGAGGCTGCCTTCCCCAGGTGGAGGAGCATCTCTCCTCTGCTGCTGCTGCTGCTGATGCTGCTGCAGGTGGGCAGCCACAGCAGGGTCTCTCCTTGGCAGGAAAGAGGAGCTTCGCTTCGGCCTGGGCTACAGCCTCTTCCTGGGGAAGCAGCGGAAGAGGCTGCCTTCCCCAGCTGGAGGAGCATCTCTCCTCTGCTGCTGCTGCTGCTGATGCTGCAGGTGGGCAGCCACAGCAGGGTCTCTCCTTGGCAGGACAGAGGAGCTTCGCTTCGGCCGGGGCTTCTGCCTCTTCCTGGTGAAGCAGCGGAAGAGGCTGCCTTACCCAGGTGGAGGAGCATCTCTCCTCTGCTGCTGATGCTGCAGGGGGGCAGCCACAGCAGGGTCTCTCCTTGGCAGGACAGAGGAGCTTCGCTTCGGCCGGGGCTTCTGCCTCTTCCTTGTGAAGCAGCGGAAGAGGCTGCCTTACCCAGGTGGAGGAGCATCTCTCCTCTGCTGCTGATGCTGCAGGTGGGCAGCCACAGCAGGGTCTCTCCTTGGCAGGAAAGAGGAGCTTCTCTTCGGCCTGGGCTTCTGCCTCTTCCTGGGGAAGCAGCGGAAGAGGCTGCCTTCCCCAGGTGGAGGAGCATCTCTCCTCTGCTGCTGCTGCTGCTGCTGCTGATGCTGCAGGTGGGCAGCCACAGCAGGGTCTCTCCTTGGCAGGACAGAGGAGCTTCGCTTCGGCCTGGGCTTCTGCCTCTTCCTGGGGAAGCAGCGGAAGAGGCTGCCTTACCCAGGTGGAGGAGCATCTCTCCTCTGCTGCTGATGCTGCAGGGGGGCAGCCACAGCAGGGTCTCTCCTTGGCAGGACAGAGGAGCTTCGCTTCGGCCTGGGCTTCTGCCTCTTCCTGGGGAAGCAGCGGAAGAGGCTGCCTTACCCAGGTGGAGGAGCATCTCTCCTCTGCTGCTGATGCTGCAGGTGGGCAGCCACAGCAGGGTCTCTCCTTGGCAGAACAGAGGAGCTTCGCTTCGGCCGGGGCTTCTGCCTCTTCCTGGTGAAGCAGCGGAAGAGGCTGCCTTACCCAGGTGGAGGAGCATCTCTCCTCTGCTGCTGATGCTGCAGGTGGGCAGCCACAGCAGGGTCTCTCCTTGGCAGGAAAGAGGAGCTTCTCTTCGGCCTGGGCTACAGCCTCTTCCTGGGGATGCAGCGGAAGAGGCTGCCTTCCCCAGGTGGAGGAGCATCTCTCCTCTGCTGCTGCTGCTGCTGATGCTGCTGCAGGTGGGCAGCCACAGCAGGGTCTCTCCTTGGCAGGAAAGAGGAGCTTCGCTTCGGCCTGGGCTTCTGCCTCTTCCTGGGGAAGCAGCGGAAGAGGCTGCCTTCCCCAGCTGGAGGAGCATCTCTCCTCTGCTGCTGCTGCTGCTGATGCTGCAGGTGGGCAGCCACAGCAGGGTCTCTCCTTGGCAGAACAGAGGAGCTTCGCTTCGGCCGGGGCTTCTGCCTCTTCCTGGTGAAGCAGCGGAAGAGGCTGCCTTACCCAGGTGGAGGAGCATCTCTCCTCTGCTGCTGATGCTGCAGGTGGGCAGCCACAGCAGGGTCTCTCCTTGGCAGGAAAGAGGAGCTTCTCTTCGGCCTGGGCTACAGCCTCTTCCTGGGGATGCAGCGGAAGAGGCTGCCTTCCCCAGGTGGAGGAGCATCTCTCCTCTGCTGCTGATGCTGCTGATGCTGCAGGTGGGCAGCCACAGCAGGGTCTCTCCTTGGCAGGAAAGAGGAGCTTCTCTTCGGCCTGGGCTTCTGCCTCTTCCTGGGGAAGCAGCGGAAGAGGCTGCCTTCCCCAGGTGGAGGAGCATCTCTCCTCTGCTGCTGCTGCTGATGCTGCAGGTGGGCAGCCACAGCAGGGTCTCTCCTTGGCAGGAAAGAGGAGCTTCTCTTCGGCCTGGGCTACAGCCTCTTCCTGGGGATGCAGCGGAAGAGGCTGCCTTCCCCAGGTGGAGGAGCATCTCTCCTCTGCTGCTGCTGCTGCTGATGCTGCAGGTGGGCAGCCACAGCAGGGTCTCTCCTTGGCAGGACAGAGGAGCTTCGCTTCGGCCGGGGCTTCTGCCTCTTCCTGGTGAAGCAGCGGAAGAGGCTGCCTTACCCAGGTGGAGGAGCATCTCTCCTCTGCTGCTGATGCTGCAGGTGGGCAGCCACAGCAGGGTCTCTCCTTGGCAGGAAAGAGGAGCTTCTCTTCGGCCTGGGCTACAGCCTCTTCCTGGGGATGCAGCGGAAGAGGCTGCCTTCCCCAGGTGGAGGAGCATCTCTCCTCTGCTGCTGATGCTGCTGATGCTGCAGGTGGGCAGCCACAGCAGGGTCTCTCCTTGGCAGGAAAGAGGAGCTTCTCTTCGGCCTGGGCTTCTGCCTCTTCCTGGGGAAGCAGCGAAAGAGGCTGCCTTCCCCAGGTGGAGGATCATCTCTCCTCTGCTGCTGATGCTGCAGGTGGGCAGCCACAGCAGGGTCTCTCCTTGGCAGGAAAGAGGAGCTTCTCTTCGGCCTTGGCTACAGCCTCTTCCTGGGGATGCAGCGGAAGAGGCTGCCTTCCCCAGGTGGAGGAGCATCTCTCCTCTGCTGCTGCTGCTGCTGATGCTGCTGCAGGTGGGCAGCCACAGCAGGGTCTCTCCTTGGCAGGAAAGAGGAGCTTCGCTTCGGCCTGGGCTTCTGCCTCTTCCTGGGGAAGCAGCGGAAGAGGCTGCCTTCCCCAGCTGGAGGAGCATCTCTCCTCTGCTGCTGCTGCTGCTGATGCTGCAGGTGGGCAGCCACAGCAGGGTCTCTCCTTGGCAGGACAGAGGAGCTTCGCTTCAGCCGGGGCTTCTGCCTCTTCCTGGTGAAGCAGCGGAAGAGGCTGCCTTACCCAGGTGGAGGAGCATCTCTCCTCTGCTGCTGAAGTTGCAGGTGGGCAGCCACAGCAGGGTCTCTCCTTGGCAGGAAAGAGGAGCTTCTCTTCGGCCTGGGCTACAGCCTCTTCCTGGGGATGCAGCGGAAGAGGCTGCCTTCCCCAGGTGGAGGAGCATCTCTCCTCTGCTGCTGATGCTGCTGATGCTGCAGGTGGGCAGCCACAGCAGGGTCTCTCCTTGGCAGGAAAGAGGAGCTTCTCTTCGGCCTGGGCTTCTGCCTCTTCCTGGGGAAGCAGCGGAAGAGGCTGCCTTCCCCAGGTGGAGGAGCATCTCTCCTCTGCTGCTGATGCTGCAGGTGGGCAGCCACAGCAGGGTCTCTCCTTGGCAGGAAAGAGGAGCTTCGCTGTGGCCTGGGCTACAGCCTCTTCCTGGGGAAGCAGCGAAAGAGGCTGCCTTCCCCAGCTGGTGGAGCATCTCTCCTCTGCTGCTGATGCTGCAGGGGGGAAGCCACAGCAGGGTCCCTCCTTGGCAGGACAGAGGAGCTTCGCTTCGGCCGGGGCTTCTGCCTCTTCCTGGTGAAGCAGCGGAAGAGGCTGCCTTACCCAGGTGGAGGAGCATCTCTCCTCTGCTGCTGATGCTGCAGGTGGGCAGCCACAGCAGGGTCTCTCCTTGGCAGGACAGAGGAGCTTCGCTTCGGCCTGGGCTTCTGCCTCTTCCTGGGGAAGCAGCGGAAGAGGCTGCCTTCCCCAGGTGGAGGAGCATCTCTCCTCTGCTGCTGCTGCTGATGCTGCAGGTGGGCAGCCACAGCAGGGTCTCTCCTTGGCAGGAAAGAGGAGCTTCGCTGCGGCCTGGGCTACAGCCTCTTCCTGGGGAAGCAGCAAAAGAGGCTGCCTTCCCCAGCTGGTGGAGCATCTCTCCTCTGCTGCTGATGCTTCAGGTGGGCAGCCACAGCAGGGTCTCTCCTTGGCAGGAAAGAGGAGCTTCGCTTCGGCCTGGGCTACAGCCTCTTCCTGGGGAAGCAGCGGAAGAGGCTGCCTTCCCCAGCTGGAGGAGCATCTCTCCTCTGCTGCTGCTGCTGCTGCTGCTGATGCTGCAGGTGGGCAGCCACAGCAGGGTCTCTCCTTGGCAGGACTGAGGAGCTTCGCTTCGGCCGGGGCTTCTGCCTCTTCCTGGTGAAGCAGCGGAAGAGGCTGCCTTACCCAGGTGGAGGAGCATCTCTCCTCTGCTGCTGATGCTGCAGGTGGGCAGCCACAGCAGGGTCTCTCCTTGGCAGGAAAGAGGAGCTTCTCTTCGGCCTGGGCTACAGCCTCTTCCTGGGGATGCAGCGGAAGAGGCTGCCTTCCCCAGGTGGAGGAGCATCTCTCCTCTGCTGCTGCTGCTGCTGATGCTGCTGCAGGTGGGCAGCCACAGCAGGGTCTCTCCTTGGCAGGAAAGAGGAGCTTCGCTTCGGCCTGGGCTACAGCCTCTTCCTGGGGATGCAGCGGAAGAGGCTGCCTTCCCCAGCTGGAGGAGCATCTCTCCTCTGCTGCTGCTGCTGCTGATGCTGCAGGTGGGCATCCACAGCAGGGTCTCTCCTTGGCAGGAAAGAGGAGCTTCGCTTCGGCCTGGGCTACAGCCTCTTCCTGGGGAAGCAGCGGAAGAGGCTGCCTTCCCCAGCTGGAGGAGCATCTCTCCTCTGCTGCTGCTGCTGCTGCTGCTGATGCTGCAGGTGGGCAGCCACAGCAGGGTCTCTCCTTGGCAGGACAAAGGAGCTTCGCTTCGGCCGGGGCTTCTGCCTCTTCCTGGTGAAGCAGCGGAAGAGGCTGCCTTCCCCAGGTGGAGGAGCATCTCTCCTCTGCTGCTGCTGCTGCTGCTGCTGCTGCAGGTGGGCAGCCACAGCAGGGTCTCTCCTTGGCAGGAAAGAGGAGCTTCGCTGCGGCCTGGGCTACAGCCTCTTCCTGGGGAAGCAGCGAAAGAGGCTGCCTTCCCCAGCTGGTGGAGCATCTCTCCTCTGCTGCTGATGCTGCAGGGGGGAAGCCACAGCAGGGTCCCTCCTTGGCAGGACAGAGGAGCTTCGCTTCGGCCGGGGCTTCTGCCTCTTCCTGGTGAAGCAGCGGAAGAGGCTGCCTTACCCAGGTGGAGGAGCATCTCTCCTCTGCTGCTGATGCTGCAGGGGGGCAGCCACAGCAGGGTCTCTCCTTGGCAGGACAGAGGAGCTTCGCTTCGGCCTGGGCTACAGCCTCTTCCTGGGGAAGCAGCGAAAGAGGCTGCCTTCCCCAGGTGGAGGATCATCTCTCCTCTGCTGCTGATGCTGCAGGTGGGCAGCCACAGCAGGGTCTCTCCTTGGCAGGAAAGAGGAGCTTCTCTTCGGCCTGGGCTTCTGCCTCTTCCTGGGGAAGCAGCGGAAGAGGCTGCCTTCCCCAGGTGGAGGAGCATCTCTCCTCTGCTGCTGCTGCTGATGCTGCAGGTGGGCAGCCACAGCAGGGTCTCTCCTTGGCAGGAAAGAGGAGCTTCGCTGCGGCCTGGGCTACAGCCTCTTCCTGGGGAAGCAGCGAAAGAGGCTGCCTTCCCCAGGTGGAGGATCATCTCTCCTCTGCTGCTGATGCTGCAGGTGGGCAGCCACAGCAGGGTCTCTCCTTGGCAGGAAAGAGGAGCTTCGCTTCGGCCGGGGCTTCTGCCTCTTCCTGGTGAAGCAGCGGAAGAGGCTGCCTTCCCCAGCTGGAGGAGCATCTCTCCTCTGCTGCTGCTGCTGCTGATGCTGCAGGTGGGCAGCCACAGCAGGGTCTCTCCTTGGCAGGACAGAGGAGCTTCGCTTCGGCCGGGGCTTCTGCCTCTTCCTGGTGAAGCAGCGGAAGAGGCTGCCTTCCCCAGCTGGAGGAGCATCTCTCCTCTGCTGCTGCTGCTGCTGATGCTGCAGGTGGGCAGCCACAGCAGGGTCTCTCCTTGGCAGGACAGAGGAGCTTCTCTTCGGCCTGGGCTTCTGCCTCTTCCTGGGGAAGCAGCGGAAGAGGCTGCCTTCCCCAGGTGGAGGAGCATCTCTCCTCTGCTGCTGCTGCTGCTGCTGATGCTGCAGGTGGGCAGCCACAGCAGGGTCTCTCCTTGGCAGGAAAGAGGAGCTTCTCTTCGGCCTGGGCTTCTGCCTCTTCCTGGTGAAGCAGCGGAAGAGGCTGCCTTCCCCAGCTGGAGGAGCATCTCTCCTCTGCTGCTGCTGCTGCTGCTGCTGATGCTGCAGGTGGGCAGCCACAGCAGGGTCTCTCCTTGGCAGGACAGAGGAGCTTCGCTTCGGCCGGGGCTTCTGCCTCTTCCTGGTGAAGCAGCGGAAGAGGCTGCCTTCCCCAGCTGGAGGAGCATCTCTCCTCTGCTGCTGCTGCTGCTGATGCTGCAGGTGGGCAGCCACAGCAGGGTCTCTCCTTGGCAGGACAGAGGAGCTTCTCTTCGGCCTGGGCTTCTGCCTCTTCCTGGGGAAGCAGCGGAAGAGGCTGCCTTCCCCAGGTGGAGGAGCATCTCTCCTCTGCTGCTGATGCTGCAGGTGGGCAGCCACAGCAGGGTCTCTCCTTGGCAGGAAAGAGGAGCTTCGCTGCGGCCTGGGCTACAGCCTCTTCCTGGGGAAGCAGCGAAAGAGGCTGCCTTCCCCAGCTGGAGGAGCATCTCTCCTCTGCTGCTGCTGCTGCTGCTGATGCTGCAGGTGGGCAGCCACAGCAGGGTCTCTCCTTGGCAGGAAAGAGGAGCTTCTCTTCGGCCTGGGCTTCTGCCTCTTCCTGGGGAAGCAGCGGAAGAGGCTGCCTTCCCCAGGTGGAGGAGCATCTCTCCTCTGCTGCTGATGCTGCAGGTGGGCAGCCACAGCAGGGTCTCTCCTTGGCAGGAAAGAGGAGCTTCTCTTCGGCCTGGGCTTCTGCCTCTTCCTGGGGAAGCAGCGAAAGAGGCTGCCTTCCCCAGCTGGTGGAGCATCTCTCCTCTGCTGCTGATGCTGCAGGTGGGCAGCCACAGCAGGGTCTCTCCTTGGCAGGAAAGAGGAGCTTCTCTTCGGCCTGGGCTACAGCCTCTTCCTGGGGATGCAGCGGAAGAGGCTGCCTTCCCCAGGTGGAGGAGCATCTCTCCTCTGCTGCTGATGCTGCTGATGCTGCAGGTGGGCAGCCACAGCAGGGTCTCTCCTTGGCAGGAAAGAGGAGCTTCTCTTCGGCCTGGGCTTCTGCCTCTTCCTGGGGAAGCAGCGAAAGAGGCTGCCTTCCCCAGGTGGAGGATCATCTCTCCTCTGCTGCTGATGCTGCAGGTGGGCAGCCACAGCAGGGTCTCTCCTTGGCAGGAAAGAGGAGCTTCTCTTCGGCCTTGGCTACAGCCTCTTCCTGGGGATGCAGCGGAAGAGGCTGCCTTCCCCAGGTGGAGGAGCATCTCTCCTCTGCTGCTGCTGCTGCTGATGCTGCTGCAGGTGGGCAGCCACAGCAGGGTCTCTCCTTGGCAGGAAAGAGGAGCTTCGCTTCGGCCTGGGCTTCTGCCTCTTCCTGGGGAAGCAGCGGAAGAGGCTGCCTTCCCCAGCTGGAGGAGCATCTCTCCTCTGCTGCTGCTGCTGCTGATGCTGCAGGTGGGCAGCCACAGCAGGGTCTCTCCTTGGCAGGACAGAGGAGCTTCGCTTCGGCCGGGGCTTCTGCCTCTTCCTGGTGAAGCAGCGGAAGAGGCTGCCTTACCCAGGTGGAGGAGCATCTCTCCTCTGCTGCTGAAGTTGCAGGTGGGCAGCCACAGCAGGGTCTCTCCTTGGCAGGAAAGAGGAGCTTCTCTTCGGCCTGGGCTACAGCCTCTTCCTGGGGATGCAGCGGAAGAGGCTGCCTTCCCCAGGTGGAGGAGCATCTCTCCTCTGCTGCTGATGCTGCTGATGCTGCAGGTGGGCAGCCACAGCAGGGTCTCTCCTTGGCAGGAAAGAGGAGCTTCTCTTCGGCCTGGGCTTCTGCCTCTTCCTGGGGAAGCAGCGGAAGAGGCTGCCTTCCCCAGGTGGAGGAGCATCTCTCCTCTGCTGCTGCTGCTGATGCTGCAGGTGGGCAGCCACAGCAGGGTCTCTCCTTGGCAGGAAAGAGGAGCTTCTCTTCGGCCTGGGCTACAGCCTCTTCCTGGGGATGCAGCGGAAGAGGCTGCCTTCCCCAGGTGGAGGAGCATCTCTCCTCTGCTGCTGCTGCTGCTGATGCTGCAGGTGGGCAGCCACAGCAGGGTCTCTCCTTGGCAGGAAAGAGGAGCTTCGCTTCGGCCGGGGCTTCTGCCTCTTCCTGGTGAAGCAGCGGAAGAGGCTGCCTTCCCCAGGTGGAGGAGCATCTCTCCTCTGCTGCTGATGCTGCAGGTGGGCAGCCACAGCAGGGTCTCTCCTTGGCAGGAAAGAGGAGCTTCGCTGTGGCCTGGGCTACAGCCTCTTCCTGGGGAAGCAGCGAAAGAGGCTGCCTTCCCCAGCTGGTGGAGCATCTCTCCTCTGCTGCTGATGCTGCAGGGGGGAAGCCACAGCAGGGTCCCTCCTTGGCAGGACAGAGGAGCTTCGCTTCGGCCGGGGCTTCTGCCTCTTCCTGGTGAAGCAGCGGAAGAGGCTGCCTTACCCAGGTGGAGGAGCATCTCTCCTCTGCTGCTGATGCTGCAGGTGGGCAGCCACAGCAGGGTCTCTCCTTGGCAGGACAGAGGAGCTTCGCTTCGGCCTGGGCTTCTGCCTCTTCCTGGGGAAGCAGCGGAAGAGGCTGCCTTACCCAGGTGGAGGAGCATCTCTCCTCTGCTGCTGCTGCTGCTGATGCTGATGCTGCAGGTGGGCAGCCACAGCAGGGTCTCTCCTTGGCAGGAAAGAGGAGCTTCGCTTCGGCCTGGGCTTCTGCCTCTTCCTGGGGAAGCAGCGGAAGAGGCTGCCTTACCCAGGTGGAGGAGCATCTCTCCTCTGCTGCTGCTGCTGCTGATGCTGATGCTGATGCTGCAGGTGGGCAGCCACAGCAGGGTCTCTCCTTGGCAGGACAGAGGAGCTTCGCTTCGGCCTGGGCTTCTGCCTCTTCCTGGGGAAGCAGCGGAAGAGGCTGCCTTACCCAGGTGGAGGAGCATCTCTCCTCTGCTGCTGATGCTGCAGGTGGGCAGCCACAGCAGGGTCTCTCCTTGGCAGGAAAGAGGAGCTTCTCTTCGGCCTGGGCTTCTGCCTCTTCCTGGGGAAGCAGCGGAAGAGGCTGCCTTCCCCAGGTGGAGGAGCATCTCTCCTCTGCTGCTGCTGCTGATGCTGCAGGTGGGCAGCCACAGCAGGGTCTCTCCTTGGCAGGAAAGAGGAGCTTCGCTGCGGCCTGGGCTACAGCCTCTTCCTGGGGAAGCAGCGAAAGAGGCTGCCTTCCCCAGCTGGTGGAGCATCTCTCCTCTGCTGCTGATGCTGCAGGTGGGCAGCCACAGCAGGGTCTCTCCTTGGCAGGACAGAGGAGCTTCGCTTCGGCCTGGGCTTCTGCCTCTTCCTGGGGAAGCAGCGGAAGAGGCTGCCTTCCCCAGCTGGAGGAGCATCTCTCCTCTGCTGCTGCTGCTGCTGATGCTGCAGGTGGGCAGCCACAGCAGGGTCTCTCCTTGGCAGGAAAGAGGAGCTTCGCTGCGGCCTGGGCTACAGCCTCTTCCTGGGGAAGCAGCAAAAGAGGCTGCCTTCCCCAGCTGGTGGAGCATCTCTCCTCTGCTGCTGATGCTGCAGGTGGGCAGCCACAGCAGGGTCTCTCCTTGGCAGGAAAGAGGAGCTTCTCTTCGGCCTGGGCTTCTGCCTCTTCCTGGTGAAGCAGCGGAAGAGGCTGCCTTCCCCAGCTGGAGGAGCATCTCTCCTCTGCTGCTGCTGCTGCTGCTGCTGATGCTGCAGGTGGGCAGCCACAGCAGGGTCTCTCCTTGGCAGGACAGAGGAGCTTCGCTTCGGCCGGGGCTTCTGCCTCTTCCTGGTGAAGCAGCGGAAGAGGCTGCCTTACCCAGGTGGAGGAGCATCTCTCCTCTGCTGCTGATGCTGCAGGTGGGCAGCCACAGCAGGGTCTCTCCTTGGCAGGAAAGAGGAGCTTCTCTTCGGCCTGGGCTTCTGCCTCTTCCTGGGGAAGCAGCGGAAGAGGCTGCCTTCCCCAGGTGGAGGAGCATCTCTCCTCTGCTGCTGCTGCTGCTGATGCTGCAGGTGGGCAGCCACAGCAGGGTCTCTCCTTGGCAGGACAGAGGAGCTTCGCTTCGGCCGGGGCTTCTGCCTCTTCCTGGTGAAGCAGCGGAAGAGGCTGCCTTACCCAGGTGGAGGAGCATCTCTCCTCTGCTGCTGATGCTGCAGGGGGGCAGCCACAGCAGGGTCTCTCCTTGGCAGGACAGAGGAGCTTCGCTTCGGCCTGGGCTTCTGCCTCTTCCTGGGGAAGCAGCGGAAGAGGCTGCCTTACCCAGGTGGAGGAGCATCTCTCCTCTGCTGCTGATGCTGCAGGGGGGCAGCCACAGCAGGGTCTCTCCTTGGCAGAACAGAGGAGCTTCGCTTCGGCCTGGGCTTCTGCCTCTTCCTGGGGAAGCAGCGGAAGAGGCTGCCTTACCCAGGTGGAGGAGCATCTCTCCTCTGCTGCTGATGCTGCAGGTGGGCAGCCACAGCAGGGTCTCTCCTTGGCAGGAAAGAGGAGCTTCTCTTCGGCCTGGGCTACAGCCTCTTCCTGGGGATGCAGCGGAAGAGGCTGCCTTCCCCAGGTGGAGGAGCATCTCTCCTCTGCTGCTGATGCTGCTGATGCTGCAGGTGGGCAGCCACAGCAGGGTCTCTCCTTGGCAGGAAAGAGGAGCTTCTCTTCGGCCTGGGCTTCTGCCTCTTCCTGGGGAAGCAGCGGAAGAGGCTGCCTTCCCCAGGTGGAGGAGCATCTCTCCTCTGCTGCTGCTGCTGATGCTGCAGGTGGGCAGCCACAGCAGGGTCTCTCCTTGGCAGGAAAGAGGAGCTTCGCTGCGGCCTGGGCTACAGCCTCTTCCTGGGGAAGCAGCGAAAGAGGCTGCCTTCCCCAGGTGGAGGATCATCTCTCCTCTGCTGCTGATGCTGCAGGTGGGCAGCCACAGCAGGGTCTCTCCTTGGCAGGAAAGAGGAGCTTCTCTTCGGCCTGGGCTACAGCCTCTTCCTGGGGATGCAGCGGAAGAGGCTGCCTTCCCCAGGTGGAGGAGCATCTCTCCTCTGCTGCTGATGCTGCAGGGGGGAAGCCACAGCAGGGTCTCTCCTTGGCAGGACAGAGGAGCTTCGCTTCGGCCGGGGCTTCTGCCTCTTCCTGGTGAAGCAGCGGAAGAGGCTGCCTTCCCCAGCTGGAGGAGCATCTCTCCTCTGCTGCTGCTGCTGCTGATGCTGCAGGTGGGCAGCCACAGCAGGGTCTCTCCTTGGCAGGACAGAGGAGCTTCGCTTCGGCCGGGGCTTCTGCCTCTTCCTGGTGAAGCAGCGGAAGAGGCTGCCTTCCCCAGCTGGAGGAGCATCTCTCCTCTGCTGCTGCTGCTGCTGATGCTGCAGGTGGGCAGCCACAGCAGGGTCTCTCCTTGGCAGGACAGAGGAGCTTCTCTTCGGCCTGGGCTTCTGCCTCTTCCTGGGGAAGCAGCGGAAGAGGCTGCCTTCCCCAGGTGGAGGAGCATCTCTCCTCTGCTGCTGCTGCTGCTGCTGATGCTGCAGGTGGGCAGCCACAGCAGGGTCTCTCCTTGGCAGGAAAGAGGAGCTTCTCTTCGGCCTGGGCTTCTGCCTCTTCCTGGTGAAGCAGCGGAAGAGGCTGCCTTCCCCAGCTGGAGGAGCATCTCTCCTCTGCTGCTGCTGCTGCTGCTGCTGATGCTGCAGGTGGGCAGCCACAGCAGGGTCTCTCCTTGGCAGGACAGAGGAGCTTCGCTTCGGCCGGGGCTTCTGCCTCTTCCTGGTGAAGCAGCGGAAGAGGCTGCCTTCCCCAGCTGGAGGAGCATCTCTCCTCTGCTGCTGCTGCTGCTGATGCTGCAGGTGGGCAGCCACAGCAGGGTCTCTCCTTGGCAGGACAGAGGAGCTTCTCTTCGGCCTGGGCTTCTGCCTCTTCCTGGGGAAGCAGCGGAAGAGGCTGCCTTCCCCAGGTGGAGGAGCATCTCTCCTCTGCTGCTGATGCTGCAGGTGGGCAGCCACAGCAGGGTCTCTCCTTGGCAGGAAAGAGGAGCTTCGCTGCGGCCTGGGCTACAGCCTCTTCCTGGGGAAGCAGCGAAAGAGGCTGCCTTCCCCAGCTGGAGGAGCATCTCTCCTCTGCTGCTGCTGCTGCTGCTGATGCTGCAGGTGGGCAGCCACAGCAGGGTCTCTCCTTGGCAGGAAAGAGGAGCTTCTCTTCGGCCTGGGCTTCTGCCTCTTCCTGGGGAAGCAGCGGAAGAGGCTGCCTTCCCCAGGTGGAGGAGCATCTCTCCTCTGCTGCTGATGCTGCAGGTGGGCAGCCACAGCAGGGTCTCTCCTTGGCAGGAAAGAGGAGCTTCTCTTCGGCCTGGGCTTCTGCCTCTTCCTGGGGAAGCAGCGAAAGAGGCTGCCTTCCCCAGCTGGTGGAGCATCTCTCCTCTGCTGCTGATGCTGCAGGGGGGAAGCCACAGCAGGGTCTCTCCTTGGCAGGACAGAGGAGCTTCGCTTCGGCCTGGGCTTCTGCCTCTTCCTGGGGAAGCAGCGGAAGAGGCTGCCTTCCCCAGGTGGAGGAGCATCTCTCCTCTGCTGCTGCTGCTGATGCTGCAGGTGGGCAGCCACAGCAGGGTCTCTCCTTGGCAGGAAAGAGGAGCTTCGCTTCGGCCTGGGCTACAGCCTCTTCCTGGGGAAGCAGCGGAAGAGGCTGCCTTCCCCAGCTGGAGGAGCATCTCTCCTCTGCTGCTGCTGCTGCTGCTGCTGATGCTGCAGGTGGGCAGCCACAGCAGGGTCTCTCCTTGGCAGGACTGAGGAGCTTCGCTTCGGCCGGGGCTTCTGCCTCTTCCTGGTGAAGCAGCGGAAGAGGCTGCCTTACCCAGGTGGAGGAGCATCTCTCCTCTGCTGCTGATGCTGCAGGTGGGCAGCCACAGCAGGGTCTCTCCTTGGCAGGAAAGAGGAGCTTCTCTTCGGCCTGGGCTACAGCCTCTTCCTGGGGATGCAGCGGAAGAGGCTGCCTTCCCCAGGTGGAGGAGCATCTCTCCTCTGCTGCTGCTGCTGCTGATGCTGCTGCAGGTGGGCATCCACAGCAGGGTCTCTCCTTGGCAGGAAAGAGGAGCTTCGCTTCGGCCTGGGCTACAGCCTCTTCCTGGGGAAGCAGCGGAAGAGGCTGCCTTCCCCAGCTGGAGGAGCATCTCTCCTCTGCTGCTGCTGCTGCTGCTGCTGATGCTGCAGGTGGGCAGCCACAGCAGGGTCTCTCCTTGGCAGGACAAAGGAGCTTCGCTTCGGCCGGGGCTTCTGCCTCTTCCTGGTGAAGCAGCGGAAGAGGCTGCCTTCCCCAGGTGGAGGAGCATCTCTCCTCTGCTGCTGCTGCTGCTGCTGATGCTGCAGGTGGGCAGCCACAGCAGGGTCTCTCCTTGGCAGGAAAGAGGAGCTTCGCTGCGGCCTGGGCTACAGCCTCTTCCTGGGGAAGCAGCGAAAGAGGCTGCCTTCCCCAGCTGGTGGAGCATCTCTCCTCTGCTGCTGATGCTGCAGGTGGGCAGCCACAGCAGTGTCTCTCCTTGGCAGGACAGAGGAGCTTCGCTTCGGCCGGGGCTTCTGCCTCTTCCTGGTGAAGCAGCGGAAGAGGCTGCCTTCCCCAGGTGGAGGAGCATCTCTCCTCTGCTGCTGCTGCTGCTGCTGATGCTGCTGCAGGTGGGCAGCCACAGCAGGGTCTCTCCTTGGCAGGAAAGAGGAGCTTCTCTTCGGCCTGGGCTACAGCCTCTTCCTGGGGATGCAGCGGAAGAGGCTGCCTTCCCCAGGTGGAGGAGCATCTCTCCTCTGCTGCTGCTGCTGCTGATGCTGCTGCAGGTGGGCAGCCACAGCAGGGTCTCTCCTTGGCAGGAAAGAGGAGCTTCGCTTCGGCCTGGGCTACAGCCTCTTCCTGGGGATGCAGCGGAAGAGGCTGCCTTCCCCAGCTGGAGGAGCATCTCTCCTCTGCTGCTGCTGCTGCTGATGCTGCAGGTGGGCATCCACAGCAGGGTCTCTCCTTGGCAGGAAAGAGGAGCTTCGCTTCGGCCTGGGCTACAGCCTCTTCCTGGGGAAGCAGCGGAAGAGGCTGCCTTCCCCAGCTGGAGGAGCATCTCTCCTCTGCTGCTGCTGCTGCTGCTGCTGATGCTGCAGGTGGGCAGCCACAGCAGGGTCTCTCCTTGGCAGGACAAAGGAGCTTCGCTTCGGCCGGGGCTTCTGCCTCTTCCTGGTGAAGCAGCGGAAGAGGCTGCCTTCCCCAGGTGGAGGAGCATCTCTCCTCTGCTGCTGCTGCTGCTGCTGCTGCTGCAGGTGGGCAGCCACAGCAGGGTCTCTCCTTGGCAGGAAAGAGGAGCTTCGCTGCGGCCTGGGCTACAGCCTCTTCCTGGGGAAGCAGCGAAAGAGGCTGCCTTCCCCAGCTGGTGGAGCATCTCTCCTCTGCTGCTGATGCTGCAGGGGGGAAGCCACAGCAGGGTCCCTCCTTGGCAGGACAGAGGAGCTTCGCTTCGGCCGGGGCTTCTGCCTCTTCCTGGTGAAGCAGCGGAAGAGGCTGCCTTACCCAGGTGGAGGAGCATCTCTCCTCTGCTGCTGATGCTGCAGGTGGGCAGCCACAGCAGGGTCTCTCCTTGGCAGGACAGAGGAGCTTCGCTTCGGCCTGGGCTTCTGCCTCTTCCTGGGGAAGCAGCGGAAGAGGCTGCCTTACCCAGGTGGAGGAGCATCTCTCCTCTGCTGCTGATGCTGCAGGGGGGCAGCCACAGCAGGGTCTCTCCTTGGCAGGACAGAGGAGCTTCGCTTCGGCCGGGGCTTCTGCCTCTTCCTGGTGAAGCAGCGGAAGAGGCTGCCTTACCCAGGTGGAGGAGCATCTCTCCTCTGCTGCTGATGCTGCAGGTGGGCAGCCACAGCAGGGTCTCTCCTTGGCAGGAAAGAGGAGCTTCGCTTCGGCCTGGGCTACAGCCTCTTCCTGGGGAAGCAGCGGAAGAGGCTGCCTTCCCCAGCTGGAGGAGCATCTCTCCTCTGCTGCTGCTGCTGCTGATGCTGCAGGTGGGCAGCCACAGCAGGGTCTCTCCTTGGCAGGACAGAGGAGCTTCTCTTCGGCCTGGGCTTCTGCCTCTTCCTGGTGAAGCAGCGGAAGAGGCTGCCTTCCCCAGGTGGAGGAGCATCTCTCCTCTGCTGCTGCTGCTGATGCTGCAGGTGGGCAGCCACAGCAGGGTCTCTCCTTGGCAGGAAAGAGGAGCTTCGCTTCGGCCTGGGCTACAGCCTCTTCCTGGGGAAGCAGCGGAAGAGGCTGCCTTCCCCAGCTGGAGGAGCATCTCTCCTCTGCTGCTGCTGCTGCTGCTGCTGCTGCTGATGCTGCAGGTGGGCAGCCACAGCAGGGTCTCTCCTTGGCAGGACAGAGGAGCTTCGCTTCGGCCTGGGCTACAGCCTCTTCCTGGGGAAGCAGCGGAAGAGGCTGCCTTCCCCAGCTGGAGGAGCATCTCTCCTCTGCTGCTGCTGCTGCTGCTGCTGCTGCTGATGCTGCAGGTGGGCAGCCACAGCAGGGTCTCTCCTTGGCAGGACAGAGGAGCTTCGCTTCGGCCTGGGCTTCTGCCTCTTCCTGGGGAAGCAGCGGAAGAGGCTGCCTTCCCCAGGTGGAGGAGCATCTCTCCTCTGCTGCTGCTGCTGATGCTGCAGGTGGGCAGCCACAGCAGGGTCTCTCCTTGGCAGGAAAGAGGAGCTTCGCTTCGGCCTGGGCTACAGCCTCTTCCTGGGGAAGCAGCGGAAGAGGCTGCCTTCCCCAGCTGGAGGAGCATCTCTCCTCTGCTGCTGCTGCTGCTGCTGCTGATGCTGCAGGTGGGCAGCCACAGCAGGGTCTCTCCTTGGCAGGACAGAGGAGCTTCGCTTCGGCCGGGGCTTCTGCCTCTTCCTGGTGAAGCAGCGGAAGAGGCTGCCTTACCCAGGTGGAGGAGCATCTCTCCTCTGCTGCTGATGCTGCAGGGGGGCAGCCACAGCAGGGTCTCTCCTTGGCAGGACAGAGGAGCTTCGCTTCGGCCGGGGCTTCTGCCTCTTCCTTGTGAAGCAGCGGAAGAGGCTGCCTTACCCAGGTGGAGGAGCATCTCTCCTCTGCTGCTGATGCTGCAGGTGGGCAGCCACAGCAGGGTCTCTCCTTGGCAGGAAAGAGGAGCTTCTCTTCGGCCTGGGCTTCTGCCTCTTCCTGGGGAAGCAGCGGAAGAGGCTGCCTTCCCCAGCTGGAGGAGCATCTCTCCTCTCCTCTGCTGCTGCTGCTGCTGATGCTGCAGGTGGGCAGCCACAGCAGGGTCTCTCCTTGGCAGGAAAGAGGAGCTTCTCTTCGGCCTGGGCTTCTGCCTCTTCCTGGTGAAGCAGCGGAAGAGGCTGCCTTACCCAGGTGGAGGAGCATCTCTCCTCTGCTGCTGATGCTGCAGGTGGGCAGCCACAGCAGGGTCTCTCCTTGGCAGGAAAGAGGAGCTTCTCTTCGGCCTGGGCTTCTGCCTCTTCCTGGGGAAGCAGCGGAAGAGGCTGCCTTACCCAGGTGGAGGAGCATCTCTCCTCTGCTGCTGATGCTGCAGGGGGGCAGCCACAGCAGGGTCTCTCCTTGGCAGGACAGAGGAGCTTCGCTTCGGCCTGGGCTTCTGCCTCTTCCTGGGGAAGCAGCGGAAGAGGCTGCCTTACCCAGGTGGAGGAGCATCTCTCCTCTGCTGCTGATGCTGCAGGGGGGCAGCCACAGCAGGGTCTCTCCTTGGCAGGAAAGAGGAGCTTCGCTTCGGCCTGGGATACAGCCTCTTCCTGGGGAAGCAGCGGAAGAGGCTGCCTTCCCCAGCTGGAGGAGCATCTCTCCTCTGCTGCTGCTGCTGCTGCTGCTGCTGCTGCTGCTGATGCTGCAGGTGGGCAGCCACAGCAGGGTCTCTCCTTGGCAGGACAGAGGAGCTTCGCTTCGGCCTGGGCTTCTGCCTCTTCCTGGTGAAGCAGCGGAAGAGGCTGCCTTACCCAGGTGGAGGAGCATCTCTCCTCTGCTGCTGATGCTGCAGGTGGGCAGCCACAGCAGGGTCTCTCCTTGGCAGGAAAGAGGAGCTTCTCTTCGGCCTGGGCTACAGCCTCTTCCTGGGGATGCAGCGGAAGAGGCTGCCTTCCCCAGGTGGAGGAGCATCTCTCCTCTGCTGCTGCTGCTGCTGATGCTGCTGCAGGTGGGCAGCCACAGCAGGGTCTCTCCTTGGCAGGAAAGAGGAGCTTCGCTTCGGCCTGGGCTACAGCCTCTTCCTGGGGAAGCAGCGGAAGAGGCTGCCTTCCCCAGCTGGAGGAGCATCTCTCCTCTGCTGCTGCTGCTGCTGCTGCTGATGCTGCAGGTGGGCAGCCACAGCAGGGTCTCTCCTTGGCAGGACAGAGGAGCTTCGCTTCGGCCGGGGCTTCTGCCTCTTCCTGGTGAAGCAGCGGAAGAGGCTGCCTTACCCAGGTGGAGGAGCATCTCTCCTCTGCTGCTGATGCTGCAGGTGGGCAGCCACAGCATGGTCTCTCCTTGGCAGGAAAGAGGAGCTTCTCTTCGGCCTGGGCTTCTGCCTCTTCCTGGGGAAGCAGCGGAAGAGGCTGCCTTCCCCAGGTGGAGGAGCATCTCTCCTCTGCTGCTGCTGCTGCTGCTGCTGATGCTGCAGGTGGGCAGCCACAGCAGGGTCTCTCCTTGGCAGGACAGAGGAGCTTCGCTTCGGCCGGGGCTTCTGCCTCTTCCTGGTGAAGCAGCGGAAGAGGCTGCCTTACCCAGGTGGAGGAGCATCTCTCCTCTGCTGCTGATGCTGCAGGGGGGCAGCCACAGCAGGGTCTCTCCTTGGCAGGAAAGAGGAGCTTCTCTTCGGCCTGGGCTTCTGCCTCTTCCTGGGGAAGCAGCGGAAGAGGCTGCCTTACCCAGGTGGAGGAGCATCTCTCCTCTGCTGCTGATGCTGCAGGGGGGCAGCCACAGCAGGGTCTCTCCTTGGCAGGACAGAGGAGCTTCGCTTCGGCCTGGGCTTCTGCCTCTTCCTGGGGAAGCAGCGGAAGAGGCTGCCTTACCCAGGTGGAGGAGCATCTCTCCTCTGCTGCTGATGCTGCAGGGGGGCAGCCACAGCAGGGTCTCTCCTTGGCAGAACAGAGGAGCTTCGCTTCGGCCTGGGCTTCTGCCTCTTCCTGGGGAAGCAGCGGAAGAGGCTGCCTTACCCAGGTGGAGGAGCATCTCTCCTCTGCTGCTGATGCTGCAGGTGGGCAGCCACAGCAGGGTCTCTCCTTGGCAGGAAAGAGGAGCTTCTCTTCGGCCTGGGCTACAGCCTCTTCCTGGGGATGCAGCGGAAGAGGCTGCCTTCCCCAGGTGGAGGAGCATCTCTCCTCTGCTGCTGCTGCTGCTGATGCTGCTGCAGGTGGGCAGCCACAGCAGGGTCTCTCCTTGGCAGGAAAGAGGAGCTTCGCTTCGGCCTGGGCTTCTGCCTCTTCCTGGGGAAGCAGCGGAAGAGGCTGCCTTCCCCAGCTGGAGGAGCATCTCTCCTCTGCTGCTGCTGCTGCTGATGCTGCAGGTGGGCAGCCACAGCAGGGTCTCTCCTTGGCAGGACAGAGGAGCTTCGCTTCGGCCGGGGCTTCTGCCTCTTCCTGGTGAAGCAGCGGAAGAGGCTGCCTTACCCAGGTGGAGGAGCATCTCTCCTCTGCTGCTGATGCTGCAGGTGGGCAGCCACAGCAGGGTCTCTCCTTGGCAGGAAAGAGGAGCTTCGCTGCGGCCTGGGCTACAGCCTCTTCCTGGTGAAGCAGCGGAAGAGGCTGCCTTCCCCAGCTGGAGGAGCATCTCTCCTCTGCTGCTGCTGCTGCTGATGCTGCAGGTGGGCAGCCACAGCAGGGTCCCTCCTTGGCAGGACAGAGGAGCTTCGCTTCGGCCTGGGCTTCTGCCTCTTCCTGGTGAAGCAGCGGAAGAGGCTGCCTTACCCAGGTGGAGGAGCATCTCTCCTCTGCTGCTGATGCTGCAGGTGGGCAGCCACAGCAGGGTCTCTCCTTGGCAGGAAAGAGGAGCTTCTCTTCGGCCTGGGCTTCTGCCTCTTCCTGGGGAAGCAGCGGAAGAGGCTGCCTTCCCCAGGTGGAGGAGCATCTCTCCTCTGCTGCTGCTGCTGCTGCTGCTGATGCTGCAGGTGGGCAGCCACAGCAGGGTCTCTCCTTGGCAGGACAGAGGAGCTTCGCTTCGGCCGGGGCTTCTGCCTCTTCCTGGTGAAGCAGCGGAAGAGGCTGCCTTCCCCAGCTGGTGGAGCATCTCTCCTCTGCTGCTGATGCTGCAGGGGGGAAGCCACAGCAGGGTCCCTCCTTGGCAGGACAGAGGAGCTTCGCTTCGGCCTGGGCTTCTGCCTCTTCCTGGTGAAGCAGCGGAAGAGGCTGCCTTACCCAGGTGGAGGAGCATCTCTCCTCTGCTGCTGATGCTGCAGGTGGGCAGCCACAGCAGGGTCTCTCCTTGGCAGGAAAGAGGAGCTTCTCTTCGGCCTGGGCTACAGCCTCTTCCTGGGGATGCAGCGGAAGAGGCTGCCTTACCCAGGTGGAGGAGCATCTCTCCTCTGCTGCTGATGCTGCAGGTGGGCAGCCACAGCAGGGTCTCTCCTTGGCAGGAAAGAGGAGCTTCTCTTCGGCCTGGGCTTCTGCCTCTTCCTGGGGAAGCAGCGGAAGAGGCTGCCTTACCCAGGTGGAGGAGCATCTCTCCTCTGCTGCTGATGCTGCAGGGGGGCAGCCACAGCAGGGTCTCTCCTTGGCAGGAAAGAGGAGCTTCGCTTCGGCCTGGGCTACAGCCTCTTCCTGGGGAAGCAGCGGAAGAGGCTGCCTTCCCCAGCTGGAGGAGCATCTCTCCTCTGCTGCTGCTGCTGCTGCTGCTGCTGCTGCTGCTGATGCTGCAGGTGGGCAGCCACAGCAGGGTCTCTCCTTGGCAGGACAGAGGAGCTTCGCTTCGGCCTGGGCTTCTGCCTCTTCCTGGTGAAGCAGCGGAAGAGGCTGCCTTACCCAGGTGGAGGAGCATCTCTCCTCTGCTGCTGATGCTGCAGGTGGGCAGCCACAGCAGGGTCTCTCCTTGGCAGGAAAGAGGAGCTTCTCTTCGGCCTGGGCTACAGCCTCTTCCTGGGGATGCAGCGGAAGAGGCTGCCTTCCCCAGGTGGAGGAGCATCTCTCCTCTGCTGCTGCTGCTGCTGATGCTGCTGCAGGTGGGCAGCCACAGCAGGGTCTCTCCTTGGCAGGAAAGAGGAGCTTCGCTTCGGCCTGGGCTACAGCCTCTTCCTGGGGAAGCAGCGGAAGAGGCTGCCTTCCCCAGCTGGAGGAGCATCTCTCCTCTGCTGCTGCTGCTGCTGCTGCTGATGCTGCAGGTGGGCAGCCACAGCAGGGTCTCTCCTTGGCAGGACAGAGGAGCTTCGCTTCGGCCGGGGCTTCTGCCTCTTCCTGGTGAAGCAGCGGAAGAGGCTGCCTTACCCAGGTGGAGGAGCATCTCTCCTCTGCTGCTGATGCTGCAGGTGGGCAGCCACAGCATGGTCTCTCCTTGGCAGGAAAGAGGAGCTTCTCTTCGGCCTGGGCTTCTGCCTCTTCCTGGGGAAGCAGCGGAAGAGGCTGCCTTCCCCAGGTGGAGGAGCATCTCTCCTCTGCTGCTGCTGCTGCTGCTGCTGATGCTGCAGGTGGGCAGCCACAGCAGGGTCTCTCCTTGGCAGGACAGAGGAGCTTCGCTTCGGCCGGGGCTTCTGCCTCTTCCTGGTGAAGCAGCGGAAGAGGCTGCCTTACCCAGGTGGAGGAGCATCTCTCCTCTGCTGCTGATGCTGCAGGGGGGCAGCCACAGCAGGGTCTCTCCTTGGCAGGAAAGAGGAGCTTCTCTTCGGCCTGGGCTTCTGCCTCTTCCTGGGGAAGCAGCGGAAGAGGCTGCCTTACCCAGGTGGAGGAGCATCTCTCCTCTGCTGCTGATGCTGCAGGGGGGCAGCCACAGCAGGGTCTCTCCTTGGCAGGACAGAGGAGCTTCGCTTCGGCCTGGGCTTCTGCCTCTTCCTGGGGAAGCAGCGGAAGAGGCTGCCTTACCCAGGTGGAGGAGCATCTCTCCTCTGCTGCTGATGCTGCAGGGGGGCAGCCACAGCAGGGTCTCTCCTTGGCAGAACAGAGGAGCTTCGCTTCGGCCTGGGCTTCTGCCTCTTCCTGGGGAAGCAGCGGAAGAGGCTGCCTTACCCAGGTGGAGGAGCATCTCTCCTCTGCTGCTGATGCTGCAGGTGGGCAGCCACAGCAGGGTCTCTCCTTGGCAGGAAAGAGGAGCTTCTCTTCGGCCTGGGCTA
The DNA here is from genome assembly GCF_053564925.1 of Oryzias latipes. Classification (NCBI taxonomy): domain Eukaryota; kingdom Metazoa; phylum Chordata; class Actinopteri; order Beloniformes; family Adrianichthyidae; genus Oryzias; species Oryzias latipes. The sequence goes on from NC_136259.1 coordinate 27,526,756, forward strand.
CAGCCTCTTCCTGGGGATGCAGCGGAAGAGGCTGCCTTCCCCAGGTGGAGGAGCATCTCTCCTCTGCTGCTGCTGCTGCTGATGCTGCTGCAGGTGGGCAGCCACAGCAGGGTCTCTCCTTGGCAGGAAAGAGGAGCTTCGCTTCGGCCTGGGCTTCTGCCTCTTCCTGGGGAAGCAGCGGAAGAGGCTGCCTTCCCCAGCTGGAGGAGCATCTCTCCTCTGCTGCTGCTGCTGCTGATGCTGCAGGTGGGCAGCCACAGCAGGGTCTCTCCTTGGCAGGACAGAGGAGCTTCGCTTCGGCCGGGGCTTCTGCCTCTTCCTGGTGAAGCAGCGGAAGAGGCTGCCTTACCCAGGTGGAGGAGCATCTCTCCTCTGCTGCTGATGCTGCAGGTGGGCAGCCACAGCAGGGTCTCTCCTTGGCAGGAAAGAGGAGCTTCGCTGCGGCCTGGGCTACAGCCTCTTCCTGGTGAAGCAGCGGAAGAGGCTGCCTTCCCCAGCTGGAGGAGCATCTCTCCTCTGCTGCTGCTGCTGCTGATGCTGCAGGTGGGCAGCCACAGCAGGGTCCCTCCTTGGCAGGACAGAGGAGCTTCGCTTCGGCCTGGGCTTCTGCCTCTTCCTGGTGAAGCAGCGGAAGAGGCTGCCTTACCCAGGTGGAGGAGCATCTCTCCTCTGCTGCTGATGCTGCAGGTGGGCAGCCACAGCAGGGTCTCTCCTTGGCAGGAAAGAGGAGCTTCTCTTCGGCCTGGGCTTCTGCCTCTTCCTGGGGAAGCAGCGGAAGAGGCTGCCTTCCCCAGGTGGAGGAGCATCTCTCCTCTGCTGCTGCTGCTGCTGCTGCTGATGCTGCAGGTGGGCAGCCACAGCAGGGTCTCTCCTTGGCAGGACAGAGGAGCTTCGCTTCGGCCGGGGCTTCTGCCTCTTCCTGGTGAAGCAGCGGAAGAGGCTGCCTTCCCCAGCTGGTGGAGCATCTCTCCTCTGCTGCTGATGCTGCAGGGGGGAAGCCACAGCAGGGTCCCTCCTTGGCAGGACAGAGGAGCTTCGCTTCGGCCTGGGCTTCTGCCTCTTCCTGGTGAAGCAGCGGAAGAGGCTGCCTTACCCAGGTGGAGGAGCATCTCTCCTCTGCTGCTGATGCTGCAGGTGGGCAGCCACAGCAGGGTCTCTCCTTGGCAGGAAAGAGGAGCTTCTCTTCGGCCTGGGCTACAGCCTCTTCCTGGGGATGCAGCGGAAGAGGCTGCCTTCCCCAGCTGGAGGAGCATCTCTCCTCTGCTGCTGCTGCTGCTGATGCTGCAGGTGGGCAGCCACAGCAGGGTCTCTCCTTGGCAGGACAGAGGAGCTTCGCTTCGGCCGGGGCTTCTGCCTCTTCCTGGTGAAGCAGCGGAAGAGGCTGCCTTACCCAGGTGGAGGAGCATCTCTCCTCTGCTGCTGATGCTGCAGGTGGGCAGCCACAGCAGGGTCTCTCCTTGGCAGGAAAGAGGAGCTTCTCTTCGGCCTGGGCTACAGCCTCTTCCTGGGGATGCAGCGGAAGAGGCTGCCTTCCCCAGGTGGAGGAGCATCTCTCCTCTGCTGCTGATGCTGCTGATGCTGCAGGTGGGCAGCCACAGCAGGGTCTCTCCTTGGCAGGAAAGAGGAGCTTCTCTTCGGCCTGGGCTTCTGCCTCTTCCTGGGGAAGCAGCGGAAGAGGCTGCCTTCCCCAGGTGGAGGAGCATCTCTCCTCTGCTGCTGATGCTGCAGGTGGGCAGCCACAGCAGGGTCTCTCCTTGGCAGGAAAGAGGAGCTTCGCTGTGGCCTGGGCTACAGCCTCTTCCTGGGGAAGCAGCGAAAGAGGCTGCCTTCCCCAGCTGGTGGAGCATCTCTCCTCTGCTGCTGATGCTGCAGGGGGGAAGCCACAGCAGGGTCCCTCCTTGGCAGGACAGAGGAGCTTCGCTTCGGCCGGGGCTTCTGCCTCTTCCTGGTGAAGCAGCGGAAGAGGCTGCCTTACCCAGGTGGAGGAGCATCTCTCCTCTGCTGCTGATGCTGCAGGTGGGCAGCCACAGCAGGGTCTCTCCTTGGCAGGACAGAGGAGCTTCGCTTCGGCCTGGGCTTCTGCCTCTTCCTGGGGAAGCAGCGGAAGAGGCTGCCTTACCCAGGTGGAGGAGCATCTCTCCTCTGCTGCTGCTGCTGCTGATGCTGATGCTGCAGGTGGGCAGCCACAGCAGGGTCTCTCCTTGGCAGGAAAGAGGAGCTTCGCTTCGGCCTGGGCTTCTGCCTCTTCCTGGGGAAGCAGCGGAAGAGGCTGCCTTACCCAGGTGGAGGAGCATCTCTCCTCTGCTGCTGCTGCTGCTGATGCTGATGCTGATGCTGCAGGTGGGCAGCCACAGCAGGGTCTCTCCTTGGCAGGACAGAGGAGCTTCGCTTCGGCCTGGGCTTCTGCCTCTTCCTGGGGAAGCAGCGGAAGAGGCTGCCTTACCCAGGTGGAGGAGCATCTCTCCTCTGCTGCTGATGCTGCAGGTGGGCAGCCACAGCAGGGTCTCTCCTTGGCAGGAAAGAGGAGCTTCTCTTCGGCCTGGGCTTCTGCCTCTTCCTGGGGAAGCAGCGGAAGAGGCTGCCTTCCCCAGGTGGAGGAGCATCTCTCCTCTGCTGCTGCTGCTGATGCTGCAGGTGGGCAGCCACAGCAGGGTCTCTCCTTGGCAGGAAAGAGGAGCTTCGCTGCGGCCTGGGCTACAGCCTCTTCCTGGGGAAGCAGCGAAAGAGGCTGCCTTCCCCAGCTGGTGGAGCATCTCTCCTCTGCTGCTGATGCTGCAGGTGGGCAGCCACAGCAGGGTCTCTCCTTGGCAGGACAGAGGAGCTTCGCTTCGGCCTGGGCTTCTGCCTCTTCCTGGGGAAGCAGCGGAAGAGGCTGCCTTCCCCAGCTGGAGGAGCATCTCTCCTCTGCTGCTGCTGCTGCTGATGCTGCAGGTGGGCAGCCACAGCAGGGTCTCTCCTTGGCAGGAAAGAGGAGCTTCGCTGCGGCCTGGGCTACAGCCTCTTCCTGGGGAAGCAGCAAAAGAGGCTGCCTTCCCCAGCTGGTGGAGCATCTCTCCTCTGCTGCTGATGCTGCAGGTGGGCAGCCACAGCAGGGTCTCTCCTTGGCAGGAAAGAGGAGCTTCTCTTCGGCCTGGGCTTCTGCCTCTTCCTGGTGAAGCAGCGGAAGAGGCTGCCTTCCCCAGCTGGAGGAGCATCTCTCCTCTGCTGCTGCTGCTGCTGCTGCTGATGCTGCAGGTGGGCAGCCACAGCAGGGTCTCTCCTTGGCAGGACAGAGGAGCTTCGCTTCGGCCGGGGCTTCTGCCTCTTCCTGGTGAAGCAGCGGAAGAGGCTGCCTTACCCAGGTGGAGGAGCATCTCTCCTCTGCTGCTGATGCTGCAGGTGGGCAGCCACAGCAGGGTCTCTCCTTGGCAGGAAAGAGGAGCTTCTCTTCGGCCTGGGCTTCTGCCTCTTCCTGGGGAAGCAGCGGAAGAGGCTGCCTTCCCCAGGTGGAGGAGCATCTCTCCTCTGCTGCTGCTGCTGCTGATGCTGCAGGTGGGCAGCCACAGCAGGGTCTCTCCTTGGCAGGACAGAGGAGCTTCGCTTCGGCCGGGGCTTCTGCCTCTTCCTGGTGAAGCAGCGGAAGAGGCTGCCTTACCCAGGTGGAGGAGCATCTCTCCTCTGCTGCTGATGCTGCAGGGGGGCAGCCACAGCAGGGTCTCTCCTTGGCAGGACAGAGGAGCTTCGCTTCGGCCTGGGCTTCTGCCTCTTCCTGGGGAAGCAGCGGAAGAGGCTGCCTTACCCAGGTGGAGGAGCATCTCTCCTCTGCTGCTGATGCTGCAGGGGGGCAGCCACAGCAGGGTCTCTCCTTGGCAGAACAGAGGAGCTTCGCTTCGGCCTGGGCTTCTGCCTCTTCCTGGGGAAGCAGCGGAAGAGGCTGCCTTACCCAGGTGGAGGAGCATCTCTCCTCTGCTGCTGATGCTGCAGGTGGGCAGCCACAGCAGGGTCTCTCCTTGGCAGGAAAGAGGAGCTTCTCTTCGGCCTGGGCTACAGCCTCTTCCTGGGGATGCAGCGGAAGAGGCTGCCTTCCCCAGGTGGAGGAGCATCTCTCCTCTGCTGCTGATGCTGCTGATGCTGCAGGTGGGCAGCCACAGCAGGGTCTCTCCTTGGCAGGAAAGAGGAGCTTCTCTTCGGCCTGGGCTTCTGCCTCTTCCTGGGGAAGCAGCGGAAGAGGCTGCCTTCCCCAGGTGGAGGAGCATCTCTCCTCTGCTGCTGCTGCTGATGCTGCAGGTGGGCAGCCACAGCAGGGTCTCTCCTTGGCAGGAAAGAGGAGCTTCGCTGCGGCCTGGGCTACAGCCTCTTCCTGGGGAAGCAGCGAAAGAGGCTGCCTTCCCCAGGTGGAGGATCATCTCTCCTCTGCTGCTGATGCTGCAGGTGGGCAGCCACAGCAGGGTCTCTCCTTGGCAGGAAAGAGGAGCTTCTCTTCGGCCTGGGCTACAGCCTCTTCCTGGGGATGCAGCGGAAGAGGCTGCCTTCCCCAGGTGGAGGAGCATCTCTCCTCTGCTGCTGATGCTGCAGGGGGGAAGCCACAGCAGGGTCTCTCCTTGGCAGGACAGAGGAGCTTCGCTTCGGCCGGGGCTTCTGCCTCTTCCTGGTGAAGCAGCGGAAGAGGCTGCCTTCCCCAGCTGGAGGAGCATCTCTCCTCTGCTGCTGCTGCTGCTGATGCTGCAGGTGGGCAGCCACAGCAGGGTCTCTCCTTGGCAGGACAGAGGAGCTTCGCTTCGGCCGGGGCTTCTGCCTCTTCCTGGTGAAGCAGCGGAAGAGGCTGCCTTCCCCAGCTGGAGGAGCATCTCTCCTCTGCTGCTGCTGCTGCTGATGCTGCAGGTGGGCAGCCACAGCAGGGTCTCTCCTTGGCAGGACAGAGGAGCTTCTCTTCGGCCTGGGCTTCTGCCTCTTCCTGGGGAAGCAGCGGAAGAGGCTGCCTTCCCCAGGTGGAGGAGCATCTCTCCTCTGCTGCTGCTGCTGCTGCTGATGCTGCAGGTGGGCAGCCACAGCAGGGTCTCTCCTTGGCAGGAAAGAGGAGCTTCTCTTCGGCCTGGGCTTCTGCCTCTTCCTGGTGAAGCAGCGGAAGAGGCTGCCTTCCCCAGCTGGAGGAGCATCTCTCCTCTGCTGCTGCTGCTGCTGCTGCTGATGCTGCAGGTGGGCAGCCACAGCAGGGTCTCTCCTTGGCAGGACAGAGGAGCTTCGCTTCGGCCGGGGCTTCTGCCTCTTCCTGGTGAAGCAGCGGAAGAGGCTGCCTTCCCCAGCTGGAGGAGCATCTCTCCTCTGCTGCTGCTGCTGCTGATGCTGCAGGTGGGCAGCCACAGCAGGGTCTCTCCTTGGCAGGACAGAGGAGCTTCTCTTCGGCCTGGGCTTCTGCCTCTTCCTGGGGAAGCAGCGGAAGAGGCTGCCTTCCCCAGGTGGAGGAGCATCTCTCCTCTGCTGCTGATGCTGCAGGTGGGCAGCCACAGCAGGGTCTCTCCTTGGCAGGAAAGAGGAGCTTCGCTGCGGCCTGGGCTACAGCCTCTTCCTGGGGAAGCAGCGAAAGAGGCTGCCTTCCCCAGCTGGAGGAGCATCTCTCCTCTGCTGCTGCTGCTGCTGCTGATGCTGCAGGTGGGCAGCCACAGCAGGGTCTCTCCTTGGCAGGAAAGAGGAGCTTCTCTTCGGCCTGGGCTTCTGCCTCTTCCTGGGGAAGCAGCGGAAGAGGCTGCCTTCCCCAGGTGGAGGAGCATCTCTCCTCTGCTGCTGATGCTGCAGGTGGGCAGCCACAGCAGGGTCTCTCCTTGGCAGGAAAGAGGAGCTTCTCTTCGGCCTGGGCTTCTGCCTCTTCCTGGGGAAGCAGCGAAAGAGGCTGCCTTCCCCAGCTGGTGGAGCATCTCTCCTCTGCTGCTGATGCTGCAGGGGGGAAGCCACAGCAGGGTCTCTCCTTGGCAGGACAGAGGAGCTTCGCTTCGGCCTGGGCTTCTGCCTCTTCCTGGGGAAGCAGCGGAAGAGGCTGCCTTCCCCAGGTGGAGGAGCATCTCTCCTCTGCTGCTGCTGCTGATGCTGCAGGTGGGCAGCCACAGCAGGGTCTCTCCTTGGCAGGAAAGAGGAGCTTCGCTTCGGCCTGGGCTACAGCCTCTTCCTGGGGAAGCAGCGGAAGAGGCTGCCTTCCCCAGCTGGAGGAGCATCTCTCCTCTGCTGCTGCTGCTGCTGCTGCTGATGCTGCAGGTGGGCAGCCACAGCAGGGTCTCTCCTTGGCAGGACTGAGGAGCTTCGCTTCGGCCGGGGCTTCTGCCTCTTCCTGGTGAAGCAGCGGAAGAGGCTGCCTTACCCAGGTGGAGGAGCATCTCTCCTCTGCTGCTGATGCTGCAGGTGGGCAGCCACAGCAGGGTCTCTCCTTGGCAGGAAAGAGGAGCTTCTCTTCGGCCTGGGCTACAGCCTCTTCCTGGGGATGCAGCGGAAGAGGCTGCCTTCCCCAGGTGGAGGAGCATCTCTCCTCTGCTGCTGCTGCTGCTGATGCTGCTGCAGGTGGGCATCCACAGCAGGGTCTCTCCTTGGCAGGAAAGAGGAGCTTCGCTTCGGCCTGGGCTACAGCCTCTTCCTGGGGAAGCAGCGGAAGAGGCTGCCTTCCCCAGCTGGAGGAGCATCTCTCCTCTGCTGCTGCTGCTGCTGCTGCTGATGCTGCAGGTGGGCAGCCACAGCAGGGTCTCTCCTTGGCAGGACAAAGGAGCTTCGCTTCGGCCGGGGCTTCTGCCTCTTCCTGGTGAAGCAGCGGAAGAGGCTGCCTTCCCCAGGTGGAGGAGCATCTCTCCTCTGCTGCTGCTGCTGCTGCTGATGCTGCAGGTGGGCAGCCACAGCAGGGTCTCTCCTTGGCAGGAAAGAGGAGCTTCGCTGCGGCCTGGGCTACAGCCTCTTCCTGGGGAAGCAGCGAAAGAGGCTGCCTTCCCCAGCTGGTGGAGCATCTCTCCTCTGCTGCTGATGCTGCAGGTGGGCAGCCACAGCAGTGTCTCTCCTTGGCAGGACAGAGGAGCTTCGCTTCGGCCGGGGCTTCTGCCTCTTCCTGGTGAAGCAGCGGAAGAGGCTGCCTTCCCCAGGTGGAGGAGCATCTCTCCTCTGCTGCTGCTGCTGCTGCTGATGCTGCTGCAGGTGGGCAGCCACAGCAGGGTCTCTCCTTGGCAGGAAAGAGGAGCTTCTCTTCGGCCTGGGCTACAGCCTCTTCCTGGGGAAGCAGCGGAAGAGGCTGCCTTCCCCAGGTGGAGGAGCATCTCTCCTCTGCTGCTGCTGCTGCTGCTGATGCTGCTGCAGGTGGGCAGCCACAGCAGGGTCTCTCCTTGGCAGGAAAGAGGAGCTTCGCTTCGGCCTGGGCTACAGCCTCTTCCTGGGGAAGCAGCGGAAGAGGCTGCCTTCCCCAGCTGGAGGAGCATCTCTCCTCTGCTGCTGCTGCTGCTGATGCTGCAGGTGGGCAGCCACAGCAGGGTCTCTCCTTGGCAGGACAGAGGAGCTTCTCTTCGGCCTGGGCTTCTGCCTCTTCCTGGTGAAGCAGCGGAAGAGGCTGCCTTCCCCAGCTGGAGGAGCATCTCTCCTCTGCTGCTGCTGCTGCTGATGCTGCAGGTGGGCAGCCACAGCAGGGTCTCTCCTTGGCAGGAAAGAGGAGCTTCTCTTCGGCCTGGGCTACAGCCTCTTCCTGGGGAAGCAGCGGAAGAGGCTGCCTTCCCCAGCTGGAGGAGCATCTCTCCTCTGCTGCTGCTGCTGCTGCTGCTGCTGCTGATGCTGCAGGTGGGCAGCCACAGCAGGGTCTCTCCTTGGCAGGACAGAGGAGCTTCGCTTCGGCCTGGGCTTCTGCCTCTTCCTGGTGAAGCAGCGGAAGAGGCTGCCTTACCCAGGTGGAGGAGCATCTCTCCTCTGCTGCTGATGCTGCAGGTGGGCAGCCACAGCAGGGTCTCTCCTTGGCAGGAAAGAGGAGCTTCTCTTCGGCCTGGGCTACAGCCTCTTCCTGGGGATGCAGCGGAAGAGGCTGCCTTCCCCAGGTGGAGGAGCATCTCTCCTCTGCTGCTGCTGCTGCTGATGCTGCTGCAGGTGGGCAGCCACAGCAGGGTCTCTCCTTGGCAGGAAAGAGGAGCTTCGCTTCGGCCTGGGCTACAGCCTCTTCCTGGGGAAGCAGCGGAAGAGGCTGCCTTCCCCAGCTGGAGGAGCATCTCTCCTCTGCTGCTGCTGCTGCTGCTGCTGATGCTGCAGGTGGGCAGCCACAGCAGGGTCTCTCCTTGGCAGGACAGAGGAGCTTCGCTTCGGCCGGGGCTTCTGCCTCTTCCTTGTGAAGCAGCGGAAGAGGCTGCCTTACCCAGGTGGAGGAGCATCTCTCCTCTGCTGCTGATGCTGCAGGGGGGCAGCCACAGCAGGGTCTCTCCTTGGCAGGACAGAGGAGCTTCGCTTCGGCCGGGGCTTCTGCCTCTTCCTTGTGAAGCAGCGGAAGAGGCTGCCTTACCCAGGTGGAGGAGCATCTCTCCTCTGCTGCTGATGCTGCAGGTGGGCAGCCACAGCAGGGTCTCTCCTTGGCAGGAAAGAGGAGCTTCTCTTCGGCCTGGGCTTCTGCCTCTTCCTGGGGAAGCAGCGGAAGAGGCTGCCTTCCCCAGGTGGAGGAGCATCTCTCCTCTGCTGCTGCTGCTGCTGCTGCTGATGCTGCAGGTGGGCAGCCACAGCAGGGTCTCTCCTTGGCAGGACAGAGGAGCTTCTCTTCGGCCTGGGCTTCTGCCTCTTCCTGGTGAAGCAGCGGAAGAGGCTGCCTTCCCCAGCTGGAGGAGCATCTCTCCTCTCCTCTGCTGCTGCTGCTGCTGATGCTGCAGGTGGGCAGCCACAGCAGGGTCTCTCCTTGGCAGGAAAGAGGAGCTTCTCTTCGGCCTGGGCTTCTGCCTCTTCCTGGTGAAGCAGCGGAAGAGGCTGCCTTACCCAGGTGGAGGAGCATCTCTCCTCTGCTGCTGATGCTGCAGGTGGGCAGCCACAGCAGGGTCTCTCCTTGGCAGGAAAGAGGAGCTTCTCTTCGGCCTGGGCTTCTGCCTCTTCCTGGGGAAGCAGCGGAAGAGGCTGCCTTACCCAGGTGGAGGAGCATCTCTCCTCTGCTGCTGATGCTGCAGGGGGGCAGCCACAGCAGGGTCTCTCCTTGGCAGGACAGAGGAGCTTCGCTTCGGCCTGGGCTTCTGCCTCTTCCTGGGGAAGCAGCGGAAGAGGCTGCCTTACCCAGGTGGAGGAGCATCTCTCCTCTGCTGCTGATGCTGCAGGGGGGCAGCCACAGCAGGGTCTCTCCTTGGCAGGAAAGAGGAGCTTCGCTTCGGCCTGGGCTACAGCCTCTTCCTGGGGAAGCAGCGGAAGAGGCTGCCTTCCCCAGCTGGAGGAGCATCTCTCCTCTGCTGCTGCTGCTGCTGCTGCTGCTGCTGATGCTGCAGGTGGGCAGCCACAGCAGGGTCTCTCCTTGGCAGGACAGAGGAGCTTCGCTTCGGCCTGGGCTTCTGCCTCTTCCTGGTGAAGCAGCGGAAGAGGCTGCCTTACCCAGGTGGAGGAGCATCTCTCCTCTGCTGCTGATGCTGCAGGTGGGCAGCCACAGCAGGGTCTCTCCTTGGCAGGAAAGAGGAGCTTCTCTTCGGCCTGGGCTACAGCCTCTTCCTGGGGAAGCAGCGGAAGAGGCTGCCTTCCCCAGCTGGAGGAGCATCTCTCCTCTGCTGCTGCTGCTGCTGATGCTGCAGGTGGGCAGCCACAGCAGGGTCTCTCCTTGGCAGGAAAGAGGAGCTTCGCTTCGGCCTGGGCTACAGCCTCTTCCTGGGGAAGCAGCGGAAGAGGCTGCCTTCCCCAGCTGGAGGAGCATCTCTCCTCTGCTGCTGCTGCTGCTGATGCTGCAGGTGGGCAGCCACAGCAGGGTCTCTCCTTGGCAGGAAAGAGGAGCTTCGCTTCGGCCTGGGCTACAGCCTCTTCCTGGGGAAGCAGCGGAAGAGGCTGCCTTCCCCAGCTGGAGGAGCATCTCTCCTCTGCTGCTGCTGCTGCTGCTGCTGATGCTGCAGGTGGGCAGCCACAGCAGGGTCTCTCCTTGGCAGGACAAAGGAGCTTCGCTTCGGCCGGGGCTTCTGCCTCTTCCTGGTGAAGCAGCGGAAGAGGCTGCCTTCCCCAGGTGGAGGAGCATCTCTCCTCTGCTGCTGCTGCTGCTGCTGCTGCTGCAGGTGGGCAGCCACAGCAGGGTCTCTCCTTGGCAGGAAAGAGGAGCTTCGCTGCGGCCTGGGCTACAGCCTCTTCCTGGGGAAGCAGCGAAAGAGGCTGCCTTCCCCAGCTGGTGGAGCATCTCTCCTCTGCTGCTGATGCTGCAGGGGGGAAGCCACAGCAGGGTCCCTCCTTGGCAGGACAGAGGAGCTTCGCTTCGGCCGGGGCTTCTGCCTCTTCCTGGTGAAGCAGCGGAAGAGGCTGCCTTACCCAGGTGGAGGAGCATCTCTCCTCTGCTGCTGATGCTGCAGGTGGGCAGCCACAGCAGGGTCCCTCCTTGGCAGGACAGAGGAGCTTCTCTTCGGCCTGGGCTTCTGCCTCTTCCTGGGGAAGCAGCGGAAGAGGCTGCCTTACCCAGGTGGAGGAGCATCTCTCCTCTGCTGCTGATGCTGCAGGGGGGCAGCCACAGCAGGGTCTCTCCTTGGCAGGACAGAGGAGCTTCGCTTCGGCCGGGGCTTCTGCCTCTTCCTGGTGAAGCAGCGGAAGAGGCTGCCTTACCCAGGTGGAGGAGCATCTCTCCTCTGCTGCTGATGCTGCAGGTGGGCAGCCACAGCAGGGTCTCTCCTTGGCAGGAAAGAGGAGCTTCTCTTCGGCCTGGGCTACAGCCTCTTCCTGGGGAAGCAGCGGAAGAGGCTGCCTTCCCCAGGTGGAGGAGCATCTCTCCTCTGCTGCTGCTGCTGCTGATGCTGCTGCAGGTGGGCAGCCACAGCAGGGTCTCTCCTTGGCAGGAAAGAGGAGCTTCGCTTCGGCCTGGGCTACAGCCTCTTCCTGGGGAAGCAGCGGAAGAGGCTGCCTTCCCCAGCTGGAGGAGCATCTCTCCTCTGCTGCTGCTGCTGCTGATGCTGCAGGTGGGCAGCCACAGCAGGGTCTCTCCTTGGCAGGACAGAGGAGCTTCTCTTCGGCCTGGGCTTCTGCCTCTTCCTGGTGAAGCAGCGGAAGAGGCTGCCTTCCCCAGCTGGAGGAGCATCTCTCCTCTGCTGCTGCTGCTGCTGATGCTGCAGGTGGGCAGCCACAGCAGGGTCTCTCCTTGGCAGGAAAGAGGAGCTTCTCTTCGGCCTGGGCTTCTGCCTCTTCCTGGTGAAGCAGCGGAAGAGGCTGCCTTCCCCAGGTGGAGGAGCATCTCTCCTCTGCTGCTGCTGCTGATGCTGCAGGTGGGCAGCCACAGCAGGGTCTCTCCTTGGCAGGAAAGAGGAGCTTCGCTTCGGCCTGGGCTACAGCCTCTTCCTGGGGAAGCAGCGGAAGAGGCTGCCTTCCCCAGCTGGAGGAGCATCTCTCCTCTGCTGCTGCTGCTGCTGCTGCTGCTGCTGATGCTGCAGGTGGGCAGCCACAGCAGGGTCTCTCCTTGGCAGGACAGAGGAGCTTCGCTTCGGCCTGGGCTTCTGCCTCTTCCTGGTGAAGCAGCGGAAGAGGCTGCCTTACCCAGGTGGAGGAGCATCTCTCCTCTGCTGCTGATGCTGCAGGTGGGCAGCCACAGCAGGGTCTCTCCTTGGCAGGAAAGAGGAGCTTCTCTTCGGCCTGGGCTACAGCCTCTTCCTGGGGATGCAGCGGAAGAGGCTGCCTTCCCCAGGTGGAGGAGCATCTCTCCTCTGCTGCTGCTGCTGCTGATGCTGCTGCAGGTGGGCAGCCACAGCAGGGTCTCTCCTTGGCAGGAAAGAGGAGCTTCGCTTCGGCCTGGGCTACAGCCTCTTCCTGGGGAAGCAGCGGAAGAGGCTGCCTTCCCCAGCTGGAGGAGCATCTCTCCTCTGCTGCTGCTGCTGCTGCTGCTGATGCTGCAGGTGGGCAGCCACAGCAGGGTCTCTCCTTGGCAGGACAGAGGAGCTTCGCTTCGGCCGGGGCTTCTGCCTCTTCCTGGTGAAGCAGCGGAAGAGGCTGCCTTACCCAGGTGGAGGAGCATCTCTCCTCTGCTGCTGATGCTGCAGGGGGGCAGCCACAGCAGGGTCTCTCCTTGGCAGGACAGAGGAGCTTCGCTTCGGCCGGGGCTTCTGCCTCTTCCTTGTGAAGCAGCGGAAGAGGCTGCCTTACCCAGGTGGAGGAGCATCTCTCCTCTGCTGCTGATGCTGCAGGTGGGCAGCCACAGCAGGGTCTCTCCTTGGCAGGAAAGAGGAGCTTCTCTTCGGCCTGGGCTTCTGCCTCTTCCTGGGGAAGCAGCGGAAGAGGCTGCCTTCCCCAGGTGGAGGAGCATCTCTCCTCTGCTGCTGCTGCTGCTGCTGCTGATGCTGCAGGTGGGCAGCCACAGCAGGGTCTCTCCTTGGCAGGACAGAGGAGCTTCTCTTCGGCCTGGGCTTCTGCCTCTTCCTGGTGAAGCAGCGGAAGAGGCTGCCTTCCCCAGCTGGAGGAGCATCTCTCCTCTCCTCTGCTGCTGCTGCTGCTGATGCTGCAGGTGGGCAGCCACAGCAGGGTCTCTCCTTGGCAGGAAAGAGGAGCTTCTCTTCGGCCTGGGCTTCTGCCTCTTCCTGGTGAAGCAGCGGAAGAGGCTGCCTTACCCAGGTGGAGGAGCATCTCTCCTCTGCTGCTGATGCTGCAGGTGGGCAGCCACAGCAGGGTCTCTCCTTGGCAGGAAAGAGGAGCTTCTCTTCGGCCTGGGCTTCTGCCTCTTCCTGGGGAAGCAGCGGAAGAGGCTGCCTTACCCAGGTGGAGGAGCATCTCTCCTCTGCTGCTGATGCTGCAGGGGGGCAGCCACAGCAGGGTCTCTCCTTGGCAGGACAGAGGAGCTTCGCTTCGGCCTGGGCTTCTGCCTCTTCCTGGGGAAGCAGCGGAAGAGGCTGCCTTACCCAGGTGGAGGAGCATCTCTCCTCTGCTGCTGATGCTGCAGGGGGGCAGCCACAGCAGGGTCTATCCTTGGCAGGAAAGAGGAGCTTCGCTTCGGCCTGGGCTACAGCCTCTTCCTGGGGAAGCAGCGGAAGAGGCTGCCTTCCCCAGCTGGAGGAGCATCTCTCCTCTGCTGCTGCTGCTGCTGCTGCTGCTGCTGATGCTGCAGGTGGGCAGCCACAGCAGGGTCTCTCCTTGGCAGGACAGAGGAGCTTCGCTTCGGCCTGGGCTTCTGCCTCTTCCTGGTGAAGCAGCGGAAGAGGCTGCCTTACCCAGGTGGAGGAGCATCTCTCCTCTGCTGCTGATGCTGCAGGTGGGCAGCCACAGCAGGGTCTCTCCTTGGCAGGAAAGAGGAGCTTCTCTTCGGCCTGGGCTACAGCCTCTTCCTGGGGATGCAGCGGAAGAGGCTGCCTTCCCCAGGTGGAGGAGCATCTCTCCTCTGCTGCTGCTGCTGCTGATGCTGCTGCAGGTGGGCAGCCACAGCAGGGTCTCTCCTTGGCAGGAAAGAGGAGCTTCGCTTCGGCCTGGGCTACAGCCTCTTCCTGGGGAAGCAGCGGAAGAGGCTGCCTTCCCCAGCTGGAGGAGCATCTCTCCTCTGCTGCTGCTGCTGCTGATGCTGCAGGTGGGCAGCCACAGCAGGGTCTCTCCTTGGCAGGAAAGAGGAGCTTCGCTTCGGCCTGGGCTACAGCCTCTTCCTGGGGAAGCAGCGGAAGAGGCTGCCTTCCCCAGCTGGAGGAGCATCTCTCCTCTGCTGCTGCTGCTGCTGATGCTGCAGGTGGGCAGCCACAGCAGGGTCTCTCCTTGGCAGGAAAGAGGAGCTTCGCTTCGGCCTGGGCTACAGCCTCTTCCTGGGGAAGCAGCGGAAGAGGCTGCCTTCCCCAGCTGGAGGAGCATCTCTCCTCTGCTGCTGCTGCTGATGCTGCAGGTGGGCAGCCACAGCAGGGTCTCTCCTTGGCAGGAAAGAGGAGCTTCGCTGCGGCCTGGGCTACAGCCTCTTCCTGGGGAAGCAGCAAAAGAGGCTGCCTTCCCCAGCTGGTGGAGCATCTCTCCTCTGCTGCTGATGCTGCAGGGGGGAAGCCACAGCAGGGTCCCTCCTTGGCAGGACAGAGGAGCTTCGCTTCGGCCGGGGCTTCTGCCTCTTCCTGGTGAAGCAGCGGAAGAGGCTGCCTTCCCCAGGTGGAGGAGCATCTCTCCTCTGCTGCTGCTGCTGATGCTGCAGGTGGGCAGCCACAGCAGGGTCTCTCCTTGGCAGGAAAGAGGAGCTTCGCTGCGGCCTGGGCTACAGCCTCTTCCTGGGGAAGCAGCAAAAGAGGCTGCCTTCCCCAGCTGGTGGAGCATCTCTCCTCTGCTGCTGATGCTGCAGGTGGGCAGCCACAGCAGGGTCTCTCCTTGGCAGGAAAGAGGAGCTTCGCTTCGGCCTGGGCTACAGCCTCTTCCTGGGGAAGCAGCGGAAGAGGCTGCCTTCCCCAGCTGGAGGAGCATCTCTCCTCTGCTGCTGCTGCTGCTGATGCTGCAGGTGGGCAGCCACAGCAGGGTCTCTCCTTGGCAGGAAAGAGGAGCTTCGCTTCGGCCTGGGCTACAGCCTCTTCCTGGGGAAGCAGCGGAAGAGGCTGCCTTCCCCAGCTGGAGGAGCATCTCTCCTCTGCTGCTGCTGCTGCTGCTGCTGATGCTGCAGGTGGGCAGCCACAGCAGGGTCTCTCCTTGGCAGGACAAAGGAGCTTCGCTTCGGCCGGGGCTTCTGCCTCTTCCTGGTGAAGCAGCGGAAGAGGCCTCCTTACCCAGGTGGAGGAGCATCTCTCCTCTGCTGCTGCTGCTGCTGCTGCTGATGCTGCAGGTGGGCAGCCACAGCAGGGTCTCTCCTTGGCAGGACAGAGGAGCTTCGCTTCGGCCTGGGCTTCTGCCTCTTCCTGGGGAAGCAGCGGAAGAGGCTGCCTTACCCAGGTGGAGGAGCATCTCTCCTCTGCTGCTGATGCTGCAGGTGGGCAGCCACAGCAGGGTCTCTCCTTGGCAGGAAAGAGGAGCTTCTCTTCGGCCTGGGCTACAGCCTCTTCCTGGGGATGCAGCGGAAGAGGCTGCCTTCCCCAGCTGGAGGAGCATCTCTCCTCTGCTGCTGCTGCTGCTGATGCTGCAGGTGGGCAGCCACAGCAGGGTCTCTCCTTGGCAGGACAGAGGAGCTTCGCTTCGGCCGGGGCTTCTGCCTCTTCCTGGTGAAGCAGCGGAAGAGGCTGCCTTACCCAGGTGGAGGAGCATCTCTCCTCTGCTGCTGATGCTGCAGGTGGGCAGCCACAGCAGGGTCTCTCCTTGGCAGGAAAGAGGAGCTTCTCTTCGGCCTGGGCTACAGCCTCTTCCTGGGGATGCAGCGGAAGAGGCTGCCTTCCCCAGGTGGAGGAGCATCTCTCCTCTGCTGCTGCTGCTGCTGATGCTGCAGGTGGGCAGCCACAGCAGGGTCTCTCCTTGGCAGGAAAGAGGAGCTTCTCTTCGGCCTGGGCTTCTGCCTCTTCCTGGTGAAGCAGCGGAAGAGGCTGCCTTCCCCAGCTGGAGGAGCATCTCTCCTCTGCTGCTGCTGCTGCTGCTGCTGATGCTGCAGGTGGGCAGCCACAGCAGGGTCTCTCCTTGGCAGGACAGAGGAGCTTCGCTTCGGCCGGGGCTTCTGCCTCTTCCTGGGGAAGCAGCGGAAGAGGCTGCCTTACCCAGGTGGAGGAGCATCTCTCCTCTGCTGCTGATGCTGCAGGGGGGCAGCCACAGCAGGGTCTCTCCTTGGCAGAACAGAGGAGCTTCGCTTCGGCCTGGGCTTCTGCCTCTTCCTGGGGAAGCAGCGGAAGAGGCTGCCTTACCCAGGTGGAGGAGCATCTCTCCTCTGCTGCTGATGCTGCAGGTGGGCAGCCACAGCAGGGTCTCTCCTTGGCAGGAAAGAGGAGCTTCTCTTCGGCCTGGGCTACAGCCTCTTCCTGGGGATGCAGCGGAAGAGGCTGCCTTCCCCAGGTGGAGGAGCATCTCTCCTCTGCTGCTGCTGCTGCTGATGCTGCTGCAGGTGGGCAGCCACAGCAGGGTCTCTCCTTGGCAGGAAAGAGGAGCTTCGCTTCGGCCTGGGCTTCTGCCTCTTCCTGGGGAAGCAGCGGAAGAGGCTGCCTTCCCCAGCTGGAGGAGCATCTCTCCTCTGCTGCTGCTGCTGCTGATGCTGCAGGTGGGCAGCCACAGCAGGGTCTCTCCTTGGCAGGACAGAGGAGCTTCGCTTCGGCCGGGGCTTCTGCCTCTTCCTGGTGAAGCAGCGGAAGAGGCTGCCTTACCCAGGTGGAGGAGCATCTCTCCTCTGCTGCTGATGCTGCAGGTGGGCAGCCACAGCAGGGTCTCTCCTTGGCAGGAAAGAGGAGCTTCTCTTCGGCCTGGGCTACAGCCTCTTCCTGGGGATGCAGCGGAAGAGGCTGCCTTCCCCAGGTGGAGGAGCATCTCTCCTCTGCTGCTGATGCTGCTGATGCTGCAGGTGGGCAGCCACAGCAGGGTCTCTCCTTGGCAGGAAAGAGGAGCTTCTCTTCGGCCTGGGCTTCTGCCTCTTCCTGGGGAAGCAGCGGAAGAGGCTGCCTTCCCCAGGTGGAGGAGCATCTCTCCTCTGCTGCTGCTGCTGATGCTGCAGGTGGGCAGCCACAGCAGGGTCTCTCCTTGGCAGGAAAGAGGAGCTTCGCTGCGGCCTGGGCTACAGCCTCTTCCTGGGGAAGCAGCGAAAGAGGCTGCCTTCCCCAGGTGGAGGATCATCTCTCCTCTGCTGCTGATGCTGCAGGTGGGCAGCCACAGCAGGGTCTCTCCTTGGCAGGAAAGAGGAGCTTCTCTTCGGCCTGGGCTACAGCCTCTTCCTGGGGATGCAGCGGAAGAGGCTGCCTTCCCCAGGTGGAGGAGCATCTCTCCTCTGCTGCTGATGCTGCAGGGGGGAAGCCACAGCAGGGTCTCTCCTTGGCAGGACAGAGGAGCTTCGCTTCGGCCGGGGCTTCTGCCTCTTCCTGGTGAAGCAGCGGAAGAGGCTGCCTTCCCCAGCTGGAGGAGCATCTCTCCTCTGCTGCTGCTGCTGCTGATGCTGCAGGTGGGCAGCCACAGCAGGGTCTCTCCTTGGCAGGACAGAGGAGCTTCGCTTCGGCCGGGGCTTCTGCCTCTTCCTGGTGAAGCAGCGGAAGAGGCTGCCTTACCCAGGTGGAGGAGCATCTCTCCTCTGCTGCTGAAGTTGCAGGTGGGCAGCCACAGCAGGGTCTCTCCTTGGCAGGAAAGAGGAGCTTCTCTTCGGCCTGGGCTACAGCCTCTTCCTGGGGATGCAGCGGAAGAGGCTGCCTTCCCCAGGTGGAGGAGCATCTCTCCTCTGCTGCTGATGCTGCTGATGCTGCAGGTGGGCAGCCACAGCAGGGTCTCTCCTTGGCAGGAAAGAGGAGCTTCTCTTCGGCCTGGGCTTCTGCCTCTTCCTGGGGAAGCAGCGGAAGAGGCTGCCTTCCCCAGGTGGAGGAGCATCTCTCCTCTGCTGCTGCTGCTGATGCTGCAGGTGGGCAGCCACAGCAGGGTCTCTCCTTGGCAGGAAAGAGGAGCTTCTCTTCGGCCTGGGCTACAGCCTCTTCCTGGGGATGCAGCGGAAGAGGCTGCCTTCCCCAGGTGGAGGAGCATCTCTCCTCTGCTGCTGCTGCTGCTGATGCTGCAGGTGGGCAGCCACAGCAGGGTCTCTCCTTGGCAGGACAGAGGAGCTTCGCTTCGGCCGGGGCTTCTGCCTCTTCCTGGTGAAGCAGCGGAAGAGGCTGCCTTACCCAGGTGGAGGAGCATCTCTCCTCTGCTGCTGATGCTGCAGGTGGGCAGCCACAGCAGGGTCTCTCCTTGGCAGGAAAGAGGAGCTTCTCTTCGGCCTGGGCTACAGCCTCTTCCTGGGGATGCAGCGGAAGAGGCTGCCTTCCCCAGGTGGAGGAGCATCTCTCCTCTGCTGCTGATGCTGCTGATGCTGCAGGTGGGCAGCCACAGCAGGGTCTCTCCTTGGCAGGAAAGAGGAGCTTCTCTTCGGCCTGGGCTTCTGCCTCTTCCTGGGGAAGCAGCGAAAGAGGCTGCCTTCCCCAGGTGGAGGATCATCTCTCCTCTGCTGCTGATGCTGCAGGTGGGCAGCCACAGCAGGGTCTCTCCTTGGCAGGAAAGAGGAGCTTCGCTTCGGCCTGGGCTTCTGCCTCTTCCTGGGGAAGCAGCGGAAGAGGCTGCCTTCCCCAGCTGGAGGAGCATCTCTCCTCTGCTGCTGCTGCTGCTGATGCTGCAGGTGGGCAGCCACAGCAGGGTCTCTCCTTGGCAGGACAGAGGAGCTTCGCTTCAGCCGGGGCTTCTGCCTCTTCCTGGTGAAGCAGCGGAAGAGGCTGCCTTACCCAGGTGGAGGAGCATCTCTCCTCTGCTGCTGAAGTTGCAGGTGGGCAGCCACAGCAGGGTCTCTCCTTGGCAGGAAAGAGGAGCTTCTCTTCGGCCTGGGCTACAGCCTCTTCCTGGGGATGCAGCGGAAGAGGCTGCCTTCCCCAGGTGGAGGAGCATCTCTCCTCTGCTGCTGATGCTGCTGATGCTGCAGGTGGGCAGCCACAGCAGGGTCTCTCCTTGGCAGGAAAGAGGAGCTTCTCTTCGGCCTGGGCTTCTGCCTCTTCCTGGGGAAGCAGCGGAAGAGGCTGCCTTCCCCAGGTGGAGGAGCATCTCTCCTCTGCTGCTGATGCTGCAGGTGGGCAGCCACAGCAGGGTCTCTCCTTGGCAGGAAAGAGGAGCTTCGCTGTGGCCTGGGCTACAGCCTCTTCCTGGGGAAGCAGCGAAAGAGGCTGCCTTCCCCAGCTGGTGGAGCATCTCTCCTCTGCTGCTGATGCTGCAGGGGGGAAGCCACAGCAGGGTCCCTCCTTGGCAGGACAGAGGAGCTTCGCTTCGGCCGGGGCTTCTGCCTCTTCCTGGTGAAGCAGCGGAAGAGGCTGCCTTACCCAGGTGGAGGAGCATCTCTCCTCTGCTGCTGATGCTGCAGGTGGGCAGCCACAGCAGGGTCTCTCCTTGGCAGGACAGAGGAGCTTCGCTTCGGCCTGGGCTTCTGCCTCTTCCTGGGGAAGCAGCGGAAGAGGCTGCCTTCCCCAGGTGGAGGAGCATCTCTCCTCTGCTGCTGCTGCTGATGCTGCAGGTGGGCAGCCACAGCAGGGTCTCTCCTTGGCAGGAAAGAGGAGCTTCGCTGCGGCCTGGGCTACAGCCTCTTCCTGGGGAAGCAGCAAAAGAGGCTGCCTTCCCCAGCTGGTGGAGCATCTCTCCTCTGCTGCTGATGCTTCAGGTGGGCAGCCACAGCAGGGTCTCTCCTTGGCAGGAAAGAGGAGCTTCGCTTCGGCCTGGGCTACAGCCTCTTCCTGGGGAAGCAGCGGAAGAGGCTGCCTTCCCCAGCTGGAGGAGCATCTCTCCTCTGCTGCTGCTGCTGCTGCTGCTGATGCTGCAGGTGGGCAGCCACAGCAGGGTCTCTCCTTGGCAGGACTGAGGAGCTTCGCTTCGGCCGGGGCTTCTGCCTCTTCCTGGTGAAGCAGCGGAAGAGGCTGCCTTACCCAGGTGGAGGAGCATCTCTCCTCTGCTGCTGATGCTGCAGGTGGGCAGCCACAGCAGGGTCTCTCCTTGGCAGGAAAGAGGAGCTTCTTTTCGGCCTGGGCTACAGCCTCTTCCTGGGGATGCAGCGGAAGAGGCTGCCTTCCCCAGGTGGAGGAGCATCTCTCCTCTGCTGCTGCTGCTGCTGATGCTGCTGCAGGTGGGCAGCCACAGCAGGGTCTCTCCTTGGCAGGAAAGAGGAGCTTCGCTTCGGCCTGGGCTACAGCCTCTTCCTGGGGATGCAGCGGAAGAGGCTGCCTTCCCCAGCTGGAGGAGCATCTCTCCTCTGCTGCTGCTGCTGCTGATGCTGCAGGTGGGCATCCACAGCAGGGTCTCTCCTTGGCAGGAAAGAGGAGCTTCGCTTCGGCCTGGGCTACAGCCTCTTCCTGGGGAAGCAGCGGAAGAGGCTGCCTTCCCCAGCTGGAGGAGCATCTCTCCTCTGCTGCTGCTGCTGCTGCTGCTGATGCTGCAGGTGGGCAGCCACAGCAGGGTCTCTCCTTGGCAGGACAAAGGAGCTTCGCTTCGGCCGGGGCTTCTGCCTCTTCCTGGTGAAGCAGCGGAAGAGGCTGCCTTCCCCAGGTGGAGGAGCATCTCTCCTCTGCTGCTGCTGCTGCTGCTGCTGCTGCAGGTGGGCAGCCACAGCAGGGTCTCTCCTTGGCAGGAAAGAGGAGCTTCGCTGCGGCCTGGGCTACAGCCTCTTCCTGGGGAAGCAGCGAAAGAGGCTGCCTTCCCCAGCTGGTGGAGCATCTCTCCTCTGCTGCTGATGCTGCAGGGGGGAAGCCACAGCAGGGTCCCTCCTTGGCAGGACAGAGGAGCTTCGCTTCGGCCGGGGCTTCTGCCTCTTCCTGGTGAAGCAGCGGAAGAGGCTGCCTTACCCAGGTGGAGGAGCATCTCTCCTCTGCTGCTGATGCTGCAGGTGGGCAGCCACAGCAGGGTCCCTCCTTGGCAGGACAGAGGAGCTTCTCTTCGGCCTGGGCTTCTGCCTCTTCCTGGGGAAGCAGCGGAAGAGGCTGCCTTACCCAGGTGGAGGAGCATCTCTCCTCTGCTGCTGATGCTGCAGGGGGGCAGCCACAGCAGGGTCTCTCCTTGGCAGGACAGAGGAGCTTCGCTTCGGCCGGGGCTTCTGCCTCTTCCTGGTGAAGCAGCGGAAGAGGCTGCCTTACCCAGGTGGAGGAGCATCTCTCCTCTGCTGCTGATGCTGCAGGTGGGCAGCCACAGCAGGGTCTCTCCTTGGCAGGAAAGAGGAGCTTCTCTTCGGCCTGGGCTACAGCCTCTTCCTGGGGAAGCAGCGGAAGAGGCTGCCTTCCCCAGGTGGAGGAGCATCTCTCCTCTGCTGCTGCTGCTGCTGATGCTGCAGGTGGGCAGCCACAGCAGGGTCTCTCCTTGGCAGGAAAGAGGAGCTTCGCTGCGGCCTGGGCTACAGCCTCTTCCTGGGGAAGCAGCAAAAGAGGCTGCCTTCCCCAGCTGGTGGAGCATCTCTCCTCTGCTGCTGATGCTTCAGGTGGGCAGCCACAGCAGGGTCTCTCCTTGGCAGGAAAGAGGAGCTTCGCTTCGGCCTGGGCTACAGCCTCTTCCTGGGGAAGCAGCGGAAGAGGCTGCCTTCCCCAGCTGGAGGAGCATCTCTCCTCTGCTGCTGCTGCTGCTGCTGCTGATGCTGCAGGTGGGCAGCCACAGCAGGGTCTCTCCTTGGCAGGACTGAGGAGCTTCGCTTCGGCCGGGGCTTCTGCCTCTTCCTGGTGAAGCAGCGGAAGAGGCTGCCTTACCCAGGTGGAGGAGCATCTCTCCTCTGCTGCTGATGCTGCAGGTGGGCAGCCACAGCAGGGTCTCTCCTTGGCAGGAAAGAGGAGCTTCTCTTCGGCCTGGGCTACAGCCTCTTCCTGGGGATGCAGCGGAAGAGGCTGCCTTCCCCAGCTGGAGGAGCATCTCTCCTCTGCTGCTGCTGCTGCTGATGCTGCTGCAGGTGGGCAGCCACAGCAGGGTCTCTCCTTGGCAGGAAAGAGGAGCTTCGCTTCGGCCTGGGCTACAGCCTCTTCCTGGGGATGCAGCGGAAGAGGCTGCCTTCCCCAGCTGGAGGAGCATCTCTCCTCTGCTGCTGCTGCTGCTGATGCTGCAGGTGGGCATCCACAGCAGGGTCTCTCCTTGGCAGGAAAGAGGAGCTTCGCTTCGGCCTGGGCTACAGCCTCTTCCTGGGGAAGCAGCGGAAGAGGCTGCCTTCCCCAGCTGGAGGAGCATCTCTCCTCTGCTGCTGCTGCTGCTGCTGCTGATGCTGCAGGTGGGCAGCCACAG
Source organism: Oryzias latipes (assembly GCF_053564925.1). Classification (NCBI taxonomy): domain Eukaryota; kingdom Metazoa; phylum Chordata; class Actinopteri; order Beloniformes; family Adrianichthyidae; genus Oryzias; species Oryzias latipes. The sequence goes on from NC_136259.1 coordinate 27,548,674, forward strand.
CAGGGTCTCTCCTTGGCAGGACAAAGGAGCTTCGCTTCGGCCGGGGCTTCTGCCTCTTCCTGGTGAAGCAGCGGAAGAGGCTGCCTTCCCCAGGTGGAGGAGCATCTCTCCTCTGCTGCTGCTGCTGCTGCTGCTGCTGCAGGTGGGCAGCCACAGCAGGGTCTCTCCTTGGCAGGAAAGAGGAGCTTCGCTGCGGCCTGGGCTACAGCCTCTTCCTGGGGAAGCAGCGAAAGAGGCTGCCTTCCCCAGCTGGTGGAGCATCTCTCCTCTGCTGCTGATGCTGCAGGGGGGAAGCCACAGCAGGGTCCCTCCTTGGCAGGACAGAGGAGCTTCGCTTCGGCCGGGGCTTCTGCCTCTTCCTGGTGAAGCAGCGGAAGAGGCTGCCTTACCCAGGTGGAGGAGCATCTCTCCTCTGCTGCTGATGCTGCAGGTGGGCAGCCACAGCAGGGTCCCTCCTTGGCAGGACAGAGGAGCTTCTCTTCGGCCTGGGCTTCTGCCTCTTCCTGGGGAAGCAGCGGAAGAGGCTGCCTTACCCAGGTGGAGGAGCATCTCTCCTCTGCTGCTGATGCTGCAGGGGGGCAGCCACAGCAGGGTCTCTCCTTGGCAGGACAGAGGAGCTTCGCTTCGGCCGGGGCTTCTGCCTCTTCCTGGTGAAGCAGCGGAAGAGGCTGCCTTACCCAGGTGGAGGAGCATCTCTCCTCTGCTGCTGATGCTGCAGGTGGGCAGCCACAGCAGGGTCTCTCCTTGGCAGGAAAGAGGAGCTTCTCTTCGGCCTGGGCTACAGCCTCTTCCTGGGGAAGCAGCGGAAGAGGCTGCCTTCCCCAGCTGGAGGAGCATCTCTCCTCTGCTGCTGCTGCTGCTGATGCTGCAGGTGGGCAGCCACAGCAGGGTCTCTCCTTGGCAGGAAAGAGGAGCTTCGCTTCGGCCTGGGCTACAGCCTCTTCCTGGGGAAGCAGCGGAAGAGGCTGCCTTCCCCAGCTGGAGGAGCATCTCTCCTCTGCTGCTGCTGCTGCTGCTGCTGATGCTGCAGGTGGGCAGCCACAGCAGGGTCTCTCCTTGGCAGGACAAAGGAGCTTCGCTTCGGCCGGGGCTTCTGCCTCTTCCTGGTGAAGCAGCGGAAGAGGCCTCCTTACCCAGGTGGAGGAGCATCTCTCCTCTGCTGCTGCTGCTGCTGCTGCTGATGCTGCAGGTGGGCAGCCACAGCAGGGTCTCTCCTTGGCAGGACAGAGGAGCTTCGCTTCGGCCTGGGCTTCTGCCTCTTCCTGGGGAAGCAGCGGAAGAGGCTGCCTTACCCAGGTGGAGGAGCATCTCTCCTCTGCTGCTGATGCTGCAGGTGGGCAGCCACAGCAGGGTCTCTCCTTGGCAGGAAAGAGGAGCTTCGCTGCGGCCTGGGCTACAGCCTCTTCCTGGGGAAGCAGCAAAAGAGGCTGCCTTCCCCAGCTGGTGGAGCATCTCTCCTCTGCTGCTGATGCTGCAGGTGGGCAGCCACAGCAGGGTCTCTCCTTGGCAGGAAAGAGGAGCTTCGCTTCGGCCTGGGCTACAGCCTCTTCCTGGGGAAGCAGCGGAAGAGGCTGCCTTCCCCAGCTGGAGGAGCATCTCTCCTCTGCTGCTGCTGCTGCTGATGCTGCAGGTGGGCAGCCACAGCAGGGTCTCTCCTTGGCAGGAAAGAGGAGCTTCGCTTCGGCCTGGGCTACAGCCTCTTCCTGGGGAAGCAGCGGAAGAGGCTGCCTTCCCCAGCTGGAGGAGCATCTCTCCTCTGCTGCTGCTGCTGCTGCTGCTGATGCTGCAGGTGGGCAGCCACAGCAGGGTCTCTCCTTGGCAGGACAAAGGAGCTTCGCTTCGGCCGGGGCTTCTGCCTCTTCCTGGTGAAGCAGCGGAAGAGGCCTCCTTACCCAGGTGGAGGAGCATCTCTCCTCTGCTGCTGCTGCTGCTGCTGCTGATGCTGCAGGTGGGCAGCCACAGCAGGGTCTCTCCTTGGCAGGACAGAGGAGCTTCGCTTCGGCCTGGGCTTCTGCCTCTTCCTGGGGAAGCAGCGGAAGAGGCTGCCTTACCCAGGTGGAGGAGCATCTCTCCTCTGCTGCTGATGCTGCAGGTGGGCAGCCACAGCAGGGTCTCTCCTTGGCAGGAAAGAGGAGCTTCTCTTCGGCCTGGGCTACAGCCTCTTCCTGGGGATGCAGCGGAAGAGGCTGCCTTCCCCAGGTGGAGGAGCATCTCTCCTCTGCTGCTGCTGCTGCTGATGCTGCTGCAGGTGGGCAGCCACAGCAGGGTCTCTCCTTGGCAGGAAAGAGGAGCTTCGCTTCGGCCTGGGCTTCTGCCTCTTCCTGGGGAAGCAGCGGAAGAGGCTGCCTTCCCCAGCTGGAGGAGCATCTCTCCTCTGCTGCTGCTGCTGCTGATGCTGCAGGTGGGCAGCCACAGCAGGGTCTCTCCTTGGCAGGACAGAGGAGCTTCGCTTCGGCCGGGGCTTCTGCCTCTTCCTGGTGAAGCAGCGGAAGAGGCTGCCTTACCCAGGTGGAGGAGCATCTCTCCTCTGCTGCTGATGCTGCAGGTGGGCAGCCACAGCAGGGTCTCTCCTTGGCAGGAAAGAGGAGCTTCTCTTCGGCCTGGGCTACAGCCTCTTCCTGGGGATGCAGCGGAAGAGGCTGCCTTCCCCAGGTGGAGGAGCATCTCTCCTCTGCTGCTGCTGCTGCTGATGCTGCAGGTGGGCAGCCACAGCAGGGTCTCTCCTTGGCAGGAAAGAGGAGCTTCTCTTCGGCCTGGGCTTCTGCCTCTTCCTGGTGAAGCAGCGGAAGAGGCTGCCTTCCCCAGCTGGAGGAGCATCTCTCCTCTGCTGCTGCTGCTGCTGCTGCTGATGCTGCAGGTGGGCAGCCACAGCAGGGTCTCTCCTTGGCAGGACAGAGGAGCTTCGCTTCGGCCGGGGCTTCTGCCTCTTCCTGGGGAAGCAGCGGAAGAGGCTGCCTTACCCAGGTGGAGGAGCATCTCTCCTCTGCTGCTGATGCTGCAGGGGGGCAGCCACAGCAGGGTCTCTCCTTGGCAGAACAGAGGAGCTTCGCTTCGGCCTGGGCTTCTGCCTCTTCCTGGGGAAGCAGCGGAAGAGGCTGCCTTACCCAGGTGGAGGAGCATCTCTCCTCTGCTGCTGATGCTGCAGGTGGGCAGCCACAGCAGGGTCTCTCCTTGGCAGGAAAGAGGAGCTTCTCTTCGGCCTGGGCTACAGCCTCTTCCTGGGGATGCAGCGGAAGAGGCTGCCTTCCCCAGGTGGAGGAGCATCTCTCCTCTGCTGCTGCTGCTGCTGATGCTGCTGCAGGTGGGCAGCCACAGCAGGGTCTCTCCTTGGCAGGAAAGAGGAGCTTCGCTTCGGCCTGGGCTTCTGCCTCTTCCTGGGGAAGCAGCGGAAGAGGCTGCCTTCCCCAGCTGGAGGAGCATCTCTCCTCTGCTGCTGCTGCTGCTGATGCTGCAGGTGGGCAGCCACAGCAGGGTCTCTCCTTGGCAGGACAGAGGAGCTTCGCTTCGGCCGGGGCTTCTGCCTCTTCCTGGTGAAGCAGCGGAAGAGGCTGCCTTACCCAGGTGGAGGAGCATCTCTCCTCTGCTGCTGATGCTGCAGGTGGGCAGCCACAGCAGGGTCTCTCCTTGGCAGGAAAGAGGAGCTTCTCTTCGGCCTGGGCTACAGCCTCTTCCTGGGGATGCAGCGGAAGAGGCTGCCTTCCCCAGGTGGAGGAGCATCTCTCCTCTGCTGCTGATGCTGCTGATGCTGCAGGTGGGCAGCCACAGCAGGGTCTCTCCTTGGCAGGAAAGAGGAGCTTCTCTTCGGCCTGGGCTTCTGCCTCTTCCTGGGGAAGCAGCGGAAGAGGCTGCCTTCCCCAGGTGGAGGAGCATCTCTCCTCTGCTGCTGCTGCTGATGCTGCAGGTGGGCAGCCACAGCAGGGTCTCTCCTTGGCAGGAAAGAGGAGCTTCGCTGCGGCCTGGGCTACAGCCTCTTCCTGGGGAAGCAGCGAAAGAGGCTGCCTTCCCCAGGTGGAGGATCATCTCTCCTCTGCTGCTGATGCTGCAGGTGGGCAGCCACAGCAGGGTCTCTCCTTGGCAGGAAAGAGGAGCTTCTCTTCGGCCTGGGCTACAGCCTCTTCCTGGGGATGCAGCGGAAGAGGCTGCCTTCCCCAGGTGGAGGAGCATCTCTCCTCTGCTGCTGATGCTGCAGGGGGGAAGCCACAGCAGGGTCTCTCCTTGGCAGGACAGAGGAGCTTCGCTTCGGCCGGGGCTTCTGCCTCTTCCTGGTGAAGCAGCGGAAGAGGCTGCCTTCCCCAGCTGGAGGAGCATCTCTCCTCTGCTGCTGCTGCTGCTGATGCTGCAGGTGGGCAGCCACAGCAGGGTCTCTCCTTGGCAGGACAGAGGAGCTTCGCTTCGGCCGGGGCTTCTGCCTCTTCCTGGTGAAGCAGCGGAAGAGGCTGCCTTACCCAGGTGGAGGAGCATCTCTCCTCTGCTGCTGAAGTTGCAGGTGGGCAGCCACAGCAGGGTCTCTCCTTGGCAGGAAAGAGGAGCTTCTCTTCGGCCTGGGCTACAGCCTCTTCCTGGGGATGCAGCGGAAGAGGCTGCCTTCCCCAGGTGGAGGAGCATCTCTCCTCTGCTGCTGATGCTGCTGATGCTGCAGGTGGGCAGCCACAGCAGGGTCTCTCCTTGGCAGGAAAGAGGAGCTTCTCTTCGGCCTGGGCTTCTGCCTCTTCCTGGGGAAGCAGCGGAAGAGGCTGCCTTCCCCAGGTGGAGGAGCATCTCTCCTCTGCTGCTGCTGCTGATGCTGCAGGTGGGCAGCCACAGCAGGGTCTCTCCTTGGCAGGAAAGAGGAGCTTCTCTTCGGCCTGGGCTACAGCCTCTTCCTGGGGATGCAGCGGAAGAGGCTGCCTTCCCCAGGTGGAGGAGCATCTCTCCTCTGCTGCTGCTGCTGCTGATGCTGCAGGTGGGCAGCCACAGCAGGGTCTCTCCTTGGCAGGACAGAGGAGCTTCGCTTCGGCCGGGGCTTCTGCCTCTTCCTGGTGAAGCAGCGGAAGAGGCTGCCTTACCCAGGTGGAGGAGCATCTCTCCTCTGCTGCTGATGCTGCAGGTGGGCAGCCACAGCAGGGTCTCTCCTTGGCAGGAAAGAGGAGCTTCTCTTCGGCCTGGGCTACAGCCTCTTCCTGGGGATGCAGCGGAAGAGGCTGCCTTCCCCAGGTGGAGGAGCATCTCTCCTCTGCTGCTGATGCTGCTGATGCTGCAGGTGGGCAGCCACAGCAGGGTCTCTCCTTGGCAGGAAAGAGGAGCTTCTCTTCGGCCTGGGCTTCTGCCTCTTCCTGGGGAAGCAGCGAAAGAGGCTGCCTTCCCCAGGTGGAGGATCATCTCTCCTCTGCTGCTGATGCTGCAGGTGGGCAGCCACAGCAGGGTCTCTCCTTGGCAGGAAAGAGGAGCTTCTCTTCGGCCTGGGCTACAGCCTCTTCCTGGGGATGCAGCGGAAGAGGCTGCCTTCCCCAGGTGGAGGAGCATCTCTCCTCTGCTGCTGCTGCTGCTGATGCTGCTGCAGGTGGGCAGCCACAGCAGGGTCTCTCCTTGGCAGGAAAGAGGAGCTTCGCTTCGGCCTGGGCTTCTGCCTCTTCCTGGGGAAGCAGCGGAAGAGGCTGCCTTCCCCAGCTGGAGGAGCATCTCTCCTCTGCTGCTGCTGCTGCTGATGCTGCAGGTGGGCAGCCACAGCAGGGTCTCTCCTTGGCAGGACAGAGGAGCTTCGCTTCAGCCGGGGCTTCTGCCTCTTCCTGGTGAAGCAGCGGAAGAGGCTGCCTTACCCAGGTGGAGGAGCATCTCTCCTCTGCTGCTGAAGTTGCAGGTGGGCAGCCACAGCAGGGTCTCTCCTTGGCAGGAAAGAGGAGCTTCTCTTCGGCCTGGGCTACAGCCTCTTCCTGGGGATGCAGCGGAAGAGGCTGCCTTCCCCAGGTGGAGGAGCATCTCTCCTCTGCTGCTGATGCTGCTGATGCTGCAGGTGGGCAGCCACAGCAGGGTCTCTCCTTGGCAGGAAAGAGGAGCTTCTCTTCGGCCTGGGCTTCTGCCTCTTCCTGGGGAAGCAGCGGAAGAGGCTGCCTTCCCCAGGTGGAGGAGCATCTCTCCTCTGCTGCTGATGCTGCAGGTGGGCAGCCACAGCAGGGTCTCTCCTTGGCAGGAAAGAGGAGCTTCGCTGTGGCCTGGGCTACAGCCTCTTCCTGGGGAAGCAGCGAAAGAGGCTGCCTTCCCCAGCTGGTGGAGCATCTCTCCTCTGCTGCTGATGCTGCAGGGGGGAAGCCACAGCAGGGTCCCTCCTTGGCAGGACAGAGGAGCTTCGCTTCGGCCGGGGCTTCTGCCTCTTCCTGGTGAAGCAGCGGAAGAGGCTGCCTTACCCAGGTGGAGGAGCATCTCTCCTCTGCTGCTGATGCTGCAGGTGGGCAGCCACAGCAGGGTCTCTCCTTGGCAGGACAGAGGAGCTTCGCTTCGGCCTGGGCTTCTGCCTCTTCCTGGGGAAGCAGCGGAAGAGGCTGCCTTCCCCAGGTGGAGGAGCATCTCTCCTCTGCTGCTGCTGCTGATGCTGCAGGTGGGCAGCCACAGCAGGGTCTCTCCTTGGCAGGAAAGAGGAGCTTCGCTGCGGCCTGGGCTACAGCCTCTTCCTGGGGAAGCAGCAAAAGAGGCTGCCTTCCCCAGCTGGTGGAGCATCTCTCCTCTGCTGCTGATGCTTCAGGTGGGCAGCCACAGCAGGGTCTCTCCTTGGCAGGAAAGAGGAGCTTCGCTTCGGCCTGGGCTACAGCCTCTTCCTGGGGAAGCAGCGGAAGAGGCTGCCTTCCCCAGCTGGAGGAGCATCTCTCCTCTGCTGCTGCTGCTGCTGCTGCTGATGCTGCAGGTGGGCAGCCACAGCAGGGTCTCTCCTTGGCAGGACTGAGGAGCTTCGCTTCGGCCGGGGCTTCTGCCTCTTCCTGGTGAAGCAGCGGAAGAGGCTGCCTTACCCAGGTGGAGGAGCATCTCTCCTCTGCTGCTGATGCTGCAGGTGGGCAGCCACAGCAGGGTCTCTCCTTGGCAGGAAAGAGGAGCTTCTCTTCGGCCTGGGCTACAGCCTCTTCCTGGGGATGCAGCGGAAGAGGCTGCCTTCCCCAGGTGGAGGAGCATCTCTCCTCTGCTGCTGCTGCTGCTGATGCTGCTGCAGGTGGGCAGCCACAGCAGGGTCTCTCCTTGGCAGGAAAGAGGAGCTTCGCTTCGGCCTGGGCTACAGCCTCTTCCTGGGGATGCAGCGGAAGAGGCTGCCTTCCCCAGCTGGAGGAGCATCTCTCCTCTGCTGCTGCTGCTGCTGATGCTGCAGGTGGGCATCCACAGCAGGGTCTCTCCTTGGCAGGAAAGAGGAGCTTCGCTTCGGCCTGGGCTACAGCCTCTTCCTGGGGAAGCAGCGGAAGAGGCTGCCTTCCCCAGCTGGAGGAGCATCTCTCCTCTGCTGCTGCTGCTGCTGCTGCTGATGCTGCAGGTGGGCAGCCACAGCAGGGTCTCTCCTTGGCAGGACAAAGGAGCTTCGCTTCGGCCGGGGCTTCTGCCTCTTCCTGGTGAAGCAGCGGAAGAGGCTGCCTTCCCCAGGTGGAGGAGCATCTCTCCTCTGCTGCTGCTGCTGCTGCTGCTGCTGCAGGTGGGCAGCCACAGCAGGGTCTCTCCTTGGCAGGAAAGAGGAGCTTCGCTGCGGCCTGGGCTACAGCCTCTTCCTGGGGAAGCAGCGAAAGAGGCTGCCTTCCCCAGCTGGTGGAGCATCTCTCCTCTGCTGCTGATGCTGCAGGGGGGAAGCCACAGCAGGGTCCCTCCTTGGCAGGACAGAGGAGCTTCGCTTCGGCCGGGGCTTCTGCCTCTTCCTGGTGAAGCAGCGGAAGAGGCTGCCTTACCCAGGTGGAGGAGCATCTCTCCTCTGCTGCTGATGCTGCAGGTGGGCAGCCACAGCAGGGTCCCTCCTTGGCAGGACAGAGGAGCTTCTCTTCGGCCTGGGCTTCTGCCTCTTCCTGGGGAAGCAGCGGAAGAGGCTGCCTTACCCAGGTGGAGGAGCATCTCTCCTCTGCTGCTGATGCTGCAGGGGGGCAGCCACAGCAGGGTCTCTCCTTGGCAGGACAGAGGAGCTTCGCTTCGGCCGGGGCTTCTGCCTCTTCCTGGTGAAGCAGCGGAAGAGGCTGCCTTACCCAGGTGGAGGAGCATCTCTCCTCTGCTGCTGATGCTGCAGGTGGGCAGCCACAGCAGGGTCTCTCCTTGGCAGGAAAGAGGAGCTTCTCTTCGGCCTGGGCTACAGCCTCTTCCTGGGGAAGCAGCGGAAGAGGCTGCCTTCCCCAGGTGGAGGAGCATCTCTCCTCTGCTGCTGCTGCTGCTGATGCTGCTGCAGGTGGGCAGCCACAGCAGGGTCTCTCCTTGGCAGGAAAGAGGAGCTTCGCTTCGGCCTGGGCTACAGCCTCTTCCTGGGGAAGCAGCGGAAGAGGCTGCCTTCCCCAGCTGGAGGAGCATCTCTCCTCTGCTGCTGCTGCTGCTGATGCTGCAGGTGGGCAGCCACAGCAGGGTCTCTCCTTGGCAGGAAAGAGGAGCTTCTCTTCGGCCTGGGCTTCTGCCTCTTCCTGGTGAAGCAGCGGAAGAGGCTGCCTTCCCCAGGTGGAGGAGCATCTCTCCTCTGCTGCTGCTGCTGATGCTGCAGGTGGGCAGCCACAGCAGGGTCTCTCCTTGGCAGGAAAGAGGAGCTTCGCTTCGGCCTGGGCTACAGCCTCTTCCTGGGGAAGCAGCGGAAGAGGCTGCCTTCCCCAGCTGGAGGAGCATCTCTCCTCTGCTGCTGCTGCTGCTGCTGCTGCTGCTGATGCTGCAGGTGGGCAGCCACAGCAGGGTCTCTCCTTGGCAGGACAGAGGAGCTTCGCTTCGGCCTGGGCTTCTGCCTCTTCCTGGTGAAGCAGCGGAAGAGGCTGCCTTACCCAGGTGGAGGAGCATCTCTCCTCTGCTGCTGATGCTGCAGGTGGGCAGCCACAGCAGGGTCTCTCCTTGGCAGGAAAGAGGAGCTTCTCTTCGGCCTGGGCTACAGCCTCTTCCTGGGGATGCAGCGGAAGAGGCTGCCTTCCCCAGGTGGAGGAGCATCTCTCCTCTGCTGCTGCTGCTGCTGCTGCTGCTGCTGATGCTGCAGGTGGGCAGCCACAGCAGGGTCTCTCCTTGGCAGGACAGAGGAGCTTCGCTTCGGCCGGGGCTTCTGCCTCTTCCTGGTGAAGCAGCGGAAGAGGCTGCCTTACCCAGGTGGAGGAGCATCTCTCCTCTGCTGCTGATGCTGCAGGGGGGCAGCCACAGCAGGGTCTCTCCTTGGCAGGACAGAGGAGCTTCGCTTCGGCCGGGGCTTCTGCCTCTTCCTTGTGAAGCAGCGGAAGAGGCTGCCTTACCCAGGTGGAGGAGCATCTCTCCTCTGCTGCTGATGCTGCAGGTGGGCAGCCACAGCAGGGTCTCTCCTTGGCAGGAAAGAGGAGCTTCTCTTCGGCCTGGGCTTCTGCCTCTTCCTGGGGAAGCAGCGGAAGAGGCTGCCTTCCCCAGGTGGAGGAGCATCTCTCCTCTGCTGCTGCTGCTGCTGCTGCTGATGCTGCAGGTGGGCAGCCACAGCAGGGTCTCTCCTTGGCAGGACAGAGGAGCTTCTCTTCGGCCTGGGCTTCTGCCTCTTCCTGGTGAAGCAGCGGAAGAGGCTGCCTTCCCCAGCTGGAGGAGCATCTCTCCTCTCCTCTGCTGCTGCTGCTGCTGATGCTGCAGGTGGGCAGCCACAGCAGGGTCTCTCCTTGGCAGGAAAGAGGAGCTTCTCTTCGGCCTGGGCTTCTGCCTCTTCCTGGTGAAGCAGCGGAAGAGGCTGCCTTACCCAGGTGGAGGAGCATCTCTCCTCTGCTGCTGATGCTGCAGGTGGGCAGCCACAGCAGGGTCTCTCCTTGGCAGGAAAGAGGAGCTTCTCTTCGGCCTGGGCTTCTGCCTCTTCCTGGGGAAGCAGCGGAAGAGGCTGCCTTACCCAGGTGGAGGAGCATCTCTCCTCTGCTGCTGATGCTGCAGGGGGGCAGCCACAGCAGGGTCTCTCCTTGGCAGGAAAGAGGAGCTTCGCTTCGGCCTGGGCTACAGCCTCTTCCTGGGGAAGCAGCGGAAGAGGCTGCCTTCCCCAGCTGGAGGAGCATCTCTCCTCTGCTGCTGCTGCTGCTGCTGCTGCTGCTGATGCTGCAGGTGGGCAGCCACAGCAGGGTCTCTCCTTGGCAGGACAGAGGAGCTTCGCTTCGGCCTGGGCTTCTGCCTCTTCCTGGTGAAGCAGCGGAAGAGGCTGCCTTACCCAGGTGGAGGAGCATCTCTCCTCTGCTGCTGATGCTGCAGGTGGGCAGCCACAGCAGGGTCTCTCCTTGGCAGGAAAGAGGAGCTTCTCTTCGGCCTGGGCTACAGCCTCTTCCTGGGGATGCAGCGGAAGAGGCTGCCTTCCCCAGGTGGAGGAGCATCTCTCCTCTGCTGCTGCTGCTGCTGATGCTGCTGCAGGTGGGCAGCCACAGCAGGGTCTCTCCTTGGCAGGAAAGAGGAGCTTCGCTTCGGCCTGGGCTACAGCCTCTTCCTGGGGAAGCAGCGGAAGAGGCTGCCTTCCCCAGCTGGAGGAGCATCTCTCCTCTGCTGCTGCTGCTGCTGATGCTGCAGGTGGGCAGCCACAGCAGGGTCTCTCCTTGGCAGGAAAGAGGAGCTTCGCTTCGGCCTGGGCTACAGCCTCTTCCTGGGGAAGCAGCGGAAGAGGCTGCCTTCCCCAGCTGGAGGAGCATCTCTCCTCTGCTGCTGCTGCTGCTGATGCTGCAGGTGGGCAGCCACAGCAGGGTCTCTCCTTGGCAGGAAAGAGGAGCTTCGCTTCGGCCTGGGCTACAGCCTCTTCCTGGGGAAGCAGCGGAAGAGGCTGCCTTCCCCAGCTGGAGGAGCATCTCTCCTCTGCTGCTGCTGCTGATGCTGCAGGTGGGCAGCCACAGCAGGGTCTCTCCTTGGCAGGAAAGAGGAGCTTCGCTGCGGCCTGGGCTACAGCCTCTTCCTGGGGAAGCAGCAAAAGAGGCTGCCTTCCCCAGCTGGTGGAGCATCTCTCCTCTGCTGCTGATGCTGCAGGGGGGAAGCCACAGCAGGGTCCCTCCTTGGCAGGACAGAGGAGCTTCGCTTCGGCCGGGGCTTCTGCCTCTTCCTGGTGAAGCAGCGGAAGAGGCTGCCTTCCCCAGGTGGAGGAGCATCTCTCCTCTGCTGCTGCTGCTGATGCTGCAGGTGGGCAGCCACAGCAGGGTCTCTCCTTGGCAGGAAAGAGGAGCTTCGCTGCGGCCTGGGCTACAGCCTCTTCCTGGGGAAGCAGCAAAAGAGGCTGCCTTCCCCAGCTGGTGGAGCATCTCTCCTCTGCTGCTGATGCTGCAGGTGGGCAGCCACAGCAGGGTCTCTCCTTGGCAGGAAAGAGGAGCTTCGCTTCGGCCTGGGCTTCTGCCTCTTCCTGGGGAAGCAGCGGAAGAGGCTGCCTTACCCAGGTGGAGGAGCATCTCTCCTCTGCTGCTGATGCTGCAGGTGGGCAGCCACAGCAGGGTCTCTCCTTGGCAGGAAAGAGGAGCTTCTCTTCGGCCTGGGCTACAGCCTCTTCCTGGGGATGCAGCGGAAGAGGCTGCCTTCCCCAGGTGGAGGAGCATCTCTCCTCTGCTGCTGCTGCTGCTGATGCTGCTGCAGGTGGGCAGCCACAGCAGGGTCTCTCCTTGGCAGGAAAGAGGAGCTTCGCTTCGGCCTGGGCTACAGCCTCTTCCTGGGGAAGCAGCGGAAGAGGCTGCCTTCCCCAGCTGGAGGAGCATCTCTCCTCTGCTGCTGCTGCTGCTGCTGCTGATGCTGCAGGTGGGCAGCCACAGCAGGGTCTCTCCTTGGCAGGACAGAGGAGCTTCGCTTCGGCCGGGGCTTCTGCCTCTTCCTGGTGAAGCAGCGGAAGAGGCTGCCTTACCCAGGTGGAGGAGCATCTCTCCTCTGCTGCTGATGCTGCAGGTGGGCAGCCACAGCAGGGTCTCTCCTTGGCAGGAAAGAGGAGCTTCTCTTCGGCCTGGGCTACAGCCTCTTCCTGGGGATGCAGCGGAAGAGGCTGCCTTCCCCAGGTGGAGGAGCATCTCTCCTCTGCTGCTGCTGCTGCTGATGCTGCTGCAGGTGGGCAGCCACAGCAGGGTCTCTCCTTGGCAGGAAAGAGGAGCTTCGCTTCGGCCTGGGCTTCTGCCTCTTCCTGGGGAAGCAGCGGAAGAGGCTGCCTTCCCCAGCTGGAGGAGCATCTCTCCTCTGCTGCTGCTGCTGCTGATGCTGCAGGTGGGCAGCCACAGCAGGGTCTCTCCTTGGCAGGACAGAGGAGCTTCGCTTCGGCCGGGGCTTCTGCCTCTTCCTGGTGAAGCAGCGGAAGAGGCTGCCTTACCCAGGTGGAGGAGCATCTCTCCTCTGCTGCTGATGCTGCAGGTGGGCAGCCACAGCAGGGTCTCTCCTTGGCAGGAAAGAGGAGCTTCTCTTCGGCCTGGGCTACAGCCTCTTCCTGGGGATGCAGCGGAAGAGGCTGCCTTCCCCAGGTGGAGGAGCATCTCTCCTCTGCTGCTGCTGCTGCTGATGCTGCAGGTGGGCAGCCACAGCAGGGTCTCTCCTTGGCAGGAAAGAGGAGCTTCTCTTCGGCCTGGGCTTCTGCCTCTTCCTGGTGAAGCAGCGGAAGAGGCTGCCTTCCCCAGCTGGAGGAGCATCTCTCCTCTGCTGCTGCTGCTGCAGGTGGGCAGCCACAGCAGGGTCTCTCCTTGGCAGGAAAGAGGAGCTTCTCTTCGGCCTGGGCTACAGCCTCTTCCTGGGGATGCAGCGGAAGAGGCTGCCTTCCCCAGGTGGAGGAGCATCTCTCCTCTGCTGCTGCTGCTGCTGATGCTGCTGCAGGTGGGCAGCCACAGCAGGGTCTCTCCTTGGCAGGAAAGAGGAGCTTCGCTTCGGCCTGGGCTTCTGCCTCTTCCTGGGGAAGCAGCGGAAGAGGCTGCCTTCCCCAGCTGGAGGAGCATCTCTCCTCTGCTGCTGCTGCTGCTGATGCTGCAGGTGGGCAGCCACAGCAGGGTCTCTCCTTGGCAGGACAGAGGAGCTTCGCTTCGGCCGGGGCTTCTGCCTCTTCCTGGTGAAGCAGCGGAAGAGGCTGCCTTACCCAGGTGGAGGAGCATCTCTCCTCTGCTGCTGATGCTGCAGGTGGGCAGCCACAGCAGGGTCTCTCCTTGGCAGGAAAGAGGAGCTTCTCTTCGGCCTGGGCTTCTGCCTCTTCCTGGGGAAGCAGCGGAAGAGGCTGCCTTCCCCAGGTGGAGGAGCATCTCTCCTCTGCTGCTGCTGCTGCTGCTGCTGATGCTGCAGGTGGGCAGCCACAGCAGGGTCTCTCCTTGGCAGGACAGAGGAGCTTCGCTTCGGCCGGGGCTTCTGCCTCTTCCTGGTGAAGCAGCGGAAGAGGCTGCCTTACCCAGGTGGAGGAGCATCTCTCCTCTGCTGCTGATGCTGCAGGGGGGCAGCCACAGCAGGGTCTCTCCTTGGCAGGACAGAGGAGCTTCGCTTCGGCCTGGGCTTCTGCCTCTTCCTGGGGAAGCAGCGGAAGAGGCTGCCTTACCCAGGTGGAGGAGCATCTCTCCTCTGCTGCTGATGCTGCAGGGGGGCAGCCACAGCAGGGTCTCTCCTTGGCAGAACAGAGGAGCTTCGCTTCGGCCTGGGCTTCTGCCTCTTCCTGGGGAAGCAGCGGAAGAGGCTGCCTTACCCAGGTGGAGGAGCATCTCTCCTCTGCTGCTGATGCTGCAGGTGGGCAGCCACAGCAGGGTCTCTCCTTGGCAGGAAAGAGGAGCTTCTCTTCGGCCTGGGCTACAGCCTCTTCCTGGGGATGCAGCGGAAGAGGCTGCCTTCCCCAGGTGGAGGAGCATCTCTCCTCTGCTGCTGCTGCTGCTGATGCTGCTGCAGGTGGGCAGCCACAGCAGGGTCTCTCCTTGGCAGGAAAGAGGAGCTTCGCTTCGGCCTGGGCTTCTGCCTCTTCCTGGGGAAGCAGCGGAAGAGGCTGCCTTCCCCAGCTGGAGGAGCATCTCTCCTCTGCTGCTGCTGCTGCTGATGCTGCAGGTGGGCAGCCACAGCAGGGTCTCTCCTTGGCAGGACAGAGGAGCTTCGCTTCGGCCGGGGCTTCTGCCTCTTCCTGGTGAAGCAGCGGAAGAGGCTGCCTTACCCAGGTGGAGGAGCATCTCTCCTCTGCTGCTGATGCTGCAGGTGGGCAGCCACAGCAGGGTCTCTCCTTGGCAGGAAAGAGGAGCTTCTCTTCGGCCTGGGCTACAGCCTCTTCCTGGGGATGCAGCGGAAGAGGCTGCCTTCCCCAGGTGGAGGAGCATCTCTCCTCTGCTGCTGATGCTGCTGATGCTGCAGGTGGGCAGCCACAGCAGGGTCTCTCCTTGGCAGGAAAGAGGAGCTTCTCTTCGGCCTGGGCTTCTGCCTCTTCCTGGGGAAGCAGCGGAAGAGGCTGCCTTCCCCAGGTGGAGGAGCATCTCTCCTCTGCTGCTGCTGCTGATGCTGCAGGTGGGCAGCCACAGCAGGGTCTCTCCTTGGCAGGAAAGAGGAGCTTCGCTGCGGCCTGGGCTACAGCCTCTTCCTGGGGAAGCAGCGAAAGAGGCTGCCTTCCCCAGGTGGAGGATCATCTCTCCTCTGCTGCTGATGCTGCAGGTGGGCAGCCACAGCAGGGTCTCTCCTTGGCAGGAAAGAGGAGCTTCTCTTCGGCCTGGGCTACAGCCTCTTCCTGGGGATGCAGCGGAAGAGGCTGCCTTCCCCAGGTGGAGGAGCATCTCTCCTCTGCTGCTGATGCTGCAGGGGGGAAGCCACAGCAGGGTCTCTCCTTGGCAGGACAGAGGAGCTTCGCTTCGGCCGGGGCTTCTGCCTCTTCCTGGTGAAGCAGCGGAAGAGGCTGCCTTCCCCAGCTGGAGGAGCATCTCTCCTCTGCTGCTGCTGCTGCTGATGCTGCAGGTGGGCAGCCACAGCAGGGTCTCTCCTTGGCAGGACAGAGGAGCTTCGCTTCGGCCGGGGCTTCTGCCTCTTCCTGGTGAAGCAGCGGAAGAGGCTGCCTTCCCCAGCTGGAGGAGCATCTCTCCTCTGCTGCTGATGCTGCTGATGCTGCAGGTGGGCAGCCACAGCAGGGTCTCTCCTTGGCAGGACAGAGGAGCTTCTCTTCGGCCTGGGCTTCTGCCTCTTCCTGGGGAAGCAGCGGAAGAGGCTGCCTTCCCCAGGTGGAGGAGCATCTCTCCTCTGCTGCTGCTGCTGCTGCTGATGCTGCAGGTGGGCAGCCACAGCAGGGTCTCTCCTTGGCAGGAAAGAGGAGCTTCTCTTCGGCCTGGGCTTCTGCCTCTTCCTGGTGAAGCAGCGGAAGAGGCTGCCTTCCCCAGCTGGAGGAGCATCTCTCCTCTGCTGCTGCTGCTGCTGCTGCTGATGCTGCAGGTGGGCAGCCACAGCAGGGTCTCTCCTTGGCAGGACAGAGGAGCTTCGCTTCGGCCGGGGCTTCTGCCTCTTCCTGGTGAAGCAGCGGAAGAGGCTGCCTTCCCCAGCTGGAGGAGCATCTCTCCTCTGCTGCTGCTGCTGCTGATGCTGCAGGTGGGCAGCCACAGCAGGGTCTCTCCTTGGCAGGACAGAGGAGCTTCTCTTCGGCCTGGGCTTCTGCCTCTTCCTGGGGAAGCAGCGGAAGAGGCTGCCTTCCCCAGGTGGAGGAGCATCTCTCCTCTGCTGCTGATGCTGCAGGTGGGCAGCCACAGCAGGGTCTCTCCTTGGCAGGAAAGAGGAGCTTCGCTGCGGCCTGGGCTACAGCCTCTTCCTGGGGAAGCAGCGAAAGAGGCTGCCTTCCCCAGCTGGAGGAGCATCTCTCCTCTGCTGCTGCTGCTGCTGCTGATGCTGCAGGTGGGCAGCCACAGCAGGGTCTCTCCTTGGCAGGAAAGAGGAGCTTCTCTTCGGCCTGGGCTTCTGCCTCTTCCTGGGGAAGCAGCGGAAGAGGCTGCCTTCCCCAGGTGGAGGAGCATCTCTCCTCTGCTGCTGATGCTGCAGGTGGGCAGCCACAGCAGGGTCTCTCCTTGGCAGGAAAGAGGAGCTTCTCTTCGGCCTGGGCTTCTGCCTCTTCCTGGGGAAGCAGCGGAAGAGGCTGCCTTCCCCAGGTGGAGGAGCATCTCTCCTCTGCTGCTGATGCTGCAGGTGGGCAGCCACAGCAGGGTCTCTCCTTGGCAGGAAAGAGGAGCTTCGCTGCGGCCTGGGCTACAGCCTCTTCCTGGGGAAGCAGCGAAAGAGGCTGCCTTCCCCAGCTGGTGGAGCATCTCTCCTCTGCTGCTGATGCTGCAGGGGGGAAGCCACAGCAGGGTCTCTCCTTGGCAGGACAGAGGAGCTTCGCTTCGGCCTGGGCTTCTGCCTCTTCCTGGGGAAGCAGCGGAAGAGGCTGCCTTCCCCAGGTGGAGGAGCATCTCTCCTCTGCTGCTGCTGCTGATGCTGCAGGTGGGCAGCCACAGCAGGGTCTCTCCTTGGCAGGAAAGAGGAGCTTCGCTTCGGCCTGGGCTACAGCCTCTTCCTGGGGAAGCAGCGGAAGAGGCTGCCTTCCCCAGCTGGAGGAGCATCTC
Organism: Oryzias latipes; assembly: GCF_053564925.1. NCBI lineage: Eukaryota > Metazoa > Chordata > Actinopteri > Beloniformes > Adrianichthyidae > Oryzias > Oryzias latipes. The sequence continues at coordinate 27,565,296 of NC_136259.1, forward strand.
TCCTCTGCTGCTGCTGCTGCTGCTGCTGATGCTGCAGGTGGGCAGCCACAGCAGGGTCTCTCCTTGGCAGGACTGAGGAGCTTCGCTTCGGCCGGGGCTTCTGCCTCTTCCTGGTGAAGCAGCGGAAGAGGCTGCCTTACCCAGGTGGAGGAGCATCTCTCCTCTGCTGCTGATGCTGCAGGTGGGCAGCCACAGCAGGGTCTCTCCTTGGCAGGAAAGAGGAGCTTCTCTTCGGCCTGGGCTACAGCCTCTTCCTGGGGATGCAGCGGAAGAGGCTGCCTTCCCCAGGTGGAGGAGCATCTCTCCTCTGCTGCTGCTGCTGCTGATGCTGCTGCAGGTGGGCAGCCACAGCAGGGTCTCTCCTTGGCAGGAAAGAGGAGCTTCGCTTCGGCCTGGGCTACAGCCTCTTCCTGGGGATGCAGCGGAAGAGGCTGCCTTCCCCAGCTGGAGGAGCATCTCTCCTCTGCTGCTGCTGCTGCTGATGCTGCAGGTGGGCATCCACAGCAGGGTCTCTCCTTGGCAGGAAAGAGGAGCTTCGCTTCGGCCTGGGCTACAGCCTCTTCCTGGGGAAGCAGCGGAAGAGGCTGCCTTCCCCAGCTGGAGGAGCATCTCTCCTCTGCTGCTGCTGCTGCTGCTGCTGCTGATGCTGCAGGTGGGCAGCCACAGCAGGGTCTCTCCTTGGCAGGACAAAGGAGCTTCGCTTCGGCCGGGGCTTCTGCCTCTTCCTGGTGAAGCAGCGGAAGAGGCTGCCTTCCCCAGGTGGAGGAGCATCTCTCCTCTGCTGCTGCTGCTGCTGCTGATGCTGCAGGTGGGCAGCCACAGCAGGGTCTCTCCTTGGCAGGAAAGAGGAGCTTCGCTGCGGCCTGGGCTACAGCCTCTTCCTGGGGAAGCAGCGAAAGAGGCTGCCTTCCCCAGCTGGTGGAGCATCTCTCCTCTGCTGCTGATGCTGCAGGTGGGCAGCCACAGCAGGGTCTCTCCTTGGCAGGAAAGAGGAGCTTCTCTTCGGCCTGGGCTACAGCCTCTTCCTGGGGAAGCAGCGGAAGAGGCTGCCTTCCCCAGGTGGAGGAGCATCTCTCCTCTGCTGCTGCTGCTGCTGCTGATGCTGCTGCAGGTGGGCAGCCACAGCAGGGTCTCTCCTTGGCAGGAAAGAGGAGCTTCGCTTCGGCCTGGGCTACAGCCTCTTCCTGGGGAAGCAGCGGAAGAGGCTGCCTTCCCCAGCTGGAGGAGCATCTCTCCTCTGCTGCTGCTGCTGCTGCTGCTGATGCTGCAGGTGGGCAGCCACAGCAGGGTCTCTCCTTGGCAGGACAGAGGAGCTTCGCTTCGGCCTGGGCTACAGCCTCTTCCTGGTGAAGCAGCGGAAGAGGCTGCCTTCCCCAGGTGGAGGAGCATCTCTCCTCTGCTGCTGCTGCTGCTGCTGCTGCTGCTGATGCTGCAGGTGGGCAGCCACAGCAGGGTCTCTCCTTGGCAGGACAGAGGAGCTTCGCTTCGGCCTGGGCTTCTGCCTCTTCCTGGTGAAGCAGCGGAAGAGGCTGCCTTACCCAGGTGGAGGAGCATCTCTCCTCTGCTGCTGATGCTGCAGGTGGGCAGCCACAGCAGGGTCTCTCCTTGGCAGGAAAGAGGAGCTTCTCTTCGGCCTGGGCTACAGCCTCTTCCTGGGGATGCAGCGGAAGAGGCTGCCTTCCCCAGGTGGAGGAGCATCTCTCCTCTGCTGCTGCTGCTGCTGATGCTGCTGCAGGTGGGCAGCCACAGCAGGGTCTCTCCTTGGCAGGAAAGAGGAGCTTCGCTTCGGCCTGGGCTACAGCCTCTTCCTGGGGAAGCAGCGGAAGAGGCTGCCTTCCCCAGCTGGAGGAGCATCTCTCCTCTGCTGCTGCTGCTGCTGATGCTGCAGGTGGGCAGCCACAGCAGGGTCTCTCCTTGGCAGGACAGAGGAGCTTCGCTTCGGCCGGGGCTTCTGCCTCTTCCTGGTGAAGCAGCGGAAGAGGCTGCCTTACCCAGGTGGAGGAGCATCTCTCCTCTGCTGCTGATGCTGCAGGGGGGCAGCCACAGCAGGGTCTCTCCTTGGCAGGACAGAGGAGCTTCGCTTCGGCCGGGGCTTCTGCCTCTTCCTTGTGAAGCAGCGGAAGAGGCTGCCTTACCCAGGTGGAGGAGCATCTCTCCTCTGCTGCTGATGCTGCAGGTGGGCAGCCACAGCAGGGTCTCTCCTTGGCAGGAAAGAGGAGCTTCTCTTCGGCCTGGGCTTCTGCCTCTTCCTGGGGAAGCAGCGGAAGAGGCTGCCTTCCCCAGGTGGAGGAGCATCTCTCCTCTGCTGCTGCTGCTGCTGCTGCTGATGCTGCAGGTGGGCAGCCACAGCAGGGTCTCTCCTTGGCAGGACAGAGGAGCTTCGCTTCGGCCTGGGCTTCTGCCTCTTCCTGGGGAAGCAGCGGAAGAGGCTGCCTTACCCAGGTGGAGGAGCATCTCTCCTCTGCTGCTGATGCTGCAGGGGGGCAGCCACAGCAGGGTCTCTCCTTGGCAGGACAGAGGAGCTTCGCTTCGGCCTGGGCTTCTGCCTCTTCCTGGGGAAGCAGCGGAAGAGGCTGCCTTACCCAGGTGGAGGAGCATCTCTCCTCTGCTGCTGATGCTGCAGGTGGGCAGCCACAGCAGGGTCTCTCCTTGGCAGAACAGAGGAGCTTCGCTTCGGCCGGGGCTTCTGCCTCTTCCTGGTGAAGCAGCGGAAGAGGCTGCCTTACCCAGGTGGAGGAGCATCTCTCCTCTGCTGCTGATGCTGCAGGTGGGCAGCCACAGCAGGGTCTCTCCTTGGCAGGAAAGAGGAGCTTCTCTTCGGCCTGGGCTACAGCCTCTTCCTGGGGATGCAGCGGAAGAGGCTGCCTTCCCCAGGTGGAGGAGCATCTCTCCTCTGCTGCTGCTGCTGCTGATGCTGCTGCAGGTGGGCAGCCACAGCAGGGTCTCTCCTTGGCAGGAAAGAGGAGCTTCGCTTCGGCCTGGGCTTCTGCCTCTTCCTGGGGAAGCAGCGGAAGAGGCTGCCTTCCCCAGCTGGAGGAGCATCTCTCCTCTGCTGCTGCTGCTGCTGATGCTGCAGGTGGGCAGCCACAGCAGGGTCTCTCCTTGGCAGGACAGAGGAGCTTCGCTTCGGCCGGGGCTTCTGCCTCTTCCTGGTGAAGCAGCGGAAGAGGCTGCCTTACCCAGGTGGAGGAGCATCTCTCCTCTGCTGCTGAAGTTGCAGGTGGGCAGCCACAGCAGGGTCTCTCCTTGGCAGGAAAGAGGAGCTTCTCTTCGGCCTGGGCTACAGCCTCTTCCTGGGGATGCAGCGGAAGAGGCTGCCTTCCCCAGGTGGAGGAGCATCTCTCCTCTGCTGCTGATGCTGCTGATGCTGCAGGTGGGCAGCCACAGCAGGGTCTCTCCTTGGCAGGAAAGAGGAGCTTCTCTTCGGCCTGGGCTTCTGCCTCTTCCTGGGGAAGCAGCGGAAGAGGCTGCCTTCCCCAGGTGGAGGAGCATCTCTCCTCTGCTGCTGCTGCTGATGCTGCAGGTGGGCAGCCACAGCAGGGTCTCTCCTTGGCAGGAAAGAGGAGCTTCTCTTCGGCCTGGGCTACAGCCTCTTCCTGGGGATGCAGCGGAAGAGGCTGCCTTCCCCAGGTGGAGGAGCATCTCTCCTCTGCTGCTGCTGCTGCTGATGCTGCAGGTGGGCAGCCACAGCAGGGTCTCTCCTTGGCAGGACAGAGGAGCTTCGCTTCGGCCGGGGCTTCTGCCTCTTCCTGGTGAAGCAGCGGAAGAGGCTGCCTTACCCAGGTGGAGGAGCATCTCTCCTCTGCTGCTGATGCTGCAGGTGGGCAGCCACAGCAGGGTCTCTCCTTGGCAGGAAAGAGGAGCTTCTCTTCGGCCTGGGCTACAGCCTCTTCCTGGGGATGCAGCGGAAGAGGCTGCCTTCCCCAGGTGGAGGAGCATCTCTCCTCTGCTGCTGATGCTGCTGATGCTGCAGGTGGGCAGCCACAGCAGGGTCTCTCCTTGGCAGGAAAGAGGAGCTTCTCTTCGGCCTGGGCTTCTGCCTCTTCCTGGGGATGCAGCGGAAGAGGCTGCCTTCCCCAGGTGGAGGAGCATCTCTCCTCTGCTGCTGCTGCTGCTGATGCTGCTGCAGGTGGGCAGCCACAGCAGGGTCTCTCCTTGGCAGGAAAGAGGAGCTTCGCTTCGGCCTGGGCTTCTGCCTCTTCCTGGGGAAGCAGCGAAAGAGGCTGCCTTCCCCAGCTGGTGGAGCATCTCTCCTCTGCTGCTGATGCTGCAGGGGGGAAGCCACAGCAGGGTCCCTCCTTGGCAGGACAGAGGAGCTTCGCTTCGGCCGGGGCTTCTGCCTCTTCCTGGTGAAGCAGCGGAAGAGGCTGCCTTACCCAGGTGGAGGAGCATCTCTCCTCTGCTGCTGATGCTGCAGGTGGGCAGCCACAGCAGGGTCTCTCCTTGGCAGGACAGAGGAGCTTCGCTTCGGCCTGGGCTTCTGCCTCTTCCTGGGGAAGCAGCGGAAGAGGCTGCCTTCCCCAGGTGGAGGAGCATCTCTCCTCTGCTGCTGCTGCTGATGCTGCAGGTGGGCAGCCACAGCAGGGTCTCTCCTTGGCAGGAAAGAGGAGCTTCGCTGCGGCCTGGGCTACAGCCTCTTCCTGGGGAAGCAGCAAAAGAGGCTGCCTTCCCCAGCTGGTGGAGCATCTCTCCTCTGCTGCTGATGCTTCAGGTGGGCAGCCACAGCAGGGTCTCTCCTTGGCAGGAAAGAGGAGCTTCGCTTCGGCCTGGGCTACAGCCTCTTCCTGGGGAAGCAGCGGAAGAGGCTGCCTTCCCCAGCTGGAGGAGCATCTCTCCTCTGCTGCTGCTGCTGCTGCTGCTGATGCTGCAGGTGGGCAGCCACAGCAGGGTCTCTCCTTGGCAGGACTGAGGAGCTTCGCTTCGGCCGGGGCTTCTGCCTCTTCCTGGTGAAGCAGCGGAAGAGGCTGCCTTACCCAGGTGGAGGAGCATCTCTCCTCTGCTGCTGATGCTGCAGGTGGGCAGCCACAGCAGGGTCTCTCCTTGGCAGGAAAGAGGAGCTTCTCTTCGGCCTGGGCTACAGCCTCTTCCTGGGGATGCAGCGGAAGAGGCTGCCTTCCCCAGGTGGAGGAGCATCTCTCCTCTGCTGCTGCTGCTGCTGATGCTGCTGCAGGTGGGCAGCCACAGCAGGGTCTCTCCTTGGCAGGAAAGAGGAGCTTCGCTTCGGCCTGGGCTACAGCCTCTTCCTGGGGATGCAGCGGAAGAGGCTGCCTTCCCCAGCTGGAGGAGCATCTCTCCTCTGCTGCTGCTGCTGCTGATGCTGCAGGTGGGCATCCACAGCAGGGTCTCTCCTTGGCAGGAAAGAGGAGCTTCGCTTCGGCCTGGGCTACAGCCTCTTCCTGGGGAAGCAGCGGAAGAGGCTGCCTTCCCCAGCTGGAGGAGCATCTCTCCTCTGCTGCTGCTGCTGCTGCTGCTGATGCTGCAGGTGGGCAGCCACAGCAGGGTCTCTCCTTGGCAGGACAAAGGAGCTTCGCTTCGGCCGGGGCTTCTGCCTCTTCCTGGTGAAGCAGCGGAAGAGGCTGCCTTCCCCAGGTGGAGGAGCATCTCTCCTCTGCTGCTGCTGCTGCTGCTGCTGCTGCAGGTGGGCAGCCACAGCAGGGTCTCTCCTTGGCAGGAAAGAGGAGCTTCGCTGCGGCCTGGGCTACAGCCTCTTCCTGGGGAAGCAGCGAAAGAGGCTGCCTTCCCCAGCTGGTGGAGCATCTCTCCTCTGCTGCTGATGCTGCAGGGGGGAAGCCACAGCAGGGTCCCTCCTTGGCAGGACAGAGGAGCTTCGCTTCGGCCGGGGCTTCTGCCTCTTCCTGGTGAAGCAGCGGAAGAGGCTGCCTTACCCAGGTGGAGGAGCATCTCTCCTCTGCTGCTGATGCTGCAGGTGGGCAGCCACAGCAGGGTCTCTCCTTGGCAGGACAGAGGAGCTTCGCTTCGGCCTGGGCTTCTGCCTCTTCCTGGGGAAGCAGCGGAAGAGGCTGCCTTACCCAGGTGGAGGAGCATCTCTCCTCTGCTGCTGATGCTGCAGGGGGGCAGCCACAGCAGGGTCTCTCCTTGGCAGGACAGAGGAGCTTCGCTTCGGCCGGGGCTTCTGCCTCTTCCTGGTGAAGCAGCGGAAGAGGCTGCCTTACCCAGGTGGAGGAGCATCTCTCCTCTGCTGCTGATGCTGCAGGTGGGCAGCCACAGCAGGGTCTCTCCTTGGCAGGAAAGAGGAGCTTCGCTTCGGCCTGGGCTACAGCCTCTTCCTGGGGAAGCAGCGGAAGAGGCTGCCTTCCCCAGCTGGAGGAGCATCTCTCCTCTGCTGCTGCTGCTGCTGATGCTGCAGGTGGGCAGCCACAGCAGGGTCTCTCCTTGGCAGGACAGAGGAGCTTCTCTTCGGCCTGGGCTTCTGCCTCTTCCTGGTGAAGCAGCGGAAGAGGCTGCCTTCCCCAGGTGGAGGAGCATCTCTCCTCTGCTGCTGCTGCTGATGCTGCAGGTGGGCAGCCACAGCAGGGTCTCTCCTTGGCAGGAAAGAGGAGCTTCGCTTCGGCCTGGGCTACAGCCTCTTCCTGGGGAAGCAGCGGAAGAGGCTGCCTTCCCCAGCTGGAGGAGCATCTCTCCTCTGCTGCTGCTGCTGCTGCTGCTGCTGCTGATGCTGCAGGTGGGCAGCCACAGCAGGGTCTCTCCTTGGCAGGACAGAGGAGCTTCGCTTCGGCCTGGGCTACAGCCTCTTCCTGGGGAAGCAGCGGAAGAGGCTGCCTTCCCCAGCTGGAGGAGCATCTCTCCTCTGCTGCTGCTGCTGCTGCTGCTGCTGCTGATGCTGCAGGTGGGCAGCCACAGCAGGGTCTCTCCTTGGCAGGACAGAGGAGCTTCGCTTCGGCCTGGGCTTCTGCCTCTTCCTGGGGAAGCAGCGGAAGAGGCTGCCTTCCCCAGGTGGAGGAGCATCTCTCCTCTGCTGCTGCTGCTGATGCTGCAGGTGGGCAGCCACAGCAGGGTCTCTCCTTGGCAGGAAAGAGGAGCTTCGCTTCGGCCTGGGCTACAGCCTCTTCCTGGGGAAGCAGCGGAAGAGGCTGCCTTCCCCAGCTGGAGGAGCATCTCTCCTCTGCTGCTGCTGCTGCTGCTGCTGATGCTGCAGGTGGGCAGCCACAGCAGGGTCTCTCCTTGGCAGGACAGAGGAGCTTCGCTTCGGCCGGGGCTTCTGCCTCTTCCTGGTGAAGCAGCGGAAGAGGCTGCCTTACCCAGGTGGAGGAGCATCTCTCCTCTGCTGCTGATGCTGCAGGGGGGCAGCCACAGCAGGGTCTCTCCTTGGCAGGACAGAGGAGCTTCGCTTCGGCCGGGGCTTCTGCCTCTTCCTTGTGAAGCAGCGGAAGAGGCTGCCTTACCCAGGTGGAGGAGCATCTCTCCTCTGCTGCTGATGCTGCAGGTGGGCAGCCACAGCAGGGTCTCTCCTTGGCAGGAAAGAGGAGCTTCTCTTCGGCCTGGGCTTCTGCCTCTTCCTGGGGAAGCAGCGGAAGAGGCTGCCTTCCCCAGCTGGAGGAGCATCTCTCCTCTCCTCTGCTGCTGCTGCTGCTGATGCTGCAGGTGGGCAGCCACAGCAGGGTCTCTCCTTGGCAGGAAAGAGGAGCTTCTCTTCGGCCTGGGCTTCTGCCTCTTCCTGGTGAAGCAGCGGAAGAGGCTGCCTTACCCAGGTGGAGGAGCATCTCTCCTCTGCTGCTGATGCTGCAGGTGGGCAGCCACAGCAGGGTCTCTCCTTGGCAGGAAAGAGGAGCTTCTCTTCGGCCTGGGCTTCTGCCTCTTCCTGGGGAAGCAGCGGAAGAGGCTGCCTTACCCAGGTGGAGGAGCATCTCTCCTCTGCTGCTGATGCTGCAGGGGGGCAGCCACAGCAGGGTCTCTCCTTGGCAGGACAGAGGAGCTTCGCTTCGGCCTGGGCTTCTGCCTCTTCCTGGGGAAGCAGCGGAAGAGGCTGCCTTACCCAGGTGGAGGAGCATCTCTCCTCTGCTGCTGATGCTGCAGGGGGGCAGCCACAGCAGGGTCTCTCCTTGGCAGGAAAGAGGAGCTTCGCTTCGGCCTGGGCTACAGCCTCTTCCTGGGGAAGCAGCGGAAGAGGCTGCCTTCCCCAGCTGGAGGAGCATCTCTCCTCTGCTGCTGCTGCTGCTGCTGCTGCTGCTGCTGATGCTGCAGGTGGGCAGCCACAGCAGGGTCTCTCCTTGGCAGGACAGAGGAGCTTCGCTTCGGCCTGGGCTTCTGCCTCTTCCTGGTGAAGCAGCGGAAGAGGCTGCCTTACCCAGGTGGAGGAGCATCTCTCCTCTGCTGCTGATGCTGCAGGTGGGCAGCCACAGCAGGGTCTCTCCTTGGCAGGAAAGAGGAGCTTCTCTTCGGCCTGGGCTACAGCCTCTTCCTGGGGATGCAGCGGAAGAGGCTGCCTTCCCCAGGTGGAGGAGCATCTCTCCTCTGCTGCTGCTGCTGCTGATGCTGCTGCAGGTGGGCAGCCACAGCAGGGTCTCTCCTTGGCAGGAAAGAGGAGCTTCGCTTCGGCCTGGGCTTCTGCCTCTTCCTGGGGAAGCAGCGGAAGAGGCTGCCTTCCCCAGGTGGAGGAGCATCTCTCCTCTGCTGCTGCTGCTGCTGATGCTGCAGGTGGGCAGCCACAGCAGGGTCTCTCCTTGGCAGGAAAGAGGAGCTTCGCTTCGGCCTGGGCTTCTGCCTCTTCCTGGGGAAGCAGCGGAAGAGGCTGCCTTCCCCAGCTGGAGGAGCATCTCTCCTCTGCTGCTGCTGCTGCTGATGCTGCAGGTGGGCAGCCACAGCAGGGTCTCTCCTTGGCAGGACAGAGGAGCTTCGCTTCGGCCGGGGCTTCTGCCTCTTCCTGGTGAAGCAGCGGAAGAGGCTGCCTTACCCAGGTGGAGGAGCATCTCTCCTCTGCTGCTGATGCTGCAGGTGGGCAGCCACAGCAGGGTCTCTCCTTGGCAGGAAAGAGGAGCTTCGCTGCGGCCTGGGCTACAGCCTCTTCCTGGTGAAGCAGCGGAAGAGGCTGCCTTCCCCAGCTGGAGGAGCATCTCTCCTCTGCTGCTGCTGCTGCTGATGCTGCAGGTGGGCAGCCACAGCAGGGTCCCTCCTTGGCAGGACAGAGGAGCTTCGCTTCGGCCTGGGCTTCTGCCTCTTCCTGGTGAAGCAGCGGAAGAGGCTGCCTTACCCAGGTGGAGGAGCATCTCTCCTCTGCTGCTGATGCTGCAGGTGGGCAGCCACAGCAGGGTCTCTCCTTGGCAGGAAAGAGGAGCTTCTCTTCGGCCTGGGCTTCTGCCTCTTCCTGGGGAAGCAGCGGAAGAGGCTGCCTTCCCCAGGTGGAGGAGCATCTCTCCTCTGCTGCTGCTGCTGCTGCTGCTGATGCTGCAGGTGGGCAGCCACAGCAGGGTCTCTCCTTGGCAGGACAGAGGAGCTTCGCTTCGGCCGGGGCTTCTGCCTCTTCCTGGTGAAGCAGCGGAAGAGGCTGCCTTCCCCAGCTGGTGGAGCATCTCTCCTCTGCTGCTGATGCTGCAGGGGGGAAGCCACAGCAGGGTCCCTCCTTGGCAGGACAGAGGAGCTTCGCTTCGGCCTGGGCTTCTGCCTCTTCCTGGTGAAGCAGCGGAAGAGGCTGCCTTACCCAGGTGGAGGAGCATCTCTCCTCTGCTGCTGATGCTGCAGGTGGGCAGCCACAGCAGGGTCTCTCCTTGGCAGGAAAGAGGAGCTTCTCTTCGGCCTGGGCTACAGCCTCTTCCTGGGGATGCAGCGGAAGAGGCTGCCTTCCCCAGCTGGAGGAGCATCTCTCCTCTGCTGCTGCTGCTGCTGATGCTGCAGGTGGGCAGCCACAGCAGGGTCTCTCCTTGGCAGGACAGAGGAGCTTCGCTTCGGCCGGGGCTTCTGCCTCTTCCTGGTGAAGCAGCGGAAGAGGCTGCCTTACCCAGGTGGAGGAGCATCTCTCCTCTGCTGCTGATGCTGCAGGTGGGCAGCCACAGCAGGGTCTCTCCTTGGCAGGAAAGAGGAGCTTCTCTTCGGCCTGGGCTACAGCCTCTTCCTGGGGATGCAGCGGAAGAGGCTGCCTTCCCCAGGTGGAGGAGCATCTCTCCTCTGCTGCTGATGCTGCTGATGCTGCAGGTGGGCAGCCACAGCAGGGTCTCTCCTTGGCAGGAAAGAGGAGCTTCTCTTCGGCCTGGGCTTCTGCCTCTTCCTGGGGAAGCAGCGGAAGAGGCTGCCTTCCCCAGGTGGAGGAGCATCTCTCCTCTGCTGCTGATGCTGCAGGTGGGCAGCCACAGCAGGGTCTCTCCTTGGCAGGAAAGAGGAGCTTCGCTGTGGCCTGGGCTACAGCCTCTTCCTGGGGAAGCAGCGAAAGAGGCTGCCTTCCCCAGCTGGTGGAGCATCTCTCCTCTGCTGCTGATGCTGCAGGGGGGAAGCCACAGCAGGGTCCCTCCTTGGCAGGACAGAGGAGCTTCGCTTCGGCCGGGGCTTCTGCCTCTTCCTGGTGAAGCAGCGGAAGAGGCTGCCTTACCCAGGTGGAGGAGCATCTCTCCTCTGCTGCTGCTGCTGCTGATGCTGATGCTGCAGGTGGGCAGCCACAGCAGGGTCTCTCCTTGGCAGGAAAGAGGAGCTTCGCTTCGGCCTGGGCTTCTGCCTCTTCCTGGGGAAGCAGCGGAAGAGGCTGCCTTACCCAGGTGGAGGAGCATCTCTCCTCTGCTGCTGCTGCTGCTGATGCTGATGCTGATGCTGCAGGTGGGCAGCCACAGCAGGGTCTCTCCTTGGCAGGACAGAGGAGCTTCGCTTCGGCCTGGGCTTCTGCCTCTTCCTGGGGAAGCAGCGGAAGAGGCTGCCTTACCCAGGTGGAGGAGCATCTCTCCTCTGCTGCTGATGCTGCAGGTGGGCAGCCACAGCAGGGTCTCTCCTTGGCAGGAAAGAGGAGCTTCTCTTCGGCCTGGGCTTCTGCCTCTTCCTGGGGAAGCAGCGGAAGAGGCTGCCTTCCCCAGGTGGAGGAGCATCTCTCCTCTGCTGCTGCTGCTGATGCTGCAGGTGGGCAGCCACAGCAGGGTCTCTCCTTGGCAGGAAAGAGGAGCTTCGCTGCGGCCTGGGCTACAGCCTCTTCCTGGGGAAGCAGCGAAAGAGGCTGCCTTCCCCAGCTGGTGGAGCATCTCTCCTCTGCTGCTGATGCTGCAGGTGGGCAGCCACAGCAGGGTCTCTCCTTGGCAGGACAGAGGAGCTTCGCTTCGGCCTGGGCTTCTGCCTCTTCCTGGGGAAGCAGCGGAAGAGGCTGCCTTCCCCAGCTGGAGGAGCATCTCTCCTCTGCTGCTGCTGCTGCTGATGCTGCAGGTGGGCAGCCACAGCAGGGTCTCTCCTTGGCAGGAAAGAGGAGCTTCGCTGCGGCCTGGGCTACAGCCTCTTCCTGGGGAAGCAGCAAAAGAGGCTGCCTTCCCCAGCTGGTGGAGCATCTCTCCTCTGCTGCTGATGCTGCAGGTGGGCAGCCACAGCAGGGTCTCTCCTTGGCAGGAAAGAGGAGCTTCGCTTCGGCCTGGGCTTCTGCCTCTTCCTGGGGAAGCAGCGGAAGAGGCTGCCTTCCCCAGGTGGAGGAGCATCTCTCCTCTGCTGCTGCTGCTGATGCTGCAGGTGGGCAGCCACAGCAGGGTCTCTCCTTGGCAGGAAAGAGGAGCTTCTCTTCGGCCTGGGCTACAGCCTCTTCCTGGGGATGCAGCGGAAGAGGCTGCCTTCCCCAGGTGGAGGAGCATCTCTCCTCTGCTGCTGCTGCTGCTGATGCTGCAGGTGGGCAGCCACAGCAGGGTCTCTCCTTGGCAGGACAGAGGAGCTTCGCTTCGGCCGGGGCTTCTGCCTCTTCCTGGTGAAGCAGCGGAAGAGGCTGCCTTACCCAGGTGGAGGAGCATCTCTCCTCTGCTGCTGATGCTGCAGGTGGGCAGCCACAGCAGGGTCTCTCCTTGGCAGGAAAGAGGAGCTTCGCTGCGGCCTGGGCTACAGCCTCTTCCTGGGGAAGCAGCAAAAGAGGCTGCCTTCCCCAGCTGGTGGAGCATCTCTCCTCTGCTGCTGATGCTGCAGGTGGGCAGCCACAGCAGGGTCTCTCCTTGGCAGGACAGAGGAGCTTCGCTTCGGCCTGGGCTTCTGCCTCTTCCTGGGGAAGCAGCGGAAGAGGCTGCCTTCCCCAGGTGGAGGAGCATCTCTCCTCTGCTGCTGCTGCTGATGCTGCAGGTGGGCAGCCACAGCAGGGTCTCTCCTTGGCAGGAAAGAGGAGCTTCGCTTCGGCCTGGGCTACAGCCTCTTCCTGGGGAAGCAGCGGAAGAGGCTGCCTTCCCCAGCTGGAGGAGCATCTCTCCTCTGCTGCTGCTGCTGCTGCTGCTGATGCTGCAGGTGGGCAGCCACAGCAGGGTCTCTCCTTGGCAGGACAGAGGAGCTTCGCTTCGGCCGGGGCTTCTGCCTCTTCCTGGTGAAGCAGCGGAAGAGGCTGCCTTACCCAGGTGGAGGAGCATCTCTCCTCTGCTGCTGATGCTGCAGGGGGGCAGCCACAGCAGGGTCTCTCCTTGGCAGGAAAGAGGAGCTTCTCTTCGGCCTGGGCTTCTGCCTCTTCCTGGGGAAGCAGCGGAAGAGGCTGCCTTACCCAGGTGGAGGAGCATCTCTCCTCTGCTGCTGATGCTGCAGGGGGGCAGCCACAGCAGGGTCTCTCCTTGGCAGGACAGAGGAGCTTCGCTTCGGCCTGGGCTTCTGCCTCTTCCTGGGGAAGCAGCGGAAGAGGCTGCCTTACCCAGGTGGAGGAGCATCTCTCCTCTGCTGCTGATGCTGCAGGGGGGCAGCCACAGCAGGGTCTCTCCTTGGCAGGACAGAGGAGCTTCGCTTCGGCCTGGGCTACAGCCTCTTCCTGGGGAAGCAGCGGAAGAGGCTGCCTTCCCCAGCTGGAGGAGCATCTCTCCTCTGCTGCTGCTGCTGATGCTGCAGGTGGGCAGCCACAGCAGGGTCTCTCCTTGGCAGGAAAGAGGAGCTTCGCTGCGGCCTGGGCTACAGCCTCTTCCTGGGGAAGCAGCAAAAGAGGCTGCCTTCCCCAGCTGGTGGAGCATCTCTCCTCTGCTGCTGATGCTGCAGGGGGGAAGCCACAGCAGGGTCCCTCCTTGGCAGGACAGAGGAGCTTCGCTTCGGCCGGGGCTTCTGCCTCTTCCTGGTGAAGCAGCGGAAGAGGCTGCCTTCCCCAGGTGGAGGAGCATCTCTCCTCTGCTGCTGCTGCTGATGCTGCAGGTGGGCAGCCACAGCAGGGTCTCTCCTTGGCAGGAAAGAGGAGCTTCGCTGCGGCCTGGGCTACAGCCTCTTCCTGGGGAAGCAGCGGAAGAGGCTGCCTTCCCCAGCTGGAGGAGCATCTCTCCTCTGCTGCTGCTGCTGCTGATGCTGCAGGTGGGCAGCCACAGCAGGGTCTCTCCTTGGCAGGAAAGAGGAGCTTCGCTTCGGCCTGGGCTACAGCCTCTTCCTGGGGAAGCAGCGGAAGAGGCTGCCTTCCCCAGCTGGAGGAGCATCTCTCCTCTGCTGCTGCTGCTGCTGCTGCTGATGCTGCAGGTGGGCAGCCACAGCAGGGTCTCTCCTTGGCAGGACAAAGGAGCTTCGCTTCGGCCGGGGCTTCTGCCTCTTCCTGGTGAAGCAGCGGAAGAGGCCTCCTTACCCAGGTGGAGGAGCATCTCTCCTCTGCTGCTGCTGCTGCTGCTGCTGATGCTGCAGGTGGGCAGCCACAGCAGGGTCTCTCCTTGGCAGGACAGAGGAGCTTCGCTTCGGCCTGGGCTTCTGCCTCTTCCTGGGGAAGCAGCGGAAGAGGCTGCCTTACCCAGGTGGAGGAGCATCTCTCCTCTGCTGCTGATGCTGCAGGTGGGCAGCCACAGCAGGGTCTCTCCTTGGCAGGAAAGAGGAGCTTCTCTTCGGCCTGGGCTACAGCCTCTTCCTGGGGATGCAGCGGAAGAGGCTGCCTTCCCCAGGTGGAGGAGCATCTCTCCTCTGCTGCTGCTGCTGCTGATGCTGCAGGTGGGCAGCCACAGCAGGGTCTCTCCTTGGCAGGAAAGAGGAGCTTCTCTTCGGCCTGGGCTTCTGCCTCTTCCTGGTGAAGCAGCGGAAGAGGCTGCCTTCCCCAGCTGGAGGAGCATCTCTCCTCTGCTGCTGCTGCTGCTGCTGCTGATGCTGCAGGTGGGCAGCCACAGCAGGGTCTCTCCTTGGCAGGACAGAGGAGCTTCGCTTCGGCCGGGGCTTCTGCCTCTTCCTGGTGAAGCAGCGGAAGAGGCTGCCTTACCCAGGTGGAGGAGCATCTCTCCTCTGCTGCTGATGCTGCAGGTGGGCAGCCACAGCAGGGTCTCTCCTTGGCAGGAAAGAGGAGCTTCTCTTCGGCCTGGGCTTCTGCCTCTTCCTGGGGAAGCAGCGGAAGAGGCTGCCTTCCCCAGGTGGAGGAGCATCTCTCCTCTGCTGCTGCTGCTGCTGCTGCTGATGCTGCAGGTGGGCAGCCACAGCAGGGTCTCTCCTTGGCAGGACAGAGGAGCTTCGCTTCGGCCGGGGCTTCTGCCTCTTCCTGGTGAAGCAGCGGAAGAGGCTGCCTTACCCAGGTGGAGGAGCATCTCTCCTCTGCTGCTGATGCTGCAGGGGGGCAGCCACAGCAGGGTCTCTCCTTGGCAGGACAGAGGAGCTTCGCTTCGGCCTGGGCTTCTGCCTCTTCCTGGGGAAGCAGCGGAAGAGGCTGCCTTACCCAGGTGGAGGAGCATCTCTCCTCTGCTGCTGATGCTGCAGGGGGGCAGCCACAGCAGGGTCTCTCCTTGGCAGAACAGAGGAGCTTCGCTTCGGCCTGGGCTTCTGCCTCTTCCTGGGGAAGCAGCGGAAGAGGCTGCCTTACCCAGGTGGAGGAGCATCTCTCCTCTGCTGCTGATGCTGCAGGTGGGCAGCCACAGCAGGGTCTCTCCTTGGCAGGAAAGAGGAGCTTCTCTTCGGCCTGGGCTACAGCCTCTTCCTGGGGATGCAGCGGAAGAGGCTGCCTTCCCCAGGTGGAGGAGCATCTCTCCTCTGCTGCTGCTGCTGCTGATGCTGCTGCAGGTGGGCAGCCACAGCAGGGTCTCTCCTTGGCAGGAAAGAGGAGCTTCGCTTCGGCCTGGGCTTCTGCCTCTTCCTGGGGAAGCAGCGGAAGAGGCTGCCTTCCCCAGCTGGAGGAGCATCTCTCCTCTGCTGCTGCTGCTGCTGATGCTGCAGGTGGGCAGCCACAGCAGGGTCTCTCCTTGGCAGGACAGAGGAGCTTCGCTTCGGCCGGGGCTTCTGCCTCTTCCTGGTGAAGCAGCGGAAGAGGCTGCCTTACCCAGGTGGAGGAGCATCTCTCCTCTGCTGCTGATGCTGCAGGTGGGCAGCCACAGCAGGGTCTCTCCTTGGCAGGAAAGAGGAGCTTCTCTTCGGCCTGGGCTACAGCCTCTTCCTGGGGATGCAGCGGAAGAGGCTGCCTTCCCCAGGTGGAGGAGCATCTCTCCTCTGCTGCTGATGCTGCTGATGCTGCAGGTGGGCAGCCACAGCAGGGTCTCTCCTTGGCAGGAAAGAGGAGCTTCTCTTCGGCCTGGGCTTCTGCCTCTTCCTGGGGAAGCAGCGGAAGAGGCTGCCTTCCCCAGGTGGAGGAGCATCTCTCCTCTGCTGCTGCTGCTGATGCTGCAGGTGGGCAGCCACAGCAGGGTCTCTCCTTGGCAGGAAAGAGGAGCTTCGCTGCGGCCTGGGCTACAGCCTCTTCCTGGGGAAGCAGCGAAAGAGGCTGCCTTCCCCAGGTGGAGGATCATCTCTCCTCTGCTGCTGATGCTGCAGGTGGGCAGCCACAGCAGGGTCTCTCCTTGGCAGGAAAGAGGAGCTTCTCTTCGGCCTGGGCTACAGCCTCTTCCTGGGGATGCAGCGGAAGAGGCTGCCTTCCCCAGGTGGAGGAGCATCTCTCCTCTGCTGCTGATGCTGCAGGGGGGAAGCCACAGCAGGGTCTCTCCTTGGCAGGACAGAGGAGCTTCGCTTCGGCCGGGGCTTCTGCCTCTTCCTGGTGAAGCAGCGGAAGAGGCTGCCTTCCCCAGCTGGAGGAGCATCTCTCCTCTGCTGCTGCTGCTGCTGATGCTGCAGGTGGGCAGCCACAGCAGGGTCTCTCCTTGGCAGGACAGAGGAGCTTCGCTTCGGCCGGGGCTTCTGCCTCTTCCTGGTGAAGCAGCGGAAGAGGCTGCCTTCCCCAGCTGGAGGAGCATCTCTCCTCTGCTGCTGCTGCTGCTGATGCTGCAGGTGGGCAGCCACAGCAGGGTCTCTCCTTGGCAGGACAGAGGAGCTTCTCTTCGGCCTGGGCTTCTGCCTCTTCCTGGGGAAGCAGCGGAAGAGGCTGCCTTCCCCAGGTGGAGGAGCATCTCTCCTCTGCTGCTGCTGCTGCTGCTGATGCTGCAGGTGGGCAGCCACAGCAGGGTCTCTCCTTGGCAGGAAAGAGGAGCTTCTCTTCGGCCTGGGCTTCTGCCTCTTCCTGGTGAAGCAGCGGAAGAGGCTGCCTTCCCCAGCTGGAGGAGCATCTCTCCTCTGCTGCTGCTGCTGCTGCTGCTGATGCTGCAGGTGGGCAGCCACAGCAGGGTCTCTCCTTGGCAGGACAGAGGAGCTTCGCTTCGGCCGGGGCTTCTGCCTCTTCCTGGTGAAGCAGCGGAAGAGGCTGCCTTCCCCAGCTGGAGGAGCATCTCTCCTCTGCTGCTGCTGCTGCTGATGCTGCAGGTGGGCAGCCACAGCAGGGTCTCTCCTTGGCAGGACAGAGGAGCTTCTCTTCGGCCTGGGCTTCTGCCTCTTCCTGGGGAAGCAGCGGAAGAGGCTGCCTTCCCCAGGTGGAGGAGCATCTCTCCTCTGCTGCTGATGCTGCAGGTGGGCAGCCACAGCAGGGTCTCTCCTTGGCAGGAAAGAGGAGCTTCGCTGCGGCCTGGGCTACAGCCTCTTCCTGGGGAAGCAGCGAAAGAGGCTGCCTTCCCCAGCTGGAGGAGCATCTCTCCTCTGCTGCTGCTGCTGCTGCTGATGCTGCAGGTGGGCAGCCACAGCAGGGTCTCTCCTTGGCAGGAAAGAGGAGCTTCTCTTCGGCCTGGGCTTCTGCCTCTTCCTGGGGAAGCAGCGGAAGAGGCTGCCTTCCCCAGGTGGAGGAGCATCTCTCCTCTGCTGCTGATGCTGCAGGTGGGCAGCCACAGCAGGGTCTCTCCTTGGCAGGAAAGAGGAGCTTCTCTTCGGCCTGGGCTTCTGCCTCTTCCTGGGGAAGCAGCGGAAGAGGCTGCCTTCCCCAGGTGGAGGAGCATCTCTCCTCTGCTGCTGATGCTGCAGGTGGGCAGCCACAGCAGGGTCTCTCCTTGGCAGGAAAGAGGAGCTTCGCTGCGGCCTGGGCTACAGCCTCTTCCTGGGGAAGCAGCGAAAGAGGCTGCCTTCCCCAGCTGGAGGAGCATCTCTCCTCTGCTGCTGCTGCTGCTGCTGATGCTGCAGGTGGGCAGCCACAGCAGGGTCTCTCCTTGGCAGGAAAGAGGAGCTTCTCTTCGGCCTGGGCTTCTGCCTCTTCCTGGGGAAGCAGCGGAAGAGGCTGCCTTCCCCAGGTGGAGGAGCATCTCTCCTCTGCTGCTGATGCTGCAGGTGGGCAGCCACAGCAGGGTCTCTCCTTGGCAGGAAAGAGGAGCTTCTCTTCGGCCTGGGCTTCTGCCTCTTCCTGGGGAAGCAGCGAAAGAGGCTGCCTTCCCCAGCTGGTGGAGCATCTCTCCTCTGCTGCTGATGCTGCAGGGGGGAAGCCACAGCAGGGTCTCTCCTTGGCAGGACAGAGGAGCTTCGCTTCGGCCTGGGCTTCTGCCTCTTCCTGGGGAAGCAGCGGAAGAGGCTGCCTTCCCCAGGTGGAGGAGCATCTCTCCTCTGCTGCTGCTGCTGATGCTGCAGGTGGGCAGCCACAGCAGGGTCTCTCCTTGGCAGGAAAGAGGAGCTTCGCTTCGGCCTGGGCTACAGCCTCTTCCTGGGGAAGCAGCGGAAGAGGCTGCCTTCCCCAGCTGGAGGAGCATCTCTCCTCTGCTGCTGCTGCTGCTGCTGCTGATGCTGCAGGTGGGCAGCCACAGCAGGGTCTCTCCTTGGCAGGACTGAGGAGCTTCGCTTCGGCCGGGGCTTCTGCCTCTTCCTGGTGAAGCAGCGGAAGAGGCTGCCTTACCCAGGTGGAGGAGCATCTCTCCTCTGCTGCTGATGCTGCAGGTGGGCAGCCACAGCAGGGTCTCTCCTTGGCAGGAAAGAGGAGCTTCTCTTCGGCCTGGGCTACAGCCTCTTCCTGGGGATGCAGCGGAAGAGGCTGCCTTCCCCAGGTGGAGGAGCATCTCTCCTCTGCTGCTGCTGCTGCTGATGCTGCTGCAGGTGGGCAGCCACAGCAGGGTCTCTCCTTGGCAGGAAAGAGGAGCTTCGCTTCGGCCTGGGCTACAGCCTCTTCCTGGGGATGCAGCGGAAGAGGCTGCCTTCCCCAGCTGGAGGAGCATCTCTCCTCTGCTGCTGCTGCTGCTGATGCTGCAGGTGGGCATCCACAGCAGGGTCTCTCCTTGGCAGGAAAGAGGAGCTTCGCTTCGGCCTGGGCTACAGCCTCTTCCTGGGGAAGCAGCGGAAGAGGCTGCCTTCCCCAGCTGGAGGAGCATCTCTCCTCTGCTGCTGCTGCTGCTGCTGCTGCTGATGCTGCAGGTGGGCAGCCACAGCAGGGTCTCTCCTTGGCAGGACAAAGGAGCTTCGCTTCGGCCGGGGCTTCTGCCTCTTCCTGGTGAAGCAGCGGAAGAGGCTGCCTTCCCCAGGTGGAGGAGCATCTCTCCTCTGCTGCTGCTGCTGCTGCTGATGCTGCAGGTGGGCAGCCACAGCAGGGTCTCTCCTTGGCAGGAAAGAGGAGCTTCGCTGCGGCCTGGGCTACAGCCTCTTCCTGGGGAAGCAGCGAAAGAGGCTGCCTTCCCCAGCTGGTGGAGCATCTCTCCTCTGCTGCTGATGCTGCAGGTGGGCAGCCACAGCAGGGTCTCTCCTTGGCAGGACAGAGGAGCTTCGCTTCGGCCGGGGCTTCTGCCTCTTCCTGGTGAAGCAGCGGAAGAGGCTGCCTTCCCCAGGTGGAGGAGCATCTCTCCTCTGCTGCTGCTGCTGCTGCTGATGCTGCTGCAGGTGGGCAGCCACAGCAGGGTCTCTCCTTGGCAGGAAAGAGGAGCTTCTCTTCGGCCTGGGCTACAGCCTCTTCCTGGGGAAGCAGCGGAAGAGGCTGCCTTACCCAGGTGGAGGAGCATCTCTCCTCTGCTGCTGATGCTGCAGGTGGGCAGCCACAGCAGGGTCTCTCCTTGGCAGGAAAGAGGAGCTTCTCTTCGGCCTGGGCTACAGCCTCTTCCTGGGGAAGCAGCGGAAGAGGCTGCCTTCCCCAGGTGGAGGAGCATCTCTCCTCTGCTGCTGCTGCTGCTGCTGATGCTGCTGCAGGTGGGCAGCCACAGCAGGGTCTCTCCTTGGCAGGAAAGAGGAGCTTCGCTTCGGCCTGGGCTACAGCCTCTTCCTGGGGAAGCAGCGGAAGAGGCTGCCTTCCCCAGCTGGAGGAGCATCTCTCCTCTGCTGCTGCTGCTGCTGATGCTGCAGGTGGGCAGCCACAGCAGGGTCTCTCCTTGGCAGGACAGAGGAGCTTCTCTTCGGCCTGGGCTTCTGCCTCTTCCTGGTGAAGCAGCGGAAGAGGCTGCCTTCCCCAGCTGGAGGAGCATCTCTCCTCTGCTGCTGCTGCTGCTGATGCTGCAGGTGGGCAGCCACAGCAGGGTCTCTCCTTGGCAGGAAAGAGGAGCTTCTCTTCGGCCTGGGCTTCTGCCTCTTCCTGGTGAAGCAGCGGAAGAGGCTGCCTTCCCCAGGTGGAGGAGCATCTCTCCTCTGCTGCTGCTGCTGATGCTGCAGGTGGGCAGCCACAGCAGGGTCTCTCCTTGGCAGGAAAGAGGAGCTTCGCTTCGGCCTGGGCTACAGCCTCTTCCTGGGGAAGCAGCGGAAGAGGCTGCCTTCCCCAGCTGGAGGAGCATCTCTCCTCTGCTGCTGCTGCTGCTGCTGCTGCTGCTGATGCTGCAGGTGGGCAGCCACAGCAGGGTCTCTCCTTGGCAGGACAGAGGAGCTTCGCTTCGGCCTGGGCTTCTGCCTCTTCCTGGTGAAGCAGCGGAAGAGGCTGCCTTACCCAGGTGGAGGAGCATCTCTCCTCTGCTGCTGATGCTGCAGGTGGGCAGCCACAGCAGGGTCTCTCCTTGGCAGGAAAGAGGAGCTTCTCTTCGGCCTGGGCTACAGCCTCTTCCTGGGGATGCAGCGGAAGAGGCTGCCTTCCCCAGGTGGAGGAGCATCTCTCCTCTGCTGCTGCTGCTGCTGATGCTGCTGCAGGTGGGCAGCCACAGCAGGGTCTCTCCTTGGCAGGAAAGAGGAGCTTCGCTTCGGCCTGGGCTACAGCCTCTTCCTGGGGAAGCAGCGGAAGAGGCTGCCTTCCCCAGCTGGAGGAGCATCTCTCCTCTGCTGCTGCTGCTGCTGATGCTGCAGGTGGGCAGCCACAGCAGGGTCTCTCCTTGGCAGGACAGAGGAGCTTCGCTTCGGCCGGGGCTTCTGCCTCTTCCTGGTGAAGCAGCGGAAGAGGCTGCCTTACCCAGGTGGAGGAGCATCTCTCCTCTGCTGCTGATGCTGCAGGGGGGCAGCCACAGCAGGGTCTCTCCTTGGCAGGACAGAGGAGCTTCGCTTCGGCCGGGGCTTCTGCCTCTTCCTTGTGAAGCAGCGGAAGAGGCTGCCTTACCCAGGTGGAGGAGCATCTCTCCTCTGCTGCTGATGCTGCAGGTGGGCAGCCACAGCAGGGTCTCTCCTTGGCAGGAAAGAGGAGCTTCTCTTCGGCCTGGGCTTCTGCCTCTTCCTGGGGAAGCAGCGGAAGAGGCTGCCTTCCCCAGGTGGAGGAGCATCTCTCCTCTGCTGCTGCTGCTGCTGCTGCTGATGCTGCAGGTGGGCAGCCACAGCAGGGTCTCTCCTTGGCAGGACAGAGGAGCTTCGCTTCGGCCTGGGCTTCTGCCTCTTCCTGGGGAAGCAGCGGAAGAGGCTGCCTTACCCAGGTGGAGGAGCATCTCTCCTCTGCTGCTGATGCTGCAGGGGGGCAGCCACAGCAGGGTCTCTCCTTGGCAGGACAGAGGAGCTTCGCTTCGGCCTGGGCTTCTGCCTCTTCCTGGGGAAGCAGCGGAAGAGGCTGCCTTACCCAGGTGGAGGAGCATCTCTCCTCTGCTGCTGATGCTGCAGGTGGGCAGCCACAGCAGGGTCTCTCCTTGGCAGAACAGAGGAGCTTCGCTTCGGCCGGGGCTTCTGCCTCTTCCTGGTGAAGCAGCGGAAGAGGCTGCCTTACCCAGGTGGAGGAGCATCTCTCCTCTGCTGCTGATGCTGCAGGTGGGCAGCCACAGCAGGGTCTCTCCTTGGCAGGAAAGAGGAGCTTCTCTTCGGCCTGGGCTACAGCCTCTTCCTGGGGATGCAGCGGAAGAGGCTGCCTTCCCCAGGTGGAGGAGCATCTCTCCTCTGCTGCTGCTGCTGCTGATGCTGCTGCAGGTGGGCAGCCACAGCAGGGTCTCTCCTTGGCAGGAAAGAGGAGCTTCGCTTCGGCCTGGGCTTCTGCCTCTTCCTGGGGAAGCAGCGGAAGAGGCTGCCTTCCCCAGCTGGAGGAGCATCTCTCCTCTGCTGCTGCTGCTGCTGATGCTGCAGGTGGGCAGCCACAGCAGGGTCTCTCCTTGGCAGAACAGAGGAGCTTCGCTTCGGCCGGGGCTTCTGCCTCTTCCTGGTGAAGCAGCGGAAGAGGCTGCCTTACCCAGGTGGAGGAGCATCTCTCCTCTGCTGCTGATGCTGCAGGTGGGCAGCCACAGCAGGGTCTCTCCTTGGCAGGAAAGAGGAGCTTCTCTTCGGCCTGGGCTACAGCCTCTTCCTGGGGATGCAGCGGAAGAGGCTGCCTTCCCCAGGTGGAGGAGCATCTCTCCTCTGCTGCTGATGCTGCTGATGCTGCAGGTGGGCAGCCACAGCAGGGTCTCTCCTTGGCAGGAAAGAGGAGCTTCTCTTCGGCCTGGGCTTCTGCCTCTTCCTGGGGAAGCAGCGGAAGAGGCTGCCTTCCCCAGGTGGAGGAGCATCTCTCCTCTGCTGCTGCTGCTGATGCTGCAGGTGGGCAGCCACAGCAGGGTCTCTCCTTGGCAGGAAAGAGGAGCTTCTCTTCGGCCTGGGCTACAGCCTCTTCCTGGGGATGCAGCGGAAGAGGCTGCCTTCCCCAGGTGGAGGAGCATCTCTCCTCTGCTGCTGCTGCTGCTGATGCTGCAGGTGGGCAGCCACAGCAGGGTCTCTCCTTGGCAGGACAGAGGAGCTTCGCTTCGGCCGGGGCTTCTGCCTCTTCCTGGTGAAGCAGCGGAAGAGGCTGCCTTACCCAGGTGGAGGAGCATCTCTCCTCTGCTGCTGATGCTGCAGGTGGGCAGCCACAGCAGGGTCTCTCCTTGGCAGGAAAGAGGAGCTTCTCTTCGGCCTGGGCTACAGCCTCTTCCTGGGGATGCAGCGGAAGAGGCTGCCTTCCCCAGGTGGAGGAGCATCTCTCCTCTGCTGCTGATGCTGCTGATGCTGCAGGTGGGCAGCCACAGCAGGGTCTCTCCTTGGCAGGAAAGAGGAGCTTCTCTTCGGCCTGGGCTTCTGCCTCTTCCTGGGGAAGCAGCGAAAGAGGCTGCCTTCCCCAGGTGGAGGATCATCTCTCCTCTGCTGCTGATGCTGCAGGTGGGCAGCCACAGCAGGGTCTCTCCTTGGCAGGAAAGAGGAGCTTCTCTTCGGCCTTGGCTACAGCCTCTTCCTGGGGATGCAGCGGAAGAGGCTGCCTTCCCCAGGTGGAGGAGCATCTCTCCTCTGCTGCTGCTGCTGCTGATGCTGCTGCAGGTGGGCAGCCACAGCAGGGTCTCTCCTTGGCAGGAAAGAGGAGCTTCGCTTCGGCCTGGGCTTCTGCCTCTTCCTGGGGAAGCAGCGGAAGAGGCTGCCTTCCCCAGCTGGAGGAGCATCTCTCCTCTGCTGCTGCTGCTGCTGATGCTGCAGGTGGGCAGCCACAGCAGGGTCTCTCCTTGGCAGGACAGAGGAGCTTCGCTTCAGCCGGGGCTTCTGCCTCTTCCTGGTGAAGCAGCGGAAGAGGCTGCCTTACCCAGGTGGAGGAGCATCTCTCCTCTGCTGCTGAAGTTGCAGGTGGGCAGCCACAGCAGGGTCTCTCCTTGGCAGGAAAGAGGAGCTTCTCTTCGGCCTGGGCTACAGCCTCTTCCTGGGGATGCAGCGGAAGAGGCTGCCTTCCCCAGGTGGAGGAGCATCTCTCCTCTGCTGCTGATGCTGCTGATGCTGCAGGTGGGCAGCCACAGCAGGGTCTCTCCTTGGCAGGAAAGAGGAGCTTCTCTTCGGCCTGGGCTTCTGCCTCTTCCTGGGGAAGCAGCGGAAGAGGCTGCCTTCCCCAGGTGGAGGAGCATCTCTCCTCTGCTGCTGATGCTGCAGGTGGGCAGCCACAGCAGGGTCTCTCCTTGGCAGGAAAGAGGAGCTTCGCTGTGGCCTGGGCTACAGCCTCTTCCTGGGGAAGCAGCGAAAGAGGCTGCCTTCCCCAGCTGGTGGAGCATCTCTCCTCTGCTGCTGATGCTGCAGGGGGGAAGCCACAGCAGGGTCCCTCCTTGGCAGGACAGAGGAGCTTCGCTTCGGCCGGGGCTTCTGCCTCTTCCTGGTGAAGCAGCGGAAGAGGCTGCCTTACCCAGGTGGAGGAGCATCTCTCCTCTGCTGCTGATGCTGCAGGTGGGCAGCCACAGCAGGGTCTCTCCTTGGCAGGACAGAGGAGCTTCGCTTCGGCCTGGGCTTCTGCCTCTTCCTGGGGAAGCAGCGGAAGAGGCTGCCTTCCCCAGGTGGAGGAGCATCTCTCCTCTGCTGCTGCTGCTGATGCTGCAGGTGGGCAGCCACAGCAGGGTCTCTCCTTGGCAGGAAAGAGGAGCTTCGCTGCGGCCTGGGCTACAGCCTCTTCCTGGGGAAGCAGCAAAAGAGGCTGCCTTCCCCAGCTGGTGGAGCATCTCTCCTCTGCTGCTGATGCTTCAGGTGGGCAGCCACAGCAGGGTCTCTCCTTGGCAGGAAAGAGGAGCTTCGCTTCGGCCTGGGCTACAGCCTCTTCCTGGGGAAGCAGCGGAAGAGGCTGCCTTCCCCAGCTGGAGGAGCATCTCTCCTCTGCTGCTGCTGCTGCTGCTGCTGATGCTGCAGGTGGGCAGCCACAGCAGGGTCTCTCCTTGGCAGGACTGAGGAGCTTCGCTTCGGCCGGGGCTTCTGCCTCTTCCTGGTGAAGCAGCGGAAGAGGCTGCCTTACCCAGGTGGAGGAGCATCTCTCCTCTGCTGCTGATGCTGCAGGTGGGCAGCCACAGCAGGGTCTCTCCTTGGCAGGAAAGAGGAGCTTCTCTTCGGCCTGGGCTACAGCCTCTTCCTGGGGATGCAGCGGAAGAGGCTGCCTTCCCCAGGTGGAGGAGCATCTCTCCTCTGCTGCTGCTGCTGCTGATGCTGCTGCAGGTGGGCAGCCACAGCAGGGTCTCTCCTTGGCAGGAAAGAGGAGCTTCGCTTCGGCCTGGGCTACAGCCTCTTCCTGGGGATGCAGCGGAAGAGGCTGCCTTCCCCAGCTGGAGGAGCATCTCTCCTCTGCTGCTGCTGCTGCTGATGCTGCAGGTGGGCATCCACAGCAGGGTCTCTCCTTGGCAGGAAAGAGGAGCTTCGCTTCGGCCTGGGCTACAGCCTCTTCCTGGGGAAGCAGCGGAAGAGGCTGCCTTCCCCAGCTGGAGGAGCATCTCTCCTCTGCTGCTGCTGCTGCTGCTGCTGATGCTGCAGGTGGGCAGCCACAGCAGGGTCTCTCCTTGGCAGGACAAAGGAGCTTCGCTTCGGCCGGGGCTTCTGCCTCTTCCTGGTGAAGCAGCGGAAGAGGCTGCCTTCCCCAGGTGGAGGAGCATCTCTCCTCTGCTGCTGCTGCTGCTGCTGCTGCTGCAGGTGGGCAGCCACAGCAGGGTCTCTCCTTGGCAGGAAAGAGGAGCTTCGCTGCGGCCTGGGCTACAGCCTCTTCCTGGGGAAGCAGCGAAAGAGGCTGCCTTCCCCAGCTGGTGGAGCATCTCTCCTCTGCTGCTGATGCTGCAGGGGGGAAGCCACAGCAGGGTCCCTCCTTGGCAGGACAGAGGAGCTTCGCTTCGGCCGGGGCTTCTGCCTCTTCCTGGTGAAGCAGCGGAAGAGGCTGCCTTACCCAGGTGGAGGAGCATCTCTCCTCTGCTGCTGATGCTGCAGGGGGGCAGCCACAGCAGGGTCTCTCCTTGGCAGGACAGAGGAGCTTCGCTTCGGCCTGGGCTACAGCCTCTTCCTGGGGAAGCAGCGAAAGAGGCTGCCTTCCCCAGGTGGAGGATCATCTCTCCTCTGCTGCTGATGCTGCAGGTGGGCAGCCACAGCAGGGTCTCTCCTTGGCAGGAAAGAGGAGCTTCTCTTCGGCCTGGGCTTCTGCCTCTTCCTGGGGAAGCAGCGGAAGAGGCTGCCTTCCCCAGGTGGAGGAGCATCTCTCCTCTGCTGCTGCTGCTGATGCTGCAGGTGGGCAGCCACAGCAGGGTCTCTCCTTGGCAGGAAAGAGGAGCTTCGCTGCGGCCTGGGCTACAGCCTCTTCCTGGGGAAGCAGCGAAAGAGGCTGCCTTCCCCAGGTGGAGGATCATCTCTCCTCTGCTGCTGATGCTGCAGGTGGGCAGCCACAGCAGGGTCTCTCCTTGGCAGGAAAGAGGAGCTTCGCTTCGGCCGGGGCTTCTGCCTCTTCCTGGTGAAGCAGCGGAAGAGGCTGCCTTCCCCAGCTGGAGGAGCATCTCTCCTCTGCTGCTGCTGCTGCTGATGCTGCAGGTGGGCAGCCACAGCAGGGTCTCTCCTTGGCAGGACAGAGGAGCTTCGCTTCGGCCGGGGCTTCTGCCTCTTCCTGGTGAAGCAGCGGAAGAGGCTGCCTTCCCCAGCTGGAGGAGCATCTCTCCTCTGCTGCTGCTGCTGCTGATGCTGCAGGTGGGCAGCCACAGCAGGGTCTCTCCTTGGCAGGACAGAGGAGCTTCTCTTCGGCCTGGGCTTCTGCCTCTTCCTGGGGAAGCAGCGGAAGAGGCTGCCTTCCCCAGGTGGAGGAGCATCTCTCCTCTGCTGCTGCTGCTGCTGCTGATGCTGCAGGTGGGCAGCCACAGCAGGGTCTCTCCTTGGCAGGAAAGAGGAGCTTCTCTTCGGCCTGGGCTTCTGCCTCTTCCTGGTGAAGCAGCGGAAGAGGCTGCCTTCCCCAGCTGGAGGAGCATCTCTCCTCTGCTGCTGCTGCTGCTGCTGCTGATGCTGCAGGTGGGCAGCCACAGCAGGGTCTCTCCTTGGCAGGACAGAGGAGCTTCGCTTCGGCCGGGGCTTCTGCCTCTTCCTGGTGAAGCAGCGGAAGAGGCTGCCTTCCCCAGCTGGAGGAGCATCTCTCCTCTGCTGCTGCTGCTGCTGATGCTGCAGGTGGGCAGCCACAGCAGGGTCTCTCCTTGGCAGGACAGAGGAGCTTCTCTTCGGCCTGGGCTTCTGCCTCTTCCTGGGGAAGCAGCGGAAGAGGCTGCCTTCCCCAGGTGGAGGAGCATCTCTCCTCTGCTGCTGATGCTGCAGGTGGGCAGCCACAGCAGGGTCTCTCCTTGGCAGGAAAGAGGAGCTTCGCTGCGGCCTGGGCTACAGCCTCTTCCTGGGGAAGCAGCGAAAGAGGCTGCCTTCCCCAGCTGGAGGAGCATCTCTCCTCTGCTGCTGCTGCTGCTGCTGATGCTGCAGGTGGGCAGCCACAGCAGGGTCTCTCCTTGGCAGGAAAGAGGAGCTTCTCTTCGGCCTGGGCTTCTGCCTCTTCCTGGGGAAGCAGCGGAAGAGGCTGCCTTCCCCAGGTGGAGGAGCATCTCTCCTCTGCTGCTGATGCTGCAGGTGGGCAGCCACAGCAGGGTCTCTCCTTGGCAGGAAAGAGGAGCTTCTCTTCGGCCTGGGCTTCTGCCTCTTCCTGGGGAAGCAGCGAAAGAGGCTGCCTTCCCCAGCTGGTGGAGCATCTCTCCTCTGCTGCTGATGCTGCAGGTGGGCAGCCACAGCAGGGTCTCTCCTTGGCAGGAAAGAGGAGCTTCTCTTCGGCCTGGGCTACAGCCTCTTCCTGGGGATGCAGCGGAAGAGGCTGCCTTCCCCAGGTGGAGGAGCATCTCTCCTCTGCTGCTGATGCTGCTGATGCTGCAGGTGGGCAGCCACAGCAGGGTCTCTCCTTGGCAGGAAAGAGGAGCTTCTCTTCGGCCTGGGCTTCTGCCTCTTCCTGGGGAAGCAGCGAAAGAGGCTGCCTTCCCCAGGTGGAGGATCATCTCTCCTCTGCTGCTGATGCTGCAGGTGGGCAGCCACAGCAGGGTCTCTCCTTGGCAGGAAAGAGGAGCTTCTCTTCGGCCTTGGCTACAGCCTCTTCCTGGGGATGCAGCGGAAGAGGCTGCCTTCCCCAGGTGGAGGAGCATCTCTCCTCTGCTGCTGCTGCTGCTGATGCTGCTGCAGGTGGGCAGCCACAGCAGGGTCTCTCCTTGGCAGGAAAGAGGAGCTTCGCTTCGGCCTGGGCTTCTGCCTCTTCCTGGGGAAGCAGCGGAAGAGGCTGCCTTCCCCAGCTGGAGGAGCATCTCTCCTCTGCTGCTGCTGCTGCTGATGCTGCAGGTGGGCAGCCACAGCAGGGTCTCTCCTTGGCAGGACAGAGGAGCTTCGCTTCGGCCGGGGCTTCTGCCTCTTCCTGGTGAAGCAGCGGAAGAGGCTGCCTTACCCAGGTGGAGGAGCATCTCTCCTCTGCTGCTGAAGTTGCAGGTGGGCAGCCACAGCAGGGTCTCTCCTTGGCAGGAAAGAGGAGCTTCTCTTCGGCCTGGGCTACAGCCTCTTCCTGGGGATGCAGCGGAAGAGGCTGCCTTCCCCAGGTGGAGGAGCATCTCTCCTCTGCTGCTGATGCTGCTGATGCTGCAGGTGGGCAGCCACAGCAGGGTCTCTCCTTGGCAGGAAAGAGGAGCTTCTCTTCGGCCTGGGCTTCTGCCTCTTCCTGGGGAAGCAGCGGAAGAGGCTGCCTTCCCCAGGTGGAGGAGCATCTCTCCTCTGCTGCTGCTGCTGATGCTGCAGGTGGGCAGCCACAGCAGGGTCTCTCCTTGGCAGGAAAGAGGAGCTTCTCTTCGGCCTGGGCTACAGCCTCTTCCTGGGGATGCAGCGGAAGAGGCTGCCTTCCCCAGGTGGAGGAGCATCTCTCCTCTGCTGCTGCTGCTGCTGATGCTGCAGGTGGGCAGCCACAGCAGGGTCTCTCCTTGGCAGGACAGAGGAGCTTCGCTTCGGCCGGGGCTTCTGCCTCTTCCTGGTGAAGCAGCGGAAGAGGCTGCCTTACCCAGGTGGAGGAGCATCTCTCCTCTGCTGCTGATGCTGCAGGTGGGCAGCCACAGCAGGGTCTCTCCTTGGCAGGAAAGAGGAGCTTCTCTTCGGCCTGGGCTACAGCCTCTTCCTGGGGATGCAGCGGAAGAGGCTGCCTTCCCCAGGTGGAGGAGCATCTCTCCTCTGCTGCTGATGCTGCTGATGCTGCAGGTGGGCAGCCACAGCAGGGTCTCTCCTTGGCAGGAAAGAGGAGCTTCTCTTCGGCCTGGGCTTCTGCCTCTTCCTGGGGAAGCAGCGAAAGAGGCTGCCTTCCCCAGGTGGAGGATCATCTCTCCTCTGCTGCTGATGCTGCAGGTGGGCAGCCACAGCAGGGTCTCTCCTTGGCAGGAAAGAGGAGCTTCTCTTCGGCCTGGGCTACAGCCTCTTCCTGGGGATGCAGCGGAAGAGGCTGCCTTCCCCAGGTGGAGGAGCATCTCTCCTCTGCTGCTGCTGCTGCTGATGCTGCTGCAGGTGGGCAGCCACAGCAGGGTCTCTCCTTGGCAGGAAAGAGGAGCTTCGCTTCGGCCTGGGCTTCTGCCTCTTCCTGGGGAAGCAGCGGAAGAGGCTGCCTTCCCCAGCTGGAGGAGCATCTCTCCTCTGCTGCTGCTGCTGCTGATGCTGCAGGTGGGCAGCCACAGCAGGGTCTCTCCTTGGCAGGACAGAGGAGCTTCGCTTCAGCCGGGGCTTCTGCCTCTTCCTGGTGAAGCAGCGGAAGAGGCTGCCTTACCCAGGTGGAGGAGCATCTCTCCTCTGCTGCTGAAGTTGCAGGTGGGCAGCCACAGCAGGGTCTCTCCTTGGCAGGAAAGAGGAGCTTCTCTTCGGCCTGGGCTACAGCCTCTTCCTGGGGATGCAGCGGAAGAGGCTGCCTTCCCCAGGTGGAGGAGCATCTCTCCTCTGCTGCTGATGCTGCTGATGCTGCAGGTGGGCAGCCACAGCAGGGTCTCTCCTTGGCAGGAAAGAGGAGCTTCTCTTCGGCCTGGGCTTCTGCCTCTTCCTGGGGAAGCAGCGGAAGAGGCTGCCTTCCCCAGGTGGAGGAGCATCTCTCCTCTGCTGCTGATGCTGCAGGTGGGCAGCCACAGCAGGGTCTCTCCTTGGCAGGAAAGAGGAGCTTCGCTGTGGCCTGGGCTACAGCCTCTTCCTGGGGAAGCAGCGAAAGAGGCTGCCTTCCCCAGCTGGTGGAGCATCTCTCCTCTGCTGCTGATGCTGCAGGGGGGAAGCCACAGCAGGGTCCCTCCTTGGCAGGACAGAGGAGCTTCGCTTCGGCCGGGGCTTCTGCCTCTTCCTGGTGAAGCAGCGGAAGAGGCTGCCTTACCCAGGTGGAGGAGCATCTCTCCTCTGCTGCTGATGCTGCAGGTGGGCAGCCACAGCAGGGTCTCTCCTTGGCAGGACAGAGGAGCTTCGCTTCGGCCTGGGCTTCTGCCTCTTCCTGGGGAAGCAGCGGAAGAGGCTGCCTTCCCCAGGTGGAGGAGCATCTCTCCTCTGCTGCTGCTGCTGATGCTGCAGGTGGGCAGCCACAGCAGGGTCTCTCCTTGGCAGGAAAGAGGAGCTTCGCTGCGGCCTGGGCTACAGCCTCTTCCTGGGGAAGCAGCAAAAGAGGCTGCCTTCCCCAGCTGGTGGAGCATCTCTCCTCTGCTGCTGATGCTTCAGGTGGGCAGCCACAGCAGGGTCTCTCCTTGGCAGGAAAGAGGAGCTTCGCTTCGGCCTGGGCTACAGCCTCTTCCTGGGGAAGCAGCGGAAGAGGCTGCCTTCCCCAGCTGGAGGAGCATCTCTCCTCTGCTGCTGCTGCTGCTGCTGCTGATGCTGCAGGTGGGCAGCCACAGCAGGGTCTCTCCTTGGCAGGACAAAGGAGCTTCGCTTCGGCCGGGGCTTCTGCCTCTTCCTGGTGAAGCAGCGGAAGAGGCTGCCTTACCCAGGTGGAGGAGCATCTCTCCTCTGCTGCTGATGCTGCAGGTGGGCAGCCACAGCAGGGTCTCTCCTTGGCAGGAAAGAGGAGCTTCTCTTCGGCCTGGGCTACAGCCTCTTCCTGGGGATGCAGCGGAAGAGGCTGCCTTCCCCAGGTGGAGGAGCATCTCTCCTCTGCTGCTGCTGCTGCTGATGCTGCTGCAGGTGGGCAGCCACAGCAGGGTCTCTCCTTGGCAGGAAAGAGGAGCTTCGCTTCGGCCTGGGCTACAGCCTCTTCCTGGGGATGCAGCGGAAGAGGCTGCCTTCCCCAGCTGGAGGAGCATCTCTCCTCTGCTGCTGCTGCTGCTGATGCTGCAGGTGGGCATCCACAGCAGGGTCTCTCCTTGGCAGGAAAGAGGAGCTTCGCTTCGGCCTGGGCTACAGCCTCTTCCTGGGGAAGCAGCGGAAGAGGCTGCCTTCCCCAGCTGGAGGAGCATCTCTCCTCTGCTGCTGCTGCTGCTGCTGCTGATGCTGCAGGTGGGCAGCCACAGCAGGGTCTCTCCTTGGCAGGACAAAGGAGCTTCGCTTCGGCCGGGGCTTCTGCCTCTTCCTGGTGAAGCAGCGGAAGAGGCTGCCTTCCCCAGGTGGAGGAGCATCTCTCCTCTGCTGCTGCTGCTGCTGCTGCTGCTGCAGGTGGGCAGCCACAGCAGGGTCTCTCCTTGGCAGGAAAGAGGAGCTTCGCTGCGGCCTGGGCTACAGCCTCTTCCTGGGGAAGCAGCGAAAGAGGCTGCCTTCCCCAGCTGGTGGAGCATCTCTCCTCTGCTGCTGATGCTGCAGGGGGGAAGCCACAGCAGGGTCCCTCCTTGGCAGGACAGAGGAGCTTCGCTTCGGCCGGGGCTTCTGCCTCTTCCTGGTGAAGCAGCGGAAGAGGCTGCCTTACCCAGGTGGAGGAGCATCTCTCCTCTGCTGCTGATGCTGCAGGTGGGCAGCCACAGCAGGGTCCCTCCTTGGCAGGACAGAGGAGCTTCTCTTCGGCCTGGGCTTCTGCCTCTTCCTGGGGAAGCAGCGGAAGAGGCTGCCTTACCCAGGTGGAGGAGCATCTCTCCTCTGCTGCTGATGCTGCAGGGGGGCAGCCACAGCAGGGTCTCTCCTTGGCAGGACAGAGGAGCTTCGCTTCGGCCTGGGCTACAGCCTCTTCCTGGGGAAGCAGCGAAAGAGGCTGCCTTCCCCAGGTGGAGGATCATCTCTCCTCTGCTGCTGATGCTGCAGGTGGGCAGCCACAGCAGGGTCTCTCCTTGGCAGGAAAGAGGAGCTTCTCTTCGGCCTGGGCTTCTGCCTCTTCCTGGGGAAGCAGCGGAAGAGGCTGCCTTCCCCAGGTGGAGGAGCATCTCTCCTCTGCTGCTGCTGCTGATGCTGCAGGTGGGCAGCCACAGCAGGGTCTCTCCTTGGCAGGAAAGAGGAGCTTCGCTGCGGCCTGGGCTACAGCCTCTTCCTGGGGAAGCAGCGAAAGAGGCTGCCTTCCCCAGGTGGAGGATCATCTCTCCTCTGCTGCTGATGCTGCAGGTGGGCAGCCACAGCAGGGTCTCTCCTTGGCAGGAAAGAGGAGCTTCGCTTCGGCCGGGGCTTCTGCCTCTTCCTGGTGAAGCAGCGGAAGAGGCTGCCTTCCCCAGCTGGAGGAGCATCTCTCCTCTGCTGCTGCTGCTGCTGATGCTGCAGGTGGGCAGCCACAGCAGGGTCTCTCCTTGGCAGGACAGAGGAGCTTCGCTTCGGCCGGGGCTTCTGCCTCTTCCTGGTGAAGCAGCGGAAGAGGCTGCCTTCCCCAGCTGGAGGAGCATCTCTCCTCTGCTGCTGCTGCTGCTGATGCTGCAGGTGGGCAGCCACAGCAGGGTCTCTCCTTGGCAGGACAGAGGAGCTTCTCTTCGGCCTGGGCTTCTGCCTCTTCCTGGGGAAGCAGCGGAAGAGGCTGCCTTCCCCAGGTGGAGGAGCATCTCTCCTCTGCTGCTGCTGCTGCTGCTGATGCTGCAGGTGGGCAGCCACAGCAGGGTCTCTCCTTGGCAGGAAAGAGGAGCTTCTCTTCGGCCTGGGCTTCTGCCTCTTCCTGGTGAAGCAGCGGAAGAGGCTGCCTTCCCCAGCTGGAGGAGCATCTCTCCTCTGCTGCTGCTGCTGCTGCTGCTGATGCTGCAGGTGGGCAGCCACAGCAGGGTCTCTCCTTGGCAGGACAGAGGAGCTTCGCTTCGGCCGGGGCTTCTGCCTCTTCCTGGTGAAGCAGCGGAAGAGGCTGCCTTCCCCAGCTGGAGGAGCATCTCTCCTCTGCTGCTGCTGCTGCTGATGCTGCAGGTGGGCAGCCACAGCAGGGTCTCTCCTTGGCAGGACAGAGGAGCTTCTCTTCGGCCTGGGCTTCTGCCTCTTCCTGGGGAAGCAGCGGAAGAGGCTGCCTTCCCCAGGTGGAGGAGCATCTCTCCTCTGCTGCTGATGCTGCAGGTGGGCAGCCACAGCAGGGTCTCTCCTTGGCAGGAAAGAGGAGCTTCGCTGCGGCCTGGGCTACAGCCTCTTCCTGGGGAAGCAGCGAAAGAGGCTGCCTTCCCCAGCTGGAGGAGCATCTCTCCTCTGCTGCTGCTGCTGCTGCTGATGCTGCAGGTGGGCAGCCACAGCAGGGTCTCTCCTTGGCAGGAAAGAGGAGCTTCTCTTCGGCCTGGGCTTCTGCCTCTTCCTGGGGAAGCAGCGGAAGAGGCTGCCTTCCCCAGGTGGAGGAGCATCTCTCCTCTGCTGCTGATGCTGCAGGTGGGCAGCCACAGCAGGGTCTCTCCTTGGCAGGAAAGAGGAGCTTCTCTTCGGCCTGGGCTTCTGCCTCTTCCTGGGGAAGCAGCGAAAGAGGCTGCCTTCCCCAGCTGGTGGAGCATCTCTCCTCTGCTGCTGATGCTGCAGGGGGGAAGCCACAGCAGGGTCTCTCCTTGGCAGGACAGAGGAGCTTCGCTTCGGCCTGGGCTTCTGCCTCTTCCTGGGGAAGCAGCGGAAGAGGCTGCCTTCCCCAGGTGGAGGAGCATCTCTCCTCTGCTGCTGCTGCTGATGCTGCAGGTGGGCAGCCACAGCAGGGTCTCTCCTTGGCAGGAAAGAGGAGCTTCGCTTCGGCCTGGGTGTTGGGTTCAAACAACCTGCAACATCATAACAATTCAAAAAGGAAAGAAAGACCAACGGACAAAGGTACCTTTACGAGGAGAGCAGACAGAGATCTACCCAGTAAACAATCTCTCTCCACTCTGGCGCAAATTCTGCTGCCTCCTCTTTTAATAAGTTGATTTGGGTTGTCCCTAAGTTACACATGCGCTGAGCTCTAAGGAGGGGAAACAGATAAAAACACAGCTGCAGCGCTATCAGAAAGCATTTATTACAACATGTCCATCCTTCCACAGTCTTCTCAAATCATCTCTGGACCTGCAAAGCCGTTTCTCACAGATAAACTAACACAGAGCGTCCTTCGATTCATTTTAGACATAGCTAACACAGGTTCTCAGGAGAATGCTGAAAAGACGCAAAGATAAACATTTTCTCCCAAGGGTGTCACCTCCACCTTCCTGTGAAACAGATTTGGACACACACAGACACTTCTGCAAACATGATTAAATCACCTATACATATATAGCAAGGTGATGCATAAAATAAGCAAATATGAGATAACCTATATACATTATTCCAACATAACTCCCCCCTGTTTATCCATATCTGCGCAAACCTAACATCACTATTAGTCAGCCACTTCACAAGATTTCTAACTGTAAGATCATGTTTCCGAGCACAAACACATTTACACTTGGAGGGTGTGTGTTGGAGACACTTACACAGATGGGACACAGCTGGGTCTCTTCAGGTCTAATAGCTGTGGAGATGAGACGATTGCACAAAGAACGCAGGCAAGGAATACAACAGCATCCACACAAGGTCAAGATGGCCATAAATATAGCTATGGACACCAAAGCGGAAGCTACCAATGAGTGGTACTTCCCAAACACATCCAGCCAGGAGTCCCACATGGTGGTATCAACACCGGAATGGTCCTTCATCTTACCATTTAGAGTGCGAAGGCCCTCCTTGGCCTTGGTCAGACTGCTGTCTGCAGCGGTGTTGTTAGGAATGAACGTGCAACACTGTTCACTGAACATGGTGCACACGCCACCCTTTTCAGCCATCAGCATGTTGAGAGCGATCCTGTTCTGGAATGCGATCATAGATGTAACAGAAAGCTGTTCATGCACAGCTTCAAACCCTTCTCGTGTCCAGTTATCTAATTTTTTGGACGTTGTAGTGGATGTAGTTGATCCTGTCCACGCCTTTGACAATCGTACACCACCAACAGAGTAAAGATTCCCAGCCGGCAGCCACCTGATGAACTAATGTACATTCATCTGGTACTCCTTAAGGAACCCCTATGGCGTCTATTTAAGTAGGGTCAGTGTCTGTCAGCCACACTTCCCGCTTATGGCGAGGTTTCCATCTGTGAGGATAAATACCAGACATTTCAGCAACCAAAACGTAAACCGTCATAGGAAACACTGAAAAAGGTAACAGAATTTAGTTTCAAGAGTTGCAAGGTAAAAACAGTAGCAGTATTCTCTGGGTTCAGTGGATTTCCTTTAGCCATTAGTCGTTTTGGGCAAACATTAGTGGGTGGACTTACAGTCCTCCTCTCAGTCGAAAGGGTTGTTCCATTTTCATACCCAGGGGGGCGCAAGTACTGCCAGGTATGCCACACTATAACAATGGTTATGATCACAACAACAATACATTTCACACAAATTTGAAAACCTTGGTTTACCATCTCGACCAACTGTTATTTCTTTTTTCGTCGTCTATATGGGTTGGTGGCTTTACAGGAGGCTTCACTGACTTTCGGGTCTACCCAGACTCTAAACGTCTGAGTCCACCCTATTATCAGACTTTAGCTCACCTTCCACCTTTGAGTTTCCAGTCGAGATTACCTTTTTACAATATAAACAACATGTCAGGTGAACACAGGTGGATCTTCCAGCGAATTTGACTGCAGTAGGAGTGGCCAGCAGTGCCTGGTATGGCCCCTCCCACTTGGGTGAATACCAGTGTGATTTCTTGATGCTTCTTATCAGAACTCAATCACCTGGTTCTAAAAGCTGGTTTTCCTGCTGAGGGGCAAAAGGTTTTTCATTAGTCAAGATGTCTCTTTGTTTTACTAAAATGGCCCTCATATAGTCAGCCAGGTTTGCTTCTTTATTAGTCTCCCATTGGTTTTTAAACTGTGGTAACCTGAAAGGTCTTCCAAAAAGGGTCTCGGCCTTATTGCACTGGTAATGTTAATTTTATGCACAGTTTCACTAAATCTAGACACTGAGTCCAGTGTCCACAATACATTCCTTCAGCCTATTGTTAATTGTACCAGTCATTATGTCTACTAACCCAGCACTTTGCAGGTGGTACGCACAGTGATTCTTTAAGTCAATGTCAAGTCAAGCCAAGTCAACTTTATTTATAAAGCGCTTTTAAAACAGCAGGAGCTGACCAAAAGGCTTAACAGCGCAGAATAAAACAAAACAACAAACTAAAACAAACGGTATAAAATCAAGAAATTAAATAAAAATAAAAAGACCAATAAAAACATCAACTCACACTGAGTTAAACGCCAGAGAGAAAAAGTGAGTTTTTAACTTGGATTTAAAATCATTCAACGAACGGGCCTTCCTAATCTGCATAGGGAGTGCATTCTACAAGCTGGGGCCAGCAACGGCAAATGCTCTGTCCCCCCTGAGTTTCCGCCGTGTCCTTGGCACATCCAGGAGCAGCCGGTCAGCTGATCTAAGTGAGCGGGAAGGGGAATGCAGACGTAGCAGCTCAGAGAGGTAGGGTGGAGCCAGACCACTTATAGACTTAAAAACAAATAAAAGATTTTTTTTTTTTTTTTAACTCTAAAATGGACAGGCAGCCAGAACTGGTGGGATATGCTCTCTCTTCCACGTTCCAGTTAACAAGCGTGCACCAAAGTTCTGCACCAGCTGGAGACGGGACAAGGATGAGTGAGGGGCACCGAAGTAAAGAGAGTTACAGTAATCAATCCGAGTTATAACAAAGGCGTGGATTACTGTCTCAAAGAACTTTCTTGATAAAAACAATTTGACTTTAGCCAGCTGCCTTAACTGAAAGAAGCTGGATCTCACCACCGAACTGATCTGCTTGTCCAAATTTAAAACCAATGTCCATCTTCACTCCTAAATTTACTAGAGTAGATTTAACGGATTGAGTGAGAGAGCCCAGAGCTATTGGGTGTGACTCACTGTCGACACTGGGACCGAAGACAATCACCTCTGTGTTTTCGTCATTGAGGTGGAGAAAATTTAAGAGCCATCCAGATTTGTAATTTCTTCAAGCACTTAATTAAAGGGCTGATGGAGTGGGCATCCTGCTTTGTTATTGTATTAATGTGAAACATAGTTCCTATCCTTTTCATAATTCGATTAACAAAATGAGACCCATTGTCACTATAAATAATAATATATATATATATTTTTTTTTCCAGGTATACCATACTGAAGAATTACATCTTTGCATAATGCTTTGGCTACTGTTATTGCATCAGGATGTTTTGCTGGGAACAATTCAATCCATTTAGAGAATGCATTATCATTACCAGACAGAATTTTGCGTTTTAATTCTATCAAGTCCATGTGTATAACCTGAAACGGATATTGGGGAGTTGGAAACTTCCCTCGTGTTGGTCTAAGATTTCCCTGAGCATTGTGCTTACATGCTCCTATAAAAAATTTTTTGAATAAGAATTAAATCCAATATTTGTTTACCTGTCCCATCATTCCCCCCGTTGACCCATTGGTCACCCCATGGGTCAATATAGCTGCCCATTTAAAAATAGTTTTTTTTATAAAGTAGGTTTGTTTTCTGGTCATACATATATACTATTTAGGAGTTTAGCATTATGTTTGTTCCAGAGCTCTTTTTCAGGTTCCAATCTCCATTGTTGCATTTCTTTAAGTACTTCTTTGTCAACCTCCTCATTTTTCTATGAAGAACCATCTACATAAAGTATTACACCTTTCGTCAGTGGTTGATCTATTAGGTAATTTCTGCTCTGTGCTGCTTTTCTGCTAATTCTTGGCAATCATGCACACTTCCACCATAAGGAAGTGGCAACATTGTAGCAGGGTCCAACTGGGTGCACCATTCTATCGTGAGGTGCGGTTGGAACAGTAATGCGGCCATGCAGGATAAGTGTCCCGCAGGCGACAAAAAAAAAGTTAAGTTCATCTGTAAAAGTAATGCTAAAACTGCATGCGAAACCTTAAGGGTCATTGGGTGGAATAGTACTATTGTTGCACTTACTTCTACTGCCATTGATGCCGCAATTGGTGTCCTAACGCAATGCGGCAGTACACATGCCACACCATTTAATTTTGAAGAGAAATAAGCTACAGGTTTCATTTTGTCTCCATGTTGTTGGACTAAAACTGAGGTCAATAAATTACCTTTGCAGTCTACCATTTATACAAAGTGTTTACTATAATCAGGTAACTCTAAGGCTGTGCTCGACACCATAACCTGTTTAATGTTACCAAAGGCTGTGTCCGCTTCTTGTGTCCAGGTTACAGGGGAATTCATTTTTAAAATTTTGTCATACATCAACTTTTGGAGAGAAACCATTATTTCAGCATAGTTTGGTACCCAGTTCCTGCAATAATTAAACAGACCTAAAAATGACATCATTTGCTTCTTCGTTAGAGAATTTGGTGCTTGCAGAATTGCAGTTTTCCATTCTTCCATAATTGTGCGTCCTGCTGCGCTTAAATATGACAAAGATATTTTACCTGTTCCCTGCACAGCTGTAATTTATTTTTACTGACTTTGTGGCCTTCATCAGCTAAATGTTTTAACAGTGCCACTGAATCCTTCATACAAGTTTTTTTTTCTCTGGTGATGCTATCAGAACATCATCAACATAAATTATTTTTTTTACTTCCCCTGGAGGTTGGAATTTTTGCCATGCTCGCTATCATTTCGCACTAACCTTGGGGTAGTCTGGTGTAAGTGTACCTTTGGCCGTCATATGTGAACACAAACCAGTACTGGCTGTCCTTGTGGACAGGCACAGGAAAGAATGCATTACTGATGTCTACCACTGTGAAGGCGGCTGCATCCGATCCTAACGAGTTCAGTAATGTATAGGGGTCAGGCACACAGGGTGCTCTTTGAATAACTGCATTGTTTACTGCTTGTAAGTCTCATACCATCCTCCAACCAGTGGAGGACGCCTGTTTTTCACTGGAAATATAGGAGTATTACATGGTGAGTCATTGCACTTTATAATTACTCCTGCAGCTATTAAATCTGAAATTACTGGTTTAATACATTCTTGTGCATCTGGTCTTAAAGGGTATTGTCGAACACATGGTGTATATTGTTTTTGGTCTAATCTGAACTGGTAAAGCGCCTTTAATTAACCCTACATCTGTGGGTCCTTTAGACCACAGAGTGTCAGGGAGATCCTTTAACAGATCTTCCTCCTCCTCAGTTAATGCTAATAATCATCTGGCCCAATCCTTTAGTTTTTCTTCCAAATGTACATCCATTTTAAAAGAAGTTGTCCAAACAAAGCCACTCGAGTCAGTCCAGTTGAGGGACTTCCCTGGATGTGGGGTGATAGTGTTGGAATCAGTCATCAGCACTTTCCCCCATCCTAACCATATTCCCCAGATCCTGCCACTGCTGATTGTGCCCATTCAGCATGAAGACATGCCAAAGGTGATTTAAAATTCAACATGTTTTCCCCCATTTTTGCAGCTACAGCTGCACTGCATACAATTATGTAAAAGTAATTTTAGTTGCACTAACTCTAACTGAGAAATACACACGATTTCACCATTTGAGCTTTCACTGAAACTCGCGTGGCTGCAGGCTTTGCTCCTGGAATTTGTTCTTTGATAGCTGTCCTACATGCACCATCGTCATACAAAAAAATCATCACATTCCCATTTATCCTTAATTTAATTTCTGGTTTAACATCTGCATATGGCAATAAATCCTAGAACTTCATCAACACCTCATCATCTCCATCTGACTCATCATTCTGCTTTTCAGGGAGTCCTGCATTAAAAAATGCAAAGCTCCCTGTCCCCTGGCCTCGTCATGCTTTTTCCTTCTGCTGCTGCTGCTGATGCTGCTGCAGGTGGGCAGCCACAGCAGGGTCTCTCCTTGGCAGGAAAGAGGAGCTTCTCTTCGGCCTGGGCTACAGCCTCTTCCTGGGGAAGCAGCGGAAGAGGCTGCCTTCCCCAGCTGGAGGAGCATCTCTCCTCTGCTGCTGCTGCTGCTGCTGCTGATGCTGCAGGTGGGCAGCCACAGCAGGGTCTCTCCTTGGCAGGACTGAGGAGCTTCGCTTCGGCCGGGGCTTCTGCCTCTTCCTGGTGAAGCAGCGGAAGAGGCTGCCTTACCCAGGTGGAGGAGCATCTCTCCTCTGCTGCTGATGCTGCAGGTGGGCAGCCACAGCAGGGTCTCTCCTTGGCAGGAAAGAGGAGCTTCTCTTCGGCCTGGGCTACAGCCTCTTCCTGGGGATGCAGCGGAAGAGGCTGCCTTCCCCAGGTGGAGGAGCATCTCTCCTCTGCTGCTGCTGCTGCTGATGCTGCTGCAGGTGGGCAGCCACAGCAGGGTCTCTCCTTGGCAGGAAAGAGGAGCTTCGCTTCGGCCTGGGCTACAGCCTCTTCCTGGGGATGCAGCGGAAGAGGCTGCCTTCCCCAGCTGGAGGAGCATCTCTCCTCTGCTGCTGCTGCTGCTGATGCTGCAGGTGGGCATCCACAGCAGGGTCTCTCCTTGGCAGGAAAGAGGAGCTTCGCTTCGGCCTGGGCTACAGCCTCTTCCTGGGGAAGCAGCGGAAGAGGCTGCCTTCCCCAGCTGGAGGAGCATCTCTCCTCTGCTGCTGCTGCTGCTGCTGCTGATGCTGCAGGTGGGCAGCCACAGCAGGGTCTCTCCTTGGCAGGACAAAGGAGCTTCGCTTCGGCCGGGGCTTCTGCCTCTTCCTGGTGAAGCAGCGGAAGAGGCTGCCTTCCCCAGGTGGAGGAGCATCTCTCCTCTGCTGCTGCTGCTGCTGCTGATGCTGCAGGTGGGCAGCCACAGCAGGGTCTCTCCTTGGCAGGAAAGAGGAGCTTCGCT
Source organism: Oryzias latipes (assembly GCF_053564925.1). Lineage (NCBI taxonomy): Eukaryota > Metazoa > Chordata > Actinopteri > Beloniformes > Adrianichthyidae > Oryzias > Oryzias latipes. The sequence goes on from NC_136259.1 coordinate 27,605,799, forward strand.
GCGGCCTGGGCTACAGCCTCTTCCTGGGGAAGCAGCGAAAGAGGCTGCCTTCCCCAGCTGGTGGAGCATCTCTCCTCTGCTGCTGATGCTGCAGGTGGGCAGCCACAGCAGGGTCTCTCCTTGGCAGGACAGAGGAGCTTCGCTTCGGCCGGGGCTTCTGCCTCTTCCTGGTGAAGCAGCGGAAGAGGCTGCCTTCCCCAGGTGGAGGAGCATCTCTCCTCTGCTGCTGCTGCTGCTGCTGATGCTGCTGCAGGTGGGCAGCCACAGCAGGGTCTCTCCTTGGCAGGAAAGAGGAGCTTCTCTTCGGCCTGGGCTACAGCCTCTTCCTGGGGAAGCAGCGGAAGAGGCTGCCTTACCCAGGTGGAGGAGCATCTCTCCTCTGCTGCTGATGCTGCAGGTGGGCAGCCACAGCAGGGTCTCTCCTTGGCAGGAAAGAGGAGCTTCTCTTCGGCCTGGGCTACAGCCTCTTCCTGGGGAAGCAGCGGAAGAGGCTGCCTTCCCCAGGTGGAGGAGCATCTCTCCTCTGCTGCTGCTGCTGCTGCTGATGCTGCTGCAGGTGGGCAGCCACAGCAGGGTCTCTCCTTGGCAGGAAAGAGGAGCTTCGCTTCGGCCTGGGCTACAGCCTCTTCCTGGGGAAGCAGCGGAAGAGGCTGCCTTCCCCAGCTGGAGGAGCATCTCTCCTCTGCTGCTGCTGCTGCTGATGCTGCAGGTGGGCAGCCACAGCAGGGTCTCTCCTTGGCAGGACAGAGGAGCTTCTCTTCGGCCTGGGCTTCTGCCTCTTCCTGGTGAAGCAGCGGAAGAGGCTGCCTTCCCCAGCTGGAGGAGCATCTCTCCTCTGCTGCTGCTGCTGCTGATGCTGCAGGTGGGCAGCCACAGCAGGGTCTCTCCTTGGCAGGAAAGAGGAGCTTCTCTTCGGCCTGGGCTTCTGCCTCTTCCTGGTGAAGCAGCGGAAGAGGCTGCCTTCCCCAGGTGGAGGAGCATCTCTCCTCTGCTGCTGATGCTGCAGGTGGGCAGCCACAGCAGGGTCTCTCCTTGGCAGGAAAGAGGAGCTTCGCTTCGGCCTGGGCTACAGCCTCTTCCTGGGGAAGCAGCGGAAGAGGCTGCCTTCCCCAGCTGGAGGAGCATCTCTCCTCTGCTGCTGCTGCTGCTGCTGCTGCTGCTGATGCTGCAGGTGGGCAGCCACAGCAGGGTCTCTCCTTGGCAGGACAGAGGAGCTTCGCTTCGGCCTGGGCTTCTGCCTCTTCCTGGTGAAGCAGCGGAAGAGGCTGCCTTACCCAGGTGGAGGAGCATCTCTCCTCTGCTGCTGATGCTGCAGGTGGGCAGCCACAGCAGGGTCTCTCCTTGGCAGGAAAGAGGAGCTTCTCTTCGGCCTGGGCTACAGCCTCTTCCTGGGGATGCAGCGGAAGAGGCTGCCTTCCCCAGGTGGAGGAGCATCTCTCCTCTGCTGCTGCTGCTGCTGATGCTGCTGCAGGTGGGCAGCCACAGCAGGGTCTCTCCTTGGCAGGAAAGAGGAGCTTCGCTTCGGCCTGGGCTACAGCCTCTTCCTGGGGAAGCAGCGGAAGAGGCTGCCTTCCCCAGCTGGAGGAGCATCTCTCCTCTGCTGCTGCTGCTGCTGATGCTGCAGGTGGGCAGCCACAGCAGGGTCTCTCCTTGGCAGGACAGAGGAGCTTCGCTTCGGCCGGGGCTTCTGCCTCTTCCTGGTGAAGCAGCGGAAGAGGCTGCCTTACCCAGGTGGAGGAGCATCTCTCCTCTGCTGCTGATGCTGCAGGGGGGCAGCCACAGCAGGGTCTCTCCTTGGCAGGACAGAGGAGCTTCGCTTCGGCCGGGGCTTCTGCCTCTTCCTTGTGAAGCAGCGGAAGAGGCTGCCTTACCCAGGTGGAGGAGCATCTCTCCTCTGCTGCTGATGCTGCAGGTGGGCAGCCACAGCAGGGTCTCTCCTTGGCAGGAAAGAGGAGCTTCTCTTCGGCCTGGGCTTCTGCCTCTTCCTGGGGAAGCAGCGGAAGAGGCTGCCTTCCCCAGGTGGAGGAGCATCTCTCCTCTGCTGCTGCTGCTGCTGCTGCTGATGCTGCAGGTGGGCAGCCACAGCAGGGTCTCTCCTTGGCAGGACAGAGGAGCTTCGCTTCGGCCTGGGCTTCTGCCTCTTCCTGGGGAAGCAGCGGAAGAGGCTGCCTTACCCAGGTGGAGGAGCATCTCTCCTCTGCTGCTGATGCTGCAGGGGGGCAGCCACAGCAGGGTCTCTCCTTGGCAGGACAGAGGAGCTTCGCTTCGGCCTGGGCTTCTGCCTCTTCCTGGGGAAGCAGCGGAAGAGGCTGCCTTACCCAGGTGGAGGAGCATCTCTCCTCTGCTGCTGATGCTGCAGGTGGGCAGCCACAGCAGGGTCTCTCCTTGGCAGAACAGAGGAGCTTCGCTTCGGCCGGGGCTTCTGCCTCTTCCTGGTGAAGCAGCGGAAGAGGCTGCCTTACCCAGGTGGAGGAGCATCTCTCCTCTGCTGCTGATGCTGCAGGTGGGCAGCCACAGCAGGGTCTCTCCTTGGCAGGAAAGAGGAGCTTCTCTTCGGCCTGGGCTACAGCCTCTTCCTGGGGATGCAGCGGAAGAGGCTGCCTTCCCCAGGTGGAGGAGCATCTCTCCTCTGCTGCTGCTGCTGCTGATGCTGCTGCAGGTGGGCAGCCACAGCAGGGTCTCTCCTTGGCAGGAAAGAGGAGCTTCGCTTCGGCCTGGGCTTCTGCCTCTTCCTGGGGAAGCAGCGGAAGAGGCTGCCTTCCCCAGCTGGAGGAGCATCTCTCCTCTGCTGCTGCTGCTGCTGATGCTGCAGGTGGGCAGCCACAGCAGGGTCTCTCCTTGGCAGAACAGAGGAGCTTCGCTTCGGCCGGGGCTTCTGCCTCTTCCTGGTGAAGCAGCGGAAGAGGCTGCCTTACCCAGGTGGAGGAGCATCTCTCCTCTGCTGCTGATGCTGCAGGTGGGCAGCCACAGCAGGGTCTCTCCTTGGCAGGAAAGAGGAGCTTCTCTTCGGCCTGGGCTACAGCCTCTTCCTGGGGATGCAGCGGAAGAGGCTGCCTTCCCCAGGTGGAGGAGCATCTCTCCTCTGCTGCTGATGCTGCTGATGCTGCAGGTGGGCAGCCACAGCAGGGTCTCTCCTTGGCAGGAAAGAGGAGCTTCTCTTCGGCCTGGGCTTCTGCCTCTTCCTGGGGAAGCAGCGGAAGAGGCTGCCTTCCCCAGGTGGAGGAGCATCTCTCCTCTGCTGCTGCTGCTGATGCTGCAGGTGGGCAGCCACAGCAGGGTCTCTCCTTGGCAGGAAAGAGGAGCTTCTCTTCGGCCTGGGCTACAGCCTCTTCCTGGGGATGCAGCGGAAGAGGCTGCCTTCCCCAGGTGGAGGAGCATCTCTCCTCTGCTGCTGCTGCTGCTGATGCTGCAGGTGGGCAGCCACAGCAGGGTCTCTCCTTGGCAGGACAGAGGAGCTTCGCTTCGGCCGGGGCTTCTGCCTCTTCCTGGTGAAGCAGCGGAAGAGGCTGCCTTACCCAGGTGGAGGAGCATCTCTCCTCTGCTGCTGATGCTGCAGGTGGGCAGCCACAGCAGGGTCTCTCCTTGGCAGGAAAGAGGAGCTTCTCTTCGGCCTGGGCTACAGCCTCTTCCTGGGGATGCAGCGGAAGAGGCTGCCTTCCCCAGGTGGAGGAGCATCTCTCCTCTGCTGCTGATGCTGCTGATGCTGCAGGTGGGCAGCCACAGCAGGGTCTCTCCTTGGCAGGAAAGAGGAGCTTCTCTTCGGCCTGGGCTTCTGCCTCTTCCTGGGGAAGCAGCGAAAGAGGCTGCCTTCCCCAGGTGGAGGATCATCTCTCCTCTGCTGCTGATGCTGCAGGTGGGCAGCCACAGCAGGGTCTCTCCTTGGCAGGAAAGAGGAGCTTCTCTTCGGCCTTGGCTACAGCCTCTTCCTGGGGATGCAGCGGAAGAGGCTGCCTTCCCCAGGTGGAGGAGCATCTCTCCTCTGCTGCTGCTGCTGCTGATGCTGCTGCAGGTGGGCAGCCACAGCAGGGTCTCTCCTTGGCAGGAAAGAGGAGCTTCGCTTCGGCCTGGGCTTCTGCCTCTTCCTGGGGAAGCAGCGGAAGAGGCTGCCTTCCCCAGCTGGAGGAGCATCTCTCCTCTGCTGCTGCTGCTGCTGATGCTGCAGGTGGGCAGCCACAGCAGGGTCTCTCCTTGGCAGGACAGAGGAGCTTCGCTTCAGCCGGGGCTTCTGCCTCTTCCTGGTGAAGCAGCGGAAGAGGCTGCCTTACCCAGGTGGAGGAGCATCTCTCCTCTGCTGCTGAAGTTGCAGGTGGGCAGCCACAGCAGGGTCTCTCCTTGGCAGGAAAGAGGAGCTTCTCTTCGGCCTGGGCTACAGCCTCTTCCTGGGGATGCAGCGGAAGAGGCTGCCTTCCCCAGGTGGAGGAGCATCTCTCCTCTGCTGCTGATGCTGCTGATGCTGCAGGTGGGCAGCCACAGCAGGGTCTCTCCTTGGCAGGAAAGAGGAGCTTCTCTTCGGCCTGGGCTTCTGCCTCTTCCTGGGGAAGCAGCGGAAGAGGCTGCCTTCCCCAGGTGGAGGAGCATCTCTCCTCTGCTGCTGATGCTGCAGGTGGGCAGCCACAGCAGGGTCTCTCCTTGGCAGGAAAGAGGAGCTTCGCTGTGGCCTGGGCTACAGCCTCTTCCTGGGGAAGCAGCGAAAGAGGCTGCCTTCCCCAGCTGGTGGAGCATCTCTCCTCTGCTGCTGATGCTGCAGGGGGGAAGCCACAGCAGGGTCCCTCCTTGGCAGGACAGAGGAGCTTCGCTTCGGCCGGGGCTTCTGCCTCTTCCTGGTGAAGCAGCGGAAGAGGCTGCCTTACCCAGGTGGAGGAGCATCTCTCCTCTGCTGCTGATGCTGCAGGTGGGCAGCCACAGCAGGGTCTCTCCTTGGCAGGACAGAGGAGCTTCGCTTCGGCCTGGGCTTCTGCCTCTTCCTGGGGAAGCAGCGGAAGAGGCTGCCTTCCCCAGGTGGAGGAGCATCTCTCCTCTGCTGCTGCTGCTGATGCTGCAGGTGGGCAGCCACAGCAGGGTCTCTCCTTGGCAGGAAAGAGGAGCTTCGCTGCGGCCTGGGCTACAGCCTCTTCCTGGGGAAGCAGCAAAAGAGGCTGCCTTCCCCAGCTGGTGGAGCATCTCTCCTCTGCTGCTGATGCTTCAGGTGGGCAGCCACAGCAGGGTCTCTCCTTGGCAGGAAAGAGGAGCTTCGCTTCGGCCTGGGCTACAGCCTCTTCCTGGGGAAGCAGCGGAAGAGGCTGCCTTCCCCAGCTGGAGGAGCATCTCTCCTCTGCTGCTGCTGCTGCTGCTGCTGATGCTGCAGGTGGGCAGCCACAGCAGGGTCTCTCCTTGGCAGGACTGAGGAGCTTCGCTTCGGCCGGGGCTTCTGCCTCTTCCTGGTGAAGCAGCGGAAGAGGCTGCCTTACCCAGGTGGAGGAGCATCTCTCCTCTGCTGCTGATGCTGCAGGTGGGCAGCCACAGCAGGGTCTCTCCTTGGCAGGAAAGAGGAGCTTCTCTTCGGCCTGGGCTACAGCCTCTTCCTGGGGATGCAGCGGAAGAGGCTGCCTTCCCCAGGTGGAGGAGCATCTCTCCTCTGCTGCTGCTGCTGCTGATGCTGCTGCAGGTGGGCAGCCACAGCAGGGTCTCTCCTTGGCAGGAAAGAGGAGCTTCGCTTCGGCCTGGGCTACAGCCTCTTCCTGGGGATGCAGCGGAAGAGGCTGCCTTCCCCAGCTGGAGGAGCATCTCTCCTCTGCTGCTGCTGCTGCTGATGCTGCAGGTGGGCATCCACAGCAGGGTCTCTCCTTGGCAGGAAAGAGGAGCTTCGCTTCGGCCTGGGCTACAGCCTCTTCCTGGGGAAGCAGCGGAAGAGGCTGCCTTCCCCAGCTGGAGGAGCATCTCTCCTCTGCTGCTGCTGCTGCTGCTGCTGATGCTGCAGGTGGGCAGCCACAGCAGGGTCTCTCCTTGGCAGGACAAAGGAGCTTCGCTTCGGCCGGGGCTTCTGCCTCTTCCTGGTGAAGCAGCGGAAGAGGCTGCCTTCCCCAGGTGGAGGAGCATCTCTCCTCTGCTGCTGCTGCTGCTGCTGCTGCTGCAGGTGGGCAGCCACAGCAGGGTCTCTCCTTGGCAGGAAAGAGGAGCTTCGCTGCGGCCTGGGCTACAGCCTCTTCCTGGGGAAGCAGCGAAAGAGGCTGCCTTCCCCAGCTGGTGGAGCATCTCTCCTCTGCTGCTGATGCTGCAGGGGGGAAGCCACAGCAGGGTCCCTCCTTGGCAGGACAGAGGAGCTTCGCTTCGGCCGGGGCTTCTGCCTCTTCCTGGTGAAGCAGCGGAAGAGGCTGCCTTACCCAGGTGGAGGAGCATCTCTCCTCTGCTGCTGATGCTGCAGGTGGGCAGCCACAGCAGGGTCCCTCCTTGGCAGGACAGAGGAGCTTCTCTTCGGCCTGGGCTTCTGCCTCTTCCTGGGGAAGCAGCGGAAGAGGCTGCCTTACCCAGGTGGAGGAGCATCTCTCCTCTGCTGCTGATGCTGCAGGGGGGCAGCCACAGCAGGGTCTCTCCTTGGCAGGACAGAGGAGCTTCGCTTCGGCCGGGGCTTCTGCCTCTTCCTGGTGAAGCAGCGGAAGAGGCTGCCTTACCCAGGTGGAGGAGCATCTCTCCTCTGCTGCTGATGCTACAGGTGGGCAGCCACAGCAGGGTCTCTCCTTGGCAGGAAAGAGGAGCTTCTCTTCGGCCTGGGCTACAGCCTCTTCCTGGGGAAGCAGCGGAAGAGGCTGCCTTCCCCAGGTGGAGGAGCATCTCTCCTCTGCTGCTGCTGCTGCTGATGCTGCTGCAGGTGGGCAGCCACAGCAGGGTCTCTCCTTGGCAGGAAAGAGGAGCTTCGCTTCGGCCTGGGCTACAGCCTCTTCCTGGGGAAGCAGCGGAAGAGGCTGCCTTCCCCAGCTGGAGGAGCATCTCTCCTCTGCTGCTGCTGCTGCTGCTGATGCTGCAGGTGGGCAGCCACAGCAGGGTCTCTCCTTGGCAGGACAGAGGAGCTTCTCTTCGGCCTGGGCTTCTGCCTCTTCCTGGTGAAGCAGCGGAAGAGGCTGCCTTCCCCAGCTGGAGGAGCATCTCTCCTCTGCTGCTGCTGCTGCTGATGCTGCAGGTGGGCAGCCACAGCAGGGTCTCTCCTTGGCAGGAAAGAGGAGCTTCTCTTCGGCCTGGGCTTCTGCCTCTTCCTGGTGAAGCAGCGGAAGAGGCTGCCTTCCCCAGGTGGAGGAGCATCTCTCCTCTGCTGCTGCTGCTGATGCTGCAGGTGGGCAGCCACAGCAGGGTCTCTCCTTGGCAGGAAAGAGGAGCTTCGCTTCGGCCTGGGCTACAGCCTCTTCCTGGGGAAGCAGCGGAAGAGGCTGCCTTCCCCAGCTGGAGGAGCATCTCTCCTCTGCTGCTGCTGCTGCTGCTGCTGCTGCTGATGCTGCAGGTGGGCAGCCACAGCAGGGTCTCTCCTTGGCAGGAAAGAGGAGCTTCTCTTCGGCCTGGGCTACAGCCTCTTCCTGGGGATGCAGCGGAAGATGCTGCCTTCCCCAGGTGGAGGAGCATCTCTCCTCTGCTGCTGCTGCTGCTGATGCTGCTGCAGGTGGGCAGCCACAGCAGGGTCTCTCCTTGGCAGGAAAGAGGAGCTTCGCTTCGGCCTGGGCTACAGCCTCTTCCTGGGGAAGCAGCGGAAGAGGCTGCCTTCCCCAGCTGGAGGAGCATCTCTCCTCTGCTGCTGCTGCTGCTGCTGCTGATGCTGCAGGTGGGCAGCCACAGCAGGGTCTCTCCTTGGCAGGACAGAGGAGCTTCGCTTCGGCCGGGGCTTCTGCCTCTTCCTGGTGAAGCAGCGGAAGAGGCTGCCTTACCCAGGTGGAGGAGCATCTCTCCTCTGCTGCTGATGCTGCAGGGGGGCAGCCACAGCAGGGTCTCTCCTTGGCAGGACAGAGGAGCTTCGCTTCGGCCGGGGCTTCTGCCTCTTCCTTGTGAAGCAGCGGAAGAGGCTGCCTTACCCAGGTGGAGGAGCATCTCTCCTCTGCTGCTGATGCTGCAGGTGGGCAGCCACAGCAGGGTCTCTCCTTGGCAGGAAAGAGGAGCTTCTCTTCGGCCTGGGCTTCTGCCTCTTCCTGGGGAAGCAGCGGAAGAGGCTGCCTTCCCCAGGTGGAGGAGCATCTCTCCTCTGCTGCTGCTGCTGCTGCTGCTGATGCTGCAGGTGGGCAGCCACAGCAGGGTCTCTCCTTGGCAGGACAGAGGAGCTTCTCTTCGGCCTGGGCTTCTGCCTCTTCCTGGTGAAGCAGCGGAAGAGGCTGCCTTCCCCAGCTGGAGGAGCATCTCTCCTCTCCTCTGCTGCTGCTGCTGCTGATGCTGCAGGTGGGCAGCCACAGCAGGGTCTCTCCTTGGCAGGAAAGAGGAGCTTCTCTTCGGCCTGGGCTTCTGCCTCTTCCTGGTGAAGCAGCGGAAGAGGCTGCCTTACCCAGGTGGAGGAGCATCTCTCCTCTGCTGCTGATGCTGCAGGTGGGCAGCCACAGCAGGGTCTCTCCTTGGCAGGAAAGAGGAGCTTCTCTTCGGCCTGGGCTTCTGCCTCTTCCTGGGGAAGCAGCGGAAGAGGCTGCCTTACCCAGGTGGAGGAGCATCTCTCCTCTGCTGCTGATGCTGCAGGGGGGCAGCCACAGCAGGGTCTCTCCTTGGCAGGACAGAGGAGCTTCGCTTCGGCCTGGGCTTCTGCCTCTTCCTGGGGAAGCAGCGGAAGAGGCTGCCTTACCCAGGTGGAGGAGCATCTCTCCTCTGCTGCTGATGCTGCAGGGGGGCAGCCACAGCAGGGTCTCTCCTTGGCAGGAAAGAGGAGCTTCGCTTCGGCCTGGGCTACAGCCTCTTCCTGGGGAAGCAGCGGAAGAGGCTGCCTTCCCCAGCTGGAGGAGCATCTCTCCTCTGCTGCTGCTGCTGCTGCTGCTGCTGCTGATGCTGCAGGTGGGCAGCCACAGCAGGGTCTCTCCTTGGCAGGACAGAGGAGCTTCGCTTCGGCCTGGGCTTCTGCCTCTTCCTGGTGAAGCAGCGGAAGAGGCTGCCTTACCCAGGTGGAGGAGCATCTCTCCTCTGCTGCTGATGCTGCAGGTGGGCAGCCACAGCAGGGTCTCTCCTTGGCAGGAAAGAGGAGCTTCTCTTCGGCCTGGGCTACAGCCTCTTCCTGGGGATGCAGCGGAAGAGGCTGCCTTCCCCAGGTGGAGGAGCATCTCTCCTCTGCTGCTGCTGCTGCTGATGCTGCTGCAGGTGGGCAGCCACAGCAGGGTCTCTCCTTGGCAGGAAAGAGGAGCTTCGCTTCGGCCTGGGCTACAGCCTCTTCCTGGGGAAGCAGCGGAAGAGGCTGCCTTCCCCAGCTGGAGGAGCATCTCTCCTCTGCTGCTGCTGCTGCTGATGCTGCAGGTGGGCAGCCACAGCAGGGTCTCTCCTTGGCAGGAAAGAGGAGCTTCGCTTCGGCCTGGGCTACAGCCTCTTCCTGGGGAAGCAGCGGAAGAGGCTGCCTTCCCCAGCTGGAGGAGCATCTCTCCTCTGCTGCTGCTGCTGCTGATGCTGCAGGTGGGCAGCCACAGCAGGGTCTCTCCTTGGCAGGAAAGAGGAGCTTCGCTTCGGCCTGGGCTACAGCCTCTTCCTGGGGAAGCAGCGGAAGAGGCTGCCTTCCCCAGCTGGAGGAGCATCTCTCCTCTGCTGCTGCTGCTGATGCTGCAGGTGGGCAGCCACAGCAGGGTCTCTCCTTGGCAGGAAAGAGGAGCTTCGCTGCGGCCTGGGCTACAGCCTCTTCCTGGGGAAGCAGCAAAAGAGGCTGCCTTCCCCAGCTGGTGGAGCATCTCTCCTCTGCTGCTGATGCTGCAGGGGGGAAGCCACAGCAGGGTCCCTCCTTGGCAGGACAGAGGAGCTTCGCTTCGGCCGGGGCTTCTGCCTCTTCCTGGTGAAGCAGCGGAAGAGGCTGCCTTCCCCAGGTGGAGGAGCATCTCTCCTCTGCTGCTGCTGCTGATGCTGCAGGTGGGCAGCCACAGCAGGGTCTCTCCTTGGCAGGAAAGAGGAGCTTCGCTGCGGCCTGGGCTACAGCCTCTTCCTGGGGAAGCAGCAAAAGAGGCTGCCTTCCCCAGCTGGTGGAGCATCTCTCCTCTGCTGCTGATGCTGCAGGTGGGCAGCCACAGCAGGGTCTCTCCTTGGCAGGAAAGAGGAGCTTCGCTTCGGCCTGGGCTACAGCCTCTTCCTGGGGAAGCAGCGGAAGAGGCTGCCTTCCCCAGCTGGAGGAGCATCTCTCCTCTGCTGCTGCTGCTGCTGCTGCTGATGCTGCAGGTGGGCAGCCACAGCAGGGTCTCTCCTTGGCAGGACAAAGGAGCTTCGCTTCGGCCGGGGCTTCTGCCTCTTCCTGGTGAAGCAGCGGAAGAGGCCTCCTTACCCAGGTGGAGGAGCATCTCTCCTCTGCTGCTGCTGCTGCTGCTGCTGATGCTGCAGGTGGGCAGCCACAGCAGGGTCTCTCCTTGGCAGGACAGAGGAGCTTCGCTTCGGCCTGGGCTTCTGCCTCTTCCTGGGGAAGCAGCGGAAGAGGCTGCCTTACCCAGGTGGAGGAGCATCTCTCCTCTGCTGCTGATGCTGCAGGTGGGCAGCCACAGCAGGGTCTCTCCTTGGCAGGAAAGAGGAGCTTCTCTTCGGCCTGGGCTACAGCCTCTTCCTGGGGATGCAGCGGAAGAGGCTGCCTTCCCCAGGTGGAGGAGCATCTCTCCTCTGCTGCTGCTGCTGCTGATGCTGCTGCAGGTGGGCAGCCACAGCAGGGTCTCTCCTTGGCAGGAAAGAGGAGCTTCGCTTCGGCCTGGGCTTCTGCCTCTTCCTGGGGAAGCAGCGGAAGAGGCTGCCTTCCCCAGCTGGAGGAGCATCTCTCCTCTGCTGCTGCTGCTGCTGATGCTGCAGGTGGGCAGCCACAGCAGGGTCTCTCCTTGGCAGGACAGAGGAGCTTCGCTTCGGCCGGGGCTTCTGCCTCTTCCTGGTGAAGCAGCGGAAGAGGCTGCCTTACCCAGGTGGAGGAGCATCTCTCCTCTGCTGCTGATGCTGCAGGTGGGCAGCCACAGCAGGGTCTCTCCTTGGCAGGAAAGAGGAGCTTCTCTTCGGCCTGGGCTACAGCCTCTTCCTGGGGATGCAGCGGAAGAGGCTGCCTTCCCCAGGTGGAGGAGCATCTCTCCTCTGCTGCTGCTGCTGCTGATGCTGCAGGTGGGCAGCCACAGCAGGGTCTCTCCTTGGCAGGAAAGAGGAGCTTCTCTTCGGCCTGGGCTTCTGCCTCTTCCTGGTGAAGCAGCGGAAGAGGCTGCCTTCCCCAGCTGGAGGAGCATCTCTCCTCTGCTGCTGCTGCTGCTGCTGCTGATGCTGCAGGTGGGCAGCCACAGCAGGGTCTCTCCTTGGCAGGACAGAGGAGCTTCGCTTCGGCCGGGGCTTCTGCCTCTTCCTGGTGAAGCAGCGGAAGAGGCTGCCTTACCCAGGTGGAGGAGCATCTCTCCTCTGCTGCTGATGCTGCAGGTGGGCAGCCACAGCAGGGTCTCTCCTTGGCAGGAAAGAGGAGCTTCTCTTCGGCCTGGGCTTCTGCCTCTTCCTGGGGAAGCAGCGGAAGAGGCTGCCTTCCCCAGGTGGAGGAGCATCTCTCCTCTGCTGCTGCTGCTGCTGCTGCTGATGCTGCAGGTGGGCAGCCACAGCAGGGTCTCTCCTTGGCAGGACAGAGGAGCTTCGCTTCGGCCGGGGCTTCTGCCTCTTCCTGGTGAAGCAGCGGAAGAGGCTGCCTTACCCAGGTGGAGGAGCATCTCTCCTCTGCTGCTGATGCTGCAGGGGGGCAGCCACAGCAGGGTCTCTCCTTGGCAGGACAGAGGAGCTTCGCTTCGGCCTGGGCTTCTGCCTCTTCCTGGGGAAGCAGCGGAAGAGGCTGCCTTACCCAGGTGGAGGAGCATCTCTCCTCTGCTGCTGATGCTGCAGGGGGGCAGCCACAGCAGGGTCTCTCCTTGGCAGAACAGAGGAGCTTCGCTTCGGCCTGGGCTTCTGCCTCTTCCTGGGGAAGCAGCGGAAGAGGCTGCCTTACCCAGGTGGAGGAGCATCTCTCCTCTGCTGCTGATGCTGCAGGTGGGCAGCCACAGCAGGGTCTCTCCTTGGCAGGAAAGAGGAGCTTCTCTTCGGCCTGGGCTACAGCCTCTTCCTGGGGATGCAGCGGAAGAGGCTGTCTTCCCCAGGTGGAGGAGCATCTCTCCTCTGCTGCTGCTGCTGCTGATGCTGCTGCAGGTGGGCAGCCACAGCAGGGTCTCTCCTTGGCAGGAAAGAGGAGCTTCGCTTCGGCCTGGGCTTCTGCCTCTTCCTGGGGAAGCAGCGGAAGAGGCTGCCTTCCCCAGCTGGAGGAGCATCTCTCCTCTGCTGCTGCTGCTGCTGATGCTGCAGGTGGGCAGCCACAGCAGGGTCTCTCCTTGGCAGGACAGAGGAGCTTCGCTTCGGCCGGGGCTTCTGCCTCTTCCTGGTGAAGCAGCGGAAGAGGCTGCCTTACCCAGGTGGAGGAGCATCTCTCCTCTGCTGCTGATGCTGCAGGTGGGCAGCCACAGCAGGGTCTCTCCTTGGCAGGAAAGAGGAGCTTCTCTTCGGCCTGGGCTACAGCCTCTTCCTGGGGATGCAGCGGAAGAGGCTGCCTTCCCCAGGTGGAGGAGCATCTCTCCTCTGCTGCTGATGCTGCTGATGCTGCAGGTGGGCAGCCACAGCAGGGTCTCTCCTTGGCAGGAAAGAGGAGCTTCTCTTCGGCCTGGGCTTCTGCCTCTTCCTGGGGAAGCAGCGGAAGAGGCTGCCTTCCCCAGGTGGAGGAGCATCTCTCCTCTGCTGCTGCTGCTGATGCTGCAGGTGGGCAGCCACAGCAGGGTCTCTCCTTGGCAGGAAAGAGGAGCTTCGCTGCGGCCTGGGCTACAGCCTCTTCCTGGGGAAGCAGCGAAAGAGGCTGCCTTCCCCAGGTGGAGGATCATCTCTCCTCTGCTGCTGATGCTGCAGGTGGGCAGCCACAGCAGGGTCTCTCCTTGGCAGGAAAGAGGAGCTTCTCTTCGGCCTGGGCTACAGCCTCTTCCTGGGGATGCAGCGGAAGAGGCTGCCTTCCCCAGGTGGAGGAGCATCTCTCCTCTGCTGCTGATGCTGCAGGGGGGAAGCCACAGCAGGGTCTCTCCTTGGCAGGACAGAGGAGCTTCGCTTCGGCCGGGGCTTCTGCCTCTTCCTGGTGAAGCAGCGGAAGAGGCTGCCTTCCCCAGCTGGAGGAGCATCTCTCCTCTGCTGCTGCTGCTGCTGATGCTGCAGGTGGGCAGCCACAGCAGGGTCTCTCCTTGGCAGGACAGAGGAGCTTCGCTTCGGCCGGGGCTTCTGCCTCTTCCTGGTGAAGCAGCGGAAGAGGCTGCCTTACCCAGGTGGAGGAGCATCTCTCCTCTGCTGCTGAAGTTGCAGGTGGGCAGCCACAGCAGGGTCTCTCCTTGGCAGGAAAGAGGAGCTTCTCTTCGGCCTGGGCTACAGCCTCTTCCTGGGGATGCAGCGGAAGAGGCTGCCTTCCCCAGGTGGAGGAGCATCTCTCCTCTGCTGCTGATGCTGCTGATGCTGCAGGTGGGCAGCCACAGCAGGGTCTCTCCTTGGCAGGAAAGAGGAGCTTCTCTTCGGCCTGGGCTTCTGCCTCTTCCTGGGGAAGCAGCGGAAGAGGCTGCCTTCCCCAGGTGGAGGAGCATCTCTCCTCTGCTGCTGCTGCTGATGCTGCAGGTGGGCAGCCACAGCAGGGTCTCTCCTTGGCAGGAAAGAGGAGCTTCTCTTCGGCCTGGGCTACAGCCTCTTCCTGGGGATGCAGCGGAAGAGGCTGCCTTCCCCAGGTGGAGGAGCATCTCTCCTCTGCTGCTGCTGCTGCTGATGCTGCAGGTGGGCAGCCACAGCAGGGTCTCTCCTTGGCAGGACAGAGGAGCTTCGCTTCGGCCGGGGCTTCTGCCTCTTCCTGGTGAAGCAGCGGAAGAGGCTGCCTTACCCAGGTGGAGGAGCATCTCTCCTCTGCTGCTGATGCTGCAGGTGGGCAGCCACAGCAGGGTCTCTCCTTGGCAGGAAAGAGGAGCTTCTCTTCGGCCTGGGCTACAGCCTCTTCCTGGGGATGCAGCGGAAGAGGCTGCCTTCCCCAGGTGGAGGAGCATCTCTCCTCTGCTGCTGATGCTGCTGATGCTGCAGGTGGGCAGCCACAGCAGGGTCTCTCCTTGGCAGGAAAGAGGAGCTTCTCTTCGGCCTGGGCTTCTGCCTCTTCCTGGGGAAGCAGCGAAAGAGGCTGCCTTCCCCAGGTGGAGGATCATCTCTCCTCTGCTGCTGATGCTGCAGGTGGGCAGCCACAGCAGGGTCTCTCCTTGGCAGGAAAGAGGAGCTTCTCTTCGGCCTGGGCTACAGCCTCTTCCTGGGGATGCAGCGGAAGAGGCTGCCTTCCCCAGGTGGAGGAGCATCTCTCCTCTGCTGCTGCTGCTGCTGATGCTGCTGCAGGTGGGCAGCCACAGCAGGGTCTCTCCTTGGCAGGAAAGAGGAGCTTCGCTTCGGCCTGGGCTTCTGCCTCTTCCTGGGGAAGCAGCGGAAGAGGCTGCCTTCCCCAGCTGGAGGAGCATCTCTCCTCTGCTGCTGCTGCTGCTGATGCTGCAGGTGGGCAGCCACAGCAGGGTCTCTCCTTGGCAGGACAGAGGAGCTTCGCTTCAGCCGGGGCTTCTGCCTCTTCCTGGTGAAGCAGCGGAAGAGGCTGCCTTACCCAGGTGGAGGAGCATCTCTCCTCTGCTGCTGAAGTTGCAGGTGGGCAGCCACAGCAGGGTCTCTCCTTGGCAGGAAAGAGGAGCTTCTCTTCGGCCTGGGCTACAGCCTCTTCCTGGGGATGCAGCGGAAGAGGCTGCCTTCCCCAGGTGGAGGAGCATCTCTCCTCTGCTGCTGATGCTGCTGATGCTGCAGGTGGGCAGCCACAGCAGGGTCTCTCCTTGGCAGGAAAGAGGAGCTTCTCTTCGGCCTGGGCTTCTGCCTCTTCCTGGGGAAGCAGCGGAAGAGGCTGCCTTCCCCAGGTGGAGGAGCATCTCTCCTCTGCTGCTGATGCTGCAGGTGGGCAGCCACAGCAGGGTCTCTCCTTGGCAGGAAAGAGGAGCTTCGCTGTGGCCTGGGCTACAGCCTCTTCCTGGGGAAGCAGCGAAAGAGGCTGCCTTCCCCAGCTGGTGGAGCATCTCTCCTCTGCTGCTGATGCTGCAGGGGGGAAGCCACAGCAGGGTCCCTCCTTGGCAGGACAGAGGAGCTTCGCTTCGGCCGGGGCTTCTGCCTCTTCCTGGTGAAGCAGCGGAAGAGGCTGCCTTACCCAGGTGGAGGAGCATCTCTCCTCTGCTGCTGATGCTGCAGGTGGGCAGCCACAGCAGGGTCTCTCCTTGGCAGGACAGAGGAGCTTCGCTTCGGCCTGGGCTTCTGCCTCTTCCTGGGGAAGCAGCGGAAGAGGCTGCCTTCCCCAGGTGGAGGAGCATCTCTCCTCTGCTGCTGCTGCTGATGCTGCAGGTGGGCAGCCACAGCAGGGTCTCTCCTTGGCAGGAAAGAGGAGCTTCGCTGCGGCCTGGGCTACAGCCTCTTCCTGGGGAAGCAGCAAAAGAGGCTGCCTTCCCCAGCTGGTGGAGCATCTCTCCTCTGCTGCTGATGCTTCAGGTGGGCAGCCACAGCAGGGTCTCTCCTTGGCAGGAAAGAGGAGCTTCGCTTCGGCCTGGGCTACAGCCTCTTCCTGGGGAAGCAGCGGAAGAGGCTGCCTTCCCCAGCTGGAGGAGCATCTCTCCTCTGCTGCTGCTGCTGCTGCTGCTGATGCTGCAGGTGGGCAGCCACAGCAGGGTCTCTCCTTGGCAGGACTGAGGAGCTTCGCTTCGGCCGGGGCTTCTGCCTCTTCCTGGTGAAGCAGCGGAAGAGGCTGCCTTACCCAGGTGGAGGAGCATCTCTCCTCTGCTGCTGATGCTGCAGGTGGGCAGCCACAGCAGGGTCTCTCCTTGGCAGGAAAGAGGAGCTTCTCTTCGGCCTGGGCTACAGCCTCTTCCTGGGGATGCAGCGGAAGAGGCTGCCTTCCCCAGGTGGAGGAGCATCTCTCCTCTGCTGCTGCTGCTGCTGATGCTGCTGCAGGTGGGCAGCCACAGCAGGGTCTCTCCTTGGCAGGAAAGAGGAGCTTCGCTTCGGCCTGGGCTACAGCCTCTTCCTGGGGATGCAGCGGAAGAGGCTGCCTTCCCCAGCTGGAGGAGCATCTCTCCTCTGCTGCTGCTGCTGCTGATGCTGCAGGTGGGCATCCACAGCAGGGTCTCTCCTTGGCAGGAAAGAGGAGCTTCGCTTCGGCCTGGGCTACAGCCTCTTCCTGGGGAAGCAGCGGAAGAGGCTGCCTTCCCCAGCTGGAGGAGCATCTCTCCTCTGCTGCTGCTGCTGCTGCTGCTGATGCTGCAGGTGGGCAGCCACAGCAGGGTCTCTCCTTGGCAGGACAAAGGAGCTTCGCTTCGGCCGGGGCTTCTGCCTCTTCCTGGTGAAGCAGCGGAAGAGGCTGCCTTCCCCAGGTGGAGGAGCATCTCTCCTCTGCTGCTGCTGCTGCTGCTGCTGCTGCAGGTGGGCAGCCACAGCAGGGTCTCTCCTTGGCAGGAAAGAGGAGCTTCGCTGCGGCCTGGGCTACAGCCTCTTCCTGGGGAAGCAGCGAAAGAGGCTGCCTTCCCCAGCTGGTGGAGCATCTCTCCTCTGCTGCTGATGCTGCAGGGGGGAAGCCACAGCAGGGTCCCTCCTTGGCAGGACAGAGGAGCTTCGCTTCGGCCGGGGCTTCTGCCTCTTCCTGGTGAAGCAGCGGAAGAGGCTGCCTTACCCAGGTGGAGGAGCATCTCTCCTCTGCTGCTGATGCTGCAGGTGGGCAGCCACAGCAGGGTCCCTCCTTGGCAGGACAGAGGAGCTTCTCTTCGGCCTGGGCTTCTGCCTCTTCCTGGGGAAGCAGCGGAAGAGGCTGCCTTACCCAGGTGGAGGAGCATCTCTCCTCTGCTGCTGATGCTGCAGGGGGGCAGCCACAGCAGGGTCTCTCCTTGGCAGGACAGAGGAGCTTCGCTTCGGCCGGGGCTTCTGCCTCTTCCTGGTGAAGCAGCGGAAGAGGCTGCCTTACCCAGGTGGAGGAGCATCTCTCCTCTGCTGCTGATGCTGCAGGTGGGCAGCCACAGCAGGGTCTCTCCTTGGCAGGAAAGAGGAGCTTCTCTTCGGCCTGGGCTACAGCCTCTTCCTGGGGAAGCAGCGGAAGAGGCTGCCTTCCCCAGGTGGAGGAGCATCTCTCCTCTGCTGCTGCTGCTGCTGATGCTGCTGCAGGTGGGCAGCCACAGCAGGGTCTCTCCTTGGCAGGAAAGAGGAGCTTCGCTTCGGCCTGGGCTACAGCCTCTTCCTGGGGAAGCAGCGGAAGAGGCTGCCTTCCCCAGCTGGAGGAGCATCTCTCCTCTGCTGCTGCTGCTGCTGATGCTGCAGGTGGGCAGCCACAGCAGGGTCTCTCCTTGGCAGGACAGAGGAGCTTCTCTTCGGCCTGGGCTTCTGCCTCTTCCTGGTGAAGCAGCGGAAGAGGCTGCCTTCCCCAGCTGGAGGAGCATCTCTCCTCTGCTGCTGCTGCTGCTGATGCTGCAGGTGGGCAGCCACAGCAGGGTCTCTCCTTGGCAGGAAAGAGGAGCTTCTCTTCGGCCTGGGCTTCTGCCTCTTCCTGGTGAAGCAGCGGAAGAGGCTGCCTTCCCCAGGTGGAGGAGCATCTCTCCTCTGCTGCTGCTGCTGATGCTGCAGGTGGGCAGCCACAGCAGGGTCTCTCCTTGGCAGGAAAGAGGAGCTTCGCTTCGGCCTGGGCTACAGCCTCTTCCTGGGGAAGCAGCGGAAGAGGCTGCCTTCCCCAGCTGGAGGAGCATCTCTCCTCTGCTGCTGCTGCTGCTGCTGCTGCTGCTGATGCTGCAGGTGGGCAGCCACAGCAGGGTCTCTCCTTGGCAGGACAGAGGAGCTTCGCTTCGGCCTGGGCTTCTGCCTCTTCCTGGTGAAGCAGCGGAAGAGGCTGCCTTACCCAGGTGGAGGAGCATCTCTCCTCTGCTGCTGATGCTGCAGGTGGGCAGCCACAGCAGGGTCTCTCCTTGGCAGGAAAGAGGAGCTTCTCTTCGGCCTGGGCTACAGCCTCTTCCTGGGGATGCAGCGGAAGAGGCTGCCTTCCCCAGGTGGAGGAGCATCTCTCCTCTGCTGCTGCTGCTG
This sequence comes from Oryzias latipes, assembly GCF_053564925.1. Taxonomy (NCBI): domain Eukaryota; kingdom Metazoa; phylum Chordata; class Actinopteri; order Beloniformes; family Adrianichthyidae; genus Oryzias; species Oryzias latipes. The sequence continues at coordinate 27,624,075 of NC_136259.1, forward strand.
CTGATGCTGCTGCAGGTGGGCAGCCACAGCAGGGTCTCTCCTTGGCAGGAAAGAGGAGCTTCGCTTCGGCCTGGGCTACAGCCTCTTCCTGGGGAAGCAGCGGAAGAGGCTGCCTTCCCCAGCTGGAGGAGCATCTCTCCTCTGCTGCTGCTGCTGCTGCTGCTGCTGATGCTGCAGGTGGGCAGCCACAGCAGGGTCTCTCCTTGGCAGGACAGAGGAGCTTCGCTTCGGCCGGGGCTTCTGCCTCTTCCTGGTGAAGCAGCGGAAGAGGCTGCCTTACCCAGGTGGAGGAGCATCTCTCCTCTGCTGCTGATGCTGCAGGGGGGCAGCCACAGCAGGGTCTCTCCTTGGCAGGACAGAGGAGCTTCGCTTCGGCCGGGGCTTCTGCCTCTTCCTTGTGAAGCAGCGGAAGAGGCTGCCTTACCCAGGTGGAGGAGCATCTCTCCTCTGCTGCTGATGCTGCAGGTGGGCAGCCACAGCAGGGTCTCTCCTTGGCAGGAAAGAGGAGCTTCTCTTCGGCCTGGGCTTCTGCCTCTTCCTGGGGAAGCAGCGGAAGAGGCTGCCTTCCCCAGGTGGAGGAGCATCTCTCCTCTGCTGCTGCTGCTGCTGCTGCTGATGCTGCAGGTGGGCAGCCACAGCAGGGTCTCTCCTTGGCAGGACAGAGGAGCTTCTCTTCGGCCTGGGCTTCTGCCTCTTCCTGGTGAAGCAGCGGAAGAGGCTGCCTTCCCCAGCTGGAGGAGCATCTCTCCTCTCCTCTGCTGCTGCTGCTGCTGATGCTGCAGGTGGGCAGCCACAGCAGGGTCTCTCCTTGGCAGGAAAGAGGAGCTTCTCTTCGGCCTGGGCTTCTGCCTCTTCCTGGTGAAGCAGCGGAAGAGGCTGCCTTACCCAGGTGGAGGAGCATCTCTCCTCTGCTGCTGATGCTGCAGGTGGGCAGCCACAGCAGGGTCTCTCCTTGGCAGGAAAGAGGAGCTTCTCTTCGGCCTGGGCTTCTGCCTCTTCCTGGGGAAGCAGCGGAAGAGGCTGCCTTACCCAGGTGGAGGAGCATCTCTCCTCTGCTGCTGATGCTGCAGGGGGGCAGCCACAGCAGGGTCTCTCCTTGGCAGGACAGAGGAGCTTCGCTTCGGCCTGGGCTTCTGCCTCTTCCTGGGGAAGCAGCGGAAGAGGCTGCCTTACCCAGGTGGAGGAGCATCTCTCCTCTGCTGCTGATGCTGCAGGGGGGCAGCCACAGCAGGGTCTATCCTTGGCAGGAAAGAGGAGCTTCGCTTCGGCCTGGGCTACAGCCTCTTCCTGGGGAAGCAGCGGAAGAGGCTGCCTTCCCCAGCTGGAGGAGCATCTCTCCTCTGCTGCTGCTGCTGCTGCTGCTGCTGCTGATGCTGCAGGTGGGCAGCCACAGCAGGGTCTCTCCTTGGCAGGACAGAGGAGCTTCGCTTCGGCCTGGGCTTCTGCCTCTTCCTGGTGAAGCAGCGGAAGAGGCTGCCTTACCCAGGTGGAGGAGCATCTCTCCTCTGCTGCTGATGCTGCAGGTGGGCAGCCACAGCAGGGTCTCTCCTTGGCAGGAAAGAGGAGCTTCTCTTCGGCCTGGGCTACAGCCTCTTCCTGGGGATGCAGCGGAAGAGGCTGCCTTCCCCAGGTGGAGGAGCATCTCTCCTCTGCTGCTGCTGCTGCTGATGCTGCTGCAGGTGGGCAGCCACAGCAGGGTCTCTCCTTGGCAGGAAAGAGGAGCTTCGCTTCGGCCTGGGCTACAGCCTCTTCCTGGGGAAGCAGCGGAAGAGGCTGCCTTCCCCAGCTGGAGGAGCATCTCTCCTCTGCTGCTGCTGCTGCTGATGCTGCAGGTGGGCAGCCACAGCAGGGTCTCTCCTTGGCAGGAAAGAGGAGCTTCGCTTCGGCCTGGGCTACAGCCTCTTCCTGGGGAAGCAGCGGAAGAGGCTGCCTTCCCCAGCTGGAGGAGCATCTCTCCTCTGCTGCTGCTGCTGCTGATGCTGCAGGTGGGCAGCCACAGCAGGGTCTCTCCTTGGCAGGAAAGAGGAGCTTCGCTTCGGCCTGGGCTACAGCCTCTTCCTGGGGAAGCAGCGGAAGAGGCTGCCTTCCCCAGCTGGAGGAGCATCTCTCCTCTGCTGCTGCTGCTGATGCTGCAGGTGGGCAGCCACAGCAGGGTCTCTCCTTGGCAGGAAAGAGGAGCTTCGCTGCGGCCTGGGCTACAGCCTCTTCCTGGGGAAGCAGCAAAAGAGGCTGCCTTCCCCAGCTGGTGGAGCATCTCTCCTCTGCTGCTGATGCTGCAGGGGGGAAGCCACAGCAGGGTCCCTCCTTGGCAGGACAGAGGAGCTTCGCTTCGGCCGGGGCTTCTGCCTCTTCCTGGTGAAGCAGCGGAAGAGGCTGCCTTCCCCAGGTGGAGGAGCATCTCTCCTCTGCTGCTGCTGCTGATGCTGCAGGTGGGCAGCCACAGCAGGGTCTCTCCTTGGCAGGAAAGAGGAGCTTCGCTGCGGCCTGGGCTACAGCCTCTTCCTGGGGAAGCAGCAAAAGAGGCTGCCTTCCCCAGCTGGTGGAGCATCTCTCCTCTGCTGCTGATGCTGCAGGTGGGCAGCCACAGCAGGGTCTCTCCTTGGCAGGAAAGAGGAGCTTCGCTTCGGCCTGGGCTACAGCCTCTTCCTGGGGAAGCAGCGGAAGAGGCTGCCTTCCCCAGCTGGAGGAGCATCTCTCCTCTGCTGCTGCTGCTGCTGATGCTGCAGGTGGGCAGCCACAGCAGGGTCTCTCCTTGGCAGGAAAGAGGAGCTTCGCTTCGGCCTGGGCTACAGCCTCTTCCTGGGGAAGCAGCGGAAGAGGCTGCCTTCCCCAGCTGGAGGAGCATCTCTCCTCTGCTGCTGCTGCTGCTGCTGCTGATGCTGCAGGTGGGCAGCCACAGCAGGGTCTCTCCTTGGCAGGACAAAGGAGCTTCGCTTCGGCCGGGGCTTCTGCCTCTTCCTGGTGAAGCAGCGGAAGAGGCCTCCTTACCCAGGTGGAGGAGCATCTCTCCTCTGCTGCTGCTGCTGCTGCTGCTGATGCTGCAGGTGGGCAGCCACAGCAGGGTCTCTCCTTGGCAGGACAGAGGAGCTTCGCTTCGGCCTGGGCTTCTGCCTCTTCCTGGGGAAGCAGCGGAAGAGGCTGCCTTACCCAGGTGGAGGAGCATCTCTCCTCTGCTGCTGATGCTGCAGGTGGGCAGCCACAGCAGGGTCTCTCCTTGGCAGGAAAGAGGAGCTTCTCTTCGGCCTGGGCTACAGCCTCTTCCTGGGGATGCAGCGGAAGAGGCTGCCTTCCCCAGGTGGAGGAGCATCTCTCCTCTGCTGCTGCTGCTGCTGATGCTGCTGCAGGTGGGCAGCCACAGCAGGGTCTCTCCTTGGCAGGAAAGAGGAGCTTCGCTTCGGCCTGGGCTTCTGCCTCTTCCTGGGGAAGCAGCGGAAGAGGCTGCCTTCCCCAGCTGGAGGAGCATCTCTCCTCTGCTGCTGCTGCTGCTGATGCTGCAGGTGGGCAGCCACAGCAGGGTCTCTCCTTGGCAGGACAGAGGAGCTTCGCTTCGGCCGGGGCTTCTGCCTCTTCCTGGTGAAGCAGCGGAAGAGGCTGCCTTACCCAGGTGGAGGAGCATCTCTCCTCTGCTGCTGATGCTGCAGGTGGGCAGCCACAGCAGGGTCTCTCCTTGGCAGGAAAGAGGAGCTTCTCTTCGGCCTGGGCTACAGCCTCTTCCTGGGGATGCAGCGGAAGAGGCTGCCTTCCCCAGGTGGAGGAGCATCTCTCCTCTGCTGCTGCTGCTGCTGATGCTGCAGGTGGGCAGCCACAGCAGGGTCTCTCCTTGGCAGGAAAGAGGAGCTTCTCTTCGGCCTGGGCTTCTGCCTCTTCCTGGTGAAGCAGCGGAAGAGGCTGCCTTCCCCAGCTGGAGGAGCATCTCTCCTCTGCTGCTGCTGCTGCTGCTGCTGATGCTGCAGGTGGGCAGCCACAGCAGGGTCTCTCCTTGGCAGGACAGAGGAGCTTCGCTTCGGCCGGGGCTTCTGCCTCTTCCTGGGGAAGCAGCGGAAGAGGCTGCCTTACCCAGGTGGAGGAGCATCTCTCCTCTGCTGCTGATGCTGCAGGGGGGCAGCCACAGCAGGGTCTCTCCTTGGCAGAACAGAGGAGCTTCGCTTCGGCCTGGGCTTCTGCCTCTTCCTGGGGAAGCAGCGGAAGAGGCTGCCTTACCCAGGTGGAGGAGCATCTCTCCTCTGCTGCTGATGCTGCAGGTGGGCAGCCACAGCAGGGTCTCTCCTTGGCAGGAAAGAGGAGCTTCTCTTCGGCCTGGGCTACAGCCTCTTCCTGGGGATGCAGCGGAAGAGGCTGCCTTCCCCAGGTGGAGGAGCATCTCTCCTCTGCTGCTGCTGCTGCTGATGCTGCTGCAGGTGGGCAGCCACAGCAGGGTCTCTCCTTGGCAGGAAAGAGGAGCTTCGCTTCGGCCTGGGCTTCTGCCTCTTCCTGGGGAAGCAGCGGAAGAGGCTGCCTTCCCCAGCTGGAGGAGCATCTCTCCTCTGCTGCTGCTGCTGCTGATGCTGCAGGTGGGCAGCCACAGCAGGGTCTCTCCTTGGCAGGACAGAGGAGCTTCGCTTCGGCCGGGGCTTCTGCCTCTTCCTGGTGAAGCAGCGGAAGAGGCTGCCTTACCCAGGTGGAGGAGCATCTCTCCTCTGCTGCTGATGCTGCAGGTGGGCAGCCACAGCAGGGTCTCTCCTTGGCAGGAAAGAGGAGCTTCTCTTCGGCCTGGGCTACAGCCTCTTCCTGGGGATGCAGCGGAAGAGGCTGCCTTCCCCAGGTGGAGGAGCATCTCTCCTCTGCTGCTGATGCTGCTGATGCTGCAGGTGGGCAGCCACAGCAGGGTCTCTCCTTGGCAGGAAAGAGGAGCTTCTCTTCGGCCTGGGCTTCTGCCTCTTCCTGGGGAAGCAGCGGAAGAGGCTGCCTTCCCCAGGTGGAGGAGCATCTCTCCTCTGCTGCTGCTGCTGATGCTGCAGGTGGGCAGCCACAGCAGGGTCTCTCCTTGGCAGGAAAGAGGAGCTTCGCTGCGGCCTGGGCTACAGCCTCTTCCTGGGGAAGCAGCGAAAGAGGCTGCCTTCCCCAGGTGGAGGATCATCTCTCCTCTGCTGCTGATGCTGCAGGTGGGCAGCCACAGCAGGGTCTCTCCTTGGCAGGAAAGAGGAGCTTCTCTTCGGCCTGGGCTACAGCCTCTTCCTGGGGATGCAGCGGAAGAGGCTGCCTTCCCCAGGTGGAGGAGCATCTCTCCTCTGCTGCTGCTGCTGCTGATGCTGCAGGTGGGCAGCCACAGCAGGGTCTCTCCTTGGCAGGACAGAGGAGCTTCGCTTCGGCCGGGGCTTCTGCCTCTTCCTGGTGAAGCAGCGGAAGAGGCTGCCTTACCCAGGTGGAGGAGCATCTCTCCTCTGCTGCTGATGCTGCAGGTGGGCAGCCACAGCAGGGTCTCTCCTTGGCAGGAAAGAGGAGCTTCTCTTCGGCCTGGGCTACAGCCTCTTCCTGGGGATGCAGCGGAAGAGGCTGCCTTCCCCAGGTGGAGGAGCATCTCTCCTCTGCTGCTGATGCTGCTGATGCTGCAGGTGGGCAGCCACAGCAGGGTCTCTCCTTGGCAGGAAAGAGGAGCTTCTCTTCGGCCTGGGCTTCTGCCTCTTCCTGGGGAAGCAGCGAAAGAGGCTGCCTTCCCCAGGTGGAGGATCATCTCTCCTCTGCTGCTGATGCTGCAGGTGGGCAGCCACAGCAGGGTCTCTCCTTGGCAGGAAAGAGGAGCTTCTCTTCGGCCTGGGCTACAGCCTCTTCCTGGGGATGCAGCGGAAGAGGCTGCCTTCCCCAGGTGGAGGAGCATCTCTCCTCTGCTGCTGCTGCTGCTGATGCTGCTGCAGGTGGGCAGCCACAGCAGGGTCTCTCCTTGGCAGGAAAGAGGAGCTTCGCTTCGGCCTGGGCTTCTGCCTCTTCCTGGGGAAGCAGCGGAAGAGGCTGCCTTCCCCAGCTGGAGGAGCATCTCTCCTCTGCTGCTGCTGCTGCTGATGCTGCAGGTGGGCAGCCACAGCAGGGTCTCTCCTTGGCAGGACAGAGGAGCTTCGCTTCAGCCGGGGCTTCTGCCTCTTCCTGGTGAAGCAGCGGAAGAGGCTGCCTTACCCAGGTGGAGGAGCATCTCTCCTCTGCTGCTGAAGTTGCAGGTGGGCAGCCACAGCAGGGTCTCTCCTTGGCAGGAAAGAGGAGCTTCTCTTCGGCCTGGGCTACAGCCTCTTCCTGGGGATGCAGCGGAAGAGGCTGCCTTCCCCAGGTGGAGGAGCATCTCTCCTCTGCTGCTGATGCTGCTGATGCTGCAGGTGGGCAGCCACAGCAGGGTCTCTCCTTGGCAGGAAAGAGGAGCTTCTCTTCGGCCTGGGCTTCTGCCTCTTCCTGGGGAAGCAGCGGAAGAGGCTGCCTTCCCCAGGTGGAGGAGCATCTCTCCTCTGCTGCTGATGCTGCAGGTGGGCAGCCACAGCAGGGTCTCTCCTTGGCAGGAAAGAGGAGCTTCGCTGTGGCCTGGGCTACAGCCTCTTCCTGGGGAAGCAGCGAAAGAGGCTGCCTTCCCCAGCTGGTGGAGCATCTCTCCTCTGCTGCTGATGCTGCAGGGGGGAAGCCACAGCAGGGTCCCTCCTTGGCAGGACAGAGGAGCTTCGCTTCGGCCGGGGCTTCTGCCTCTTCCTGGTGAAGCAGCGGAAGAGGCTGCCTTACCCAGGTGGAGGAGCATCTCTCCTCTGCTGCTGATGCTGCAGGTGGGCAGCCACAGCAGGGTCTCTCCTTGGCAGGACAGAGGAGCTTCGCTTCGGCCTGGGCTTCTGCCTCTTCCTGGGGAAGCAGCGGAAGAGGCTGCCTTCCCCAGGTGGAGGAGCATCTCTCCTCTGCTGCTGCTGCTGATGCTGCAGGTGGGCAGCCACAGCAGGGTCTCTCCTTGGCAGGAAAGAGGAGCTTCGCTGCGGCCTGGGCTACAGCCTCTTCCTGGGGAAGCAGCAAAAGAGGCTGCCTTCCCCAGCTGGTGGAGCATCTCTCCTCTGCTGCTGATGCTTCAGGTGGGCAGCCACAGCAGGGTCTCTCCTTGGCAGGAAAGAGGAGCTTCGCTTCGGCCTGGGCTACAGCCTCTTCCTGGGGAAGCAGCGGAAGAGGCTGCCTTCCCCAGCTGGAGGAGCATCTCTCCTCTGCTGCTGCTGCTGCTGCTGCTGATGCTGCAGGTGGGCAGCCACAGCAGGGTCTCTCCTTGGCAGGACTGAGGAGCTTCGCTTCGGCCGGGGCTTCTGCCTCTTCCTGGTGAAGCAGCGGAAGAGGCTGCCTTACCCAGGTGGAGGAGCATCTCTCCTCTGCTGCTGATGCTGCAGGTGGGCAGCCACAGCAGGGTCTCTCCTTGGCAGGAAAGAGGAGCTTCTCTTCGGCCTGGGCTACAGCCTCTTCCTGGGGATGCAGCGGAAGAGGCTGCCTTCCCCAGGTGGAGGAGCATCTCTCCTCTGCTGCTGCTGCTGCTGATGCTGCTGCAGGTGGGCAGCCACAGCAGGGTCTCTCCTTGGCAGGAAAGAGGAGCTTCGCTTCGGCCTGGGCTACAGCCTCTTCCTGGGGATGCAGCGGAAGAGGCTGCCTTCCCCAGCTGGAGGAGCATCTCTCCTCTGCTGCTGCTGCTGCTGATGCTGCAGGTGGGCATCCACAGCAGGGTCTCTCCTTGGCAGGAAAGAGGAGCTTCGCTTCGGCCTGGGCTACAGCCTCTTCCTGGGGAAGCAGCGGAAGAGGCTGCCTTCCCCAGCTGGAGGAGCATCTCTCCTCTGCTGCTGCTGCTGCTGCTGCTGATGCTGCAGGTGGGCAGCCACAGCAGGGTCTCTCCTTGGCAGGACAAAGGAGCTTCGCTTCGGCCGGGGCTTCTGCCTCTTCCTGGTGAAGCAGCGGAAGAGGCTGCCTTCCCCAGGTGGAGGAGCATCTCTCCTCTGCTGCTGCTGCTGCTGCTGCTGCTGCAGGTGGGCAGCCACAGCAGGGTCTCTCCTTGGCAGGAAAGAGGAGCTTCGCTGCGGCCTGGGCTACAGCCTCTTCCTGGGGAAGCAGCGAAAGAGGCTGCCTTCCCCAGCTGGTGGAGCATCTCTCCTCTGCTGCTGATGCTGCAGGGGGGAAGCCACAGCAGGGTCCCTCCTTGGCAGGACAGAGGAGCTTCGCTTCGGCCGGGGCTTCTGCCTCTTCCTGGTGAAGCAGCGGAAGAGGCTGCCTTACCCAGGTGGAGGAGCATCTCTCCTCTGCTGCTGATGCTGCAGGTGGGCAGCCACAGCAGGGTCCCTCCTTGGCAGGACAGAGGAGCTTCTCTTCGGCCTGGGCTTCTGCCTCTTCCTGGGGAAGCAGCGGAAGAGGCTGCCTTACCCAGGTGGAGGAGCATCTCTCCTCTGCTGCTGATGCTGCAGGGGGGCAGCCACAGCAGGGTCTCTCCTTGGCAGGACAGAGGAGCTTCGCTTCGGCCGGGGCTTCTGCCTCTTCCTGGTGAAGCAGCGGAAGAGGCTGCCTTACCCAGGTGGAGGAGCATCTCTCCTCTGCTGCTGATGCTGCAGGTGGGCAGCCACAGCAGGGTCTCTCCTTGGCAGGAAAGAGGAGCTTCTCTTCGGCCTGGGCTACAGCCTCTTCCTGGGGAAGCAGCGGAAGAGGCTGCCTTCCCCAGGTGGAGGAGCATCTCTCCTCTGCTGCTGCTGCTGCTGATGCTGCTGCAGGTGGGCAGCCACAGCAGGGTCTCTCCTTGGCAGGAAAGAGGAGCTTCGCTTCGGCCTGGGCTACAGCCTCTTCCTGGGGAAGCAGCGGAAGAGGCTGCCTTCCCCAGCTGGAGGAGCATCTCTCCTCTGCTGCTGCTGCTGCTGATGCTGCAGGTGGGCAGCCACAGCAGGGTCTCTCCTTGGCAGGACAGAGGAGCTTCTCTTCGGCCTGGGCTTCTGCCTCTTCCTGGTGAAGCAGCGGAAGAGGCTGCCTTCCCCAGCTGGAGGAGCATCTCTCCTCTGCTGCTGCTGCTGCTGATGCTGCAGGTGGGCAGCCACAGCAGGGTCTCTCCTTGGCAGGAAAGAGGAGCTTCTCTTCGGCCTGGGCTTCTGCCTCTTCCTGGTGAAGCAGCGGAAGAGGCTGCCTTCCCCAGGTGGAGGAGCATCTCTCCTCTGCTGCTGCTGCTGATGCTGCAGGTGGGCAGCCACAGCAGGGTCTCTCCTTGGCAGGAAAGAGGAGCTTCGCTTCGGCCTGGGCTACAGCCTCTTCCTGGGGAAGCAGCGGAAGAGGCTGCCTTCCCCAGCTGGAGGAGCATCTCTCCTCTGCTGCTGCTGCTGCTGCTGCTGCTGCTGATGCTGCAGGTGGGCAGCCACAGCAGGGTCTCTCCTTGGCAGGACAGAGGAGCTTCGCTTCGGCCTGGGCTTCTGCCTCTTCCTGGTGAAGCAGCGGAAGAGGCTGCCTTACCCAGGTGGAGGAGCATCTCTCCTCTGCTGCTGATGCTGCAGGTGGGCAGCCACAGCAGGGTCTCTCCTTGGCAGGAAAGAGGAGCTTCTCTTCGGCCTGGGCTACAGCCTCTTCCTGGGGATGCAGCGGAAGAGGCTGCCTTCCCCAGGTGGAGGAGCATCTCTCCTCTGCTGCTGCTGCTGCTGATGCTGCTGCAGGTGGGCAGCCACAGCAGGGTCTCTCCTTGGCAGGAAAGAGGAGCTTCGCTTCGGCCTGGGCTACAGCCTCTTCCTGGGGAAGCAGCGGAAGAGGCTGCCTTCCCCAGCTGGAGGAGCATCTCTCCTCTGCTGCTGCTGCTGCTGCTGCTGATGCTGCAGGTGGGCAGCCACAGCAGGGTCTCTCCTTGGCAGGACAGAGGAGCTTCGCTTCGGCCGGGGCTTCTGCCTCTTCCTGGTGAAGCAGCGGAAGAGGCTGCCTTACCCAGGTGGAGGAGCATCTCTCCTCTGCTGCTGATGCTGCAGGGGGGCAGCCACAGCAGGGTCTCTCCTTGGCAGGACAGAGGAGCTTCGCTTCGGCCGGGGCTTCTGCCTCTTCCTTGTGAAGCAGCGGAAGAGGCTGCCTTACCCAGGTGGAGGAGCATCTCTCCTCTGCTGCTGATGCTGCAGGTGGGCAGCCACAGCAGGGTCTCTCCTTGGCAGGAAAGAGGAGCTTCTCTTCGGCCTGGGCTTCTGCCTCTTCCTGGGGAAGCAGCGGAAGAGGCTGCCTTCCCCAGGTGGAGGAGCATCTCTCCTCTGCTGCTGCTGCTGCTGCTGCTGATGCTGCAGGTGGGCAGCCACAGCAGGGTCTCTCCTTGGCAGGACAGAGGAGCTTCTCTTCGGCCTGGGCTTCTGCCTCTTCCTGGTGAAGCAGCGGAAGAGGCTGCCTTCCCCAGCTGGAGGAGCATCTCTCCTCTCCTCTGCTGCTGCTGCTGCTGATGCTGCAGGTGGGCAGCCACAGCAGGGTCTCTCCTTGGCAGGAAAGAGGAGCTTCTCTTCGGCCTGGGCTTCTGCCTCTTCCTGGTGAAGCAGCGGAAGAGGCTGCCTTACCCAGGTGGAGGAGCATCTCTCCTCTGCTGCTGATGCTGCAGGTGGGCAGCCACAGCAGGGTCTCTCCTTGGCAGGAAAGAGGAGCTTCTCTTCGGCCTGGGCTTCTGCCTCTTCCTGGGGAAGCAGCGGAAGAGGCTGCCTTACCCAGGTGGAGGAGCATCTCTCCTCTGCTGCTGATGCTGCAGGGGGGCAGCCACAGCAGGGTCTCTCCTTGGCAGGACAGAGGAGCTTCGCTTCGGCCTGGGCTTCTGCCTCTTCCTGGGGAAGCAGCGGAAGAGGCTGCCTTACCCAGGTGGAGGAGCATCTCTCCTCTGCTGCTGATGCTGCAGGGGGGCAGCCACAGCAGGGTCTATCCTTGGCAGGAAAGAGGAGCTTCGCTTCGGCCTGGGCTACAGCCTCTTCCTGGGGAAGCAGCGGAAGAGGCTGCCTTCCCCAGCTGGAGGAGCATCTCTCCTCTGCTGCTGCTGCTGCTGCTGCTGCTGCTGATGCTGCAGGTGGGCAGCCACAGCAGGGTCTCTCCTTGGCAGGACAGAGGAGCTTCGCTTCGGCCTGGGCTTCTGCCTCTTCCTGGTGAAGCAGCGGAAGAGGCTGCCTTACCCAGGTGGAGGAGCATCTCTCCTCTGCTGCTGATGCTGCAGGTGGGCAGCCACAGCAGGGTCTCTCCTTGGCAGGAAAGAGGAGCTTCTCTTCGGCCTGGGCTACAGCCTCTTCCTGGGGATGCAGCGGAAGAGGCTGCCTTCCCCAGGTGGAGGAGCATCTCTCCTCTGCTGCTGCTGCTGCTGATGCTGCTGCAGGTGGGCAGCCACAGCAGGGTCTCTCCTTGGCAGGAAAGAGGAGCTTCGCTTCGGCCTGGGCTACAGCCTCTTCCTGGGGAAGCAGCGGAAGAGGCTGCCTTCCCCAGCTGGAGGAGCATCTCTCCTCTGCTGCTGCTGCTGCTGATGCTGCAGGTGGGCAGCCACAGCAGGGTCTCTCCTTGGCAGGAAAGAGGAGCTTCGCTTCGGCCTGGGCTACAGCCTCTTCCTGGGGAAGCAGCGGAAGAGGCTGCCTTCCCCAGCTGGAGGAGCATCTCTCCTCTGCTGCTGCTGCTGCTGATGCTGCAGGTGGGCAGCCACAGCAGGGTCTCTCCTTGGCAGGAAAGAGGAGCTTCGCTTCGGCCTGGGCTACAGCCTCTTCCTGGGGAAGCAGCGGAAGAGGCTGCCTTCCCCAGCTGGAGGAGCATCTCTCCTCTGCTGCTGCTGCTGATGCTGCAGGTGGGCAGCCACAGCAGGGTCTCTCCTTGGCAGGAAAGAGGAGCTTCGCTGCGGCCTGGGCTACAGCCTCTTCCTGGGGAAGCAGCAAAAGAGGCTGCCTTCCCCAGCTGGTGGAGCATCTCTCCTCTGCTGCTGATGCTGCAGGGGGGAAGCCACAGCAGGGTCCCTCCTTGGCAGGACAGAGGAGCTTCGCTTCGGCCGGGGCTTCTGCCTCTTCCTGGTGAAGCAGCGGAAGAGGCTGCCTTCCCCAGGTGGAGGAGCATCTCTCCTCTGCTGCTGCTGCTGATGCTGCAGGTGGGCAGCCACAGCAGGGTCTCTCCTTGGCAGGAAAGAGGAGCTTCGCTGCGGCCTGGGCTACAGCCTCTTCCTGGGGAAGCAGCAAAAGAGGCTGCCTTCCCCAGCTGGTGGAGCATCTCTCCTCTGCTGCTGATGCTGCAGGTGGGCAGCCACAGCAGGGTCTCTCCTTGGCAGGAAAGAGGAGCTTCGCTTCGGCCTGGGCTACAGCCTCTTCCTGGGGAAGCAGCGGAAGAGGCTGCCTTCCCCAGCTGGAGGAGCATCTCTCCTCTGCTGCTGCTGCTGCTGATGCTGCAGGTGGGCAGCCACAGCAGGGTCTCTCCTTGGCAGGAAAGAGGAGCTTCGCTTCGGCCTGGGCTACAGCCTCTTCCTGGGGAAGCAGCGGAAGAGGCTGCCTTCCCCAGCTGGAGGAGCATCTCTCCTCTGCTGCTGCTGCTGCTGCTGCTGATGCTGCAGGTGGGCAGCCACAGCAGGGTCTCTCCTTGGCAGGACAAAGGAGCTTCGCTTCGGCCGGGGCTTCTGCCTCTTCCTGGTGAAGCAGCGGAAGAGGCCTCCTTACCCAGGTGGAGGAGCATCTCTCCTCTGCTGCTGCTGCTGCTGCTGCTGATGCTGCAGGTGGGCAGCCACAGCAGGGTCTCTCCTTGGCAGGACAGAGGAGCTTCGCTTCGGCCTGGGCTTCTGCCTCTTCCTGGGGAAGCAGCGGAAGAGGCTGCCTTACCCAGGTGGAGGAGCATCTCTCCTCTGCTGCTGATGCTGCAGGTGGGCAGCCACAGCAGGGTCTCTCCTTGGCAGGAAAGAGGAGCTTCTCTTCGGCCTGGGCTACAGCCTCTTCCTGGGGATGCAGCGGAAGAGGCTGCCTTCCCCAGCTGGAGGAGCATCTCTCCTCTGCTGCTGCTGCTGCTGATGCTGCAGGTGGGCAGCCACAGCAGGGTCTCTCCTTGGCAGGACAGAGGAGCTTCGCTTCGGCCGGGGCTTCTGCCTCTTCCTGGTGAAGCAGCGGAAGAGGCTGCCTTACCCAGGTGGAGGAGCATCTCTCCTCTGCTGCTGATGCTGCAGGTGGGCAGCCACAGCAGGGTCTCTCCTTGGCAGGAAAGAGGAGCTTCTCTTCGGCCTGGGCTACAGCCTCTTCCTGGGGATGCAGCGGAAGAGGCTGCCTTCCCCAGGTGGAGGAGCATCTCTCCTCTGCTGCTGCTGCTGCTGATGCTGCAGGTGGGCAGCCACAGCAGGGTCTCTCCTTGGCAGGAAAGAGGAGCTTCTCTTCGGCCTGGGCTTCTGCCTCTTCCTGGTGAAGCAGCGGAAGAGGCTGCCTTCCCCAGCTGGAGGAGCATCTCTCCTCTGCTGCTGCTGCTGCTGCTGCTGATGCTGCAGGTGGGCAGCCACAGCAGGGTCTCTCCTTGGCAGGACAGAGGAGCTTCGCTTCGGCCGGGGCTTCTGCCTCTTCCTGGGGAAGCAGCGGAAGAGGCTGCCTTACCCAGGTGGAGGAGCATCTCTCCTCTGCTGCTGATGCTGCAGGGGGGCAGCCACAGCAGGGTCTCTCCTTGGCAGAACAGAGGAGCTTCGCTTCGGCCTGGGCTTCTGCCTCTTCCTGGGGAAGCAGCGGAAGAGGCTGCCTTACCCAGGTGGAGGAGCATCTCTCCTCTGCTGCTGATGCTGCAGGTGGGCAGCCACAGCAGGGTCTCTCCTTGGCAGGAAAGAGGAGCTTCTCTTCGGCCTGGGCTACAGCCTCTTCCTGGGGATGCAGCGGAAGAGGCTGCCTTCCCCAGGTGGAGGAGCATCTCTCCTCTGCTGCTGCTGCTGCTGATGCTGCTGCAGGTGGGCAGCCACAGCAGGGTCTCTCCTTGGCAGGAAAGAGGAGCTTCGCTTCGGCCTGGGCTTCTGCCTCTTCCTGGGGAAGCAGCGGAAGAGGCTGCCTTCCCCAGCTGGAGGAGCATCTCTCCTCTGCTGCTGCTGCTGCTGATGCTGCAGGTGGGCAGCCACAGCAGGGTCTCTCCTTGGCAGGACAGAGGAGCTTCGCTTCGGCCGGGGCTTCTGCCTCTTCCTGGTGAAGCAGCGGAAGAGGCTGCCTTACCCAGGTGGAGGAGCATCTCTCCTCTGCTGCTGATGCTGCAGGTGGGCAGCCACAGCAGGGTCTCTCCTTGGCAGGAAAGAGGAGCTTCTCTTCGGCCTGGGCTACAGCCTCTTCCTGGGGATGCAGCGGAAGAGGCTGCCTTCCCCAGGTGGAGGAGCATCTCTCCTCTGCTGCTGATGCTGCTGATGCTGCAGGTGGGCAGCCACAGCAGGGTCTCTCCTTGGCAGGAAAGAGGAGCTTCTCTTCGGCCTGGGCTTCTGCCTCTTCCTGGGGAAGCAGCGGAAGAGGCTGCCTTCCCCAGGTGGAGGAGCATCTCTCCTCTGCTGCTGCTGCTGATGCTGCAGGTGGGCAGCCACAGCAGGGTCTCTCCTTGGCAGGAAAGAGGAGCTTCGCTGCGGCCTGGGCTACAGCCTCTTCCTGGGGAAGCAGCGAAAGAGGCTGCCTTCCCCAGGTGGAGGATCATCTCTCCTCTGCTGCTGATGCTGCAGGTGGGCAGCCACAGCAGGGTCTCTCCTTGGCAGGAAAGAGGAGCTTCTCTTCGGCCTGGGCTACAGCCTCTTCCTGGGGATGCAGCGGAAGAGGCTGCCTTCCCCAGGTGGAGGAGCATCTCTCCTCTGCTGCTGATGCTGCAGGGGGGAAGCCACAGCAGGGTCTCTCCTTGGCAGGACAGAGGAGCTTCGCTTCGGCCGGGGCTTCTGCCTCTTCCTGGTGAAGCAGCGGAAGAGGCTGCCTTCCCCAGCTGGAGGAGCATCTCTCCTCTGCTGCTGCTGCTGCTGATGCTGCAGGTGGGCAGCCACAGCAGGGTCTCTCCTTGGCAGGACAGAGGAGCTTCGCTTCGGCCGGGGCTTCTGCCTCTTCCTGGTGAAGCAGCGGAAGAGGCTGCCTTACCCAGGTGGAGGAGCATCTCTCCTCTGCTGCTGAAGTTGCAGGTGGGCAGCCACAGCAGGGTCTCTCCTTGGCAGGAAAGAGGAGCTTCTCTTCGGCCTGGGCTACAGCCTCTTCCTGGGGATGCAGCGGAAGAGGCTGCCTTCCCCAGGTGGAGGAGCATCTCTCCTCTGCTGCTGATGCTGCTGATGCTGCAGGTGGGCAGCCACAGCAGGGTCTCTCCTTGGCAGGAAAGAGGAGCTTCTCTTCGGCCTGGGCTTCTGCCTCTTCCTGGGGAAGCAGCGGAAGAGGCTGCCTTCCCCAGGTGGAGGAGCATCTCTCCTCTGCTGCTGCTGCTGATGCTGCAGGTGGGCAGCCACAGCAGGGTCTCTCCTTGGCAGGAAAGAGGAGCTTCTCTTCGGCCTGGGCTACAGCCTCTTCCTGGGGATGCAGCGGAAGAGGCTGCCTTCCCCAGGTGGAGGAGCATCTCTCCTCTGCTGCTGCTGCTGCTGATGCTGCAGGTGGGCAGCCACAGCAGGGTCTCTCCTTGGCAGGACAGAGGAGCTTCGCTTCGGCCGGGGCTTCTGCCTCTTCCTGGTGAAGCAGCGGAAGAGGCTGCCTTACCCAGGTGGAGGAGCATCTCTCCTCTGCTGCTGATGCTGCAGGTGGGCAGCCACAGCAGGGTCTCTCCTTGGCAGGAAAGAGGAGCTTCTCTTCGGCCTGGGCTACAGCCTCTTCCTGGGGATGCAGCGGAAGAGGCTGCCTTCCCCAGGTGGAGGAGCATCTCTCCTCTGCTGCTGATGCTGCTGATGCTGCAGGTGGGCAGCCACAGCAGGGTCTCTCCTTGGCAGGAAAGAGGAGCTTCTCTTCGGCCTGGGCTTCTGCCTCTTCCTGGGGAAGCAGCGAAAGAGGCTGCCTTCCCCAGGTGGAGGATCATCTCTCCTCTGCTGCTGATGCTGCAGGTGGGCAGCCACAGCAGGGTCTCTCCTTGGCAGGAAAGAGGAGCTTCTCTTCGGCCTGGGCTACAGCCTCTTCCTGGGGATGCAGCGGAAGAGGCTGCCTTCCCCAGGTGGAGGAGCATCTCTCCTCTGCTGCTGCTGCTGCTGATGCTGCTGCAGGTGGGCAGCCACAGCAGGGTCTCTCCTTGGCAGGAAAGAGGAGCTTCGCTTCGGCCTGGGCTTCTGCCTCTTCCTGGGGAAGCAGCGGAAGAGGCTGCCTTCCCCAGCTGGAGGAGCATCTCTCCTCTGCTGCTGCTGCTGCTGATGCTGCAGGTGGGCAGCCACAGCAGGGTCTCTCCTTGGCAGGACAGAGGAGCTTCGCTTCAGCCGGGGCTTCTGCCTCTTCCTGGTGAAGCAGCGGAAGAGGCTGCCTTACCCAGGTGGAGGAGCATCTCTCCTCTGCTGCTGAAGTTGCAGGTGGGCAGCCACAGCAGGGTCTCTCCTTGGCAGGAAAGAGGAGCTTCTCTTCGGCCTGGGCTACAGCCTCTTCCTGGGGATGCAGCGGAAGAGGCTGCCTTCCCCAGGTGGAGGAGCATCTCTCCTCTGCTGCTGATGCTGCTGATGCTGCAGGTGGGCAGCCACAGCAGGGTCTCTCCTTGGCAGGAAAGAGGAGCTTCTCTTCGGCCTGGGCTTCTGCCTCTTCCTGGGGAAGCAGCGGAAGAGGCTGCCTTCCCCAGGTGGAGGAGCATCTCTCCTCTGCTGCTGATGCTGCAGGTGGGCAGCCACAGCAGGGTCTCTCCTTGGCAGGAAAGAGGAGCTTCGCTGTGGCCTGGGCTACAGCCTCTTCCTGGGGAAGCAGCGAAAGAGGCTGCCTTCCCCAGCTGGTGGAGCATCTCTCCTCTGCTGCTGATGCTGCAGGGGGGAAGCCACAGCAGGGTCCCTCCTTGGCAGGACAGAGGAGCTTCGCTTCGGCCGGGGCTTCTGCCTCTTCCTGGTGAAGCAGCGGAAGAGGCTGCCTTACCCAGGTGGAGGAGCATCTCTCCTCTGCTGCTGATGCTGCAGGTGGGCAGCCACAGCAGGGTCTCTCCTTGGCAGGACAGAGGAGCTTCGCTTCGGCCTGGGCTTCTGCCTCTTCCTGGGGAAGCAGCGGAAGAGGCTGCCTTCCCCAGGTGGAGGAGCATCTCTCCTCTGCTGCTGCTGCTGATGCTGCAGGTGGGCAGCCACAGCAGGGTCTCTCCTTGGCAGGAAAGAGGAGCTTCGCTGCGGCCTGGGCTACAGCCTCTTCCTGGGGAAGCAGCAAAAGAGGCTGCCTTCCCCAGCTGGTGGAGCATCTCTCCTCTGCTGCTGATGCTTCAGGTGGGCAGCCACAGCAGGGTCTCTCCTTGGCAGGAAAGAGGAGCTTCGCTTCGGCCTGGGCTACAGCCTCTTCCTGGGGAAGCAGCGGAAGAGGCTGCCTTCCCCAGCTGGAGGAGCATCTCTCCTCTGCTGCTGCTGCTGCTGCTGCTGATGCTGCAGGTGGGCAGCCACAGCAGGGTCTCTCCTTGGCAGGACTGAGGAGCTTCGCTTCGGCCGGGGCTTCTGCCTCTTCCTGGTGAAGCAGCGGAAGAGGCTGCCTTACCCAGGTGGAGGAGCATCTCTCCTCTGCTGCTGATGCTGCAGGTGGGCAGCCACAGCAGGGTCTCTCCTTGGCAGGAAAGAGGAGCTTCTCTTCGGCCTGGGCTACAGCCTCTTCCTGGGGATGCAGCGGAAGAGGCTGCCTTCCCCAGGTGGAGGAGCATCTCTCCTCTGCTGCTGCTGCTGCTGATGCTGCTGCAGGTGGGCAGCCACAGCAGGGTCTCTCCTTGGCAGGAAAGAGGAGCTTCGCTTCGGCCTGGGCTACAGCCTCTTCCTGGGGATGCAGCGGAAGAGGCTGCCTTCCCCAGCTGGAGGAGCATCTCTCCTCTGCTGCTGCTGCTGCTGATGCTGCAGGTGGGCATCCACAGCAGGGTCTCTCCTTGGCAGGAAAGAGGAGCTTCGCTTCGGCCTGGGCTACAGCCTCTTCCTGGGGAAGCAGCGGAAGAGGCTGCCTTCCCCAGCTGGAGGAGCATCTCTCCTCTGCTGCTGCTGCTGCTGCTGCTGATGCTGCAGGTGGGCAGCCACAGCAGGGTCTCTCCTTGGCAGGACAAAGGAGCTTCGCTTCGGCCGGGGCTTCTGCCTCTTCCTGGTGAAGCAGCGGAAGAGGCTGCCTTCCCCAGGTGGAGGAGCATCTCTCCTCTGCTGCTGCTGCTGCTGCTGCTGCTGCAGGTGGGCAGCCACAGCAGGGTCTCTCCTTGGCAGGAAAGAGGAGCTTCGCTGCGGCCTGGGCTACAGCCTCTTCCTGGGGAAGCAGCGAAAGAGGCTGCCTTCCCCAGCTGGTGGAGCATCTCTCCTCTGCTGCTGATGCTGCAGGGGGGAAGCCACAGCAGGGTCCCTCCTTGGCAGGACAGAGGAGCTTCGCTTCGGCCGGGGCTTCTGCCTCTTCCTGGTGAAGCAGCGGAAGAGGCTGCCTTACCCAGGTGGAGGAGCATCTCTCCTCTGCTGCTGATGCTGCAGGTGGGCAGCCACAGCAGGGTCCCTCCTTGGCAGGACAGAGGAGCTTCTCTTCGGCCTGGGCTTCTGCCTCTTCCTGGGGAAGCAGCGGAAGAGGCTGCCTTACCCAGGTGGAGGAGCATCTCTCCTCTGCTGCTGATGCTGCAGGGGGGCAGCCACAGCAGGGTCTCTCCTTGGCAGGACAGAGGAGCTTCGCTTCGGCCGGGGCTTCTGCCTCTTCCTGGTGAAGCAGCGGAAGAGGCTGCCTTACCCAGGTGGAGGAGCATCTCTCCTCTGCTGCTGATGCTGCAGGTGGGCAGCCACAGCAGGGTCTCTCCTTGGCAGGAAAGAGGAGCTTCTCTTCGGCCTGGGCTACAGCCTCTTCCTGGGGAAGCAGCGGAAGAGGCTGCCTTCCCCAGGTGGAGGAGCATCTCTCCTCTGCTGCTGCTGCTGCTGATGCTGCAGGTGGGCAGCCACAGCAGGGTCTCTCCTTGGCAGGAAAGAGGAGCTTCGCTGCGGCCTGGGCTACAGCCTCTTCCTGGGGAAGCAGCAAAAGAGGCTGCCTTCCCCAGCTGGTGGAGCATCTCTCCTCTGCTGCTGATGCTTCAGGTGGGCAGCCACAGCAGGGTCTCTCCTTGGCAGGAAAGAGGAGCTTCGCTTCGGCCTGGGCTACAGCCTCTTCCTGGGGAAGCAGCGGAAGAGGCTGCCTTCCCCAGCTGGAGGAGCATCTCTCCTCTGCTGCTGCTGCTGCTGCTGCTGATGCTGCAGGTGGGCAGCCACAGCAGGGTCTCTCCTTGGCAGGACTGAGGAGCTTCGCTTCGGCCGGGGCTTCTGCCTCTTCCTGGTGAAGCAGCGGAAGAGGCTGCCTTACCCAGGTGGAGGAGCATCTCTCCTCTGCTGCTGATGCTGCAGGTGGGCAGCCACAGCAGGGTCTCTCCTTGGCAGGAAAGAGGAGCTTCTCTTCGGCCTGGGCTACAGCCTCTTCCTGGGGATGCAGCGGAAGAGGCTGCCTTCCCCAGGTGGAGGAGCATCTCTCCTCTGCTGCTGCTGCTGCTGATGCTGCTGCAGGTGGGCAGCCACAGCAGGGTCTCTCCTTGGCAGGAAAGAGGAGCTTCGCTTCGGCCTGGGCTACAGCCTCTTCCTGGGGATGCAGCGGAAGAGGCTGCCTTCCCCAGCTGGAGGAGCATCTCTCCTCTGCTGCTGCTGCTGCTGATGCTGCAGGTGGGCATCCACAGCAGGGTCTCTCCTTGGCAGGAAAGAGGAGCTTCGCTTCGGCCTGGGCTACAGCCTCTTCCTGGGGAAGCAGCGGAAGAGGCTGCCTTCCCCAGCTGGAGGAGCATCTCTCCTCTGCTGCTGCTGCTGCTGCTGCTGATGCTGCAGGTGGGCAGCCACAGCAGGGTCTCTCCTTGGCAGGACAAAGGAGCTTCGCTTCGGCCGGGGCTTCTGCCTCTTCCTGGTGAAGCAGCGGAAGAGGCTGCCTTCCCCAGGTGGAGGAGCATCTCTCCTCTGCTGCTGCTGCTGCTGCTGCTGCTGCAGGTGGGCAGCCACAGCAGGGTCTCTCCTTGGCAGGAAAGAGGAGCTTCGCTGCGGCCTGGGCTACAGCCTCTTCCTGGGGAAGCAGCGAAAGAGGCTGCCTTCCCCAGCTGGTGGAGCATCTCTCCTCTGCTGCTGATGCTGCAGGGGGGAAGCCACAGCAGGGTCCCTCCTTGGCAGGACAGAGGAGCTTCGCTTCGGCCGGGGCTTCTGCCTCTTCCTGGTGAAGCAGCGGAAGAGGCTGCCTTACCCAGGTGGAGGAGCATCTCTCCTCTGCTGCTGATGCTGCAGGTGGGCAGCCACAGCAGGGTCCCTCCTTGGCAGGACAGAGGAGCTTCTCTTCGGCCTGGGCTTCTGCCTCTTCCTGGGGAAGCAGCGGAAGAGGCTGCCTTACCCAGGTGGAGGAGCATCTCTCCTCTGCTGCTGATGCTGCAGGGGGGCAGCCACAGCAGGGTCTCTCCTTGGCAGGACAGAGGAGCTTCGCTTCGGCCGGGGCTTCTGCCTCTTCCTGGTGAAGCAGCGGAAGAGGCTGCCTTACCCAGGTGGAGGAGCATCTCTCCTCTGCTGCTGATGCTGCAGGTGGGCAGCCACAGCAGGGTCTCTCCTTGGCAGGAAAGAGGAGCTTCTCTTCGGCCTGGGCTACAGCCTCTTCCTGGGGAAGCAGCGGAAGAGGCTGCCTTCCCCAGGTGGAGGAGCATCTCTCCTCTGCTGCTGCTGCTGCTGATGCTGCTGCAGGTGGGCAGCCACAGCAGGGTCTCTCCTTGGCAGGAAAGAGGAGCTTCGCTTCGGCCTGGGCTACAGCCTCTTCCTGGGGAAGCAGCGGAAGAGGCTGCCTTCCCCAGCTGGAGGAGCATCTCTCCTCTGCTGCTGCTGCTGCTGATGCTGCAGGTGGGCAGCCACAGCAGGGTCTCTCCTTGGCAGGACAGAGGAGCTTCTCTTCGGCCTGGGCTTCTGCCTCTTCCTGGTGAAGCAGCGGAAGAGGCTGCCTTCCCCAGCTGGAGGAGCATCTCTCCTCTGCTGCTGCTGCTGCTGATGCTGCAGGTGGGCAGCCACAGCAGGGTCTCTCCTTGGCAGGAAAGAGGAGCTTCTCTTCGGCCTGGGCTTCTGCCTCTTCCTGGTGAAGCAGCGGAAGAGGCTGCCTTCCCCAGGTGGAGGAGCATCTCTCCTCTGCTGCTGCTGCTGATGCTGCAGGTGGGCAGCCACAGCAGGGTCTCTCCTTGGCAGGAAAGAGGAGCTTCGCTTCGGCCTGGGCTACAGCCTCTTCCTGGGGAAGCAGCGGAAGAGGCTGCCTTCCCCAGCTGGAGGAGCATCTCTCCTCTGCTGCTGCTGCTGCTGCTGCTGCTGCTGATGCTGCAGGTGGGCAGCCACAGCAGGGTCTCTCCTTGGCAGGACAGAGGAGCTTCGCTTCGGCCTGGGCTTCTGCCTCTTCCTGGTGAAGCAGCGGAAGAGGCTGCCTTACCCAGGTGGAGGAGCATCTCTCCTCTGCTGCTGATGCTGCAGGTGGGCAGCCACAGCAGGGTCTCTCCTTGGCAGGAAAGAGGAGCTTCTCTTCGGCCTGGGCTACAGCCTCTTCCTGGGGATGCAGCGGAAGAGGCTGCCTTCCCCAGGTGGAGGAGCATCTCTCCTCTGCTGCTGCTGCTGCTGATGCTGCTGCAGGTGGGCAGCCATGGCAGGGTCTCTCCTTGGCAGGAAAGAGGAGCTTCGCTTCGGCCTGGGCTACAGCCTCTTCCTGGGGAAGCAGCGGAAGAGGCTGCCTTCCCCAGCTGGAGGAGCATCTCTCCTCTGCTGCTGCTGCTGCTGCTGCTGATGCTGCAGGTGGGCAGCCACAGCAGGGTCTCTCCTTGGCAGGACAGAGGAGCTTCGCTTCGGCCGGGGCTTCTGCCTCTTCCTGGTGAAGCAGCGGAAGAGGCTGCCTTACCCAGGTGGAGGAGCATCTCTCCTCTGCTGCTGATGCTGCAGGGGGGCAGCCACAGCAGGGTCTCTCCTTGGCAGGACAGAGGAGCTTCGCTTCGGCCGGGGCTTCTGCCTCTTCCTTGTGAAGCAGCGGAAGAGGCTGCCTTACCCAGGTGGAGGAGCATCTCTCCTCTGCTGCTGATGCTGCAGGTGGGCAGCCACAGCAGGGTCTCTCCTTGGCAGGAAAGAGGAGCTTCTCTTCGGCCTGGGCTTCTGCCTCTTCCTGGGGAAGCAGCGGAAGAGGCTGCCTTCCCCAGGTGGAGGAGCATCTCTCCTCTGCTGCTGCTGCTGCTGCTGCTGATGCTGCAGGTGGGCAGCCACAGCAGGGTCTCTCCTTGGCAGGACAGAGGAGCTTCTCTTCGGCCTGGGCTTCTGCCTCTTCCTGGTGAAGCAGCGGAAGAGGCTGCCTTCCCCAGCTGGAGGAGCATCTCTCCTCTCCTCTGCTGCTGCTGCTGCTGATGCTGCAGGTGGGCAGCCACAGCAGGGTCTCTCCTTGGCAGGAAAGAGGAGCTTCTCTTCGGCCTGGGCTTCTGCCTCTTCCTGGGGAAGCAGCGGAAGAGGCTGCCTTACCCAGGTGGAGGAGCATCTCTCCTCTGCTGCTGATGCTGCAGGGGGGCAGCCACAGCAGGGTCTCTCCTTGGCAGGACAGAGGAGCTTCGCTTCGGCCTGGGCTTCTGCCTCTTCCTGGGGAAGCAGCGGAAGAGGCTGCCTTACCCAGGTGGAGGAGCATCTCTCCTCTGCTGCTGATGCTGCAGGGGGGCAGCCACAGCAGGGTCTATCCTTGGCAGGAAAGAGGAGCTTCGCTTCGGCCTGGGCTACAGCCTCTTCCTGGGGAAGCAGCGGAAGAGGCTGCCTTCCCCAGCTGGAGGAGCATCTCTCCTCTGCTGCTGCTGCTGCTGCTGCTGCTGCTGATGCTGCAGGTGGGCAGCCACAGCAGGGTCTCTCCTTGGCAGGACAGAGGAGCTTCGCTTCGGCCTGGGCTTCTGCCTCTTCCTGGTGAAGCAGCGGAAGAGGCTGCCTTACCCAGGTGGAGGAGCATCTCTCCTCTGCTGCTGATGCTGCAGGTGGGCAGCCACAGCAGGGTCTCTCCTTGGCAGGAAAGAGGAGCTTCTCTTCGGCCTGGGCTACAGCCTCTTCCTGGGGATGCAGCGGAAGAGGCTGCCTTCCCCAGGTGGAGGAGCATCTCTCCTCTGCTGCTGCTGCTGCTGATGCTGCTGCAGGTGGGCAGCCACAGCAGGGTCTCTCCTTGGCAGGAAAGAGGAGCTTCGCTTCGGCCTGGGCTACAGCCTCTTCCTGGGGAAGCAGCGGAAGAGGCTGCCTTCCCCAGCTGGAGGAGCATCTCTCCTCTGCTGCTGCTGCTGCTGATGCTGCAGGTGGGCAGCCACAGCAGGGTCTCTCCTTGGCAGGAAAGAGGAGCTTCGCTTCGGCCTGGGCTACAGCCTCTTCCTGGGGAAGCAGCGGAAGAGGCTGCCTTCCCCAGCTGGAGGAGCATCTCTCCTCTGCTGCTGCTGCTGCTGATGCTGCAGGTGGGCAGCCACAGCAGGGTCTCTCCTTGGCAGGAAAGAGGAGCTTCGCTTCGGCCTGGGCTACAGCCTCTTCCTGGGGAAGCAGCGGAAGAGGCTGCCTTCCCCAGCTGGAGGAGCATCTCTCCTCTGCTGCTGCTGCTGATGCTGCAGGTGGGCAGCCACAGCAGGGTCTCTCCTTGGCAGGAAAGAGGAGCTTCGCTGCGGCCTGGGCTACAGCCTCTTCCTGGGGAAGCAGCAAAAGAGGCTGCCTTCCCCAGCTGGTGGAGCATCTCTCCTCTGCTGCTGATGCTGCAGGGGGGAAGCCACAGCAGGGTCCCTCCTTGGCAGGACAGAGGAGCTTCGCTTCGGCCGGGGCTTCTGCCTCTTCCTGGTGAAGCAGCGGAAGAGGCTGCCTTCCCCAGGTGGAGGAGCATCTCTCCTCTGCTGCTGCTGCTGATGCTGCAGGTGGGCAGCCACAGCAGGGTCTCTCCTTGGCAGGAAAGAGGAGCTTCGCTGCGGCCTGGGCTACAGCCTCTTCCTGGGGAAGCAGCAAAAGAGGCTGCCTTCCCCAGCTGGTGGAGCATCTCTCCTCTGCTGCTGATGCTGCAGGTGGGCAGCCACAGCAGGGTCTCTCCTTGGCAGGAAAGAGGAGCTTCGCTTCGGCCTGGGCTACAGCCTCTTCCTGGGGAAGCAGCGGAAGAGGCTGCCTTCCCCAGCTGGAGGAGCATCTCTCCTCTGCTGCTGCTGCTGCTGATGCTGCAGGTGGGCAGCCACAGCAGGGTCTCTCCTTGGCAGGAAAGAGGAGCTTCGCTTCGGCCTGGGCTACAGCCTCTTCCTGGGGAAGCAGCGGAAGAGGCTGCCTTCCCCAGCTGGAGGAGCATCTCTCCTCTGCTGCTGCTGCTGCTGCTGCTGATGCTGCAGGTGGGCAGCCACAGCAGGGTCTCTCCTTGGCAGGACAAAGGAGCTTCGCTTCGGCCGGGGCTTCTGCCTCTTCCTGGTGAAGCAGCGGAAGAGGCCTCCTTACCCAGGTGGAGGAGCATCTCTCCTCTGCTGCTGCTGCTGCTGCTGCTGATGCTGCAGGTGGGCAGCCACAGCAGGGTCTCTCCTTGGCAGGACAGAGGAGCTTCGCTTCGGCCTGGGCTTCTGCCTCTTCCTGGGGAAGCAGCGGAAGAGGCTGCCTTACCCAGGTGGAGGAGCATCTCTCCTCTGCTGCTGATGCTGCAGGTGGGCAGCCACAGCAGGGTCTCTCCTTGGCAGGAAAGAGGAGCTTCTCTTCGGCCTGGGCTACAGCCTCTTCCTGGGGATGCAGCGGAAGAGGCTGCCTTCCCCAGGTGGAGGAGCATCTCTCCTCTGCTGCGACTGCTGCTGATGCTGCTGCAGGTGGGCAGCCACAGCAGGGTCTCTCCTTGGCAGGAAAGAGGAGCTTCGCTTCGGCCTGGGCTTCTGCCTCTTCCTGGGGAAGCAGCGGAAGAGGCTGCCTTCCCCAGCTGGAGGAGCATCTCTCCTCTGCTGCTGCTGCTGCTGATGCTGCAGGTGGGCAGCCACAGCAGGGTCTCTCCTTGGCAGGACAGAGGAGCTTCGCTTCGGCCGGGGCTTCTGCCTCTTCCTGGTGAAGCAGCGGAAGAGGCTGCCTTACCCAGGTGGAGGAGCATCTCTCCTCTGCTGCTGATGCTGCAGGTGGGCAGCCACAGCAGGGTCTCTCCTTGGCAGGAAAGAGGAGCTTCTCTTCGGCCTGGGCTACAGCCTCTTCCTGGGGATGCAGCGGAAGAGGCTGCCTTCCCCAGGTGGAGGAGCATCTCTCCTCTGCTGCTGCTGCTGCTGATGCTGCAGGTGGGCAGCCACAGCAGGGTCTCTCCTTGGCAGGAAAGAGGAGCTTCTCTTCGGCCTGGGCTTCTGCCTCTTCCTGGTGAAGCAGCGGAAGAGGCTGCCTTCCCCAGCTGGAGGAGCATCTCTCCTCTGCTGCTGCTGCTGCTGCTGCTGATGCTGCAGGTGGGCAGCCACAGCAGGGTCTCTCCTTGGCAGGACAGAGGAGCTTCGCTTCGGCCGGGGCTTCTGCCTCTTCCTGGGGAAGCAGCGGAAGAGGCTGCCTTACCCAGGTGGAGGAGCATCTCTCCTCTGCTGCTGATGCTGCAGGGGGGCAGCCACAGCAGGGTCTCTCCTTGGCAGAACAGAGGAGCTTCGCTTCGGCCTGGGCTTCTGCCTCTTCCTGGGGAAGCAGCGGAAGAGGCTGCCTTACCCAGGTGGAGGAGCATCTCTCCTCTGCTGCTGATGCTGCAGGTGGGCAGCCACAGCAGGGTCTCTCCTTGGCAGGAAAGAGGAGCTTCTCTTCGGCCTGGGCTACAGCCTCTTCCTGGGGATGCAGCGGAAGAGGCTGCCTTCCCCAGGTGGAGGAGCATCTCTCCTCTGCTGCTGCTGCTGCTGATGCTGCTGCAGGTGGGCAGCCACAGCAGGGTCTCTCCTTGGCAGGAAAGAGGAGCTTCGCTTCGGCCTGGGCTTCTGCCTCTTCCTGGGGAAGCAGCGGAAGAGGCTGCCTTCCCCAGCTGGAGGAGCATCTCTCCTCTGCTGCTGCTGCTGCTGATGCTGCAGGTGGGCAGCCACAGCAGGGTCTCTCCTTGGCAGGACAGAGGAGCTTCGCTTCGGCCGGGGCTTCTGCCTCTTCCTGGTGAAGCAGCGGAAGAGGCTGCCTTACCCAGGTGGAGGAGCATCTCTCCTCTGCTGCTGATGCTGCAGGTGGGCAGCCACAGCAGGGTCTCTCCTTGGCAGGAAAGAGGAGCTTCTCTTCGGCCTGGGCTACAGCCTCTTCCTGGGGATGCAGCGGAAGAGGCTGCCTTCCCCAGGTGGAGGAGCATCTCTCCTCTGCTGCTGATGCTGCTGATGCTGCAGGTGGGCAGCCACAGCAGGGTCTCTCCTTGGCAGGAAAGAGGAGCTTCTCTTCGGCCTGGGCTTCTGCCTCTTCCTGGGGAAGCAGCGGAAGAGGCTGCCTTCCCCAGGTGGAGGAGCATCTCTCCTCTGCTGCTGCTGCTGATGCTGCAGGTGGGCAGCCACAGCAGGGTCTCTCCTTGGCAGGAAAGAGGAGCTTCGCTGCGGCCTGGGCTACAGCCTCTTCCTGGGGAAGCAGCGAAAGAGGCTGCCTTCCCCAGGTGGAGGATCATCTCTCCTCTGCTGCTGATGCTGCAGGTGGGCAGCCACAGCAGGGTCTCTCCTTGGCAGGAAAGAGGAGCTTCTCTTCGGCCTGGGCTACAGCCTCTTCCTGGGGATGCAGCGGAAGAGGCTGCCTTCCCCAGGTGGAGGAGCATCTCTCCTCTGCTGCTGATGCTGCAGGGGGGAAGCCACAGCAGGGTCTCTCCTTGGCAGGACAGAGGAGCTTCGCTTCGGCCGGGGCTTCTGCCTCTTCCTGGTGAAGCAGCGGAAGAGGCTGCCTTCCCCAGCTGGAGGAGCATCTCTCCTCTGCTGCTGCTGCTGCTGATGCTGCAGGTGGGCAGCCACAGCAGGGTCTCTCCTTGGCAGGACAGAGGAGCTTCGCTTCGGCCGGGGCTTCTGCCTCTTCCTGGTGAAGCAGCGGAAGAGGCTGCCTTACCCAGGTGGAGGAGCATCTCTCCTCTGCTGCTGAAGTTGCAGGTGGGCAGCCACAGCAGGGTCTCTCCTTGGCAGGAAAGAGGAGCTTCTCTTCGGCCTGGGCTACAGCCTCTTCCTGGGGATGCAGCGGAAGAGGCTGCCTTCCCCAGGTGGAGGAGCATCTCTCCTCTGCTGCTGATGCTGCTGATGCTGCAGGTGGGCAGCCACAGCAGGGTCTCTCCTTGGCAGGAAAGAGGAGCTTCTCTTCGGCCTGGGCTTCTGCCTCTTCCTGGGGAAGCAGCGGAAGAGGCTGCCTTCCCCAGGTGGAGGAGCATCTCTCCTCTGCTGCTGCTGCTGATGCTGCAGGTGGGCAGCCACAGCAGGGTCTCTCCTTGGCAGGAAAGAGGAGCTTCTCTTCGGCCTGGGCTACAGCCTCTTCCTGGGGATGCAGCGGAAGAGGCTGCCTTCCCCAGGTGGAGGAGCATCTCTCCTCTGCTGCTGCTGCTGCTGATGCTGCAGGTGGGCAGCCACAGCAGGGTCTCTCCTTGGCAGGACAGAGGAGCTTCGCTTCGGCCGGGGCTTCTGCCTCTTCCTGGTGAAGCAGCGGAAGAGGCTGCCTTACCCAGGTGGAGGAGCATCTCTCCTCTGCTGCTGATGCTGCAGGTGGGCAGCCACAGCAGGGTCTCTCCTTGGCAGGAAAGAGGAGCTTCTCTTCGGCCTGGGCTACAGCCTCTTCCTGGGGATGCAGCGGAAGAGGCTGCCTTCCCCAGGTGGAGGAGCATCTCTCCTCTGCTGCTGATGCTGCTGATGCTGCAGGTGGGCAGCCACAGCAGGGTCTCTCCTTGGCAGGAAAGAGGAGCTTCTCTTCGGCCTGGGCTTCTGCCTCTTCCTGGGGAAGCAGCGAAAGAGGCTGCCTTCCCCAGGTGGAGGATCATCTCTCCTCTGCTGCTGATGCTGCAGGTGGGCAGCCACAGCAGGGTCTCTCCTTGGCAGGAAAGAGGAGCTTCTCTTCGGCCTGGGCTACAGCCTCTTCCTGGGGATGCAGCGGAAGAGGCTGCCTTCCCCAGGTGGAGGAGCATCTCTCCTCTGCTGCTGCTGCTGCTGATGCTGCTGCAGGTGGGCAGCCACAGCAGGGTCTCTCCTTGGCAGGAAAGAGGAGCTTCGCTTCGGCCTGGGCTTCTGCCTCTTCCTGGGGAAGCAGCGGAAGAGGCTGCCTTCCCCAGCTGGAGGAGCATCTCTCCTCTGCTGCTGCTGCTGCTGATGCTGCAGGTGGGCAGCCACAGCAGGGTCTCTCCTTGGCAGGACAGAGGAGCTTCGCTTCAGCCGGGGCTTCTGCCTCTTCCTGGTGAAGCAGCGGAAGAGGCTGCCTTACCCAGGTGGAGGAGCATCTCTCCTCTGCTGCTGAAGTTGCAGGTGGGCAGCCACAGCAGGGTCTCTCCTTGGCAGGAAAGAGGAGCTTCTCTTCGGCCTGGGCTACAGCCTCTTCCTGGGGATGCAGCGGAAGAGGCTGCCTTCCCCAGGTGGAGGAGCATCTCTCCTCTGCTGCTGATGCTGCTGATGCTGCAGGTGGGCAGCCACAGCAGGGTCTCTCCTTGGCAGGAAAGAGGAGCTTCTCTTCGGCCTGGGCTTCTGCCTCTTCCTGGGGAAGCAGCGGAAGAGGCTTCCTTCCCCAGGTGGAGGAGCATCTCTCCTCTGCTGCTGATGCTGCAGGTGGGCAGCCACAGCAGGGTCTCTCCTTGGCAGGAAAGAGGAGCTTCGCTGTGGCCTGGGCTACAGCCTCTTCCTGGGGAAGCAGCGAAAGAGGCTGCCTTCCCCAGCTGGTGGAGCATCTCTCCTCTGCTGCTGATGCTGCAGGGGGGAAGCCACAGCAGGGTCCCTCCTTGGCAGGACAGAGGAGCTTCGCTTCGGCCGGGGCTTCTGCCTCTTCCTGGTGAAGCAGCGGAAGAGGCTGCCTTACCCAGGTGGAGGAGCATCTCTCCTCTGCTGCTGATGCTGCAGGTGGGCAGCCACAGCAGGGTCTCTCCTTGGCAGGACAGAGGAGCTTCGCTTCGGCCTGGGCTTCTGCCTCTTCCTGGGGAAGCAGCGGAAGAGGCTGCCTTCCCCAGGTGGAGGAGCATCTCTCCTCTGCTGCTGCTGCTGATGCTGCAGGTGGGCAGCCACAGCAGGGTCTCTCCTTGGCAGGAAAGAGGAGCTTCGCTGCGGCCTGGGCTACAGCCTCTTCCTGGGGAAGCAGCAAAAGAGGCTGCCTTCCCCAGCTGGTGGAGCATCTCTCCTCTGCTGCTGATGCTTCAGGTGGGCAGCCACAGCAGGGTCTCTCCTTGGCAGGAAAGAGGAGCTTCGCTTCGGCCTGGGCTACAGCCTCTTCCTGGGGAAGCAGCGGAAGAGGCTGCCTTCCCCAGCTGGAGGAGCATCTCTCCTCTGCTGCTGCTGCTGCTGCTGCTGATGCTGCAGGTGGGCAGCCACAGCAGGGTCTCTCCTTGGCAGGACTGAGGAGCTTCGCTTCGGCCGGGGCTTCTGCCTCTTCCTGGTGAAGCAGCGGAAGAGGCTGCCTTACCCAGGTGGAGGAGCATCTCTCCTCTGCTGCTGATGCTGCAGGTGGGCAGCCACAGCAGGGTCTCTCCTTGGCAGGAAAGAGGAGCTTCTCTTCGGCCTGGGCTACAGCCTCTTCCTGGGGATGCAGCGGAAGAGGCTGCCTTCCCCAGGTGGAGGAGCATCTCTCCTCTGCTGCTGCTGCTGCTGATGCTGCTGCAGGTGGGCAGCCACAGCAGGGTCTCTCCTTGGCAGGAAAGAGGAGCTTCGCTTCGGCCTGGGCTACAGCCTCTTCCTGGGGATGCAGCGGAAGAGGCTGCCTTCCCCAGCTGGAGGAGCATCTCTCCTCTGCTGCTGCTGCTGCTGATGCTGCAGGTGGGCATCCACAGCAGGGTCTCTCCTTGGCAGGAAAGAGGAGCTTCGCTTCGGCCTGGGCTACAGCCTCTTCCTGGGGAAGCAGCGGAAGAGGCTGCCTTCCCCAGCTGGAGGAGCATCTCTCCTCTGCTGCTGCTGCTGCTGCTGCTGATGCTGCAGGTGGGCAGCCACAGCAGGGTCTCTCCTTGGCAGGACAAAGGAGCTTCGCTTCGGCCGGGGCTTCTGCCTCTTCCTGGTGAAGCAGCGGAAGAGGCTGCCTTCCCCAGGTGGAGGAGCATCTCTCCTCTGCTGCTGCTGCTGCTGCTGCTGCTGTAGGTGGGCAGCCACAGCAGGGTCTCTCCTTGGCAGGAAAGAGGAGCTTCGCTGCGGCCTGGGCTACAGCCTCTTCCTGGGGAAGCAGCGAAAGAGGCTGCCTTCCCCAGCTGGTGGAGCATCTCTCCTCTGCTGCTGATGCTGCAGGGGGGAAGCCACAGCAGGGTCCCTCCTTGGCAGGACAGAGGAGCTTCGCTTCGGCCGGGGCTTCTGCCTCTTCCTGGTGAAGCAGCGGAAGAGGCTGCCTTACCCAGGTGGAGGAGCATCTCTCCTCTGCTGCTGATGCTGCAGGTGGGCAGCCACAGCAGGGTCCCTCCTTGGCAGGACAGAGGAGCTTCTCTTCGGCCTGGGCTTCTGCCTCTTCCTGGGGAAGCAGCGGAAGAGGCTGCCTTACCCAGGTGGAGGAGCATCTCTCCTCTGCTGCTGATGCTGCAGGGGGGCAGCCACAGCAGGGTCTCTCCTTGGCAGGACAGAGGAGCTTCGCTTCGGCCGGGGCTTCTGCCTCTTCCTGGTGAAGCAGCGGAAGAGGCTGCCTTACCCAGGTGGAGGAGCATCTCTCCTCTGCTGCTGATGCTGCAGGTGGGCAGCCACAGCAGGGTCTCTCCTTGGCAGGAAAGAGGAGCTTCTCTTCGGCCTGGGCTACAGCCTCTTCCTGGGGAAGCAGCGGAAGAGGCTGCCTTCCCCAGGTGGAGGAGCATCTCTCCTCTGCTGCTGCTGCTGCTGATGCTGCTGCAGGTGGGCAGCCACAGCAGGGTCTCTCCTTGGCAGGAAAGAGGAGCTTCGCTTCGGCCTGGGCTACAGCCTCTTCCTGGGGAAGCAGCGGAAGAGGCTGCCTTCCCCAGCTGGAGGAGCATCTCTCCTCTGCTGCTGCTGCTGCTGATGCTGCAGGTGGGCAGCCACAGCAGGGTCTCTCCTTGGCAGGAAAGAGGAGCTTCTCTTCGGCCTGGGCTTCTGCCTCTTCCTGGTGAAGCAGCGGAAGAGGCTGCCTTCCCCAGGTGGAGGAGCATCTCTCCTCTGCTGCTGCTGCTGATGCTGCAGGTGGGCAGCCACAGCAGGGTCTCTCCTTGGCAGGAAAGAGGAGCTTCGCTTCGGCCTGGGCTACAGCCTCTTCCTGGGGAAGCAGCGGAAGAGGCTGCCTTCCCCAGCTGGAGGAGCATCTCTCCTCTGCTGCTGCTGCTGCTGCTGCTGCTGCTGATGCTGCAGGTGGGCAGCCACAGCAGGGTCTCTCCTTGGCAGGACAGAGGAGCTTCGCTTCGGCCTGGGCTTCTGCCTCTTCCTGGTGAAGCAGCGGAAGAGGCTGCCTTACCCAGGTGGAGGAGCATCTCTCCTCTGCTGCTGATGCTGCAGGTGGGCAGCCACAGCAGGGTCTCTCCTTGGCAGGAAAGAGGAGCTTCTCTTCGGCCTGGGCTACAGCCTCTTCCTGGGGATGCAGCGGAAGAGGCTGCCTTCCCCAGGTGGAGGAGCATCTCTCCTCTGCTGCTGCTGCTGCTGATGCTGCTGCAGGTGGGCAGCCACAGCAGGGTCTCTCCTTGGCAGGAAAGAGGAGCTTCGCTTCGGCCTGGGCTACAGCCTCTTCCTGGGGAAGCAGCGGAAGAGGCTGCCTTCCCCAGCTGGAGGAGCATCTCTCCTCTGCTGCTGCTGCTGCTGCTGCTGATGCTGCAGGTGGGCAGCCACAGCAGGGTCTCTCCTTGGCAGGACAGAGGAGCTTCGCTTCGGCCGGGGCTTCTGCCTCTTCCTGGTGAAGCAGCGGAAGAGGCTGCCTTACCCAGGTGGAGGAGCATCTCTCCTCTGCTGCTGATGCTGCAGGGGGGCAGCCACAGCAGGGTCTCTCCTTGGCAGGACAGAGGAGCTTCGCTTCGGCCGGGGCTTCTGCCTCTTCCTTGTGAAGCAGCGGAAGAGGCTGCCTTACCCAGGTGGAGGAGCATCTCTCCTCTGCTGCTGATGCTGCAGGTGGGCAGCCACAGCAGGGTCTCTCCTTGGCAGGAAAGAGGAGCTTCTCTTCGGCCTGGGCTTCTGCCTCTTCCTGGGGAAGCAGCGGAAGAGGCTGCCTTCCCCAGGTGGAGGAGCATCTCTCCTCTGCTGCTGCTGCTGCTGCTGCTGATGCTGCAGGTGGGCAGCCACAGCAGGGTCTCTCCTTGGCAGGACAGAGGAGCTTCTCTTCGGCCTGGGCTTCTGCCTCTTCCTGGTGAAGCAGCGGAAGAGGCTGCCTTCCCCAGCTGGAGGAGCATCTCTCCTCTCCTCTGCTGCTGCTGCTGCTGATGCTGCAGGTGGGCAGCCACAGCAGGGTCTCTCCTTGGCAGGAAAGAGGAGCTTCTCTTCGGCCTGGGCTTCTGCCTCTTCCTGGTGAAGCAGCGGAAGAGGCTGCCTTACCCAGGTGGAGGAGCATCTCTCCTCTGCTGCTGATGCTGCAGGTGGGCAGCCACAGCAGGGTCTCTCCTTGGCAGGAAAGAGGAGCTTCTCTTCGGCCTGGGCTTCTGCCTCTTCCTGGGGAAGCAGCGGAAGAGGCTGCCTTACCCAGGTGGAGGAGCATCTCTCCTCTGCTGCTGATGCTGCAGGTGGGCAGCCACAGCAGGGTCTCTCCTTGGCAGGAAAGAGGAGCTTCTCTTCGGCCTGGGCTTCTGCCTCTTCCTGGGGAAGCAGCGGAAGAGGCTGCCTTCCCCAGGTGGAGGAGCATCTCTCCTCTGCTGCTGCTGCTGATGCTGCAGGTGGGCAGCCACAGCAGGGTCTCTCCTTGGCAGGAAAGAGGAGCTTCGCTGCGGCCTGGGCTACAGCCTCTTCCTGGGGAAGCAGCGAAAGAGGCTGCCTTCCCCAGGTGGAGGATCATCTCTCCTCTGCTGCTGATGCTGCAGGTGGGCAGCCACAGCAGGGTCTCTCCTTGGCAGGAAAGAGGAGCTTCTCTTCGGCCTGGGCTACAGCCTCTTCCTGGGGATGCAGCGGAAGAGGCTGCCTTCCCCAGGTGGAGGAGCATCTCTCCTCTGCTGCTGATGCTGCAGGTGGGCAGCCACAGCAGGGTCTCTCCTTGGCAGGACAGAGGAGCTTCGCTTCGGCCGGGGCTTCTGCCTCTTCCTGGTGAAGCAGCGGAAGAGGCTGCCTTCCCCAGCTGGAGGAGCATCTCTCCTCTGCTGCTGCTGCTGCTGATGCTGCAGGTGGGCAGCCACAGCAGGGTCTCTCCTTGGCAGGACAGAGGAGCTTCGCTTCGGCCGGGGCTTCTGCCTCTTCCTGGTGAAGCAGCGGAAGAGGCTGCCTTACCCAGGTGGAGGAGCATCTCTCCTCTGCTGCTGAAGTTGCAGGTGGGCAGCCACAGCAGGGTCTCTCCTTGGCAGGAAAGAGGAGCTTCTCTTCGGCCTGGGCTACAGCCTCTTCCTGGGGATGCAGCGGAAGAGGCTGCCTTCCCCAGGTGGAGGAGCATCTCTCCTCTGCTGCTGATGCTGCTGATGCTGCAGGTGGGCAGCCACAGCAGGGTCTCTCCTTGGCAGGACAGAGGAGCTTCGCTTCGGCCGGGGCTTCTGCCTCTTCCTGGTGAAGCAGCGGAAGAGGCTGCCTTACCCAGGTGGAGGAGCATCTCTCCTCTGCTGCTGCTGCTGATGCTGCAGGTGGGCAGCCACAGCAGGGTCTCTCCTTGGCAGGAAAGAGGAGCTTCTCTTCGGCCTGGGCTACAGCCTCTTCCTGGGGATGCAGCGGAAGAGGCTGCCTTCCCCAGGTGGAGGAGCATCTCTCCTCTGCTGCTGATGCTGCTGATGCTGCAGGTGGGCAGCCACAGCAGGGTCTCTCCTTGGCAGGAAAGAGGAGCTTCTCTTCGGCCTGGGCTTCTGCCTCTTCCTGGGGAAGCAGCGGAAGAGGCTGCCTTCCCCAGGTGGAGGAGCATCTCTCCTCTGCTGCTGCTGCTGATGCTGCAGGTGGGCAGCCACAGCAGGGTCTCTCCTTGGCAGGAAAGAGGAGCTTCGCTGCGGCCTGGGCTACAGCCTCTTCCTGGGGAAGCAGCGAAAGAGGCTGCCTTCCCCAGGTGGAGGATCATCTCTCCTCTGCTGCTGATGCTGCAGGTGGGCAGCCACAGCAGGGTCTCTCCTTGGCAGGAAAGAGGAGCTTCTCTTCGGCCTGGGCTACAGCCTCTTCCTGGGGATGCAGCGGAAGAGGCTGCCTTCCCCAGGTGGAGGAGCATCTCTCCTCTGCTGCTGATGCTGCAGGTGGGCAGCCACAGCAGGGTCTCTCCTTGGCAGGACAGAGGAGCTTCGCTTCGGCCGGGGCTTCTGCCTCTTCCTGGTGAAGCAGCGGAAGAGGCTGCCTTCCCCAGCTGGAGGAGCATCTCTCCTCTGCTGCTGCTGCTGCTGATGCTGCAGGTGGGCAGCCACAGCAGGGTCTCTCCTTGGCAGGACAGAGGAGCTTCGCTTCGGCCGGGGCTTCTGCCTCTTCCTGGTGAAGCAGCGGAAGAGGCTGCCTTACCCAGGTGGAGGAGCATCTCTCCTCTGCTGCTGAAGTTGCAGGTGGGCAGCCACAGCAGGGTCTCTCCTTGGCAGGAAAGAGGAGCTTCTCTTCGGCCTGGGCTACAGCCTCTTCCTGGGGATGCAGCGGAAGAGGCTGCCTTCCCCAGGTGGAGGAGCATCTCTCCTCTGCTGCTGATGCTGCTGATGCTGCAGGTGGGCAGCCACAGCAGGGTCTCTCCTTGGCAGGAAAGAGGAGCTTCTCTTCGGCCTGGGCTTCTGCCTCTTCCTGGGGAAGCAGCGGAAGAGGCTGCCTTCCCCAGGTGGAGGAGCATCTCTCCTCTGCTGCTGCTGCTGATGCTGCAGGTGGGCAGCCACAGCAGGGTCTCTCCTTGGCAGGAAAGAGGAGCTTCTCTTCGGCCTGGGCTACAGCCTCTTCCTGGGGATGCAGCGGAAGAGGCTGCCTTCCCCAGGTGGAGGAGCATCTCTCCTCTGCTGCTGCTGCTGCTGATGCTGCAGGTGGGCAGCCACAGCAGGGTCTCTCCTTGGCAGGACAGAGGAGCTTCGCTTCGGCCGGGGCTTCTGCCTCTTCCTGGTGAAGCAGCGGAAGAGGCTGCCTTACCCAGGTGGAGGAGCATCTCTCCTCTGCTGCTGATGCTGCAGGTGGGCAGCCACAGCAGGGTCTCTCCTTGGCAGGAAAGAGGAGCTTCTCTTCGGCCT
This sequence comes from Oryzias latipes, assembly GCF_053564925.1. Lineage (NCBI taxonomy): Eukaryota > Metazoa > Chordata > Actinopteri > Beloniformes > Adrianichthyidae > Oryzias > Oryzias latipes. The sequence continues at coordinate 27,659,450 of NC_136259.1, forward strand.
GGGCTACAGCCTCTTCCTGGGGATGCAGCGGAAGAGGCTGCCTTCCCCAGGTGGAGGAGCATCTCTCCTCTGCTGCTGATGCTGCTGATGCTGCAGGTGGGCAGCCACAGCAGGGTCTCTCCTTGGCAGGAAAGAGGAGCTTCTCTTCGGCCTGGGCTTCTGCCTCTTCCTGGGGAAGCAGCGAAAGAGGCTGCCTTCCCCAGGTGGAGGATCATCTCTCCTCTGCTGCTGATGCTGCAGGTGGGCAGCCACAGCAGGGTCTCTCCTTGGCAGGAAAGAGGAGCTTCTCTTCGGCCTGGGCTACAGCCTCTTCCTGGGGATGCAGCGGAAGAGGCTGCCTTCCCCAGGTGGAGGAGCATCTCTCCTCTGCTGCTGCTGCTGCTGATGCTGCTGCAGGTGGGCAGCCACAGCAGGGTCTCTCCTTGGCAGGAAAGAGGAGCTTCGCTTCGGCCTGGGCTTCTGCCTCTTCCTGGGGAAGCAGCGGAAGAGGCTGCCTTCCCCAGCTGGAGGAGCATCTCTCCTCTGCTGCTGCTGCTGCTGATGCTGCAGGTGGGCAGCCACAGCAGGGTCTCTCCTTGGCAGGACAGAGGAGCTTCGCTTCAGCCGGGGCTTCTGCCTCTTCCTGGTGAAGCAGCGGAAGAGGCTGCCTTACCCAGGTGGAGGAGCATCTCTCCTCTGCTGCTGAAGTTGCAGGTGGGCAGCCACAGCAGGGTCTCTCCTTGGCAGGAAAGAGGAGCTTCTCTTCGGCCTGGGCTACAGCCTCTTCCTGGGGATGCAGCGGAAGAGGCTGCCTTCCCCAGGTGGAGGAGCATCTCTCCTCTGCTGCTGATGCTGCTGATGCTGCAGGTGGGCAGCCACAGCAGGGTCTCTCCTTGGCAGGAAAGAGGAGCTTCTCTTCGGCCTGGGCTTCTGCCTCTTCCTGGGGAAGCAGCGGAAGAGGCTGCCTTCCCCAGGTGGAGGAGCATCTCTCCTCTGCTGCTGATGCTGCAGGTGGGCAGCCACAGCAGGGTCTCTCCTTGGCAGGAAAGAGGAGCTTCGCTGTGGCCTGGGCTACAGCCTCTTCCTGGGGAAGCAGCGAAAGAGGCTGCCTTCCCCAGCTGGTGGAGCATCTCTCCTCTGCTGCTGATGCTGCAGGGGGGAAGCCACAGCAGGGTCCCTCCTTGGCAGGACAGAGGAGCTTCGCTTCGGCCGGGGCTTCTGCCTCTTCCTGGTGAAGCAGCGGAAGAGGCTGCCTTACCCAGGTGGAGGAGCATCTCTCCTCTGCTGCTGATGCTGCAGGTGGGCAGCCACAGCAGGGTCTCTCCTTGGCAGGACAGAGGAGCTTCGCTTCGGCCTGGGCTTCTGCCTCTTCCTGGGGAAGCAGCGGAAGAGGCTGCCTTCCCCAGGTGGAGGAGCATCTCTCCTCTGCTGCTGCTGCTGATGCTGCAGGTGGGCAGCCACAGCAGGGTCTCTCCTTGGCAGGAAAGAGGAGCTTCGCTGCGGCCTGGGCTACAGCCTCTTCCTGGGGAAGCAGCAAAAGAGGCTGCCTTCCCCAGCTGGTGGAGCATCTCTCCTCTGCTGCTGATGCTTCAGGTGGGCAGCCACAGCAGGGTCTCTCCTTGGCAGGAAAGAGGAGCTTCGCTTCGGCCTGGGCTACAGCCTCTTCCTGGGGAAGCAGCGGAAGAGGCTGCCTTCCCCAGCTGGAGGAGCATCTCTCCTCTGCTGCTGCTGCTGCTGCTGCTGATGCTGCAGGTGGGCAGCCACAGCAGGGTCTCTCCTTGGCAGGACTGAGGAGCTTCGCTTCGGCCGGGGCTTCTGCCTCTTCCTGGTGAAGCAGCGGAAGAGGCTGCCTTACCCAGGTGGAGGAGCATCTCTCCTCTGCTGCTGATGCTGCAGGTGGGCAGCCACAGCAGGGTCTCTCCTTGGCAGGAAAGAGGAGCTTCTCTTCGGCCTGGGCTACAGCCTCTTCCTGGGGATGCAGCGGAAGAGGCTGCCTTCCCCAGGTGGAGGAGCATCTCTCCTCTGCTGCTGCTGCTGCTGATGCTGCTGCAGGTGGGCAGCCACAGCAGGGTCTCTCCTTGGCAGGAAAGAGGAGCTTCGCTTCGGCCTGGGCTACAGCCTCTTCCTGGGGATGCAGCGGAAGAGGCTGCCTTCCCCAGCTGGAGGAGCATCTCTCCTCTGCTGCTGCTGCTGCTGATGCTGCAGGTGGGCATCCACAGCAGGGTCTCTCCTTGGCAGGAAAGAGGAGCTTCGCTTCGGCCTGGGCTACAGCCTCTTCCTGGGGAAGCAGCGGAAGAGGCTGCCTTCCCCAGCTGGAGGAGCATCTCTCCTCTGCTGCTGCTGCTGCTGCTGCTGATGCTGCAGGTGGGCAGCCACAGCAGGGTCTCTCCTTGGCAGGACAAAGGAGCTTCGCTTCGGCCGGGGCTTCTGCCTCTTCCTGGTGAAGCAGCGGAAGAGGCTGCCTTCCCCAGGTGGAGGAGCATCTCTCCTCTGCTGCTGCTGCTGCTGCTGCTGCTGCAGGTGGGCAGCCACAGCAGGGTCTCTCCTTGGCAGGAAAGAGGAGCTTCGCTGCGGCCTGGGCTACAGCCTCTTCCTGGGGAAGCAGCGAAAGAGGCTGCCTTCCCCAGCTGGTGGAGCATCTCTCCTCTGCTGCTGATGCTGCAGGGGGGAAGCCACAGCAGGGTCCCTCCTTGGCAGGACAGAGGAGCTTCGCTTCGGCCGGGGCTTCTGCCTCTTCCTGGTGAAGCAGCGGAAGAGGCTGCCTTACCCAGGTGGAGGAGCATCTCTCCTCTGCTGCTGATGCTGCAGGTGGGCAGCCACAGCAGGGTCCCTCCTTGGCAGGACAGAGGAGCTTCTCTTCGGCCTGGGCTTCTGCCTCTTCCTGGGGAAGCAGCGGAAGAGGCTGCCTTACCCAGGTGGAGGAGCATCTCTCCTCTGCTGCTGATGCTGCAGGGGGGCAGCCACAGCAGGGTCTCTCCTTGGCAGGACAGAGGAGCTTCGCTTCGGCCGGGGCTTCTGCCTCTTCCTGGTGAAGCAGCGGAAGAGGCTGCCTTACCCAGGTGGAGGAGCATCTCTCCTCTGCTGCTGATGCTGCAGGTGGGCAGCCACAGCAGGGTCTCTCCTTGGCAGGAAAGAGGAGCTTCTCTTCGGCCTGGGCTACAGCCTCTTCCTGGGGAAGCAGCGGAAGAGGCTGCCTTCCCCAGGTGGAGGAGCATCTCTCCTCTGCTGCTGCTGCTGCTGATGCTGCTGCAGGTGGGCAGCCACAGCAGGGTCTCTCCTTGGCAGGAAAGAGGAGCTTCGCTTCGGCCTGGGCTACAGCCTCTTCCTGGGGAAGCAGCGGAAGAGGCTGCCTTCCCCAGCTGGAGGAGCATCTCTCCTCTGCTGCTGCTGCTGCTGATGCTGCAGGTGGGCAGCCACAGCAGGGTCTCTCCTTGGCAGGAAAGAGGAGCTTCTCTTCGGCCTGGGCTTCTGCCTCTTCCTGGTGAAGCAGCGGAAGAGGCTGCCTTCCCCAGGTGGAGGAGCATCTCTCCTCTGCTGCTGCTGCTGATGCTGCAGGTGGGCAGCCACAGCAGGGTCTCTCCTTGGCAGGAAAGAGGAGCTTCGCTTCGGCCTGGGCTACAGCCTCTTCCTGGGGAAGCAGCGGAAGAGGCTGCCTTCCCCAGCTGGAGGAGCATCTCTCCTCTGCTGCTGCTGCTGCTGCTGCTGCTGCTGATGCTGCAGGTGGGCAGCCACAGCAGGGTCTCTCCTTGGCAGGACAGAGGAGCTTCGCTTCGGCCTGGGCTTCTGCCTCTTCCTGGTGAAGCAGCGGAAGAGGCTGCCTTACCCAGGTGGAGGAGCATCTCTCCTCTGCTGCTGATGCTGCAGGTGGGCAGCCACAGCAGGGTCTCTCCTTGGCAGGAAAGAGGAGCTTCTCTTCGGCCTGGGCTACAGCCTCTTCCTGGGGATGCAGCGGAAGAGGCTGCCTTCCCCAGGTGGAGGAGCATCTCTCCTCTGCTGCTGCTGCTGCTGATGCTGCTGCAGGTGGGCAGCCACAGCAGGGTCTCTCCTTGGCAGGAAAGAGGAGCTTCGCTTCGGCCTGGGCTACAGCCTCTTCCTGGGGAAGCAGCGGAAGAGGCTGCCTTCCCCAGCTGGAGGAGCATCTCTCCTCTGCTGCTGCTGCTGCTGCTGCTGATGCTGCAGGTGGGCAGCCACAGCAGGGTCTCTCCTTGGCAGGACAGAGGAGCTTCGCTTCGGCCGGGGCTTCTGCCTCTTCCTGGTGAAGCAGCGGAAGAGGCTGCCTTACCCAGGTGGAGGAGCATCTCTCCTCTGCTGCTGATGCTGCAGGGGGGCAGCCACAGCAGGGTCTCTCCTTGGCAGGACAGAGGAGCTTCGCTTCGGCCGGGGATTCTGCCTCTTCCTTGTGAAGCAGCGGAAGAGGCTGCCTTACCCAGGTGGAGGAGCATCTCTCCTCTGCTGCTGATGCTGCAGGTGGGCAGCCACAGCAGGGTCTCTCCTTGGCAGGAAAGAGGAGCTTCTCTTCGGCCTGGGCTTCTGCCTCTTCCTGGGGAAGCAGCGGAAGAGGCTGCCTTCCCCAGGTGGAGGAGCATCTCTCCTCTGCTGCTGCTGCTGCTGCTGCTGATGCTGCAGGTGGGCAGCCACAGCAGGGTCTCTCCTTGGCAGGACAGAGGAGCTTCTCTTCGGCCTGGGCTTCTGCCTCTTCCTGGTGAAGCAGCGGAAGAGGCTGCCTTCCCCAGCTGGAGGAGCATCTCTCCTCTCCTCTGCTGCTGCTGCTGCTGATGCTGCAGGTGGGCAGCCACAGCAGGGTCTCTCCTTGGCAGGAAAGAGGAGCTTCTCTTCGGCCTGGGCTTCTGCCTCTTCCTGGTGAAGCAGCGGAAGAGGCTGCCTTACCCAGGTGGAGGAGCATCTCTCCTCTGCTGCTGATGCTGCAGGTGGGCAGCCACAGCAGGGTCTCTCCTTGGCAGGAAAGAGGAGCTTCTCTTCGGCCTGGGCTTCTGCCTCTTCCTGGGGAAGCAGCGGAAGAGGCTGCCTTACCCAGGTGGAGGAGCATCTCTCCTCTGCTGCTGATGCTGCAGGGGGGCAGCCACAGCAGGGTCTCTCCTTGGCAGGACAGAGGAGCTTCGCTTCGGCCTGGGCTTCTGCCTCTTCCTGGGGAAGCAGCGGAAGAGGCTGCCTTACCCAGGTGGAGGAGCATCTCTCCTCTGCTGCTGATGCTGCAGGGGGGCAGCCACAGCAGGGTCTCTCCTTGGCAGGAAAGAGGAGCTTCGCTTCGGCCTGGGCTACAGCCTCTTACTGGGGAAGCAGCGGAAGAGGCTGCCTTCCCCAGCTGGAGGAGCATCTCTCCTCTGCTGCTGCTGCTGCTGCTGCTGCTGCTGATGCTGCAGGTGGGCAGCCACAGCAGGGTCTCTCCTTGGCAGGACAGAGGAGCTTCGCTTCGGCCTGGGCTTCTGCCTCTTCCTGGTGAAGCAGCGGAAGAGGCTGCCTTACCCAGGTGGAGGAGCATCTCTCCTCTGCTGCTGATGCTGCAGGTGGGCAGCCACAGCAGGGTCTCTCCTTGGCAGGAAAGAGGAGCTTCTCTTCGGCCTGGGCTACAGCCTCTTCCTGGGGATGCAGCGGAAGAGGCTGCCTTCCCCAGGTGGAGGAGCATCTCTCCTCTGCTGCTGCTGCTGCTGATGCTGCTGCAGGTGGGCAGCCACAGCAGGGTCTCTCCTTGGCAGGAAAGAGGAGCTTCGCTTCGGCCTGGGCTACAGCCTCTTCCTGGGGAAGCAGCGGAAGAGGCTGCCTTCCCCAGCTGGAGGAGCATCTCTCCTCTGCTGCTGCTGCTGCTGATGCTGCAGGTGGGCAGCCACAGCAGGGTCTCTCCTTGGCAGGAAAGAGGAGCTTCGCTTCGGCCTGGGCTACAGCCTCTTCCTGGGGAAGCAGCGGAAGAGGCTGCCTTCCCCAGCTGGAGGAGCATCTCTCCTCTGCTGCTGCTGCTGCTGATGCTGCAGGTGGGCAGCCACAGCAGGGTCTCTCCTTGGCAGGAAAGAGGAGCTTCGCTTCGGCCTGGGCTACAGCCTCTTCCTGGGGAAGCAGCGGAAGAGGCTGCCTTCCCCAGCTGGAGGAGCATCTCTCCTCTGCTGCTGCTGCTGATGCTGCAGGTGGGCAGCCACAGCAGGGTCTCTCCTTGGCAGGAAAGAGGAGCTTCGCTGCGGCCTGGGCTACAGCCTCTTCCTGGGGAAGCAGCAAAAGAGGCTGCCTTCCCCAGCTGGTGGAGCATCTCTCCTCTGCTGCTGATGCTGCAGGGGGGAAGCCACAGCAGGGTCCCTCCTTGGCAGGACAGAGGAGCTTCGCTTCGGCCGGGGCTTCTGCCTCTTCCTGGTGAAGCAGCGGAAGAGGCTGCCTTCCCCAGGTGGAGGAGCATCTCTCCTCTGCTGCTGCTGCTGATGCTGCAGGTGGGCAGCCACAGCAGGGTCTCTCCTTGGCAGGAAAGAGGAGCTTCGCTGCGGCCTGGGCTACAGCCTCTTCCTGGGGAAGCAGCAAAAGAGGCTGCCTTCCCCAGCTGGTGGAGCATCTCTCCTCTGCTGCTGATGCTGCAGGTGGGCAGCCACAGCAGGGTCTCTCCTTGGCAGGAAAGAGGAGCTTCGCTTCGGCCTGGGCTTCTGCCTCTTCCTGGGGAAGCAGCGGAAGAGGCTGCCTTACCCAGGTGGAGGAGCATCTCTCCTCTGCTGCTGATGCTGCAGGTGGGCAGCCACAGCAGGGTCTCTCCTTGGCAGGAAAGAGGAGCTTCTCTTCGGCCTGGGCTACAGCCTCTTCCTGGGGATGCAGCGGAAGAGGCTGCCTTCCCCAGGTGGAGGAGCATCTCTCCTCTGCTGCTGCTGCTGCTGATGCTGCTGCAGGTGGGCAGCCACAGCAGGGTCTCTCCTTGGCAGGAAAGAGGAGCTTCGCTTCGGCCTGGGCTACAGCCTCTTCCTGGGGAAGCAGCGGAAGAGGCTGCCTTCCCCAGCTGGAGGAGCATCTCTCCTCTGCTGCTGCTGCTGCTGCTGCTGATGCTGCAGGTGGGCAGCCACAGCAGGGTCTCTCCTTGGCAGGACAGAGGAGCTTCGCTTCGGCCGGGGCTTCTGCCTCTTCCTGGTGAAGCAGCGGAAGAGGCTGCCTTACCCAGGTGGAGGAGCATCTCTCCTCTGCTGCTGATGCTGCAGGTGGGCAGCCACAGCAGGGTCTCTCCTTGGCAGGAAAGAGGAGCTTCTCTTCGGCCTGGGCTACAGCCTCTTCCTGGGGATGCAGCGGAAGAGGCTGCCTTCCCCAGGTGGAGGAGCATCTCTCCTCTGCTGCTGCTGCTGCTGATGCTGCTGCAGGTGGGCAGCCACAGCAGGGTCTCTCCTTGGCAGGAAAGAGGAGCTTCGCTTCGGCCTGGGCTTCTGCCTCTTCCTGGGGAAGCAGCGGAAGAGGCTGCCTTCCCCAGCTGGAGGAGCATCTCTCCTCTGCTGCTGCTGCTGCTGATGCTGCAGGTGGGCAGCCACAGCAGGGTCTCTCCTTGGCAGGACAGAGGAGCTTCGCTTCGGCCGGGGCTTCTGCCTCTTCCTGGTGAAGCAGCGGAAGAGGCTGCCTTACCCAGGTGGAGGAGCATCTCTCCTCTGCTGCTGATGCTGCAGGTGGGCAGCCACAGCAGGGTCTCTCCTTGGCAGGAAAGAGGAGCTTCTCTTCGGCCTGGGCTACAGCCTCTTCCTGGGGATGCAGCGGAAGAGGCTGCCTTCCCCAGGTGGAGGAGCATCTCTCCTCTGCTGCTGCTGCTGCTGATGCTGCAGGTGGGCAGCCACAGCAGGGTCTCTCCTTGGCAGGAAAGAGGAGCTTCTCTTCGGCCTGGGCTTCTGCCTCTTCCTGGTGAAGCAGCGGAAGAGGCTGCCTTCCCCAGCTGGAGGAGCATCTCTCCTCTGCTGCTGCTGCTGCAGGTGGGCAGCCACAGCAGGGTCTCTCCTTGGCAGGAAAGAGGAGCTTCTCTTCGGCCTGGGCTACAGCCTCTTCCTGGGGATGCAGCGGAAGAGGCTGCCTTCCCCAGGTGGAGGAGCATCTCTCCTCTGCTGCTGCTGCTGCTGATGCTGCTGCAGGTGGGCAGCCACAGCAGGGTCTCTCCTTGGCAGGAAAGAGGAGCTTCGCTTCGGCCTGGGCTTCTGCCTCTTCCTGGGGAAGCAGCGGAAGAGGCTGCCTTCCCCAGCTGGAGGAGCATCTCTCCTCTGCTGCTGCTGCTGCTGATGCTGCAGGTGGGCAGCCACAGCAGGGTCTCTCCTTGGCAGGACAGAGGAGCTTCGCTTCGGCCGGGGCTTCTGCCTCTTCCTGGTGAAGCAGCGGAAGAGGCTGCCTTACCCAGGTGGAGGAGCATCTCTCCTCTGCTGCTGATGCTGCAGGTGGGCAGCCACAGCAGGGTCTCTCCTTGGCAGGAAAGAGGAGCTTCTCTTCGGCCTGGGCTTCTGCCTCTTCCTGGGGAAGCAGCGGAAGAGGCTGCCTTCCCCAGGTGGAGGAGCATCTCTCCTCTGCTGCTGCTGCTGCTGCTGCTGATGCTGCAGGTGGGCAGCCACAGCAGGGTCTCTCCTTGGCAGGACAGAGGAGCTTCGCTTCGGCCGGGGCTTCTGCCTCTTCCTGGTGAAGCAGCGGAAGAGGCTGCCTTACCCAGGTGGAGGAGCATCTCTCCTCTGCTGCTGATGCTGCAGGGGGGCAGCCACAGCAGGGTCTCTCCTTGGCAGGACAGAGGAGCTTCGCTTCGGCCTGGGCTTCTGCCTCTTCCTGGGGAAGCAGCGGAAGAGGCTGCCTTACCCAGGTGGAGGAGCATCTCTCCTCTGCTGCTGATGCTGCAGGGGGGCAGCCACAGCAGGGTCTCTCCTTGGCAGAACAGAGGAGCTTCGCTTCGGCCTGGGCTTCTGCCTCTTCCTGGGGAAGCAGCGGAAGAGGCTGCCTTACCCAGGTGGAGGAGCATCTCTCCTCTGCTGCTGATGCTGCAGGTGGGCAGCCACAGCAGGGTCTCTCCTTGGCAGGAAAGAGGAGCTTCTCTTCGGCCTGGGCTACAGCCTCTTCCTGGGGATGCAGCGGAAGAGGCTGCCTTCCCCAGGTGGAGGAGCATCTCTCCTCTGCTGCTGCTGCTGCTGATGCTGCTGCAGGTGGGCAGCCACAGCAGGGTCTCTCCTTGGCAGGAAAGAGGAGCTTCGCTTCGGCCTGGGCTTCTGCCTCTTCCTGGGGAAGCAGCGGAAGAGGCTGCCTTCCCCAGCTGGAGGAGCATCTCTCCTCTGCTGCTGCTGCTGCTGATGCTGCAGGTGGGCAGCCACAGCAGGGTCTCTCCTTGGCAGGACAGAGGAGCTTCGCTTCGGCCGGGGCTTCTGCCTCTTCCTGGTGAAGCAGCGGAAGAGGCTGCCTTACCCAGGTGGAGGAGCATCTCTCCTCTGCTGCTGATGCTGCAGGTGGGCAGCCACAGCAGGGTCTCTCCTTGGCAGGAAAGAGGAGCTTCTCTTCGGCCTGGGCTACAGCCTCTTCCTGGGGATGCAGCGGAAGAGGCTGCCTTCCCCAGGTGGAGGAGCATCTCTCCTCTGCTGCTGATGCTGCTGATGCTGCAGGTGGGCAGCCACAGCAGGGTCTCTCCTTGGCAGGAAAGAGGAGCTTCTCTTCGGCCTGGGCTTCTGCCTCTTCCTGGGGAAGCAGCGGAAGAGGCTGCCTTCCCCAGGTGGAGGAGCATCTCTCCTCTGCTGCTGCTGCTGATGCTGCAGGTGGGCAGCCACAGCAGGGTCTCTCCTTGGCAGGAAAGAGGAGCTTCGCTGCGGCCTGGGCTACAGCCTCTTCCTGGGGAAGCAGCGAAAGAGGCTGCCTTCCCCAGGTGGAGGATCATCTCTCCTCTGCTGCTGATGCTGCAGGTGGGCAGCCACAGCAGGGTCTCTCCTTGGCAGGAAAGAGGAGCTTCTCTTCGGCCTGGGCTACAGCCTCTTCCTGGGGATGCAGCGGAAGAGGCTGCCTTCCCCAGGTGGAGGAGCATCTCTCCTCTGCTGCTGATGCTGCAGGGGGGAAGCCACAGCAGGGTCTCTCCTTGGCAGGACAGAGGAGCTTCGCTTCGGCCGGGGCTTCTGCCTCTTCCTGGTGAAGCAGCGGAAGAGGCTGCCTTCCCCAGCTGGAGGAGCATCTCTCCTCTGCTGCTGCTGCTGCTGATGCTGCAGGTGGGCAGCCACAGCAGGGTCTCTCCTTGGCAGGACAGAGGAGCTTCGCTTCGGCCGGGGCTTCTGCCTCTTCCTGGTGAAGCAGCGGAAGAGGCTGCCTTCCCCAGCTGGAGGAGCATCTCTCCTCTGCTGCTGATGCTGCTGATGCTGCAGGTGGGCAGCCACAGCAGGGTCTCTCCTTGGCAGGACAGAGGAGCTTCTCTTCGGCCTGGGCTTCTGCCTCTTCCTGGGGAAGCAGCGGAAGAGGCTGCCTTCCCCAGGTGGAGGAGCATCTCTCCTCTGCTGCTGCTGCTGCTGCTGATGCTGCAGGTGGGCAGCCACAGCAGGGTCTCTCCTTGGCAGGAAAGAGGAGCTTCTCTTCGGCCTGGGCTTCTGCCTCTTCCTGGTGAAGCAGCGGAAGAGGCTGCCTTCCCCAGCTGGAGGAGCATCTCTCCTCTGCTGCTGCTGCTGCTGCTGCTGATGCTGCAGGTGGGCAGCCACAGCAGGGTCTCTCCTTGGCAGGACAGAGGAGCTTCGCTTCGGCCGGGGCTTCTGCCTCTTCCTGGTGAAGCAGCGGAAGAGGCTGCCTTCCCCAGCTGGAGGAGCATCTCTCCTCTGCTGCTGCTGCTGCTGATGCTGCAGGTGGGCAGCCACAGCAGGGTCTCTCCTTGGCAGGACAGAGGAGCTTCTCTTCGGCCTGGGCTTCTGCCTCTTCCTGGGGAAGCAGCGGAAGAGGCTGCCTTCCCCAGGTGGAGGAGCATCTCTCCTCTGCTGCTGATGCTGCAGGTGGGCAGCCACAGCAGGGTCTCTCCTTGGCAGGAAAGAGGAGCTTCGCTGCGGCCTGGGCTACAGCCTCTTCCTGGGGAAGCAGCGAAAGAGGCTGCCTTCCCCAGCTGGAGGAGCATCTCTCCTCTGCTGCTGCTGCTGCTGCTGATGCTGCAGGTGGGCAGCCACAGCAGGGTCTCTCCTTGGCAGGAAAGAGGAGCTTCTCTTCGGCCTGGGCTTCTGCCTCTTCCTGGGGAAGCAGCGGAAGAGGCTGCCTTCCCCAGGTGGAGGAGCATCTCTCCTCTGCTGCTGATGCTGCAGGTGGGCAGCCACAGCAGGGTCTCTCCTTGGCAGGAAAGAGGAGCTTCTCTTCGGCCTGGGCTTCTGCCTCTTCCTGGGGAAGCAGCGGAAGAGGCTGCCTTCCCCAGGTGGAGGAGCATCTCTCCTCTGCTGCTGATGCTGCAGGTGGGCAGCCACAGCAGGGTCTCTCCTTGGCAGGAAAGAGGAGCTTCGCTGCGGCCTGGGCTACAGCCTCTTCCTGGGGAAGCAGCGAAAGAGGCTGCCTTCCCCAGCTGGTGGAGCATCTCTCCTCTGCTGCTGATGCTGCAGGGGGGAAGCCACAGCAGGGTCTCTCCTTGGCAGGACAGAGGAGCTTCGCTTCGGCCTGGGCTTCTGCCTCTTCCTGGGGAAGCAGCGGAAGAGGCTGCCTTCCCCAGGTGGAGGAGCATCTCTCCTCTGCTGCTGCTGCTGATGCTGCAGGTGGGCAGCCACAGCAGGGTCTCTCCTTGGCAGGAAAGAGGAGCTTCGCTTCGGCCTGGGCTACAGCCTCTTCCTGGGGAAGCAGCGGAAGAGGCTGCCTTCCCCAGCTGGAGGAGCATCTCTCCTCTGCTGCTGCTGCTGCTGCTGCTGATGCTGCAGGTGGGCAGCCACAGCAGGGTCTCTCCTTGGCAGGACTGAGGAGCTTCGCTTCGGCCGGGGCTTCTGCCTCTTCCTGGTGAAGCAGCGGAAGAGGCTGCCTTACCCAGGTGGAGGAGCATCTCTCCTCTGCTGCTGATGCTGCAGGTGGGCAGCCACAGCAGGGTCTCTCCTTGGCAGGAAAGAGGAGCTTCTCTTCGGCCTGGGCTACAGCCTCTTCCTGGGGATGCAGCGGAAGAGGCTGCCTTCCCCAGGTGGAGGAGCATCTCTCCTCTGCTGCTGCTGCTGCTGATGCTGCTGCAGGTGGGCAGCCACAGCAGGGTCTCTCCTTGGCAGGAAAGAGGAGCTTCGCTTCGGCCTGGGCTACAGCCTCTTCCTGGGGATGCAGCGGAAGAGGCTGCCTTCCCCAGCTGGAGGAGCATCTCTCCTCTGCTGCTGCTGCTGCTGATGCTGCAGGTGGGCATCCACAGCAGGGTCTCTCCTTGGCAGGAAAGAGGAGCTTCGCTTCGGCCTGGGCTACAGCCTCTTCCTGGGGAAGCAGCGGAAGAGGCTGCCTTCCCCAGCTGGAGGAGCATCTCTCCTCTGCTGCTGCTGCTGCTGCTGCTGCTGATGCTGCAGGTGGGCAGCCACAGCAGGGTCTCTCCTTGGCAGGACAAAGGAGCTTCGCTTCGGCCGGGGCTTCTGCCTCTTCCTGGTGAAGCAGCGGAAGAGGCTGCCTTCCCCAGGTGGAGGAGCATCTCTCCTCTGCTGCTGCTGCTGCTGCTGATGCTGCAGGTGGGCAGCCACAGCAGGGTCTCTCCTTGGCAGGAAAGAGGAGCTTCGCTGCGGCCTGGGCTACAGCCTCTTCCTGGGGAAGCAGCGAAAGAGGCTGCCTTCCCCAGCTGGTGGAGCATCTCTCCTCTGCTGCTGATGCTGCAGGTGGGCAGCCACAGCAGGGTCTCTCCTTGGCAGGACAGAGGAGCTTCGCTTCGGCCGGGGCTTCTGCCTCTTCCTGGTGAAGCAGCGGAAGAGGCTGCCTTCCCCAGGTGGAGGAGCATCTCTCCTCTGCTGCTGCTGCTGCTGCTGATGCTGCTGCAGGTGGGCAGCCACAGCAGGGTCTCTCCTTGGCAGGAAAGAGGAGCTTCTCTTCGGCCTGGGCTACAGCCTCTTCCTGGGGAAGCAGCGGAAGAGGCTGCCTTCCCCAGGTGGAGGAGCATCTCTCCTCTGCTGCTGCTGCTGCTGCTGATGCTGCTGCAGGTGGGCAGCCACAGCAGGGTCTCTCCTTGGCAGGAAAGAGGAGCTTCGCTTCGGCCTGGGCTACAGCCTCTTCCTGGGGAAGCAGCGGAAGAGGCTGCCTTCCCCAGCTGGAGGAGCATCTCTCCTCTGCTGCTGCTGCTGCTGCTGCTGATGCTGCAGGTGGGCAGCCACAGCAGGGTCTCTCCTTGGCAGGACAGAGGAGCTTCGCTTCGGCCTGGGCTACAGCCTCTTCCTGGTGAAGCAGCGGAAGAGGCTGCCTTCCCCAGGTGGAGGAGCATCTCTCCTCTGCTGCTGCTGCTGCTGCTGCTGCTGCTGATGCTGCAGGTGGGCAGCCACAGCAGGGTCTCTCCTTGGCAGGACAGAGGAGCTTCGCTTCGGCCTGGGCTTCTGCCTCTTCCTGGTGAAGCAGCGGAAGAGGCTGCCTTACCCAGGTGGAGGAGCATCTCTCCTCTGCTGCTGATGCTGCAGGTGGGCAGCCACAGCAGGGTCTCTCCTTGGCAGGAAAGAGGAGCTTCTCTTCGGCCTGGGCTACAGCCTCTTCCTGGGGATGCAGCGGAAGAGGCTGCCTTCCCCAGGTGGAGGAGCATCTCTCCTCTGCTGCTGCTGCTGCTGATGCTGCTGCAGGTGGGCAGCCACAGCAGGGTCTCTCCTTGGCAGGAAAGAGGAGCTTCGCTTCGGCCTGGGCTACAGCCTCTTCCTGGGGAAGCAGCGGAAGAGGCTGCCTTCCCCAGCTGGAGGAGCATCTCTCCTCTGCTGCTGCTGCTGCTGATGCTGCAGGTGGGCAGCCACAGCAGGGTCTCTCCTTGGCAGGACAGAGGAGCTTCGCTTCGGCCGGGGCTTCTGCCTCTTCCTGGTGAAGCAGCGGAAGAGGCTGCCTTACCCAGGTGGAGGAGCATCTCTCCTCTGCTGCTGATGCTGCAGGGGGGCAGCCACAGCAGGGTCTCTCCTTGGCAGGACAGAGGAGCTTCGCTTCGGCCGGGGCTTCTGCCTCTTCCTTGTGAAGCAGCGGAAGAGGCTGCCTTACCCAGGTGGAGGAGCATCTCTCCTCTGCTGCTGATGCTGCAGGTGGGCAGCCACAGCAGGGTCTCTCCTTGGCAGGAAAGAGGAGCTTCTCTTCGGCCTGGGCTTCTGCCTCTTCCTGGGGAAGCAGCGGAAGAGGCTGCCTTCCCCAGGTGGAGGAGCATCTCTCCTCTGCTGCTGCTGCTGCTGCTGCTGATGCTGCAGGTGGGCAGCCACAGCAGGGTCTCTCCTTGGCAGGACAGAGGAGCTTCGCTTCGGCCTGGGCTTCTGCCTCTTCCTGGGGAAGCAGCGGAAGAGGCTGCCTTACCCAGGTGGAGGAGCATCTCTCCTCTGCTGCTGATGCTGCAGGGGGGCAGCCACAGCAGGGTCTCTCCTTGGCAGGACAGAGGAGCTTCGCTTCGGCCTGGGCTTCTGCCTCTTCCTGGTGAAGCAGCGGAAGAGGCTGCCTTACCCAGGTGGAGGAGCATCTCTCCTCTGCTGCTGATGCTGCAGGTGGGCAGCCACAGCAGGGTCTCTCCTTGGCAGAACAGAGGAGCTTCGCTTCGGCCGGGGCTTCTGCCTCTTCCTGGTGAAGCAGCGGAAGAGGCTGCCTTACCCAGGTGGAGGAGCATCTCTCCTCTGCTGCTGATGCTGCAGGTGGGCAGCCACAGCAGGGTCTCTCCTTGGCAGGAAAGAGGAGCTTCTCTTCGGCCTGGGCTACAGCCTCTTCCTGGGGATGCAGCGGAAGAGGCTGCCTTCCCCAGGTGGAGGAGCATCTCTCCTCTGCTGCTGCTGCTGCTGATGCTGCTGCAGGTGGGCAGCCACAGCAGGGTCTCTCCTTGGCAGGAAAGAGGAGCTTCGCTTCGGCCTGGGCTTCTGCCTCTTCCTGGGGAAGCAGCGGAAGAGGCTGCCTTCCCCAGCTGGAGGAGCATCTCTCCTCTGCTGCTGCTGCTGCTGATGCTGCAGGTGGGCAGCCACAGCAGGGTCTCTCCTTGGCAGGACAGAGGAGCTTCGCTTCGGCCGGGGCTTCTGCCTCTTCCTGGTGAAGCAGCGGAAGAGGCTGCCTTACCCAGGTGGAGGAGCATCTCTCCTCTGCTGCTGAAGTTGCAGGTGGGCAGCCACAGCAGGGTCTCTCCTTGGCAGGAAAGAGGAGCTTCTCTTCGGCCTGGGCTACAGCCTCTTCCTGGGGATGCAGCGGAAGAGGCTGCCTTCCCCAGGTGGAGGAGCATCTCTCCTCTGCTGCTGATGCTGCTGATGCTGCAGGTGGGCAGCCACAGCAGGGTCTCTCCTTGGCAGGAAAGAGGAGCTTCTCTTCGGCCTGGGCTTCTGCCTCTTCCTGGGGAAGCAGCGGAAGAGGCTGCCTTCCCCAGGTGGAGGAGCATCTCTCCTCTGCTGCTGCTGCTGATGCTGCAGGTGGGCAGCCACAGCAGGGTCTCTCCTTGGCAGGAAAGAGGAGCTTCTCTTCGGCCTGGGCTACAGCCTCTTCCTGGGGATGCAGCGGAAGAGGCTGCCTTCCCCAGGTGGAGGAGCATCTCTCCTCTGCTGCTGCTGCTGCTGATGCTGCAGGTGGGCAGCCACAGCAGGGTCTCTCCTTGGCAGGACAGAGGAGCTTCGCTTCGGCCGGGGCTTCTGCCTCTTCCTGGTGAAGCAGCGGAAGAGGCTGCCTTACCCAGGTGGAGGAGCATCTCTCCTCTGCTGCTGATGCTGCAGGTGGGCAGCCACAGCAGGGTCTCTCCTTGGCAGGAAAGAGGAGCTTCTCTTCGGCCTGGGCTACAGCCTCTTCCTGGGGATGCAGCGGAAGAGGCTGCCTTCCCCAGGTGGAGGAGCATCTCTCCTCTGCTGCTGATGCTGCTGATGCTGCAGGTGGGCAGCCACAGCAGGGTCTCTCCTTGGCAGGAAAGAGGAGCTTCTCTTCGGCCTGGGCTTCTGCCTCTTCCTGGGGATGCAGCGGAAGAGGCTGCCTTCCCCAGGTGGAGGAGCATCTCTCCTCTGCTGCTGCTGCTGCTGATGCTGCTGCAGGTGGGCAGCCACAGCAGGGTCTCTCCTTGGCAGGAAAGAGGAGCTTCGCTTCGGCCTGGGCTTCTGCCTCTTCCTGGGGAAGCAGCGAAAGAGGCTGCCTTCCCCAGCTGGTGGAGCATCTCTCCTCTGCTGCTGATGCTGCAGGGGGGAAGCCACAGCAGGGTCCCTCCTTGGCAGGACAGAGGAGCTTCGCTTCGGCCGGGGCTTCTGCCTCTTCCTGGTGAAGCAGCGGAAGAGGCTGCCTTACCCAGGTGGAGGAGCATCTCTCCTCTGCTGCTGATGCTGCAGGTGGGCAGCCACAGCAGGGTCTCTCCTTGGCAGGACAGAGGAGCTTCGCTTCGGCCTGGGCTTCTGCCTCTTCCTGGGGAAGCAGCGGAAGAGGCTGCCTTCCCCAGGTGGAGGAGCATCTCTCCTCTGCTGCTGCTGCTGATGCTGCAGGTGGGCAGCCACAGCAGGGTCTCTCCTTGGCAGGAAAGAGGAGCTTCGCTGCGGCCTGGGCTACAGCCTCTTCCTGGGGAAGCAGCAAAAGAGGCTGCCTTCCCCAGCTGGTGGAGCATCTCTCCTCTGCTGCTGATGCTTCAGGTGGGCAGCCACAGCAGGGTCTCTCCTTGGCAGGAAAGAGGAGCTTCGCTTCGGCCTGGGCTACAGCCTCTTCCTGGGGAAGCAGCGGAAGAGGCTGCCTTCCCCAGCTGGAGGAGCATCTCTCCTCTGCTGCTGCTGCTGCTGCTGCTGATGCTGCAGGTGGGCAGCCACAGCAGGGTCTCTCCTTGGCAGGACTGAGGAGCTTCGCTTCGGCCGGGGCTTCTGCCTCTTCCTGGTGAAGCAGCGGAAGAGGCTGCCTTACCCAGGTGGAGGAGCATCTCTCCTCTGCTGCTGATGCTGCAGGTGGGCAGCCACAGCAGGGTCTCTCCTTGGCAGGAAAGAGGAGCTTCTCTTCGGCCTGGGCTACAGCCTCTTCCTGGGGATGCAGCGGAAGAGGCTGCCTTCCCCAGGTGGAGGAGCATCTCTCCTCTGCTGCTGCTGCTGCTGATGCTGCTGCAGGTGGGCAGCCACAGCAGGGTCTCTCCTTGGCAGGAAAGAGGAGCTTCGCTTCGGCCTGGGCTACAGCCTCTTCCTGGGGATGCAGCGGAAGAGGCTGCCTTCCCCAGCTGGAGGAGCATCTCTCCTCTGCTGCTGCTGCTGCTGATGCTGCAGGTGGGCATCCACAGCAGGGTCTCTCCTTGGCA
This sequence comes from Oryzias latipes, assembly GCF_053564925.1. Taxonomy (NCBI): domain Eukaryota; kingdom Metazoa; phylum Chordata; class Actinopteri; order Beloniformes; family Adrianichthyidae; genus Oryzias; species Oryzias latipes. The sequence goes on from NC_136259.1 coordinate 27,676,737, forward strand.
GGAAAGAGGAGCTTCGCTTCGGCCTGGGCTACAGCCTCTTCCTGGGGAAGCAGCGGAAGAGGCTGCCTTCCCCAGCTGGAGGAGCATCTCTCCTCTGCTGCTGCTGCTGCTGCTGCTGATGCTGCAGGTGGGCAGCCACAGCAGGGTCTCTCCTTGGCAGGACAAAGGAGCTTCGCTTCGGCCGGGGCTTCTGCCTCTTCCTGGTGAAGCAGCGGAAGAGGCTGCCTTCCCCAGGTGGAGGAGCATCTCTCCTCTGCTGCTGCTGCTGCTGCTGCTGCTGCAGGTGGGCAGCCACAGCAGGGTCTCTCCTTGGCAGGAAAGAGGAGCTTCGCTGCGGCCTGGGCTACAGCCTCTTCCTGGGGAAGCAGCGAAAGAGGCTGCCTTCCCCAGCTGGTGGAGCATCTCTCCTCTGCTGCTGATGCTGCAGGGGGGAAGCCACAGCAGGGTCCCTCCTTGGCAGGACAGAGGAGCTTCGCTTCGGCCGGGGCTTCTGCCTCTTCCTGGTGAAGCAGCGGAAGAGGCTGCCTTACCCAGGTGGAGGAGCATCTCTCCTCTGCTGCTGATGCTGCAGGTGGGCAGCCACAGCAGGGTCTCTCCTTGGCAGGACAGAGGAGCTTCGCTTCGGCCTGGGCTTCTGCCTCTTCCTGGGGAAGCAGCGGAAGAGGCTGCCTTACCCAGGTGGAGGAGCATCTCTCCTCTGCTGCTGATGCTGCAGGGGGGCAGCCACAGCAGGGTCTCTCCTTGGCAGGACAGAGGAGCTTCGCTTCGGCCGGGGCTTCTGCCTCTTCCTGGTGAAGCAGCGGAAGAGGCTGCCTTACCCAGGTGGAGGAGCATCTCTCCTCTGCTGCTGATGCTGCAGGTGGGCAGCCACAGCAGGGTCTCTCCTTGGCAGGAAAGAGGAGCTTCGCTTCGGCCTGGGCTACAGCCTCTTCCTGGGGAAGCAGCGGAAGAGGCTGCCTTCCCCAGCTGGAGGAGCATCTCTCCTCTGCTGCTGCTGCTGCTGATGCTGCAGGTGGGCAGCCACAGCAGGGTCTCTCCTTGGCAGGACAGAGGAGCTTCTCTTCGGCCTGGGCTTCTGCCTCTTCCTGGTGAAGCAGCGGAAGAGGCTGCCTTCCCCAGGTGGAGGAGCATCTCTCCTCTGCTGCTGCTGCTGATGCTGCAGGTGGGCAGCCACAGCAGGGTCTCTCCTTGGCAGGAAAGAGGAGCTTCGCTTCGGCCTGGGCTACAGCCTCTTCCTGGGGAAGCAGCGGAAGAGGCTGCCTTCCCCAGCTGGAGGAGCATCTCTCCTCTGCTGCTGCTGCTGCTGCTGCTGCTGCTGATGCTGCAGGTGGGCAGCCACAGCAGGGTCTCTCCTTGGCAGGACAGAGGAGCTTCGCTTCGGCCTGGGCTACAGCCTCTTCCTGGGGAAGCAGCGGAAGAGGCTGCCTTCCCCAGCTGGAGGAGCATCTCTCCTCTGCTGCTGCTGCTGCTGCTGCTGCTGCTGATGCTGCAGGTGGGCAGCCACAGCAGGGTCTCTCCTTGGCAGGACAGAGGAGCTTCGCTTCGGCCTGGGCTTCTGCCTCTTCCTGGGGAAGCAGCGGAAGAGGCTGCCTTCCCCAGGTGGAGGAGCATCTCTCCTCTGCTGCTGCTGCTGATGCTGCAGGTGGGCAGCCACAGCAGGGTCTCTCCTTGGCAGGAAAGAGGAGCTTCGCTTCGGCCTGGGCTACAGCCTCTTCCTGGGGAAGCAGCGGAAGAGGCTGCCTTCCCCAGCTGGAGGAGCATCTCTCCTCTGCTGCTGCTGCTGCTGCTGCTGATGCTGCAGGTGGGCAGCCACAGCAGGGTCTCTCCTTGGCAGGACAGAGGAGCTTCGCTTCGGCCGGGGCTTCTGCCTCTTCCTGGTGAAGCAGCGGAAGAGGCTGCCTTACCCAGGTGGAGGAGCATCTCTCCTCTGCTGCTGATGCTGCAGGGGGGCAGCCACAGCAGGGTCTCTCCTTGGCAGGACAGAGGAGCTTCGCTTCGGCCGGGGCTTCTGCCTCTTCCTTGTGAAGCAGCGGAAGAGGCTGCCTTACCCAGGTGGAGGAGCATCTCTCCTCTGCTGCTGATGCTGCAGGTGGGCAGCCACAGCAGGGTCTCTCCTTGGCAGGAAAGAGGAGCTTCTCTTCGGCCTGGGCTTCTGCCTCTTCCTGGGGAAGCAGCGGAAGAGGCTGCCTTCCCCAGCTGGAGGAGCATCTCTCCTCTCCTCTGCTGCTGCTGCTGCTGATGCTGCAGGTGGGCAGCCACAGCAGGGTCTCTCCTTGGCAGGAAAGAGGAGCTTCTCTTCGGCCTGGGCTTCTGCCTCTTCCTGGTGAAGCAGCGGAAGAGGCTGCCTTACCCAGGTGGAGGAGCATCTCTCCTCTGCTGCTGATGCTGCAGGTGGGCAGCCACAGCAGGGTCTCTCCTTGGCAGGAAAGAGGAGCTTCTCTTCGGCCTGGGCTTCTGCCTCTTCCTGGGGAAGCAGCGGAAGAGGCTGCCTTACCCAGGTGGAGGAGCATCTCTCCTCTGCTGCTGATGCTGCAGGGGGGCAGCCACAGCAGGGTCTCTCCTTGGCAGGACAGAGGAGCTTCGCTTCGGCCTGGGCTTCTGCCTCTTCCTGGGGAAGCAGCGGAAGAGGCTGCCTTACCCAGGTGGAGGAGCATCTCTCCTCTGCTGCTGATGCTGCAGGGGGGCAGCCACAGCAGGGTCTCTCCTTGGCAGGAAAGAGGAGCTTCGCTTCGGCCTGGGATACAGCCTCTTCCTGGGGAAGCAGCGGAAGAGGCTGCCTTCCCCAGCTGGAGGAGCATCTCTCCTCTGCTGCTGCTGCTGCTGCTGCTGCTGCTGCTGCTGATGCTGCAGGTGGGCAGCCACAGCAGGGTCTCTCCTTGGCAGGACAGAGGAGCTTCGCTTCGGCCTGGGCTTCTGCCTCTTCCTGGTGAAGCAGCGGAAGAGGCTGCCTTACCCAGGTGGAGGAGCATCTCTCCTCTGCTGCTGATGCTGCAGGTGGGCAGCCACAGCAGGGTCTCTCCTTGGCAGGAAAGAGGAGCTTCTCTTCGGCCTGGGCTACAGCCTCTTCCTGGGGATGCAGCGGAAGAGGCTGCCTTCCCCAGGTGGAGGAGCATCTCTCCTCTGCTGCTGCTGCTGCTGATGCTGCTGCAGGTGGGCAGCCACAGCAGGGTCTCTCCTTGGCAGGAAAGAGGAGCTTCGCTTCGGCCTGGGCTACAGCCTCTTCCTGGGGAAGCAGCGGAAGAGGCTGCCTTCCCCAGCTGGAGGAGCATCTCTCCTCTGCTGCTGCTGCTGCTGCTGCTGATGCTGCAGGTGGGCAGCCACAGCAGGGTCTCTCCTTGGCAGGACAGAGGAGCTTCGCTTCGGCCGGGGCTTCTGCCTCTTCCTGGTGAAGCAGCGGAAGAGGCTGCCTTACCCAGGTGGAGGAGCATCTCTCCTCTGCTGCTGATGCTGCAGGTGGGCAGCCACAGCATGGTCTCTCCTTGGCAGGAAAGAGGAGCTTCTCTTCGGCCTGGGCTTCTGCCTCTTCCTGGGGAAGCAGCGGAAGAGGCTGCCTTCCCCAGGTGGAGGAGCATCTCTCCTCTGCTGCTGCTGCTGCTGCTGCTGATGCTGCAGGTGGGCAGCCACAGCAGGGTCTCTCCTTGGCAGGACAGAGGAGCTTCGCTTCGGCCGGGGCTTCTGCCTCTTCCTGGTGAAGCAGCGGAAGAGGCTGCCTTACCCAGGTGGAGGAGCATCTCTCCTCTGCTGCTGATGCTGCAGGGGGGCAGCCACAGCAGGGTCTCTCCTTGGCAGGAAAGAGGAGCTTCTCTTCGGCCTGGGCTTCTGCCTCTTCCTGGGGAAGCAGCGGAAGAGGCTGCCTTACCCAGGTGGAGGAGCATCTCTCCTCTGCTGCTGATGCTGCAGGGGGGCAGCCACAGCAGGGTCTCTCCTTGGCAGGACAGAGGAGCTTCGCTTCGGCCTGGGCTTCTGCCTCTTCCTGGGGAAGCAGCGGAAGAGGCTGCCTTACCCAGGTGGAGGAGCATCTCTCCTCTGCTGCTGATGCTGCAGGGGGGCAGCCACAGCAGGGTCTCTCCTTGGCAGAACAGAGGAGCTTCGCTTCGGCCTGGGCTTCTGCCTCTTCCTGGGGAAGCAGCGGAAGAGGCTGCCTTACCCAGGTGGAGGAGCATCTCTCCTCTGCTGCTGATGCTGCAGGTGGGCAGCCACAGCAGGGTCTCTCCTTGGCAGGAAAGAGGAGCTTCTCTTCGGCCTGGGCTACAGCCTCTTCCTGGGGATGCAGCGGAAGAGGCTGCCTTCCCCAGGTGGAGGAGCATCTCTCCTCTGCTGCTGCTGCTGCTGATGCTGCTGCAGGTGGGCAGCCACAGCAGGGTCTCTCCTTGGCAGGAAAGAGGAGCTTCGCTTCGGCCTGGGCTTCTGCCTCTTCCTGGGGAAGCAGCGGAAGAGGCTGCCTTCCCCAGCTGGAGGAGCATCTCTCCTCTGCTGCTGCTGCTGCTGATGCTGCAGGTGGGCAGCCACAGCAGGGTCTCTCCTTGGCAGGACAGAGGAGCTTCGCTTCGGCCGGGGCTTCTGCCTCTTCCTGGTGAAGCAGCGGAAGAGGCTGCCTTACCCAGGTGGAGGAGCATCTCTCCTCTGCTGCTGATGCTGCAGGTGGGCAGCCACAGCAGGGTCTCTCCTTGGCAGGAAAGAGGAGCTTCGCTGCGGCCTGGGCTACAGCCTCTTCCTGGTGAAGCAGCGGAAGAGGCTGCCTTCCCCAGCTGGAGGAGCATCTCTCCTCTGCTGCTGCTGCTGCTGATGCTGCAGGTGGGCAGCCACAGCAGGGTCCCTCCTTGGCAGGACAGAGGAGCTTCGCTTCGGCCTGGGCTTCTGCCTCTTCCTGGTGAAGCAGCGGAAGAGGCTGCCTTACCCAGGTGGAGGAGCATCTCTCCTCTGCTGCTGATGCTGCAGGTGGGCAGCCACAGCAGGGTCTCTCCTTGGCAGGAAAGAGGAGCTTCTCTTCGGCCTGGGCTTCTGCCTCTTCCTGGGGAAGCAGCGGAAGAGGCTGCCTTCCCCAGGTGGAGGAGCATCTCTCCTCTGCTGCTGCTGCTGCTGCTGCTGATGCTGCAGGTGGGCAGCCACAGCAGGGTCTCTCCTTGGCAGGACAGAGGAGCTTCGCTTCGGCCGGGGCTTCTGCCTCTTCCTGGTGAAGCAGCGGAAGAGGCTGCCTTCCCCAGCTGGTGGAGCATCTCTCCTCTGCTGCTGATGCTGCAGGGGGGAAGCCACAGCAGGGTCCCTCCTTGGCAGGACAGAGGAGCTTCGCTTCGGCCTGGGCTTCTGCCTCTTCCTGGTGAAGCAGCGGAAGAGGCTGCCTTACCCAGGTGGAGGAGCATCTCTCCTCTGCTGCTGATGCTGCAGGTGGGCAGCCACAGCAGGGTCTCTCCTTGGCAGGAAAGAGGAGCTTCTCTTCGGCCTGGGCTACAGCCTCTTCCTGGGGATGCAGCGGAAGAGGCTGCCTTACCCAGGTGGAGGAGCATCTCTCCTCTGCTGCTGATGCTGCAGGTGGGCAGCCACAGCAGGGTCTCTCCTTGGCAGGAAAGAGGAGCTTCTCTTCGGCCTGGGCTTCTGCCTCTTCCTGGGGAAGCAGCGGAAGAGGCTGCCTTACCCAGGTGGAGGAGCATCTCTCCTCTGCTGCTGATGCTGCAGGGGGGCAGCCACAGCAGGGTCTCTCCTTGGCAGGAAAGAGGAGCTTCGCTTCGGCCTGGGCTACAGCCTCTTCCTGGGGAAGCAGCGGAAGAGGCTGCCTTCCCCAGCTGGAGGAGCATCTCTCCTCTGCTGCTGCTGCTGCTGCTGCTGCTGCTGCTGCTGATGCTGCAGGTGGGCAGCCACAGCAGGGTCTCTCCTTGGCAGGACAGAGGAGCTTCGCTTCGGCCTGGGCTTCTGCCTCTTCCTGGTGAAGCAGCGGAAGAGGCTGCCTTACCCAGGTGGAGGAGCATCTCTCCTCTGCTGCTGATGCTGCAGGTGGGCAGCCACAGCAGGGTCTCTCCTTGGCAGGAAAGAGGAGCTTCTCTTCGGCCTGGGCTACAGCCTCTTCCTGGGGATGCAGCGGAAGAGGCTGCCTTCCCCAGGTGGAGGAGCATCTCTCCTCTGCTGCTGCTGCTGCTGATGCTGCTGCAGGTGGGCAGCCACAGCAGGGTCTCTCCTTGGCAGGAAAGAGGAGCTTCGCTTCGGCCTGGGCTACAGCCTCTTCCTGGGGAAGCAGCGGAAGAGGCTGCCTTCCCCAGCTGGAGGAGCATCTCTCCTCTGCTGCTGCTGCTGCTGCTGCTGATGCTGCAGGTGGGCAGCCACAGCAGGGTCTCTCCTTGGCAGGACAGAGGAGCTTCGCTTCGGCCGGGGCTTCTGCCTCTTCCTGGTGAAGCAGCGGAAGAGGCTGCCTTACCCAGGTGGAGGAGCATCTCTCCTCTGCTGCTGATGCTGCAGGTGGGCAGCCACAGCATGGTCTCTCCTTGGCAGGAAAGAGGAGCTTCTCTTCGGCCTGGGCTTCTGCCTCTTCCTGGGGAAGCAGCGGAAGAGGCTGCCTTCCCCAGGTGGAGGAGCATCTCTCCTCTGCTGCTGCTGCTGCTGCTGCTGATGCTGCAGGTGGGCAGCCACAGCAGGGTCTCTCCTTGGCAGGACAGAGGAGCTTCGCTTCGGCCGGGGCTTCTGCCTCTTCCTGGTGAAGCAGCGGAAGAGGCTGCCTTACCCAGGTGGAGGAGCATCTCTCCTCTGCTGCTGATGCTGCAGGGGGGCAGCCACAGCAGGGTCTCTCCTTGGCAGGAAAGAGGAGCTTCTCTTCGGCCTGGGCTTCTGCCTCTTCCTGGGGAAGCAGCGGAAGAGGCTGCCTTACCCAGGTGGAGGAGCATCTCTCCTCTGCTGCTGATGCTGCAGGGGGGCAGCCACAGCAGGGTCTCTCCTTGGCAGGACAGAGGAGCTTCGCTTCGGCCTGGGCTTCTGCCTCTTCCTGGGGAAGCAGCGGAAGAGGCTGCCTTACCCAGGTGGAGGAGCATCTCTCCTCTGCTGCTGATGCTGCAGGGGGGCAGCCACAGCAGGGTCTCTCCTTGGCAGAACAGAGGAGCTTCGCTTCGGCCTGGGCTTCTGCCTCTTCCTGGGGAAGCAGCGGAAGAGGCTGCCTTACCCAGGTGGAGGAGCATCTCTCCTCTGCTGCTGATGCTGCAGGTGGGCAGCCACAGCAGGGTCTCTCCTTGGCAGGAAAGAGGAGCTTCTCTTCGGCCTGGGCTACAGCCTCTTCCTGGGGATGCAGCGGAAGAGGCTGCCTTCCCCAGGTGGAGGAGCATCTCTCCTCTGCTGCTGCTGCTGCTGATGCTGCTGCAGGTGGGCAGCCACAGCAGGGTCTCTCCTTGGCAGGAAAGAGGAGCTTCGCTTCGGCCTGGGCTTCTGCCTCTTCCTGGGGAAGCAGCGGAAGAGGCTGCCTTCCCCAGCTGGAGGAGCATCTCTCCTCTGCTGCTGCTGCTGCTGATGCTGCAGGTGGGCAGCCACAGCAGGGTCTCTCCTTGGCAGGACAGAGGAGCTTCGCTTCGGCCGGGGCTTCTGCCTCTTCCTGGTGAAGCAGCGGAAGAGGCTGCCTTACCCAGGTGGAGGAGCATCTCTCCTCTGCTGCTGATGCTGCAGGTGGGCAGCCACAGCAGGGTCTCTCCTTGGCAGGAAAGAGGAGCTTCGCTGCGGCCTGGGCTACAGCCTCTTCCTGGTGAAGCAGCGGAAGAGGCTGCCTTCCCCAGCTGGAGGAGCATCTCTCCTCTGCTGCTGCTGCTGCTGATGCTGCAGGTGGGCAGCCACAGCAGGGTCCCTCCTTGGCAGGACAGAGGAGCTTCGCTTCGGCCTGGGCTTCTGCCTCTTCCTGGTGAAGCAGCGGAAGAGGCTGCCTTACCCAGGTGGAGGAGCATCTCTCCTCTGCTGCTGATGCTGCAGGTGGGCAGCCACAGCAGGGTCTCTCCTTGGCAGGAAAGAGGAGCTTCTCTTCGGCCTGGGCTTCTGCCTCTTCCTGGGGAAGCAGCGGAAGAGGCTGCCTTCCCCAGGTGGAGGAGCATCTCTCCTCTGCTGCTGCTGCTGCTGCTGCTGATGCTGCAGGTGGGCAGCCACAGCAGGGTCTCTCCTTGGCAGGACAGAGGAGCTTCGCTTCGGCCGGGGCTTCTGCCTCTTCCTGGTGAAGCAGCGGAAGAGGCTGCCTTCCCCAGCTGGTGGAGCATCTCTCCTCTGCTGCTGATGCTGCAGGGGGGAAGCCACAGCAGGGTCCCTCCTTGGCAGGACAGAGGAGCTTCGCTTCGGCCTGGGCTTCTGCCTCTTCCTGGTGAAGCAGCGGAAGAGGCTGCCTTACCCAGGTGGAGGAGCATCTCTCCTCTGCTGCTGATGCTGCAGGTGGGCAGCCACAGCAGGGTCTCTCCTTGGCAGGAAAGAGGAGCTTCTCTTCGGCCTGGGCTACAGCCTCTTCCTGGGGATGCAGCGGAAGAGGCTGCCTTCCCCAGCTGGAGGAGCATCTCTCCTCTGCTGCTGCTGCTGCTGATGCTGCAGGTGGGCAGCCACAGCAGGGTCTCTCCTTGGCAGGACAGAGGAGCTTCGCTTCGGCCGGGGCTTCTGCCTCTTCCTGGTGAAGCAGCGGAAGAGGCTGCCTTACCCAGGTGGAGGAGCATCTCTCCTCTGCTGCTGATGCTGCAGGTGGGCAGCCACAGCAGGGTCTCTCCTTGGCAGGAAAGAGGAGCTTCTCTTCGGCCTGGGCTACAGCCTCTTCCTGGGGATGCAGCGGAAGAGGCTGCCTTCCCCAGGTGGAGGAGCATCTCTCCTCTGCTGCTGATGCTGCTGATGCTGCAGGTGGGCAGCCACAGCAGGGTCTCTCCTTGGCAGGAAAGAGGAGCTTCTCTTCGGCCTGGGCTTCTGCCTCTTCCTGGGGAAGCAGCGGAAGAGGCTGCCTTCCCCAGGTGGAGGAGCATCTCTCCTCTGCTGCTGATGCTGCAGGTGGGCAGCCACAGCAGGGTCTCTCCTTGGCAGGAAAGAGGAGCTTCGCTGTGGCCTGGGCTACAGCCTCTTCCTGGGGAAGCAGCGAAAGAGGCTGCCTTCCCCAGCTGGTGGAGCATCTCTCCTCTGCTGCTGATGCTGCAGGGGGGAAGCCACAGCAGGGTCCCTCCTTGGCAGGACAGAGGAGCTTCGCTTCGGCCGGGGCTTCTGCCTCTTCCTGGTGAAGCAGCGGAAGAGGCTGCCTTACCCAGGTGGAGGAGCATCTCTCCTCTGCTGCTGATGCTGCAGGTGGGCAGCCACAGCAGGGTCTCTCCTTGGCAGGACAGAGGAGCTTCGCTTCGGCCTGGGCTTCTGCCTCTTCCTGGGGAAGCAGCGGAAGAGGCTGCCTTACCCAGGTGGAGGAGCATCTCTCCTCTGCTGCTGCTGCTGCTGATGCTGATGCTGCAGGTGGGCAGCCACAGCAGGGTCTCTCCTTGGCAGGAAAGAGGAGCTTCGCTTCGGCCTGGGCTTCTGCCTCTTCCTGGGGAAGCAGCGGAAGAGGCTGCCTTACCCAGGTGGAGGAGCATCTCTCCTCTGCTGCTGCTGCTGCTGATGCTGATGCTGATGCTGCAGGTGGGCAGCCACAGCAGGGTCTCTCCTTGGCAGGACAGAGGAGCTTCGCTTCGGCCTGGGCTTCTGCCTCTTCCTGGGGAAGCAGCGGAAGAGGCTGCCTTACCCAGGTGGAGGAGCATCTCTCCTCTGCTGCTGATGCTGCAGGTGGGCAGCCACAGCAGGGTCTCTCCTTGGCAGGAAAGAGGAGCTTCTCTTCGGCCTGGGCTTCTGCCTCTTCCTGGGGAAGCAGCGGAAGAGGCTGCCTTCCCCAGGTGGAGGAGCATCTCTCCTCTGCTGCTGCTGCTGATGCTGCAGGTGGGCAGCCACAGCAGGGTCTCTCCTTGGCAGGAAAGAGGAGCTTCGCTGCGGCCTGGGCTACAGCCTCTTCCTGGGGAAGCAGCGAAAGAGGCTGCCTTCCCCAGCTGGTGGAGCATCTCTCCTCTGCTGCTGATGCTGCAGGTGGGCAGCCACAGCAGGGTCTCTCCTTGGCAGGACAGAGGAGCTTCGCTTCGGCCTGGGCTTCTGCCTCTTCCTGGGGAAGCAGCGGAAGAGGCTGCCTTCCCCAGCTGGAGGAGCATCTCTCCTCTGCTGCTGCTGCTGCTGATGCTGCAGGTGGGCAGCCACAGCAGGGTCTCTCCTTGGCAGGAAAGAGGAGCTTCGCTGCGGCCTGGGCTACAGCCTCTTCCTGGGGAAGCAGCAAAAGAGGCTGCCTTCCCCAGCTGGTGGAGCATCTCTCCTCTGCTGCTGATGCTGCAGGTGGGCAGCCACAGCAGGGTCTCTCCTTGGCAGGAAAGAGGAGCTTCTCTTCGGCCTGGGCTTCTGCCTCTTCCTGGTGAAGCAGCGGAAGAGGCTGCCTTCCCCAGCTGGAGGAGCATCTCTCCTCTGCTGCTGCTGCTGCTGCTGCTGATGCTGCAGGTGGGCAGCCACAGCAGGGTCTCTCCTTGGCAGGACAGAGGAGCTTCGCTTCGGCCGGGGCTTCTGCCTCTTCCTGGTGAAGCAGCGGAAGAGGCTGCCTTACCCAGGTGGAGGAGCATCTCTCCTCTGCTGCTGATGCTGCAGGTGGGCAGCCACAGCAGGGTCTCTCCTTGGCAGGAAAGAGGAGCTTCTCTTCGGCCTGGGCTTCTGCCTCTTCCTGGGGAAGCAGCGGAAGAGGCTGCCTTCCCCAGGTGGAGGAGCATCTCTCCTCTGCTGCTGCTGCTGCTGATGCTGCAGGTGGGCAGCCACAGCAGGGTCTCTCCTTGGCAGGACAGAGGAGCTTCGCTTCGGCCGGGGCTTCTGCCTCTTCCTGGTGAAGCAGCGGAAGAGGCTGCCTTACCCAGGTGGAGGAGCATCTCTCCTCTGCTGCTGATGCTGCAGGGGGGCAGCCACAGCAGGGTCTCTCCTTGGCAGGACAGAGGAGCTTCGCTTCGGCCTGGGCTTCTGCCTCTTCCTGGGGAAGCAGCGGAAGAGGCTGCCTTACCCAGGTGGAGGAGCATCTCTCCTCTGCTGCTGATGCTGCAGGGGGGCAGCCACAGCAGGGTCTCTCCTTGGCAGAACAGAGGAGCTTCGCTTCGGCCTGGGCTTCTGCCTCTTCCTGGGGAAGCAGCGGAAGAGGCTGCCTTACCCAGGTGGAGGAGCATCTCTCCTCTGCTGCTGATGCTGCAGGTGGGCAGCCACAGCAGGGTCTCTCCTTGGCAGGAAAGAGGAGCTTCTCTTCGGCCTGGGCTACAGCCTCTTCCTGGGGATGCAGCGGAAGAGGCTGCCTTCCCCAGGTGGAGGAGCATCTCTCCTCTGCTGCTGATGCTGCTGATGCTGCAGGTGGGCAGCCACAGCAGGGTCTCTCCTTGGCAGGAAAGAGGAGCTTCTCTTCGGCCTGGGCTTCTGCCTCTTCCTGGGGAAGCAGCGGAAGAGGCTGCCTTCCCCAGGTGGAGGAGCATCTCTCCTCTGCTGCTGCTGCTGATGCTGCAGGTGGGCAGCCACAGCAGGGTCTCTCCTTGGCAGGAAAGAGGAGCTTCGCTGCGGCCTGGGCTACAGCCTCTTCCTGGGGAAGCAGCGAAAGAGGCTGCCTTCCCCAGGTGGAGGATCATCTCTCCTCTGCTGCTGATGCTGCAGGTGGGCAGCCACAGCAGGGTCTCTCCTTGGCAGGAAAGAGGAGCTTCTCTTCGGCCTGGGCTACAGCCTCTTCCTGGGGATGCAGCGGAAGAGGCTGCCTTCCCCAGGTGGAGGAGCATCTCTCCTCTGCTGCTGATGCTGCAGGGGGGAAGCCACAGCAGGGTCTCTCCTTGGCAGGACAGAGGAGCTTCGCTTCGGCCGGGGCTTCTGCCTCTTCCTGGTGAAGCAGCGGAAGAGGCTGCCTTCCCCAGCTGGAGGAGCATCTCTCCTCTGCTGCTGCTGCTGCTGATGCTGCAGGTGGGCAGCCACAGCAGGGTCTCTCCTTGGCAGGACAGAGGAGCTTCGCTTCGGCCGGGGCTTCTGCCTCTTCCTGGTGAAGCAGCGGAAGAGGCTGCCTTCCCCAGCTGGAGGAGCATCTCTCCTCTGCTGCTGCTGCTGCTGATGCTGCAGGTGGGCAGCCACAGCAGGGTCTCTCCTTGGCAGGACAGAGGAGCTTCTCTTCGGCCTGGGCTTCTGCCTCTTCCTGGGGAAGCAGCGGAAGAGGCTGCCTTCCCCAGGTGGAGGAGCATCTCTCCTCTGCTGCTGCTGCTGCTGCTGATGCTGCAGGTGGGCAGCCACAGCAGGGTCTCTCCTTGGCAGGAAAGAGGAGCTTCTCTTCGGCCTGGGCTTCTGCCTCTTCCTGGTGAAGCAGCGGAAGAGGCTGCCTTCCCCAGCTGGAGGAGCATCTCTCCTCTGCTGCTGCTGCTGCTGCTGCTGATGCTGCAGGTGGGCAGCCACAGCAGGGTCTCTCCTTGGCAGGACAGAGGAGCTTCGCTTCGGCCGGGGCTTCTGCCTCTTCCTGGTGAAGCAGCGGAAGAGGCTGCCTTCCCCAGCTGGAGGAGCATCTCTCCTCTGCTGCTGCTGCTGCTGATGCTGCAGGTGGGCAGCCACAGCAGGGTCTCTCCTTGGCAGGACAGAGGAGCTTCTCTTCGGCCTGGGCTTCTGCCTCTTCCTGGGGAAGCAGCGGAAGAGGCTGCCTTCCCCAGGTGGAGGAGCATCTCTCCTCTGCTGCTGATGCTGCAGGTGGGCAGCCACAGCAGGGTCTCTCCTTGGCAGGAAAGAGGAGCTTCGCTGCGGCCTGGGCTACAGCCTCTTCCTGGGGAAGCAGCGAAAGAGGCTGCCTTCCCCAGCTGGAGGAGCATCTCTCCTCTGCTGCTGCTGCTGCTGCTGATGCTGCAGGTGGGCAGCCACAGCAGGGTCTCTCCTTGGCAGGAAAGAGGAGCTTCTCTTCGGCCTGGGCTTCTGCCTCTTCCTGGGGAAGCAGCGGAAGAGGCTGCCTTCCCCAGGTGGAGGAGCATCTCTCCTCTGCTGCTGATGCTGCAGGTGGGCAGCCACAGCAGGGTCTCTCCTTGGCAGGAAAGAGGAGCTTCTCTTCGGCCTGGGCTTCTGCCTCTTCCTGGGGAAGCAGCGAAAGAGGCTGCCTTCCCCAGCTGGTGGAGCATCTCTCCTCTGCTGCTGATGCTGCAGGGGGGAAGCCACAGCAGGGTCTCTCCTTGGCAGGACAGAGGAGCTTCGCTTCGGCCTGGGCTTCTGCCTCTTCCTGGGGAAGCAGCGGAAGAGGCTGCCTTCCCCAGGTGGAGGAGCATCTCTCCTCTGCTGCTGCTGCTGATGCTGCAGGTGGGCAGCCACAGCAGGGTCTCTCCTTGGCAGGAAAGAGGAGCTTCGCTTCGGCCTGGGCTACAGCCTCTTCCTGGGGAAGCAGCGGAAGAGGCTGCCTTCCCCAGCTGGAGGAGCATCTCTCCTCTGCTGCTGCTGCTGCTGCTGCTGATGCTGCAGGTGGGCAGCCACAGCAGGGTCTCTCCTTGGCAGGACTGAGGAGCTTCGCTTCGGCCGGGGCTTCTGCCTCTTCCTGGTGAAGCAGCGGAAGAGGCTGCCTTACCCAGGTGGAGGAGCATCTCTCCTCTGCTGCTGATGCTGCAGGTGGGCAGCCACAGCAGGGTCTCTCCTTGGCAGGAAAGAGGAGCTTCTCTTCGGCCTGGGCTACAGCCTCTTCCTGGGGATGCAGCGGAAGAGGCTGCCTTCCCCAGGTGGAGGAGCATCTCTCCTCTGCTGCTGCTGCTGCTGATGCTGCTGCAGGTGGGCATCCACAGCAGGGTCTCTCCTTGGCAGGAAAGAGGAGCTTCGCTTCGGCCTGGGCTACAGCCTCTTCCTGGGGAAGCAGCGGAAGAGGCTGCCTTCCCCAGCTGGAGGAGCATCTCTCCTCTGCTGCTGCTGCTGCTGCTGCTGATGCTGCAGGTGGGCAGCCACAGCAGGGTCTCTCCTTGGCAGGACAAAGGAGCTTCGCTTCGGCCGGGGCTTCTGCCTCTTCCTGGTGAAGCAGCGGAAGAGGCTGCCTTCCCCAGGTGGAGGAGCATCTCTCCTCTGCTGCTGCTGCTGCTGCTGATGCTGCAGGTGGGCAGCCACAGCAGGGTCTCTCCTTGGCAGGAAAGAGGAGCTTCGCTGCGGCCTGGGCTACAGCCTCTTCCTGGGGAAGCAGCGAAAGAGGCTGCCTTCCCCAGCTGGTGGAGCATCTCTCCTCTGCTGCTGATGCTGCAGGTGGGCAGCCACAGCAGTGTCTCTCCTTGGCAGGACAGAGGAGCTTCGCTTCGGCCGGGGCTTCTGCCTCTTCCTGGTGAAGCAGCGGAAGAGGCTGCCTTCCCCAGGTGGAGGAGCATCTCTCCTCTGCTGCTGCTGCTGCTGCTGATGCTGCTGCAGGTGGGCAGCCACAGCAGGGTCTCTCCTTGGCAGGAAAGAGGAGCTTCTCTTCGGCCTGGGCTACAGCCTCTTCCTGGGGATGCAGCGGAAGAGGCTGCCTTCCCCAGGTGGAGGAGCATCTCTCCTCTGCTGCTGCTGCTGCTGATGCTGCTGCAGGTGGGCAGCCACAGCAGGGTCTCTCCTTGGCAGGAAAGAGGAGCTTCGCTTCGGCCTGGGCTACAGCCTCTTCCTGGGGATGCAGCGGAAGAGGCTGCCTTCCCCAGCTGGAGGAGCATCTCTCCTCTGCTGCTGCTGCTGCTGATGCTGCAGGTGGGCATCCACAGCAGGGTCTCTCCTTGGCAGGAAAGAGGAGCTTCGCTTCGGCCTGGGCTACAGCCTCTTCCTGGGGAAGCAGCGGAAGAGGCTGCCTTCCCCAGCTGGAGGAGCATCTCTCCTCTGCTGCTGCTGCTGCTGCTGCTGATGCTGCAGGTGGGCAGCCACAGCAGGGTCTCTCCTTGGCAGGACAAAGGAGCTTCGCTTCGGCCGGGGCTTCTGCCTCTTCCTGGTGAAGCAGCGGAAGAGGCTGCCTTCCCCAGGTGGAGGAGCATCTCTCCTCTGCTGCTGCTGCTGCTGCTGCTGCTGCAGGTGGGCAGCCACAGCAGGGTCTCTCCTTGGCAGGAAAGAGGAGCTTCGCTGCGGCCTGGGCTACAGCCTCTTCCTGGGGAAGCAGCGAAAGAGGCTGCCTTCCCCAGCTGGTGGAGCATCTCTCCTCTGCTGCTGATGCTGCAGGGGGGAAGCCACAGCAGGGTCCCTCCTTGGCAGGACAGAGGAGCTTCGCTTCGGCCGGGGCTTCTGCCTCTTCCTGGTGAAGCAGCGGAAGAGGCTGCCTTACCCAGGTGGAGGAGCATCTCTCCTCTGCTGCTGATGCTGCAGGTGGGCAGCCACAGCAGGGTCTCTCCTTGGCAGGACAGAGGAGCTTCGCTTCGGCCTGGGCTTCTGCCTCTTCCTGGGGAAGCAGCGGAAGAGGCTGCCTTACCCAGGTGGAGGAGCATCTCTCCTCTGCTGCTGATGCTGCAGGGGGGCAGCCACAGCAGGGTCTCTCCTTGGCAGGACAGAGGAGCTTCGCTTCGGCCGGGGCTTCTGCCTCTTCCTGGTGAAGCAGCGGAAGAGGCTGCCTTACCCAGGTGGAGGAGCATCTCTCCTCTGCTGCTGATGCTGCAGGTGGGCAGCCACAGCAGGGTCTCTCCTTGGCAGGAAAGAGGAGCTTCGCTTCGGCCTGGGCTACAGCCTCTTCCTGGGGAAGCAGCGGAAGAGGCTGCCTTCCCCAGCTGGAGGAGCATCTCTCCTCTGCTGCTGCTGCTGCTGATGCTGCAGGTGGGCAGCCACAGCAGGGTCTCTCCTTGGCAGGACAGAGGAGCTTCTCTTCGGCCTGGGCTTCTGCCTCTTCCTGGTGAAGCAGCGGAAGAGGCTGCCTTCCCCAGGTGGAGGAGCATCTCTCCTCTGCTGCTGCTGCTGATGCTGCAGGTGGGCAGCCACAGCAGGGTCTCTCCTTGGCAGGAAAGAGGAGCTTCGCTTCGGCCTGGGCTACAGCCTCTTCCTGGGGAAGCAGCGGAAGAGGCTGCCTTCCCCAGCTGGAGGAGCATCTCTCCTCTGCTGCTGCTGCTGCTGCTGCTGCTGCTGATGCTGCAGGTGGGCAGCCACAGCAGGGTCTCTCCTTGGCAGGACAGAGGAGCTTCGCTTCGGCCTGGGCTACAGCCTCTTCCTGGGGAAGCAGCGGAAGAGGCTGCCTTCCCCAGCTGGAGGAGCATCTCTCCTCTGCTGCTGCTGCTGCTGCTGCTGCTGCTGATGCTGCAGGTGGGCAGCCACAGCAGGGTCTCTCCTTGGCAGGACAGAGGAGCTTCGCTTCGGCCTGGGCTTCTGCCTCTTCCTGGGGAAGCAGCGGAAGAGGCTGCCTTCCCCAGGTGGAGGAGCATCTCTCCTCTGCTGCTGCTGCTGATGCTGCAGGTGGGCAGCCACAGCAGGGTCTCTCCTTGGCAGGAAAGAGGAGCTTCGCTTCGGCCTGGGCTACAGCCTCTTCCTGGGGAAGCAGCGGAAGAGGCTGCCTTCCCCAGCTGGAGGAGCATCTCTCCTCTGCTGCTGCTGCTGCTGCTGCTGATGCTGCAGGTGGGCAGCCACAGCAGGGTCTCTCCTTGGCAGGACAGAGGAGCTTCGCTTCGGCCGGGGCTTCTGCCTCTTCCTGGTGAAGCAGCGGAAGAGGCTGCCTTACCCAGGTGGAGGAGCATCTCTCCTCTGCTGCTGATGCTGCAGGGGGGCAGCCACAGCAGGGTCTCTCCTTGGCAGGACAGAGGAGCTTCGCTTCGGCCGGGGCTTCTGCCTCTTCCTTGTGAAGCAGCGGAAGAGGCTGCCTTACCCAGGTGGAGGAGCATCTCTCCTCTGCTGCTGATGCTGCAGGTGGGCAGCCACAGCAGGGTCTCTCCTTGGCAGGAAAGAGGAGCTTCTCTTCGGCCTGGGCTTCTGCCTCTTCCTGGGGAAGCAGCGGAAGAGGCTGCCTTCCCCAGCTGGAGGAGCATCTCTCCTCTCCTCTGCTGCTGCTGCTGCTGATGCTGCAGGTGGGCAGCCACAGCAGGGTCTCTCCTTGGCAGGAAAGAGGAGCTTCTCTTCGGCCTGGGCTTCTGCCTCTTCCTGGTGAAGCAGCGGAAGAGGCTGCCTTACCCAGGTGGAGGAGCATCTCTCCTCTGCTGCTGATGCTGCAGGTGGGCAGCCACAGCAGGGTCTCTCCTTGGCAGGAAAGAGGAGCTTCTCTTCGGCCTGGGCTTCTGCCTCTTCCTGGGGAAGCAGCGGAAGAGGCTGCCTTACCCAGGTGGAGGAGCATCTCTCCTCTGCTGCTGATGCTGCAGGGGGGCAGCCACAGCAGGGTCTCTCCTTGGCAGGACAGAGGAGCTTCGCTTCGGCCTGGGCTTCTGCCTCTTCCTGGGGAAGCAGCGGAAGAGGCTGCCTTACCCAGGTGGAGGAGCATCTCTCCTCTGCTGCTGATGCTGCAGGGGGGCAGCCACAGCAGGGTCTCTCCTTGGCAGGAAAGAGGAGCTTCGCTTCGGCCTGGGATACAGCCTCTTCCTGGGGAAGCAGCGGAAGAGGCTGCCTTCCCCAGCTGGAGGAGCATCTCTCCTCTGCTGCTGCTGCTGCTGCTGCTGCTGCTGCTGCTGATGCTGCAGGTGGGCAGCCACAGCAGGGTCTCTCCTTGGCAGGACAGAGGAGCTTCGCTTCGGCCTGGGCTTCTGCCTCTTCCTGGTGAAGCAGCGGAAGAGGCTGCCTTACCCAGGTGGAGGAGCATCTCTCCTCTGCTGCTGATGCTGCAGGTGGGCAGCCACAGCAGGGTCTCTCCTTGGCAGGAAAGAGGAGCTTCTCTTCGGCCTGGGCTACAGCCTCTTCCTGGGGATGCAGCGGAAGAGGCTGCCTTCCCCAGGTGGAGGAGCATCTCTCCTCTGCTGCTGCTGCTGCTGATGCTGCTGCAGGTGGGCAGCCACAGCAGGGTCTCTCCTTGGCAGGAAAGAGGAGCTTCGCTTCGGCCTGGGCTACAGCCTCTTCCTGGGGAAGCAGCGGAAGAGGCTGCCTTCCCCAGCTGGAGGAGCATCTCTCCTCTGCTGCTGCTGCTGCTGCTGCTGATGCTGCAGGTGGGCAGCCACAGCAGGGTCTCTCCTTGGCAGGACAGAGGAGCTTCGCTTCGGCCGGGGCTTCTGCCTCTTCCTGGTGAAGCAGCGGAAGAGGCTGCCTTACCCAGGTGGAGGAGCATCTCTCCTCTGCTGCTGATGCTGCAGGTGGGCAGCCACAGCATGGTCTCTCCTTGGCAGGAAAGAGGAGCTTCTCTTCGGCCTGGGCTTCTGCCTCTTCCTGGGGAAGCAGCGGAAGAGGCTGCCTTCCCCAGGTGGAGGAGCATCTCTCCTCTGCTGCTGCTGCTGCTGCTGCTGATGCTGCAGGTGGGCAGCCACAGCAGGGTCTCTCCTTGGCAGGACAGAGGAGCTTCGCTTCGGCCGGGGCTTCTGCCTCTTCCTGGTGAAGCAGCGGAAGAGGCTGCCTTACCCAGGTGGAGGAGCATCTCTCCTCTGCTGCTGATGCTGCAGGGGGGCAGCCACAGCAGGGTCTCTCCTTGGCAGGAAAGAGGAGCTTCTCTTCGGCCTGGGCTTCTGCCTCTTCCTGGGGAAGCAGCGGAAGAGGCTGCCTTACCCAGGTGGAGGAGCATCTCTCCTCTGCTGCTGATGCTGCAGGGGGGCAGCCACAGCAGGGTCTCTCCTTGGCAGGACAGAGGAGCTTCGCTTCGGCCTGGGCTTCTGCCTCTTCCTGGGGAAGCAGCGGAAGAGGCTGCCTTACCCAGGTGGAGGAGCATCTCTCCTCTGCTGCTGATGCTGCAGGGGGGCAGCCACAGCAGGGTCTCTCCTTGGCAGAACAGAGGAGCTTCGCTTCGGCCTGGGCTTCTGCCTCTTCCTGGGGAAGCAGCGGAAGAGGCTGCCTTACCCAGGTGGAGGAGCATCTCTCCTCTGCTGCTGATGCTGCAGGTGGGCAGCCACAGCAGGGTCTCTCCTTGGCAGGAAAGAGGAGCTTCTCTTCGGCCTGGGCTACAGCCTCTTCCTGGGGATGCAGCGGAAGAGGCTGCCTTCCCCAGGTGGAGGAGCATCTCTCCTCTGCTGCTGCTGCTGCTGATGCTGCTGCAGGTGGGCAGCCACAGCAGGGTCTCTCCTTGGCAGGAAAGAGGAGCTTCGCTTCGGCCTGGGCTTCTGCCTCTTCCTGGGGAAGCAGCGGAAGAGGCTGCCTTCCCCAGCTGGAGGAGCATCTCTCCTCTGCTGCTGCTGCTGCTGATGCTGCAGGTGGGCAGCCACAGCAGGGTCTCTCCTTGGCAGGACAGAGGAGCTTCGCTTCGGCCGGGGCTTCTGCCTCTTCCTGGTGAAGCAGCGGAAGAGGCTGCCTTACCCAGGTGGAGGAGCATCTCTCCTCTGCTGCTGATGCTGCAGGTGGGCAGCCACAGCAGGGTCTCTCCTTGGCAGGAAAGAGGAGCTTCGCTGCGGCCTGGGCTACAGCCTCTTCCTGGTGAAGCAGCGGAAGAGGCTGCCTTCCCCAGCTGGAGGAGCATCTCTCCTCTGCTGCTGCTGCTGCTGATGCTGCAGGTGGGCAGCCACAGCAGGGTCCCTCCTTGGCAGGACAGAGGAGCTTCGCTTCGGCCTGGGCTTCTGCCTCTTCCTGGTGAAGCAGCGGAAGAGGCTGCCTTACCCAGGTGGAGGAGCATCTCTCCTCTGCTGCTGATGCTGCAGGTGGGCAGCCACAGCAGGGTCTCTCCTTGGCAGGAAAGAGGAGCTTCTCTTCGGCCTGGGCTTCTGCCTCTTCCTGGGGAAGCAGCGGAAGAGGCTGCCTTCCCCAGGTGGAGGAGCATCTCTCCTCTGCTGCTGCTGCTGCTGCTGCTGATGCTGCAGGTGGGCAGCCACAGCAGGGTCTCTCCTTGGCAGGACAGAGGAGCTTCGCTTCGGCCGGGGCTTCTGCCTCTTCCTGGTGAAGCAGCGGAAGAGGCTGCCTTCCCCAGCTGGTGGAGCATCTCTCCTCTGCTGCTGATGCTGCAGGGGGGAAGCCACAGCAGGGTCCCTCCTTGGCAGGACAGAGGAGCTTCGCTTCGGCCTGGGCTTCTGCCTCTTCCTGGTGAAGCAGCGGAAGAGGCTGCCTTACCCAGGTGGAGGAGCATCTCTCCTCTGCTGCTGATGCTGCAGGTGGGCAGCCACAGCAGGGTCTCTCCTTGGCAGGAAAGAGGAGCTTCTCTTCGGCCTGGGCTACAGCCTCTTCCTGGGGATGCAGCGGAAGAGGCTGCCTTACCCAGGTGGAGGAGCATCTCTCCTCTGCTGCTGATGCTGCAGGTGGGCAGCCACAGCAGGGTCTCTCCTTGGCAGGAAAGAGGAGCTTCTCTTCGGCCTGGGCTTCTGCCTCTTCCTGGGGAAGCAGCGGAAGAGGCTGCCTTACCCAGGTGGAGGAGCATCTCTCCTCTGCTGCTGATGCTGCAGGGGGGCAGCCACAGCAGGGTCTCTCCTTGGCAGGAAAGAGGAGCTTCGCTTCGGCCTGGGCTACAGCCTCTTCCTGGGGAAGCAGCGGAAGAGGCTGCCTTCCCCAGCTGGAGGAGCATCTCTCCTCTGCTGCTGCTGCTGCTGCTGCTGCTGCTGCTGCTGATGCTGCAGGTGGGCAGCCACAGCAGGGTCTCTCCTTGGCAGGACAGAGGAGCTTCGCTTCGGCCTGGGCTTCTGCCTCTTCCTGGTGAAGCAGCGGAAGAGGCTGCCTTACCCAGGTGGAGGAGCATCTCTCCTCTGCTGCTGATGCTGCAGGTGGGCAGCCACAGCAGGGTCTCTCCTTGGCAGGAAAGAGGAGCTTCTCTTCGGCCTGGGCTACAGCCTCTTCCTGGGGATGCAGCGGAAGAGGCTGCCTTCCCCAGGTGGAGGAGCATCTCTCCTCTGCTGCTGCTGCTGCTGATGCTGCTGCAGGTGGGCAGCCACAGCAGGGTCTCTCCTTGGCAGGAAAGAGGAGCTTCGCTTCGGCCTGGGCTACAGCCTCTTCCTGGGGAAGCAGCGGAAGAGGCTGCCTTCCCCAGCTGGAGGAGCATCTCTCCTCTGCTGCTGCTGCTGCTGCTGCTGATGCTGCAGGTGGGCAGCCACAGCAGGGTCTCTCCTTGGCAGGACAGAGGAGCTTCGCTTCGGCCGGGGCTTCTGCCTCTTCCTGGTGAAGCAGCGGAAGAGGCTGCCTTACCCAGGTGGAGGAGCATCTCTCCTCTGCTGCTGATGCTGCAGGTGGGCAGCCACAGCATGGTCTCTCCTTGGCAGGAAAGAGGAGCTTCTCTTCGGCCTGGGCTTCTGCCTCTTCCTGGGGAAGCAGCGGAAGAGGCTGCCTTCCCCAGGTGGAGGAGCATCTCTCCTCTGCTGCTGCTGCTGCTGCTGCTGATGCTGCAGGTGGGCAGCCACAGCAGGGTCTCTCCTTGGCAGGACAGAGGAGCTTCGCTTCGGCCGGGGCTTCTGCCTCTTCCTGGTGAAGCAGCGGAAGAGGCTGCCTTACCCAGGTGGAGGAGCATCTCTCCTCTGCTGCTGATGCTGCAGGGGGGCAGCCACAGCAGGGTCTCTCCTTGGCAGGAAAGAGGAGCTTCTCTTCGGCCTGGGCTTCTGCCTCTTCCTGGGGAAGCAGCGGAAGAGGCTGCCTTACCCAGGTGGAGGAGCATCTCTCCTCTGCTGCTGATGCTGCAGGGGGGCAGCCACAGCAGGGTCTCTCCTTGGCAGGACAGAGGAGCTTCGCTTCGGCCTGGGCTTCTGCCTCTTCCTGGGGAAGCAGCGGAAGAGGCTGCCTTACCCAGGTGGAGGAGCATCTCTCCTCTGCTGCTGATGCTGCAGGGGGGCAGCCACAGCAGGGTCTCTCCTTGGCAGAACAGAGGAGCTTCGCTTCGGCCTGGGCTTCTGCCTCTTCCTGGGGAAGCAGCGGAAGAGGCTGCCTTACCCAGGTGGAGGAGCATCTCTCCTCTGCTGCTGATGCTGCAGGTGGGCAGCCACAGCAGGGTCTCTCCTTGGCAGGAAAGAGGAGCTTCTCTTCGGCCTGGGCTACAGCCTCTTCCTGGGGATGCAGCGGAAGAGGCTGCCTTCCCCAGGTGGAGGAGCATCTCTCCTCTGCTGCTGCTGCTGCTGATGCTGCTGCAGGTGGGCAGCCACAGCAGGGTCTCTCCTTGGCAGGAAAGAGGAGCTTCGCTTCGGCCTGGGCTTCTGCCTCTTCCTGGGGAAGCAGCGGAAGAGGCTGCCTTCCCCAGCTGGAGGAGCATCTCTCCTCTGCTGCTGCTGCTGCTGATGCTGCAGGTGGGCAGCCACAGCAGGGTCTCTCCTTGGCAGGACAGAGGAGCTTCGCTTCGGCCGGGGCTTCTGCCTCTTCCTGGTGAAGCAGCGGAAGAGGCTGCCTTACCCAGGTGGAGGAGCATCTCTCCTCTGCTGCTGATGCTGCAGGTGGGCAGCCACAGCAGGGTCTCTCCTTGGCAGGAAAGAGGAGCTTCGCTGCGGCCTGGGCTACAGCCTCTTCCTGGTGAAGCAGCGGAAGAGGCTGCCTTCCCCAGCTGGAGGAGCATCTCTCCTCTGCTGCTGCTGCTGCTGATGCTGCAGGTGGGCAGCCACAGCAGGGTCCCTCCTTGGCAGGACAGAGGAGCTTCGCTTCGGCCTGGGCTTCTGCCTCTTCCTGGTGAAGCAGCGGAAGAGGCTGCCTTACCCAGGTGGAGGAGCATCTCTCCTCTGCTGCTGATGCTGCAGGTGGGCAGCCACAGCAGGGTCTCTCCTTGGCAGGAAAGAGGAGCTTCTCTTCGGCCTGGGCTTCTGCCTCTTCCTGGGGAAGCAGCGGAAGAGGCTGCCTTCCCCAGGTGGAGGAGCATCTCTCCTCTGCTGCTGCTGCTGCTGCTGCTGATGCTGCAGGTGGGCAGCCACAGCAGGGTCTCTCCTTGGCAGGACAGAGGAGCTTCGCTTCGGCCGGGGCTTCTGCCTCTTCCTGGTGAAGCAGCGGAAGAGGCTGCCTTCCCCAGCTGGTGGAGCATCTCTCCTCTGCTGCTGATGCTGCAGGGGGGAAGCCACAGCAGGGTCCCTCCTTGGCAGGACAGAGGAGCTTCGCTTCGGCCTGGGCTTCTGCCTCTTCCTGGTGAAGCAGCGGAAGAGGCTGCCTTACCCAGGTGGAGGAGCATCTCTCCTCTGCTGCTGATGCTGCAGGTGGGCAGCCACAGCAGGGTCTCTCCTTGGCAGGAAAGAGGAGCTTCTCTTCGGCCTGGGCTACAGCCTCTTCCTGGGGATGCAGCGGAAGAGGCTGCCTTCCCCAGCTGGAGGAGCATCTCTCCTCTGCTGCTGCTGCTGCTGATGCTGCAGGTGGGCAGCCACAGCAGGGTCTCTCCTTGGCAGGACAGAGGAGCTTCGCTTCGGCCGGGGCTTCTGCCTCTTCCTGGTGAAGCAGCGGAAGAGGCTGCCTTACCCAGGTGGAGGAGCATCTCTCCTCTGCTGCTGATGCTGCAGGTGGGCAGCCACAGCAGGGTCTCTCCTTGGCAGGAAAGAGGAGCTTCTCTTCGGCCTGGGCTACAGCCTCTTCCTGGGGATGCAGCGGAAGAGGCTGCCTTCCCCAGGTGGAGGAGCATCTCTCCTCTGCTGCTGATGCTGCTGATGCTGCAGGTGGGCAGCCACAGCAGGGTCTCTCCTTGGCAGGAAAGAGGAGCTTCTCTTCGGCCTGGGCTTCTGCCTCTTCCTGGGGAAGCAGCGGAAGAGGCTGCCTTCCCCAGGTGGAGGAGCATCTCTCCTCTGCTGCTGATGCTGCAGGTGGGCAGCCACAGCAGGGTCTCTCCTTGGCAGGAAAGAGGAGCTTCGCTGTGGCCTGGGCTACAGCCTCTTCCTGGGGAAGCAGCGAAAGAGGCTGCCTTCCCCAGCTGGTGGAGCATCTCTCCTCTGCTGCTGATGCTGCAGGGGGGAAGCCACAGCAGGGTCCCTCCTTGGCAGGACAGAGGAGCTTCGCTTCGGCCGGGGCTTCTGCCTCTTCCTGGTGAAGCAGCGGAAGAGGCTGCCTTACCCAGGTGGAGGAGCATCTCTCCTCTGCTGCTGATGCTGCAGGTGGGCAGCCACAGCAGGGTCTCTCCTTGGCAGGACAGAGGAGCTTCGCTTCGGCCTGGGCTTCTGCCTCTTCCTGGGGAAGCAGCGGAAGAGGCTGCCTTACCCAGGTGGAGGAGCATCTCTCCTCTGCTGCTGCTGCTGCTGATGCTGATGCTGCAGGTGGGCAGCCACAGCAGGGTCTCTCCTTGGCAGGAAAGAGGAGCTTCGCTTCGGCCTGGGCTTCTGCCTCTTCCTGGGGAAGCAGCGGAAGAGGCTGCCTTACCCAGGTGGAGGAGCATCTCTCCTCTGCTGCTGCTGCTGCTGATGCTGATGCTGATGCTGCAGGTGGGCAGCCACAGCAGGGTCTCTCCTTGGCAGGACAGAGGAGCTTCGCTTCGGCCTGGGCTTCTGCCTCTTCCTGGGGAAGCAGCGGAAGAGGCTGCCTTACCCAGGTGGAGGAGCATCTCTCCTCTGCTGCTGATGCTGCAGGTGGGCAGCCACAGCAGGGTCTCTCCTTGGCAGGAAAGAGGAGCTTCTCTTCGGCCTGGGCTTCTGCCTCTTCCTGGGGAAGCAGCGGAAGAGGCTGCCTTCCCCAGGTGGAGGAGCATCTCTCCTCTGCTGCTGCTGCTGATGCTGCAGGTGGGCAGCCACAGCAGGGTCTCTCCTTGGCAGGAAAGAGGAGCTTCGCTGCGGCCTGGGCTACAGCCTCTTCCTGGGGAAGCAGCGAAAGAGGCTGCCTTCCCCAGCTGGTGGAGCATCTCTCCTCTGCTGCTGATGCTGCAGGTGGGCAGCCACAGCAGGGTCTCTCCTTGGCAGGACAGAGGAGCTTCGCTTCGGCCTGGGCTTCTGCCTCTTCCTGGGGAAGCAGCGGAAGAGGCTGCCTTCCCCAGCTGGAGGAGCATCTCTCCTCTGCTGCTGCTGCTGCTGATGCTGCAGGTGGGCAGCCACAGCAGGGTCTCTCCTTGGCAGGAAAGAGGAGCTTCGCTGCGGCCTGGGCTACAGCCTCTTCCTGGGGAAGCAGCAAAAGAGGCTGCCTTCCCCAGCTGGTGGAGCATCTCTCCTCTGCTGCTGATGCTGCAGGTGGGCAGCCACAGCAGGGTCTCTCCTTGGCAGGAAAGAGGAGCTTCTCTTCGGCCTGGGCTTCTGCCTCTTCCTGGTGAAGCAGCGGAAGAGGCTGCCTTCCCCAGCTGGAGGAGCATCTCTCCTCTGCTGCTGCTGCTGCTGCTGCTGATGCTGCAGGTGGGCAGCCACAGCAGGGTCTCTCCTTGGCAGGACAGAGGAGCTTCGCTTCGGCCGGGGCTTCTGCCTCTTCCTGGTGAAGCAGCGGAAGAGGCTGCCTTACCCAGGTGGAGGAGCATCTCTCCTCTGCTGCTGATGCTGCAGGTGGGCAGCCACAGCAGGGTCTCTCCTTGGCAGGAAAGAGGAGCTTCTCTTCGGCCTGGGCTTCTGCCTCTTCCTGGGGAAGCAGCGGAAGAGGCTGCCTTCCCCAGGTGGAGGAGCATCTCTCCTCTGCTGCTGCTGCTGCTGATGCTGCAGGTGGGCAGCCACAGCAGGGTCTCTCCTTGGCAGGACAGAGGAGCTTCGCTTCGGCCGGGGCTTCTGCCTCTTCCTGGTGAAGCAGCGGAAGAGGCTGCCTTACCCAGGTGGAGGAGCATCTCTCCTCTGCTGCTGATGCTGCAGGGGGGCAGCCACAGCAGGGTCTCTCCTTGGCAGGACAGAGGAGCTTCGCTTCGGCCTGGGCTTCTGCCTCTTCCTGGGGAAGCAGCGGAAGAGGCTGCCTTACCCAGGTGGAGGAGCATCTCTCCTCTGCTGCTGATGCTGCAGGGGGGCAGCCACAGCAGGGTCTCTCCTTGGCAGAACAGAGGAGCTTCGCTTCGGCCTGGGCTTCTGCCTCTTCCTGGGGAAGCAGCGGAAGAGGCTGCCTTACCCAGGTGGAGGAGCATCTCTCCTCTGCTGCTGATGCTGCAGGTGGGCAGCCACAGCAGGGTCTCTCCTTGGCAGGAAAGAGGAGCTTCTCTTCGGCCTGGGCTACAGCCTCTTCCTGGGGATGCAGCGGAAGAGGCTGCCTTCCCCAGGTGGAGGAGCATCTCTCCTCTGCTGCTGATGCTGCTGATGCTGCAGGTGGGCAGCCACAGCAGGGTCTCTCCTTGGCAGGAAAGAGGAGCTTCTCTTCGGCCTGGGCTTCTGCCTCTTCCTGGGGAAGCAGCGGAAGAGGCTGCCTTCCCCAGGTGGAGGAGCATCTCTCCTCTGCTGCTGCTGCTGATGCTGCAGGTGGGCAGCCACAGCAGGGTCTCTCCTTGGCAGGAAAGAGGAGCTTCGCTGCGGCCTGGGCTACAGCCTCTTCCTGGGGAAGCAGCGAAAGAGGCTGCCTTCCCCAGGTGGAGGATCATCTCTCCTCTGCTGCTGATGCTGCAGGTGGGCAGCCACAGCAGGGTCTCTCCTTGGCAGGAAAGAGGAGCTTCTCTTCGGCCTGGGCTACAGCCTCTTCCTGGGGATGCAGCGGAAGAGGCTGCCTTCCCCAGGTGGAGGAGCATCTCTCCTCTGCTGCTGATGCTGCAGGGGGGAAGCCACAGCAGGGTCTCTCCTTGGCAGGACAGAGGAGCTTCGCTTCGGCCGGGGCTTCTGCCTCTTCCTGGTGAAGCAGCGGAAGAGGCTGCCTTCCCCAGCTGGAGGAGCATCTCTCCTCTGCTGCTGCTGCTGCTGATGCTGCAGGTGGGCAGCCACAGCAGGGTCTCTCCTTGGCAGGACAGAGGAGCTTCGCTTCGGCCGGGGCTTCTGCCTCTTCCTGGTGAAGCAGCGGAAGAGGCTGCCTTCCCCAGCTGGAGGAGCATCTCTCCTCTGCTGCTGCTGCTGCTGATGCTGCAGGTGGGCAGCCACAGCAGGGTCTCTCCTTGGCAGGACAGAGGAGCTTCTCTTCGGCCTGGGCTTCTGCCTCTTCCTGGGGAAGCAGCGGAAGAGGCTGCCTTCCCCAGGTGGAGGAGCATCTCTCCTCTGCTGCTGCTGCTGCTGCTGATGCTGCAGGTGGGCAGCCACAGCAGGGTCTCTCCTTGGCAGGAAAGAGGAGCTTCTCTTCGGCCTGGGCTTCTGCCTCTTCCTGGTGAAGCAGCGGAAGAGGCTGCCTTCCCCAGCTGGAGGAGCATCTCTCCTCTGCTGCTGCTGCTGCTGCTGCTGATGCTGCAGGTGGGCAGCCACAGCAGGGTCTCTCCTTGGCAGGACAGAGGAGCTTCGCTTCGGCCGGGGCTTCTGCCTCTTCCTGGTGAAGCAGCGGAAGAGGCTGCCTTCCCCAGCTGGAGGAGCATCTCTCCTCTGCTGCTGCTGCTGCTGATGCTGCAGGTGGGCAGCCACAGCAGGGTCTCTCCTTGGCAGGACAGAGGAGCTTCTCTTCGGCCTGGGCTTCTGCCTCTTCCTGGGGAAGCAGCGGAAGAGGCTGCCTTCCCCAGGTGGAGGAGCATCTCTCCTCTGCTGCTGATGCTGCAGGTGGGCAGCCACAGCAGGGTCTCTCCTTGGCAGGAAAGAGGAGCTTCGCTGCGGCCTGGGCTACAGCCTCTTCCTGGGGAAGCAGCGAAAGAGGCTGCCTTCCCCAGCTGGAGGAGCATCTCTCCTCTGCTGCTGCTGCTGCTGCTGATGCTGCAGGTGGGCAGCCACAGCAGGGTCTCTCCTTGGCAGGAAAGAGGAGCTTCTCTTCGGCCTGGGCTTCTGCCTCTTCCTGGGGAAGCAGCGGAAGAGGCTGCCTTCCCCAGGTGGAGGAGCATCTCTCCTCTGCTGCTGATGCTGCAGGTGGGCAGCCACAGCAGGGTCTCTCCTTGGCAGGAAAGAGGAGCTTCTCTTCGGCCTGGGCTTCTGCCTCTTCCTGGGGAAGCAGCGAAAGAGGCTGCCTTCCCCAGCTGGTGGAGCATCTCTCCTCTGCTGCTGATGCTGCAGGGGGGAAGCCACAGCAGGGTCTCTCCTTGGCAGGACAGAGGAGCTTCGCTTCGGCCTGGGCTTCTGCCTCTTCCTGGGGAAGCAGCGGAAGAGGCTGCCTTCCCCAGGTGGAGGAGCATCTCTCCTCTGCTGCTGCTGCTGATGCTGCAGGTGGGCAGCCACAGCAGGGTCTCTCCTTGGCAGGAAAGAGGAGCTTCGCTTCGGCCTGGGCTACAGCCTCTTCCTGGGGAAGCAGCGGAAGAGGCTGCCTTCCCCAGCTGGAGGAGCATCTCTCCTCTGCTGCTGCTGCTGCTGCTGCTGATGCTGCAGGTGGGCAGCCACAGCAGGGTCTCTCCTTGGCAGGACTGAGGAGCTTCGCTTCGGCCGGGGCTTCTGCCTCTTCCTGGTGAAGCAGCGGAAGAGGCTGCCTTACCCAGGTGGAGGAGCATCTCTCCTCTGCTGCTGATGCTGCAGGTGGGCAGCCACAGCAGGGTCTCTCCTTGGCAGGAAAGAGGAGCTTCTCTTCGGCCTGGGCTACAGCCTCTTCCTGGGGATGCAGCGGAAGAGGCTGCCTTCCCCAGGTGGAGGAGCATCTCTCCTCTGCTGCTGCTGCTGCTGATGCTGCTGCAGGTGGGCATCCACAGCAGGGTCTCTCCTTGGCAGGAAAGAGGAGCTTCGCTTCGGCCTGGGCTACAGCCTCTTCCTGGGGAAGCAGCGGAAGAGGCTGCCTTCCCCAGCTGGAGGAGCATCTCTCCTCTGCTGCTGCTGCTGCTGCTGCTGATGCTGCAGGTGGGCAGCCACAGCAGGGTCTCTCCTTGGCAGGACAAAGGAGCTTCGCTTCGGCCGGGGCTTCTGCCTCTTCCTGGTGAAGCAGCGGAAGAGGCTGCCTTCCCCAGGTGGAGGAGCATCTCTCCTCTGCTGCTGCTGCTGCTGCTGATGCTGCAGGTGGGCAGCCACAGCAGGGTCTCTCCTTGGCAGGAAAGAGGAGCTTCGCTGCGGCCTGGGCTACAGCCTCTTCCTGGGGAAGCAGCGAAAGAGGCTGCCTTCCCCAGCTGGTGGAGCATCTCTCCTCTGCTGCTGATGCTGCAGGTGGGCAGCCACAGCAGTGTCTCTCCTTGGCAGGACAGAGGAGCTTCGCTTCGGCCGGGGCTTCTGCCTCTTCCTGGTGAAGCAGCGGAAGAGGCTGCCTTCCCCAGGTGGAGGAGCATCTCTCCTCTGCTGCTGCTGCTGCTGCTGATGCTGCTGCAGGTGGGCAGCCACAGCAGGGTCTCTCCTTGGCAGGAAAGAGGAGCTTCTCTTCGGCCTGGGCTACAGCCTCTTCCTGGGGAAGCAGCGGAAGAGGCTGCCTTCCCCAGGTGGAGGAGCATCTCTCCTCTGCTGCTGCTGCTGCTGCTGATGCTGCTGCAGGTGGGCAGCCACAGCAGGGTCTCTCCTTGGCAGGAAAGAGGAGCTTCGCTTCGGCCTGGGCTACAGCCTCTTCCTGGGGAAGCAGCGGAAGAGGCTGCCTTCCCCAGCTGGAGGAGCATCTCTCCTCTGCTGCTGCTGCTGCTGATGCTGCAGGTGGGCAGCCACAGCAGGGTCTCTCCTTGGCAGGACAGAGGAGCTTCTCTTCGGCCTGGGCTTCTGCCTCTTCCTGGTGAAGCAGCGGAAGAGGCTGCCTTCCCCAGCTGGAGGAGCATCTCTCCTCTGCTGCTGCTGCTGCTGATGCTGCAGGTGGGCAGCCACAGCAGGGTCTCTCCTTGGCAGGAAAGAGGAGCTTCTCTTCGGCCTGGGCTACAGCCTCTTCCTGGGGAAGCAGCGGAAGAGGCTGCCTTCCCCAGCTGGAGGAGCATCTCTCCTCTGCTGCTGCTGCTGCTGCTGCTGCTGCTGATGCTGCAGGTGGGCAGCCACAGCAGGGTCTCTCCTTGGCAGGACAGAGGAGCTTCGCTTCGGCCTGGGCTTCTGCCTCTTCCTGGTGAAGCAGCGGAAGAGGCTGCCTTACCCAGGTGGAGGAGCATCTCTCCTCTGCTGCTGATGCTGCAGGTGGGCAGCCACAGCAGGGTCTCTCCTTGGCAGGAAAGAGGAGCTTCTCTTCGGCCTGGGCTACAGCCTCTTCCTGGGGATGCAGCGGAAGAGGCTGCCTTCCCCAGGTGGAGGAGCATCTCTCCTCTGCTGCTGCTGCTGCTGATGCTGCTGCAGGTGGGCAGCCACAGCAGGGTCTCTCCTTGGCAGGAAAGAGGAGCTTCGCTTCGGCCTGGGCTACAGCCTCTTCCTGGGGAAGCAGCGGAAGAGGCTGCCTTCCCCAGCTGGAGGAGCATCTCTCCTCTGCTGCTGCTGCTGCTGCTGCTGATGCTGCAGGTGGGCAGCCACAGCAGGGTCTCTCCTTGGCAGGACAGAGGAGCTTCGCTTCGGCCGGGGCTTCTGCCTCTTCCTTGTGAAGCAGCGGAAGAGGCTGCCTTACCCAGGTGGAGGAGCATCTCTCCTCTGCTGCTGATGCTGCAGGGGGGCAGCCACAGCAGGGTCTCTCCTTGGCAGGACAGAGGAGCTTCGCTTCGGCCGGGGCTTCTGCCTCTTCCTTGTGAAGCAGCGGAAGAGGCTGCCTTACCCAGGTGGAGGAGCATCTCTCCTCTGCTGCTGATGCTGCAGGTGGGCAGCCACAGCAGGGTCTCTCCTTGGCAGGAAAGAGGAGCTTCTCTTCGGCCTGGGCTTCTGCCTCTTCCTGGGGAAGCAGCGGAAGAGGCTGCCTTCCCCAGGTGGAGGAGCATCTCTCCTCTGCTGCTGCTGCTGCTGCTGCTGATGCTGCAGGTGGGCAGCCACAGCAGGGTCTCTCCTTGGCAGGACAGAGGAGCTTCTCTTCGGCCTGGGCTTCTGCCTCTTCCTGGTGAAGCAGCGGAAGAGGCTGCCTTCCCCAGCTGGAGGAGCATCTCTCCTCTCCTCTGCTGCTGCTGCTGCTGATGCTGCAGGTGGGCAGCCACAGCAGGGTCTCTCCTTGGCAGGAAAGAGGAGCTTCTCTTCGGCCTGGGCTTCTGCCTCTTCCTGGTGAAGCAGCGGAAGAGGCTGCCTTACCCAGGTGGAGGAGCATCTCTCCTCTGCTGCTGATGCTGCAGGTGGGCAGCCACAGCAGGGTCTCTCCTTGGCAGGAAAGAGGAGCTTCTCTTCGGCCTGGGCTTCTGCCTCTTCCTGGGGAAGCAGCGGAAGAGGCTGCCTTACCCAGGTGGAGGAGCATCTCTCCTCTGCTGCTGATGCTGCAGGGGGGCAGCCACAGCAGGGTCTCTCCTTGGCAGGACAGAGGAGCTTCGCTTCGGCCTGGGCTTCTGCCTCTTCCTGGGGAAGCAGCGGAAGAGGCTGCCTTACCCAGGTGGAGGAGCATCTCTCCTCTGCTGCTGATGCTGCAGGGGGGCAGCCACAGCAGGGTCTCTCCTTGGCAGGAAAGAGGAGCTTCGCTTCGGCCTGGGCTACAGCCTCTTCCTGGGGAAGCAGCGGAAGAGGCTGCCTTCCCCAGCTGGAGGAGCATCTCTCCTCTGCTGCTGCTGCTGCTGCTGCTGCTGCTGATGCTGCAGGTGGGCAGCCACAGCAGGGTCTCTCCTTGGCAGGACAGAGGAGCTTCGCTTCGGCCTGGGCTTCTGCCTCTTCCTGGTGAAGCAGCGGAAGAGGCTGCCTTACCCAGGTGGAGGAGCATCTCTCCTCTGCTGCTGATGCTGCAGGTGGGCAGCCACAGCAGGGTCTCTCCTTGGCAGGAAAGAGGAGCTTCTCTTCGGCCTGGGCTACAGCCTCTTCCTGGGGAAGCAGCGGAAGAGGCTGCCTTCCCCAGCTGGAGGAGCATCTCTCCTCTGCTGCTGCTGCTGCTGATGCTGCAGGTGGGCAGCCACAGCAGGGTCTCTCCTTGGCAGGAAAGAGGAGCTTCGCTTCGGCCTGGGCTACAGCCTCTTCCTGGGGAAGCAGCGGAAGAGGCTGCCTTCCCCAGCTGGAGGAGCATCTCTCCTCTGCTGCTGCTGCTGCTGATGCTGCAGGTGGGCAGCCACAGCAGGGTCTCTCCTTGGCAGGAAAGAGGAGCTTCGCTTCGGCCTGGGCTACAGCCTCTTCCTGGGGAAGCAGCGGAAGAGGCTGCCTTCCCCAGCTGGAGGAGCATCTCTCCTCTGCTGCTGCTGCTGCTGCTGCTGATGCTGCAGGTGGGCAGCCACAGCAGGGTCTCTCCTTGGCAGGACAAAGGAGCTTCGCTTCGGCCGGGGCTTCTGCCTCTTCCTGGTGAAGCAGCGGAAGAGGCTGCCTTCCCCAGGTGGAGGAGCATCTCTCCTCTGCTGCTGCTGCTGCTGCTGCTGCTGCAGGTGGGCAGCCACAGCAGGGTCTCTCCTTGGCAGGAAAGAGGAGCTTCGCTGCGGCCTGGGCTACAGCCTCTTCCTGGGGAAGCAGCGAAAGAGGCTGCCTTCCCCAGCTGGTGGAGCATCTCTCCTCTGCTGCTGATGCTGCAGGGGGGAAGCCACAGCAGGGTCCCTCCTTGGCAGGACAGAGGAGCTTCGCTTCGGCCGGGGCTTCTGCCTCTTCCTGGTGAAGCAGCGGAAGAGGCTGCCTTACCCAGGTGGAGGAGCATCTCTCCTCTGCTGCTGATGCTGCAGGTGGGCAGCCACAGCAGGGTCCCTCCTTGGCAGGACAGAGGAGCTTCTCTTCGGCCTGGGCTTCTGCCTCTTCCTGGGGAAGCAGCGGAAGAGGCTGCCTTACCCAGGTGGAGGAGCATCTCTCCTCTGCTGCTGATGCTGCAGGGGGGCAGCCACAGCAGGGTCTCTCCTTGGCAGGACAGAGGAGCTTCGCTTCGGCCGGGGCTTCTGCCTCTTCCTGGTGAAGCAGCGGAAGAGGCTGCCTTACCCAGGTGGAGGAGCATCTCTCCTCTGCTGCTGATGCTGCAGGTGGGCAGCCACAGCAGGGTCTCTCCTTGGCAGGAAAGAGGAGCTTCTCTTCGGCCTGGGCTACAGCCTCTTCCTGGGGAAGCAGCGGAAGAGGCTGCCTTCCCCAGGTGGAGGAGCATCTCTCCTCTGCTGCTGCTGCTGCTGATGCTGCTGCAGGTGGGCAGCCACAGCAGGGTCTCTCCTTGGCAGGAAAGAGGAGCTTCGCTTCGGCCTGGGCTACAGCCTCTTCCTGGGGAAGCAGCGGAAGAGGCTGCCTTCCCCAGCTGGAGGAGCATCTCTCCTCTGCTGCTGCTGCTGCTGATGCTGCAGGTGGGCAGCCACAGCAGGGTCTCTCCTTGGCAGGACAGAGGAGCTTCTCTTCGGCCTGGGCTTCTGCCTCTTCCTGGTGAAGCAGCGGAAGAGGCTGCCTTCCCCAGCTGGAGGAGCATCTCTCCTCTGCTGCTGCTGCTGCTGATGCTGCAGGTGGGCAGCCACAGCAGGGTCTCTCCTTGGCAGGAAAGAGGAGCTTCTCTTCGGCCTGGGCTTCTGCCTCTTCCTGGTGAAGCAGCGGAAGAGGCTGCCTTCCCCAGGTGGAGGAGCATCTCTCCTCTGCTGCTGCTGCTGATGCTGCAGGTGGGCAGCCACAGCAGGGTCTCTCCTTGGCAGGAAAGAGGAGCTTCGCTTCGGCCTGGGCTACAGCCTCTTCCTGGGGAAGCAGCGGAAGAGGCTGCCTTCCCCAGCTGGAGGAGCATCTCTCCTCTGCTGCTGCTGCTGCTGCTGCTGCTGCTGATGCTGCAGGTGGGCAGCCACAGCAGGGTCTCTCCTTGGCAGGACAGAGGAGCTTCGCTTCGGCCTGGGCTTCTGCCTCTTCCTGGTGAAGCAGCGGAAGAGGCTGCCTTACCCAGGTGGAGGAGCATCTCTCCTCTGCTGCTGATGCTGCAGGTGGGCAGCCACAGCAGGGTCTCTCCTTGGCAGGAAAGAGGAGCTTCTCTTCGGCCTGGGCTACAGCCTCTTCCTGGGGATGCAGCGGAAGAGGCTGCCTTCCCCAGGTGGAGGAGCATCTCTCCTCTGCTGCTGCTGCTGCTGATGCTGCTGCAGGTGGGCAGCCACAGCAGGGTCTCTCCTTGGCAGGAAAGAGGAGCTTCGCTTCGGCCTGGGCTACAGCCTCTTCCTGGGGAAGCAGCGGAAGAGGCTGCCTTCCCCAGCTGGAGGAGCATCTCTCCTCTGCTGCTGCTGCTGCTGCTGCTGATGCTGCAGGTGGGCAGCCACAGCAGGGTCTCTCCTTGGCAGGACAGAGGAGCTTCGCTTCGGCCGGGGCTTCTGCCTCTTCCTGGTGAAGCAGCGGAAGAGGCTGCCTTACCCAGGTGGAGGAGCATCTCTCCTCTGCTGCTGATGCTGCAGGGGGGCAGCCACAGCAGGGTCTCTCCTTGGCAGGACAGAGGAGCTTCGCTTCGGCCGGGGCTTCTGCCTCTTCCTTGTGAAGCAGCGGAAGAGGCTGCCTTACCCAGGTGGAGGAGCATCTCTCCTCTGCTGCTGATGCTGCAGGTGGGCAGCCACAGCAGGGTCTCTCCTTGGCAGGAAAGAGGAGCTTCTCTTCGGCCTGGGCTTCTGCCTCTTCCTGGGGAAGCAGCGGAAGAGGCTGCCTTCCCCAGGTGGAGGAGCATCTCTCCTCTGCTGCTGCTGCTGCTGCTGCTGATGCTGCAGGTGGGCAGCCACAGCAGGGTCTCTCCTTGGCAGGACAGAGGAGCTTCTCTTCGGCCTGGGCTTCTGCCTCTTCCTGGTGAAGCAGCGGAAGAGGCTGCCTTCCCCAGCTGGAGGAGCATCTCTCCTCTCCTCTGCTGCTGCTGCTGCTGATGCTGCAGGTGGGCAGCCACAGCAGGGTCTCTCCTTGGCAGGAAAGAGGAGCTTCTCTTCGGCCTGGGCTTCTGCCTCTTCCTGGTGAAGCAGCGGAAGAGGCTGCCTTACCCAGGTGGAGGAGCATCTCTCCTCTGCTGCTGATGCTGCAGGTGGGCAGCCACAGCAGGGTCTCTCCTTGGCAGGAAAGAGGAGCTTCTCTTCGGCCTGGGCTTCTGCCTCTTCCTGGGGAAGCAGCGGAAGAGGCTGCCTTACCCAGGTGGAGGAGCATCTCTCCTCTGCTGCTGATGCTGCAGGGGGGCAGCCACAGCAGGGTCTCTCCTTGGCAGGACAGAGGAGCTTCGCTTCGGCCTGGGCTTCTGCCTCTTCCTGGGGAAGCAGCGGAAGAGGCTGCCTTACCCAGGTGGAGGAGCATCTCTCCTCTGCTGCTGATGCTGCAGGGGGGCAGCCACAGCAGGGTCTATCCTTGGCAGGAAAGAGGAGCTTCGCTTCGGCCTGGGCTACAGCCTCTTCCTGGGGAAGCAGCGGAAGAGGCTGCCTTCCCCAGCTGGAGGAGCATCTCTCCTCTGCTGCTGCTGCTGCTGCTGCTGCTGCTGATGCTGCAGGTGGGCAGCCACAGCAGGGTCTCTCCTTGGCAGGACAGAGGAGCTTCGCTTCGGCCTGGGCTTCTGCCTCTTCCTGGTGAAGCAGCGGAAGAGGCTGCCTTACCCAGGTGGAGGAGCATCTCTCCTCTGCTGCTGATGCTGCAGGTGGGCAGCCACAGCAGGGTCTCTCCTTGGCAGGAAAGAGGAGCTTCTCTTCGGCCTGGGCTACAGCCTCTTCCTGGGGATGCAGCGGAAGAGGCTGCCTTCCCCAGGTGGAGGAGCATCTCTCCTCTGCTGCTGCTGCTGCTGATGCTGCTGCAGGTGGGCAGCCACAGCAGGGTCTCTCCTTGGCAGGAAAGAGGAGCTTCGCTTCGGCCTGGGCTACAGCCTCTTCCTGGGGAAGCAGCGGAAGAGGCTGCCTTCCCCAGCTGGAGGAGCATCTCTCCTCTGCTGCTGCTGCTGCTGATGCTGCAGGTGGGCAGCCACAGCAGGGTCTCTCCTTGGCAGGAAAGAGGAGCTTCGCTTCGGCCTGGGCTACAGCCTCTTCCTGGGGAAGCAGCGGAAGAGGCTGCCTTCCCCAGCTGGAGGAGCATCTCTCCTCTGCTGCTGCTGCTGCTGATGCTGCAGGTGGGCAGCCACAGCAGGGTCTCTCCTTGGCAGGAAAGAGGAGCTTCGCTTCGGCCTGGGCTACAGCCTCTTCCTGGGGAAGCAGCGGAAGAGGCTGCCTTCCCCAGCTGGAGGAGCATCTCTCCTCTGCTGCTGCTGCTGATGCTGCAGGTGGGCAGCCACAGCAGGGTCTCTCCTTGGCAGGAAAGAGGAGCTTCGCTGCGGCCTGGGCTACAGCCTCTTCCTGGGGAAGCAGCAAAAGAGGCTGCCTTCCCCAGCTGGTGGAGCATCTCTCCTCTGCTGCTGATGCTGCAGGGGGGAAGCCACAGCAGGGTCCCTCCTTGGCAGGACAGAGGAGCTTCGCTTCGGCCGGGGCTTCTGCCTCTTCCTGGTGAAGCAGCGGAAGAGGCTGCCTTCCCCAGGTGGAGGAGCATCTCTCCTCTGCTGCTGCTGCTGATGCTGCAGGTGGGCAGCCACAGCAGGGTCTCTCCTTGGCAGGAAAGAGGAGCTTCGCTGCGGCCTGGGCTACAGCCTCTTCCTGGGGAAGCAGCAAAAGAGGCTGCCTTCCCCAGCTGGTGGAGCATCTCTCCTCTGCTGCTGATGCTGCAGGTGGGCAGCCACAGCAGGGTCTCTCCTTGGCAGGAAAGAGGAGCTTCGCTTCGGCCTGGGCTACAGCCTCTTCCTGGGGAAGCAGCGGAAGAGGCTGCCTTCCCCAGCTGGAGGAGCATCTCTCCTCTGCTGCTGCTGCTGCTGATGCTGCAGGTGGGCAGCCACAGCAGGGTCTCTCCTTGGCAGGAAAGAGGAGCTTCGCTTCGGCCTGGGCTACAGCCTCTTCCTGGGGAAGCAGCGGAAGAGGCTGCCTTCCCCAGCTGGAGGAGCATCTCTCCTCTGCTGCTGCTGCTGCTGCTGCTGATGCTGCAGGTGGGCAGCCACAGCAGGGTCTCTCCTTGGCAGGACAAAGGAGCTTCGCTTCGGCCGGGGCTTCTGCCTCTTCCTGGTGAAGCAGCGGAAGAGGCCTCCTTACCCAGGTGGAGGAGCATCTCTCCTCTGCTGCTGCTGCTGCTGCTGCTGATGCTGCAGGTGGGCAGCCACAGCAGGGTCTCTCCTTGGCAGGACAGAGGAGCTTCGCTTCGGCCTGGGCTTCTGCCTCTTCCTGGGGAAGCAGCGGAAGAGGCTGCCTTACCCAGGTGGAGGAGCATCTCTCCTCTGCTGCTGATGCTGCAGGTGGGCAGCCACAGCAGGGTCTCTCCTTGGCAGGAAAGAGGAGCTTCTCTTCGGCCTGGGCTACAGCCTCTTCCTGGGGATGCAGCGGAAGAGGCTGCCTTCCCCAGCTGGAGGAGCATCTCTCCTCTGCTGCTGCTGCTGCTGATGCTGCAGGTGGGCAGCCACAGCAGGGTCTCTCCTTGGCAGGACAGAGGAGCTTCGCTTCGGCCGGGGCTTCTGCCTCTTCCTGGTGAAGCAGCGGAAGAGGCTGCCTTACCCAGGTGGAGGAGCATCTCTCCTCTGCTGCTGATGCTGCAGGTGGGCAGCCACAGCAGGGTCTCTCCTTGGCAGGAAAGAGGAGCTTCTCTTCGGCCTGGGCTACAGCCTCTTCCTGGGGATGCAGCGGAAGAGGCTGCCTTCCCCAGGTGGAGGAGCATCTCTCCTCTGCTGCTGCTGCTGCTGATGCTGCAGGTGGGCAGCCACAGCAGGGTCTCTCCTTGGCAGGAAAGAGGAGCTTCTCTTCGGCCTGGGCTTCTGCCTCTTCCTGGTGAAGCAGCGGAAGAGGCTGCCTTCCCCAGCTGGAGGAGCATCTCTCCTCTGCTGCTGCTGCTGCTGCTGCTGATGCTGCAGGTGGGCAGCCACAGCAGGGTCTCTCCTTGGCAGGACAGAGGAGCTTCGCTTCGGCCGGGGCTTCTGCCTCTT
Source organism: Oryzias latipes (assembly GCF_053564925.1). Classification (NCBI taxonomy): domain Eukaryota; kingdom Metazoa; phylum Chordata; class Actinopteri; order Beloniformes; family Adrianichthyidae; genus Oryzias; species Oryzias latipes. Next base: position 27,714,414 of record NC_136259.1, read on the forward strand.
CCTGGGGAAGCAGCGGAAGAGGCTGCCTTACCCAGGTGGAGGAGCATCTCTCCTCTGCTGCTGATGCTGCAGGGGGGCAGCCACAGCAGGGTCTCTCCTTGGCAGAACAGAGGAGCTTCGCTTCGGCCTGGGCTTCTGCCTCTTCCTGGGGAAGCAGCGGAAGAGGCTGCCTTACCCAGGTGGAGGAGCATCTCTCCTCTGCTGCTGATGCTGCAGGTGGGCAGCCACAGCAGGGTCTCTCCTTGGCAGGAAAGAGGAGCTTCTCTTCGGCCTGGGCTACAGCCTCTTCCTGGGGATGCAGCGGAAGAGGCTGCCTTCCCCAGGTGGAGGAGCATCTCTCCTCTGCTGCTGCTGCTGCTGATGCTGCTGCAGGTGGGCAGCCACAGCAGGGTCTCTCCTTGGCAGGAAAGAGGAGCTTCGCTTCGGCCTGGGCTTCTGCCTCTTCCTGGGGAAGCAGCGGAAGAGGCTGCCTTCCCCAGCTGGAGGAGCATCTCTCCTCTGCTGCTGCTGCTGCTGATGCTGCAGGTGGGCAGCCACAGCAGGGTCTCTCCTTGGCAGGACAGAGGAGCTTCGCTTCGGCCGGGGCTTCTGCCTCTTCCTGGTGAAGCAGCGGAAGAGGCTGCCTTACCCAGGTGGAGGAGCATCTCTCCTCTGCTGCTGATGCTGCAGGTGGGCAGCCACAGCAGGGTCTCTCCTTGGCAGGAAAGAGGAGCTTCTCTTCGGCCTGGGCTACAGCCTCTTCCTGGGGATGCAGCGGAAGAGGCTGCCTTCCCCAGGTGGAGGAGCATCTCTCCTCTGCTGCTGATGCTGCTGATGCTGCAGGTGGGCAGCCACAGCAGGGTCTCTCCTTGGCAGGAAAGAGGAGCTTCTCTTCGGCCTGGGCTTCTGCCTCTTCCTGGGGAAGCAGCGGAAGAGGCTGCCTTCCCCAGGTGGAGGAGCATCTCTCCTCTGCTGCTGCTGCTGATGCTGCAGGTGGGCAGCCACAGCAGGGTCTCTCCTTGGCAGGAAAGAGGAGCTTCGCTGCGGCCTGGGCTACAGCCTCTTCCTGGGGAAGCAGCGAAAGAGGCTGCCTTCCCCAGGTGGAGGATCATCTCTCCTCTGCTGCTGATGCTGCAGGTGGGCAGCCACAGCAGGGTCTCTCCTTGGCAGGAAAGAGGAGCTTCTCTTCGGCCTGGGCTACAGCCTCTTCCTGGGGATGCAGCGGAAGAGGCTGCCTTCCCCAGGTGGAGGAGCATCTCTCCTCTGCTGCTGATGCTGCAGGGGGGAAGCCACAGCAGGGTCTCTCCTTGGCAGGACAGAGGAGCTTCGCTTCGGCCGGGGCTTCTGCCTCTTCCTGGTGAAGCAGCGGAAGAGGCTGCCTTCCCCAGCTGGAGGAGCATCTCTCCTCTGCTGCTGCTGCTGCTGATGCTGCAGGTGGGCAGCCACAGCAGGGTCTCTCCTTGGCAGGACAGAGGAGCTTCGCTTCGGCCGGGGCTTCTGCCTCTTCCTGGTGAAGCAGCGGAAGAGGCTGCCTTACCCAGGTGGAGGAGCATCTCTCCTCTGCTGCTGAAGTTGCAGGTGGGCAGCCACAGCAGGGTCTCTCCTTGGCAGGAAAGAGGAGCTTCTCTTCGGCCTGGGCTACAGCCTCTTCCTGGGGATGCAGCGGAAGAGGCTGCCTTCCCCAGGTGGAGGAGCATCTCTCCTCTGCTGCTGATGCTGCTGATGCTGCAGGTGGGCAGCCACAGCAGGGTCTCTCCTTGGCAGGAAAGAGGAGCTTCTCTTCGGCCTGGGCTTCTGCCTCTTCCTGGGGAAGCAGCGGAAGAGGCTGCCTTCCCCAGGTGGAGGAGCATCTCTCCTCTGCTGCTGCTGCTGATGCTGCAGGTGGGCAGCCACAGCAGGGTCTCTCCTTGGCAGGAAAGAGGAGCTTCTCTTCGGCCTGGGCTACAGCCTCTTCCTGGGGATGCAGCGGAAGAGGCTGCCTTCCCCAGGTGGAGGAGCATCTCTCCTCTGCTGCTGCTGCTGCTGATGCTGCAGGTGGGCAGCCACAGCAGGGTCTCTCCTTGGCAGGACAGAGGAGCTTCGCTTCGGCCGGGGCTTCTGCCTCTTCCTGGTGAAGCAGCGGAAGAGGCTGCCTTACCCAGGTGGAGGAGCATCTCTCCTCTGCTGCTGATGCTGCAGGTGGGCAGCCACAGCAGGGTCTCTCCTTGGCAGGAAAGAGGAGCTTCTCTTCGGCCTGGGCTACAGCCTCTTCCTGGGGATGCAGCGGAAGAGGCTGCCTTCCCCAGGTGGAGGAGCATCTCTCCTCTGCTGCTGATGCTGCTGATGCTGCAGGTGGGCAGCCACAGCAGGGTCTCTCCTTGGCAGGAAAGAGGAGCTTCTCTTCGGCCTGGGCTTCTGCCTCTTCCTGGGGAAGCAGCGAAAGAGGCTGCCTTCCCCAGGTGGAGGATCATCTCTCCTCTGCTGCTGATGCTGCAGGTGGGCAGCCACAGCAGGGTCTCTCCTTGGCAGGAAAGAGGAGCTTCGCTTCGGCCTGGGCTTCTGCCTCTTCCTGGGGAAGCAGCGGAAGAGGCTGCCTTCCCCAGCTGGAGGAGCATCTCTCCTCTGCTGCTGCTGCTGCTGATGCTGCAGGTGGGCAGCCACAGCAGGGTCTCTCCTTGGCAGGACAGAGGAGCTTCGCTTCAGCCGGGGCTTCTGCCTCTTCCTGGTGAAGCAGCGGAAGAGGCTGCCTTACCCAGGTGGAGGAGCATCTCTCCTCTGCTGCTGAAGTTGCAGGTGGGCAGCCACAGCAGGGTCTCTCCTTGGCAGGAAAGAGGAGCTTCTCTTCGGCCTGGGCTACAGCCTCTTCCTGGGGATGCAGCGGAAGAGGCTGCCTTCCCCAGGTGGAGGAGCATCTCTCCTCTGCTGCTGATGCTGCTGATGCTGCAGGTGGGCAGCCACAGCAGGGTCTCTCCTTGGCAGGAAAGAGGAGCTTCTCTTCGGCCTGGGCTTCTGCCTCTTCCTGGGGAAGCAGCGGAAGAGGCTGCCTTCCCCAGGTGGAGGAGCATCTCTCCTCTGCTGCTGATGCTGCAGGTGGGCAGCCACAGCAGGGTCTCTCCTTGGCAGGAAAGAGGAGCTTCGCTGTGGCCTGGGCTACAGCCTCTTCCTGGGGAAGCAGCGAAAGAGGCTGCCTTCCCCAGCTGGTGGAGCATCTCTCCTCTGCTGCTGATGCTGCAGGGGGGAAGCCACAGCAGGGTCCCTCCTTGGCAGGACAGAGGAGCTTCGCTTCGGCCGGGGCTTCTGCCTCTTCCTGGTGAAGCAGCGGAAGAGGCTGCCTTACCCAGGTGGAGGAGCATCTCTCCTCTGCTGCTGATGCTGCAGGTGGGCAGCCACAGCAGGGTCTCTCCTTGGCAGGACAGAGGAGCTTCGCTTCGGCCTGGGCTTCTGCCTCTTCCTGGGGAAGCAGCGGAAGAGGCTGCCTTCCCCAGGTGGAGGAGCATCTCTCCTCTGCTGCTGCTGCTGATGCTGCAGGTGGGCAGCCACAGCAGGGTCTCTCCTTGGCAGGAAAGAGGAGCTTCGCTGCGGCCTGGGCTACAGCCTCTTCCTGGGGAAGCAGCAAAAGAGGCTGCCTTCCCCAGCTGGTGGAGCATCTCTCCTCTGCTGCTGATGCTTCAGGTGGGCAGCCACAGCAGGGTCTCTCCTTGGCAGGAAAGAGGAGCTTCGCTTCGGCCTGGGCTACAGCCTCTTCCTGGGGAAGCAGCGGAAGAGGCTGCCTTCCCCAGCTGGAGGAGCATCTCTCCTCTGCTGCTGCTGCTGCTGCTGCTGATGCTGCAGGTGGGCAGCCACAGCAGGGTCTCTCCTTGGCAGGACTGAGGAGCTTCGCTTCGGCCGGGGCTTCTGCCTCTTCCTGGTGAAGCAGCGGAAGAGGCTGCCTTACCCAGGTGGAGGAGCATCTCTCCTCTGCTGCTGATGCTGCAGGTGGGCAGCCACAGCAGGGTCTCTCCTTGGCAGGAAAGAGGAGCTTCTTTTCGGCCTGGGCTACAGCCTCTTCCTGGGGATGCAGCGGAAGAGGCTGCCTTCCCCAGGTGGAGGAGCATCTCTCCTCTGCTGCTGCTGCTGCTGATGCTGCTGCAGGTGGGCAGCCACAGCAGGGTCTCTCCTTGGCAGGAAAGAGGAGCTTCGCTTCGGCCTGGGCTACAGCCTCTTCCTGGGGATGCAGCGGAAGAGGCTGCCTTCCCCAGCTGGAGGAGCATCTCTCCTCTGCTGCTGCTGCTGCTGATGCTGCAGGTGGGCATCCACAGCAGGGTCTCTCCTTGGCAGGAAAGAGGAGCTTCGCTTCGGCCTGGGCTACAGCCTCTTCCTGGGGAAGCAGCGGAAGAGGCTGCCTTCCCCAGCTGGAGGAGCATCTCTCCTCTGCTGCTGCTGCTGCTGCTGCTGATGCTGCAGGTGGGCAGCCACAGCAGGGTCTCTCCTTGGCAGGACAAAGGAGCTTCGCTTCGGCCGGGGCTTCTGCCTCTTCCTGGTGAAGCAGCGGAAGAGGCTGCCTTCCCCAGGTGGAGGAGCATCTCTCCTCTGCTGCTGCTGCTGCTGCTGCTGCTGCAGGTGGGCAGCCACAGCAGGGTCTCTCCTTGGCAGGAAAGAGGAGCTTCGCTGCGGCCTGGGCTACAGCCTCTTCCTGGGGAAGCAGCGAAAGAGGCTGCCTTCCCCAGCTGGTGGAGCATCTCTCCTCTGCTGCTGATGCTGCAGGGGGGAAGCCACAGCAGGGTCCCTCCTTGGCAGGACAGAGGAGCTTCGCTTCGGCCGGGGCTTCTGCCTCTTCCTGGTGAAGCAGCGGAAGAGGCTGCCTTACCCAGGTGGAGGAGCATCTCTCCTCTGCTGCTGATGCTGCAGGTGGGCAGCCACAGCAGGGTCCCTCCTTGGCAGGACAGAGGAGCTTCTCTTCGGCCTGGGCTTCTGCCTCTTCCTGGGGAAGCAGCGGAAGAGGCTGCCTTACCCAGGTGGAGGAGCATCTCTCCTCTGCTGCTGATGCTGCAGGGGGGCAGCCACAGCAGGGTCTCTCCTTGGCAGGACAGAGGAGCTTCGCTTCGGCCGGGGCTTCTGCCTCTTCCTGGTGAAGCAGCGGAAGAGGCTGCCTTACCCAGGTGGAGGAGCATCTCTCCTCTGCTGCTGATGCTGCAGGTGGGCAGCCACAGCAGGGTCTCTCCTTGGCAGGAAAGAGGAGCTTCTCTTCGGCCTGGGCTACAGCCTCTTCCTGGGGAAGCAGCGGAAGAGGCTGCCTTCCCCAGGTGGAGGAGCATCTCTCCTCTGCTGCTGCTGCTGCTGATGCTGCAGGTGGGCAGCCACAGCAGGGTCTCTCCTTGGCAGGAAAGAGGAGCTTCGCTGCGGCCTGGGCTACAGCCTCTTCCTGGGGAAGCAGCAAAAGAGGCTGCCTTCCCCAGCTGGTGGAGCATCTCTCCTCTGCTGCTGATGCTTCAGGTGGGCAGCCACAGCAGGGTCTCTCCTTGGCAGGAAAGAGGAGCTTCGCTTCGGCCTGGGCTACAGCCTCTTCCTGGGGAAGCAGCGGAAGAGGCTGCCTTCCCCAGCTGGAGGAGCATCTCTCCTCTGCTGCTGCTGCTGCTGCTGCTGATGCTGCAGGTGGGCAGCCACAGCAGGGTCTCTCCTTGGCAGGACTGAGGAGCTTCGCTTCGGCCGGGGCTTCTGCCTCTTCCTGGTGAAGCAGCGGAAGAGGCTGCCTTACCCAGGTGGAGGAGCATCTCTCCTCTGCTGCTGATGCTGCAGGTGGGCAGCCACAGCAGGGTCTCTCCTTGGCAGGAAAGAGGAGCTTCTCTTCGGCCTGGGCTACAGCCTCTTCCTGGGGATGCAGCGGAAGAGGCTGCCTTCCCCAGCTGGAGGAGCATCTCTCCTCTGCTGCTGCTGCTGCTGATGCTGCTGCAGGTGGGCAGCCACAGCAGGGTCTCTCCTTGGCAGGAAAGAGGAGCTTCGCTTCGGCCTGGGCTACAGCCTCTTCCTGGGGATGCAGCGGAAGAGGCTGCCTTCCCCAGCTGGAGGAGCATCTCTCCTCTGCTGCTGCTGCTGCTGATGCTGCAGGTGGGCATCCACAGCAGGGTCTCTCCTTGGCAGGAAAGAGGAGCTTCGCTTCGGCCTGGGCTACAGCCTCTTCCTGGGGAAGCAGCGGAAGAGGCTGCCTTCCCCAGCTGGAGGAGCATCTCTCCTCTGCTGCTGCTGCTGCTGCTGCTGATGCTGCAGGTGGGCAGCCACAGCAGGGTCTCTCCTTGGCAGGACAAAGGAGCTTCGCTTCGGCCGGGGCTTCTGCCTCTTCCTGGTGAAGCAGCGGAAGAGGCTGCCTTCCCCAGGTGGAGGAGCATCTCTCCTCTGCTGCTGCTGCTGCTGCTGCTGCTGCAGGTGGGCAGCCACAGCAGGGTCTCTCCTTGGCAGGAAAGAGGAGCTTCGCTGCGGCCTGGGCTACAGCCTCTTCCTGGGGAAGCAGCGAAAGAGGCTGCCTTCCCCAGCTGGTGGAGCATCTCTCCTCTGCTGCTGATGCTGCAGGGGGGAAGCCACAGCAGGGTCCCTCCTTGGCAGGACAGAGGAGCTTCGCTTCGGCCGGGGCTTCTGCCTCTTCCTGGTGAAGCAGCGGAAGAGGCTGCCTTACCCAGGTGGAGGAGCATCTCTCCTCTGCTGCTGATGCTGCAGGTGGGCAGCCACAGCAGGGTCCCTCCTTGGCAGGACAGAGGAGCTTCTCTTCGGCCTGGGCTTCTGCCTCTTCCTGGGGAAGCAGCGGAAGAGGCTGCCTTACCCAGGTGGAGGAGCATCTCTCCTCTGCTGCTGATGCTGCAGGGGGGCAGCCACAGCAGGGTCTCTCCTTGGCAGGACAGAGGAGCTTCGCTTCGGCCGGGGCTTCTGCCTCTTCCTGGTGAAGCAGCGGAAGAGGCTGCCTTACCCAGGTGGAGGAGCATCTCTCCTCTGCTGCTGATGCTGCAGGTGGGCAGCCACAGCAGGGTCTCTCCTTGGCAGGAAAGAGGAGCTTCTCTTCGGCCTGGGCTACAGCCTCTTCCTGGGGAAGCAGCGGAAGAGGCTGCCTTCCCCAGCTGGAGGAGCATCTCTCCTCTGCTGCTGCTGCTGCTGATGCTGCAGGTGGGCAGCCACAGCAGGGTCTCTCCTTGGCAGGAAAGAGGAGCTTCGCTTCGGCCTGGGCTACAGCCTCTTCCTGGGGAAGCAGCGGAAGAGGCTGCCTTCCCCAGCTGGAGGAGCATCTCTCCTCTGCTGCTGCTGCTGCTGCTGCTGATGCTGCAGGTGGGCAGCCACAGCAGGGTCTCTCCTTGGCAGGACAAAGGAGCTTCGCTTCGGCCGGGGCTTCTGCCTCTTCCTGGTGAAGCAGCGGAAGAGGCCTCCTTACCCAGGTGGAGGAGCATCTCTCCTCTGCTGCTGCTGCTGCTGCTGCTGATGCTGCAGGTGGGCAGCCACAGCAGGGTCTCTCCTTGGCAGGACAGAGGAGCTTCGCTTCGGCCTGGGCTTCTGCCTCTTCCTGGGGAAGCAGCGGAAGAGGCTGCCTTACCCAGGTGGAGGAGCATCTCTCCTCTGCTGCTGATGCTGCAGGTGGGCAGCCACAGCAGGGTCTCTCCTTGGCAGGAAAGAGGAGCTTCGCTGCGGCCTGGGCTACAGCCTCTTCCTGGGGAAGCAGCAAAAGAGGCTGCCTTCCCCAGCTGGTGGAGCATCTCTCCTCTGCTGCTGATGCTGCAGGTGGGCAGCCACAGCAGGGTCTCTCCTTGGCAGGAAAGAGGAGCTTCGCTTCGGCCTGGGCTACAGCCTCTTCCTGGGGAAGCAGCGGAAGAGGCTGCCTTCCCCAGCTGGAGGAGCATCTCTCCTCTGCTGCTGCTGCTGCTGATGCTGCAGGTGGGCAGCCACAGCAGGGTCTCTCCTTGGCAGGAAAGAGGAGCTTCGCTTCGGCCTGGGCTACAGCCTCTTCCTGGGGAAGCAGCGGAAGAGGCTGCCTTCCCCAGCTGGAGGAGCATCTCTCCTCTGCTGCTGCTGCTGCTGCTGCTGATGCTGCAGGTGGGCAGCCACAGCAGGGTCTCTCCTTGGCAGGACAAAGGAGCTTCGCTTCGGCCGGGGCTTCTGCCTCTTCCTGGTGAAGCAGCGGAAGAGGCCTCCTTACCCAGGTGGAGGAGCATCTCTCCTCTGCTGCTGCTGCTGCTGCTGCTGATGCTGCAGGTGGGCAGCCACAGCAGGGTCTCTCCTTGGCAGGACAGAGGAGCTTCGCTTCGGCCTGGGCTTCTGCCTCTTCCTGGGGAAGCAGCGGAAGAGGCTGCCTTACCCAGGTGGAGGAGCATCTCTCCTCTGCTGCTGATGCTGCAGGTGGGCAGCCACAGCAGGGTCTCTCCTTGGCAGGAAAGAGGAGCTTCTCTTCGGCCTGGGCTACAGCCTCTTCCTGGGGATGCAGCGGAAGAGGCTGCCTTCCCCAGGTGGAGGAGCATCTCTCCTCTGCTGCTGCTGCTGCTGATGCTGCTGCAGGTGGGCAGCCACAGCAGGGTCTCTCCTTGGCAGGAAAGAGGAGCTTCGCTTCGGCCTGGGCTTCTGCCTCTTCCTGGGGAAGCAGCGGAAGAGGCTGCCTTCCCCAGCTGGAGGAGCATCTCTCCTCTGCTGCTGCTGCTGCTGATGCTGCAGGTGGGCAGCCACAGCAGGGTCTCTCCTTGGCAGGACAGAGGAGCTTCGCTTCGGCCGGGGCTTCTGCCTCTTCCTGGTGAAGCAGCGGAAGAGGCTGCCTTACCCAGGTGGAGGAGCATCTCTCCTCTGCTGCTGATGCTGCAGGTGGGCAGCCACAGCAGGGTCTCTCCTTGGCAGGAAAGAGGAGCTTCTCTTCGGCCTGGGCTACAGCCTCTTCCTGGGGATGCAGCGGAAGAGGCTGCCTTCCCCAGGTGGAGGAGCATCTCTCCTCTGCTGCTGCTGCTGCTGATGCTGCAGGTGGGCAGCCACAGCAGGGTCTCTCCTTGGCAGGAAAGAGGAGCTTCTCTTCGGCCTGGGCTTCTGCCTCTTCCTGGTGAAGCAGCGGAAGAGGCTGCCTTCCCCAGCTGGAGGAGCATCTCTCCTCTGCTGCTGCTGCTGCTGCTGCTGATGCTGCAGGTGGGCAGCCACAGCAGGGTCTCTCCTTGGCAGGACAGAGGAGCTTCGCTTCGGCCGGGGCTTCTGCCTCTTCCTGGGGAAGCAGCGGAAGAGGCTGCCTTACCCAGGTGGAGGAGCATCTCTCCTCTGCTGCTGATGCTGCAGGGGGGCAGCCACAGCAGGGTCTCTCCTTGGCAGAACAGAGGAGCTTCGCTTCGGCCTGGGCTTCTGCCTCTTCCTGGGGAAGCAGCGGAAGAGGCTGCCTTACCCAGGTGGAGGAGCATCTCTCCTCTGCTGCTGATGCTGCAGGTGGGCAGCCACAGCAGGGTCTCTCCTTGGCAGGAAAGAGGAGCTTCTCTTCGGCCTGGGCTACAGCCTCTTCCTGGGGATGCAGCGGAAGAGGCTGCCTTCCCCAGGTGGAGGAGCATCTCTCCTCTGCTGCTGCTGCTGCTGATGCTGCTGCAGGTGGGCAGCCACAGCAGGGTCTCTCCTTGGCAGGAAAGAGGAGCTTCGCTTCGGCCTGGGCTTCTGCCTCTTCCTGGGGAAGCAGCGGAAGAGGCTGCCTTCCCCAGCTGGAGGAGCATCTCTCCTCTGCTGCTGCTGCTGCTGATGCTGCAGGTGGGCAGCCACAGCAGGGTCTCTCCTTGGCAGGACAGAGGAGCTTCGCTTCGGCCGGGGCTTCTGCCTCTTCCTGGTGAAGCAGCGGAAGAGGCTGCCTTACCCAGGTGGAGGAGCATCTCTCCTCTGCTGCTGATGCTGCAGGTGGGCAGCCACAGCAGGGTCTCTCCTTGGCAGGAAAGAGGAGCTTCTCTTCGGCCTGGGCTACAGCCTCTTCCTGGGGATGCAGCGGAAGAGGCTGCCTTCCCCAGGTGGAGGAGCATCTCTCCTCTGCTGCTGATGCTGCTGATGCTGCAGGTGGGCAGCCACAGCAGGGTCTCTCCTTGGCAGGAAAGAGGAGCTTCTCTTCGGCCTGGGCTTCTGCCTCTTCCTGGGGAAGCAGCGGAAGAGGCTGCCTTCCCCAGGTGGAGGAGCATCTCTCCTCTGCTGCTGCTGCTGATGCTGCAGGTGGGCAGCCACAGCAGGGTCTCTCCTTGGCAGGAAAGAGGAGCTTCGCTGCGGCCTGGGCTACAGCCTCTTCCTGGGGAAGCAGCGAAAGAGGCTGCCTTCCCCAGGTGGAGGATCATCTCTCCTCTGCTGCTGATGCTGCAGGTGGGCAGCCACAGCAGGGTCTCTCCTTGGCAGGAAAGAGGAGCTTCTCTTCGGCCTGGGCTACAGCCTCTTCCTGGGGATGCAGCGGAAGAGGCTGCCTTCCCCAGGTGGAGGAGCATCTCTCCTCTGCTGCTGATGCTGCAGGGGGGAAGCCACAGCAGGGTCTCTCCTTGGCAGGACAGAGGAGCTTCGCTTCGGCCGGGGCTTCTGCCTCTTCCTGGTGAAGCAGCGGAAGAGGCTGCCTTCCCCAGCTGGAGGAGCATCTCTCCTCTGCTGCTGCTGCTGCTGATGCTGCAGGTGGGCAGCCACAGCAGGGTCTCTCCTTGGCAGGACAGAGGAGCTTCGCTTCGGCCGGGGCTTCTGCCTCTTCCTGGTGAAGCAGCGGAAGAGGCTGCCTTACCCAGGTGGAGGAGCATCTCTCCTCTGCTGCTGAAGTTGCAGGTGGGCAGCCACAGCAGGGTCTCTCCTTGGCAGGAAAGAGGAGCTTCTCTTCGGCCTGGGCTACAGCCTCTTCCTGGGGATGCAGCGGAAGAGGCTGCCTTCCCCAGGTGGAGGAGCATCTCTCCTCTGCTGCTGATGCTGCTGATGCTGCAGGTGGGCAGCCACAGCAGGGTCTCTCCTTGGCAGGAAAGAGGAGCTTCTCTTCGGCCTGGGCTTCTGCCTCTTCCTGGGGAAGCAGCGGAAGAGGCTGCCTTCCCCAGGTGGAGGAGCATCTCTCCTCTGCTGCTGCTGCTGATGCTGCAGGTGGGCAGCCACAGCAGGGTCTCTCCTTGGCAGGAAAGAGGAGCTTCTCTTCGGCCTGGGCTACAGCCTCTTCCTGGGGATGCAGCGGAAGAGGCTGCCTTCCCCAGGTGGAGGAGCATCTCTCCTCTGCTGCTGCTGCTGCTGATGCTGCAGGTGGGCAGCCACAGCAGGGTCTCTCCTTGGCAGGACAGAGGAGCTTCGCTTCGGCCGGGGCTTCTGCCTCTTCCTGGTGAAGCAGCGGAAGAGGCTGCCTTACCCAGGTGGAGGAGCATCTCTCCTCTGCTGCTGATGCTGCAGGTGGGCAGCCACAGCAGGGTCTCTCCTTGGCAGGAAAGAGGAGCTTCTCTTCGGCCTGGGCTACAGCCTCTTCCTGGGGATGCAGCGGAAGAGGCTGCCTTCCCCAGGTGGAGGAGCATCTCTCCTCTGCTGCTGATGCTGCTGATGCTGCAGGTGGGCAGCCACAGCAGGGTCTCTCCTTGGCAGGAAAGAGGAGCTTCTCTTCGGCCTGGGCTTCTGCCTCTTCCTGGGGAAGCAGCGAAAGAGGCTGCCTTCCCCAGGTGGAGGATCATCTCTCCTCTGCTGCTGATGCTGCAGGTGGGCAGCCACAGCAGGGTCTCTCCTTGGCAGGAAAGAGGAGCTTCTCTTCGGCCTGGGCTACAGCCTCTTCCTGGGGATGCAGCGGAAGAGGCTGCCTTCCCCAGGTGGAGGAGCATCTCTCCTCTGCTGCTGCTGCTGCTGATGCTGCTGCAGGTGGGCAGCCACAGCAGGGTCTCTCCTTGGCAGGAAAGAGGAGCTTCGCTTCGGCCTGGGCTTCTGCCTCTTCCTGGGGAAGCAGCGGAAGAGGCTGCCTTCCCCAGCTGGAGGAGCATCTCTCCTCTGCTGCTGCTGCTGCTGATGCTGCAGGTGGGCAGCCACAGCAGGGTCTCTCCTTGGCAGGACAGAGGAGCTTCGCTTCAGCCGGGGCTTCTGCCTCTTCCTGGTGAAGCAGCGGAAGAGGCTGCCTTACCCAGGTGGAGGAGCATCTCTCCTCTGCTGCTGAAGTTGCAGGTGGGCAGCCACAGCAGGGTCTCTCCTTGGCAGGAAAGAGGAGCTTCTCTTCGGCCTGGGCTACAGCCTCTTCCTGGGGATGCAGCGGAAGAGGCTGCCTTCCCCAGGTGGAGGAGCATCTCTCCTCTGCTGCTGATGCTGCTGATGCTGCAGGTGGGCAGCCACAGCAGGGTCTCTCCTTGGCAGGAAAGAGGAGCTTCTCTTCGGCCTGGGCTTCTGCCTCTTCCTGGGGAAGCAGCGGAAGAGGCTGCCTTCCCCAGGTGGAGGAGCATCTCTCCTCTGCTGCTGATGCTGCAGGTGGGCAGCCACAGCAGGGTCTCTCCTTGGCAGGAAAGAGGAGCTTCGCTGTGGCCTGGGCTACAGCCTCTTCCTGGGGAAGCAGCGAAAGAGGCTGCCTTCCCCAGCTGGTGGAGCATCTCTCCTCTGCTGCTGATGCTGCAGGGGGGAAGCCACAGCAGGGTCCCTCCTTGGCAGGACAGAGGAGCTTCGCTTCGGCCGGGGCTTCTGCCTCTTCCTGGTGAAGCAGCGGAAGAGGCTGCCTTACCCAGGTGGAGGAGCATCTCTCCTCTGCTGCTGATGCTGCAGGTGGGCAGCCACAGCAGGGTCTCTCCTTGGCAGGACAGAGGAGCTTCGCTTCGGCCTGGGCTTCTGCCTCTTCCTGGGGAAGCAGCGGAAGAGGCTGCCTTCCCCAGGTGGAGGAGCATCTCTCCTCTGCTGCTGCTGCTGATGCTGCAGGTGGGCAGCCACAGCAGGGTCTCTCCTTGGCAGGAAAGAGGAGCTTCGCTGCGGCCTGGGCTACAGCCTCTTCCTGGGGAAGCAGCAAAAGAGGCTGCCTTCCCCAGCTGGTGGAGCATCTCTCCTCTGCTGCTGATGCTTCAGGTGGGCAGCCACAGCAGGGTCTCTCCTTGGCAGGAAAGAGGAGCTTCGCTTCGGCCTGGGCTACAGCCTCTTCCTGGGGAAGCAGCGGAAGAGGCTGCCTTCCCCAGCTGGAGGAGCATCTCTCCTCTGCTGCTGCTGCTGCTGCTGCTGATGCTGCAGGTGGGCAGCCACAGCAGGGTCTCTCCTTGGCAGGACTGAGGAGCTTCGCTTCGGCCGGGGCTTCTGCCTCTTCCTGGTGAAGCAGCGGAAGAGGCTGCCTTACCCAGGTGGAGGAGCATCTCTCCTCTGCTGCTGATGCTGCAGGTGGGCAGCCACAGCAGGGTCTCTCCTTGGCAGGAAAGAGGAGCTTCTCTTCGGCCTGGGCTACAGCCTCTTCCTGGGGATGCAGCGGAAGAGGCTGCCTTCCCCAGGTGGAGGAGCATCTCTCCTCTGCTGCTGCTGCTGCTGATGCTGCTGCAGGTGGGCAGCCACAGCAGGGTCTCTCCTTGGCAGGAAAGAGGAGCTTCGCTTCGGCCTGGGCTACAGCCTCTTCCTGGGGATGCAGCGGAAGAGGCTGCCTTCCCCAGCTGGAGGAGCATCTCTCCTCTGCTGCTGCTGCTGCTGATGCTGCAGGTGGGCATCCACAGCAGGGTCTCTCCTTGGCAGGAAAGAGGAGCTTCGCTTCGGCCTGGGCTACAGCCTCTTCCTGGGGAAGCAGCGGAAGAGGCTGCCTTCCCCAGCTGGAGGAGCATCTCTCCTCTGCTGCTGCTGCTGCTGCTGCTGATGCTGCAGGTGGGCAGCCACAGCAGGGTCTCTCCTTGGCAGGACAAAGGAGCTTCGCTTCGGCCGGGGCTTCTGCCTCTTCCTGGTGAAGCAGCGGAAGAGGCTGCCTTCCCCAGGTGGAGGAGCATCTCTCCTCTGCTGCTGCTGCTGCTGCTGCTGCTGCAGGTGGGCAGCCACAGCAGGGTCTCTCCTTGGCAGGAAAGAGGAGCTTCGCTGCGGCCTGGGCTACAGCCTCTTCCTGGGGAAGCAGCGAAAGAGGCTGCCTTCCCCAGCTGGTGGAGCATCTCTCCTCTGCTGCTGATGCTGCAGGGGGGAAGCCACAGCAGGGTCCCTCCTTGGCAGGACAGAGGAGCTTCGCTTCGGCCGGGGCTTCTGCCTCTTCCTGGTGAAGCAGCGGAAGAGGCTGCCTTACCCAGGTGGAGGAGCATCTCTCCTCTGCTGCTGATGCTGCAGGTGGGCAGCCACAGCAGGGTCCCTCCTTGGCAGGACAGAGGAGCTTCTCTTCGGCCTGGGCTTCTGCCTCTTCCTGGGGAAGCAGCGGAAGAGGCTGCCTTACCCAGGTGGAGGAGCATCTCTCCTCTGCTGCTGATGCTGCAGGGGGGCAGCCACAGCAGGGTCTCTCCTTGGCAGGACAGAGGAGCTTCGCTTCGGCCGGGGCTTCTGCCTCTTCCTGGTGAAGCAGCGGAAGAGGCTGCCTTACCCAGGTGGAGGAGCATCTCTCCTCTGCTGCTGATGCTGCAGGTGGGCAGCCACAGCAGGGTCTCTCCTTGGCAGGAAAGAGGAGCTTCTCTTCGGCCTGGGCTACAGCCTCTTCCTGGGGAAGCAGCGGAAGAGGCTGCCTTCCCCAGGTGGAGGAGCATCTCTCCTCTGCTGCTGCTGCTGCTGATGCTGCTGCAGGTGGGCAGCCACAGCAGGGTCTCTCCTTGGCAGGAAAGAGGAGCTTCGCTTCGGCCTGGGCTACAGCCTCTTCCTGGGGAAGCAGCGGAAGAGGCTGCCTTCCCCAGCTGGAGGAGCATCTCTCCTCTGCTGCTGCTGCTGCTGATGCTGCAGGTGGGCAGCCACAGCAGGGTCTCTCCTTGGCAGGAAAGAGGAGCTTCTCTTCGGCCTGGGCTTCTGCCTCTTCCTGGTGAAGCAGCGGAAGAGGCTGCCTTCCCCAGGTGGAGGAGCATCTCTCCTCTGCTGCTGCTGCTGATGCTGCAGGTGGGCAGCCACAGCAGGGTCTCTCCTTGGCAGGAAAGAGGAGCTTCGCTTCGGCCTGGGCTACAGCCTCTTCCTGGGGAAGCAGCGGAAGAGGCTGCCTTCCCCAGCTGGAGGAGCATCTCTCCTCTGCTGCTGCTGCTGCTGCTGCTGCTGCTGATGCTGCAGGTGGGCAGCCACAGCAGGGTCTCTCCTTGGCAGGACAGAGGAGCTTCGCTTCGGCCTGGGCTTCTGCCTCTTCCTGGTGAAGCAGCGGAAGAGGCTGCCTTACCCAGGTGGAGGAGCATCTCTCCTCTGCTGCTGATGCTGCAGGTGGGCAGCCACAGCAGGGTCTCTCCTTGGCAGGAAAGAGGAGCTTCTCTTCGGCCTGGGCTACAGCCTCTTCCTGGGGATGCAGCGGAAGAGGCTGCCTTCCCCAGGTGGAGGAGCATCTCTCCTCTGCTGCTGCTGCTGCTGCTGCTGCTGCTGATGCTGCAGGTGGGCAGCCACAGCAGGGTCTCTCCTTGGCAGGACAGAGGAGCTTCGCTTCGGCCGGGGCTTCTGCCTCTTCCTGGTGAAGCAGCGGAAGAGGCTGCCTTACCCAGGTGGAGGAGCATCTCTCCTCTGCTGCTGATGCTGCAGGGGGGCAGCCACAGCAGGGTCTCTCCTTGGCAGGACAGAGGAGCTTCGCTTCGGCCGGGGCTTCTGCCTCTTCCTTGTGAAGCAGCGGAAGAGGCTGCCTTACCCAGGTGGAGGAGCATCTCTCCTCTGCTGCTGATGCTGCAGGTGGGCAGCCACAGCAGGGTCTCTCCTTGGCAGGAAAGAGGAGCTTCTCTTCGGCCTGGGCTTCTGCCTCTTCCTGGGGAAGCAGCGGAAGAGGCTGCCTTCCCCAGGTGGAGGAGCATCTCTCCTCTGCTGCTGCTGCTGCTGCTGCTGATGCTGCAGGTGGGCAGCCACAGCAGGGTCTCTCCTTGGCAGGACAGAGGAGCTTCTCTTCGGCCTGGGCTTCTGCCTCTTCCTGGTGAAGCAGCGGAAGAGGCTGCCTTCCCCAGCTGGAGGAGCATCTCTCCTCTCCTCTGCTGCTGCTGCTGCTGATGCTGCAGGTGGGCAGCCACAGCAGGGTCTCTCCTTGGCAGGAAAGAGGAGCTTCTCTTCGGCCTGGGCTTCTGCCTCTTCCTGGTGAAGCAGCGGAAGAGGCTGCCTTACCCAGGTGGAGGAGCATCTCTCCTCTGCTGCTGATGCTGCAGGTGGGCAGCCACAGCAGGGTCTCTCCTTGGCAGGAAAGAGGAGCTTCTCTTCGGCCTGGGCTTCTGCCTCTTCCTGGGGAAGCAGCGGAAGAGGCTGCCTTACCCAGGTGGAGGAGCATCTCTCCTCTGCTGCTGATGCTGCAGGGGGGCAGCCACAGCAGGGTCTCTCCTTGGCAGGAAAGAGGAGCTTCGCTTCGGCCTGGGCTACAGCCTCTTCCTGGGGAAGCAGCGGAAGAGGCTGCCTTCCCCAGCTGGAGGAGCATCTCTCCTCTGCTGCTGCTGCTGCTGCTGCTGCTGCTGATGCTGCAGGTGGGCAGCCACAGCAGGGTCTCTCCTTGGCAGGACAGAGGAGCTTCGCTTCGGCCTGGGCTTCTGCCTCTTCCTGGTGAAGCAGCGGAAGAGGCTGCCTTACCCAGGTGGAGGAGCATCTCTCCTCTGCTGCTGATGCTGCAGGTGGGCAGCCACAGCAGGGTCTCTCCTTGGCAGGAAAGAGGAGCTTCTCTTCGGCCTGGGCTACAGCCTCTTCCTGGGGATGCAGCGGAAGAGGCTGCCTTCCCCAGGTGGAGGAGCATCTCTCCTCTGCTGCTGCTGCTGCTGATGCTGCTGCAGGTGGGCAGCCACAGCAGGGTCTCTCCTTGGCAGGAAAGAGGAGCTTCGCTTCGGCCTGGGCTACAGCCTCTTCCTGGGGAAGCAGCGGAAGAGGCTGCCTTCCCCAGCTGGAGGAGCATCTCTCCTCTGCTGCTGCTGCTGCTGATGCTGCAGGTGGGCAGCCACAGCAGGGTCTCTCCTTGGCAGGAAAGAGGAGCTTCGCTTCGGCCTGGGCTACAGCCTCTTCCTGGGGAAGCAGCGGAAGAGGCTGCCTTCCCCAGCTGGAGGAGCATCTCTCCTCTGCTGCTGCTGCTGCTGATGCTGCAGGTGGGCAGCCACAGCAGGGTCTCTCCTTGGCAGGAAAGAGGAGCTTCGCTTCGGCCTGGGCTACAGCCTCTTCCTGGGGAAGCAGCGGAAGAGGCTGCCTTCCCCAGCTGGAGGAGCATCTCTCCTCTGCTGCTGCTGCTGATGCTGCAGGTGGGCAGCCACAGCAGGGTCTCTCCTTGGCAGGAAAGAGGAGCTTCGCTGCGGCCTGGGCTACAGCCTCTTCCTGGGGAAGCAGCAAAAGAGGCTGCCTTCCCCAGCTGGTGGAGCATCTCTCCTCTGCTGCTGATGCTGCAGGGGGGAAGCCACAGCAGGGTCCCTCCTTGGCAGGACAGAGGAGCTTCGCTTCGGCCGGGGCTTCTGCCTCTTCCTGGTGAAGCAGCGGAAGAGGCTGCCTTCCCCAGGTGGAGGAGCATCTCTCCTCTGCTGCTGCTGCTGATGCTGCAGGTGGGCAGCCACAGCAGGGTCTCTCCTTGGCAGGAAAGAGGAGCTTCGCTGCGGCCTGGGCTACAGCCTCTTCCTGGGGAAGCAGCAAAAGAGGCTGCCTTCCCCAGCTGGTGGAGCATCTCTCCTCTGCTGCTGATGCTGCAGGTGGGCAGCCACAGCAGGGTCTCTCCTTGGCAGGAAAGAGGAGCTTCGCTTCGGCCTGGGCTTCTGCCTCTTCCTGGGGAAGCAGCGGAAGAGGCTGCCTTACCCAGGTGGAGGAGCATCTCTCCTCTGCTGCTGATGCTGCAGGTGGGCAGCCACAGCAGGGTCTCTCCTTGGCAGGAAAGAGGAGCTTCTCTTCGGCCTGGGCTACAGCCTCTTCCTGGGGAAGCAGCGGAAGAGGCTGCCTTCCCCAGGTGGAGGAGCATCTCTCCTCTGCTGCTGCTGCTGCTGATGCTGCTGCAGGTGGGCAGCCACAGCAGGGTCTCTCCTTGGCAGGAAAGAGGAGCTTCGCTTCGGCCTGGGCTACAGCCTCTTCCTGGGGAAGCAGCGGAAGAGGCTGCCTTCCCCAGCTGGAGGAGCATCTCTCCTCTGCTGCTGCTGCTGCTGCTGCTGATGCTGCAGGTGGGCAGCCACAGCAGGGTCTCTCCTTGGCAGGACAGAGGAGCTTCGCTTCGGCCGGGGCTTCTGCCTCTTCCTGGTGAAGCAGCGGAAGAGGCTGCCTTACCCAGGTGGAGGAGCATCTCTCCTCTGCTGCTGATGCTGCAGGTGGGCAGCCACAGCAGGGTCTCTCCTTGGCAGGAAAGAGGAGCTTCTCTTCGGCCTGGGCTACAGCCTCTTCCTGGGGATGCAGCGGAAGAGGCTGCCTTCCCCAGGTGGAGGAGCATCTCTCCTCTGCTGCTGCTGCTGCTGATGCTGCTGCAGGTGGGCAGCCACAGCAGGGTCTCTCCTTGGCAGGAAAGAGGAGCTTCGCTTCGGCCTGGGCTTCTGCCTCTTCCTGGGGAAGCAGCGGAAGAGGCTGCCTTCCCCAGCTGGAGGAGCATCTCTCCTCTGCTGCTGCTGCTGCTGATGCTGCAGGTGGGCAGCCACAGCAGGGTCTCTCCTTGGCAGGACAGAGGAGCTTCGCTTCGGCCGGGGCTTCTGCCTCTTCCTGGTGAAGCAGCGGAAGAGGCTGCCTTACCCAGGTGGAGGAGCATCTCTCCTCTGCTGCTGATGCTGCAGGTGGGCAGCCACAGCAGGGTCTCTCCTTGGCAGGAAAGAGGAGCTTCTCTTCGGCCTGGGCTACAGCCTCTTCCTGGGGATGCAGCGGAAGAGGCTGCCTTCCCCAGGTGGAGGAGCATCTCTCCTCTGCTGCTGCTGCTGCTGATGCTGCAGGTGGGCAGCCACAGCAGGGTCTCTCCTTGGCAGGAAAGAGGAGCTTCTCTTCGGCCTGGGCTTCTGCCTCTTCCTGGTGAAGCAGCGGAAGAGGCTGCCTTCCCCAGCTGGAGGAGCATCTCTCCTCTGCTGCTGCTGCTGCAGGTGGGCAGCCACAGCAGGGTCTCTCCTTGGCAGGAAAGAGGAGCTTCTCTTCGGCCTGGGCTACAGCCTCTTCCTGGGGATGCAGCGGAAGAGGCTGCCTTCCCCAGGTGGAGGAGCATCTCTCCTCTGCTGCTGCTGCTGCTGATGCTGCTGCAGGTGGGCAGCCACAGCAGGGTCTCTCCTTGGCAGGAAAGAGGAGCTTCGCTTCGGCCTGGGCTTCTGCCTCTTCCTGGGGAAGCAGCGGAAGAGGCTGCCTTCCCCAGCTGGAGGAGCATCTCTCCTCTGCTGCTGCTGCTGCTGATGCTGCAGGTGGGCAGCCACAGCAGGGTCTCTCCTTGGCAGGACAGAGGAGCTTCGCTTCGGCCGGGGCTTCTGCCTCTTCCTGGTGAAGCAGCGGAAGAGGCTGCCTTACCCAGGTGGAGGAGCATCTCTCCTCTGCTGCTGATGCTGCAGGTGGGCAGCCACAGCAGGGTCTCTCCTTGGCAGGAAAGAGGAGCTTCTCTTCGGCCTGGGCTTCTGCCTCTTCCTGGGGAAGCAGCGGAAGAGGCTGCCTTCCCCAGGTGGAGGAGCATCTCTCCTCTGCTGCTGCTGCTGCTGCTGCTGATGCTGCAGGTGGGCAGCCACAGCAGGGTCTCTCCTTGGCAGGACAGAGGAGCTTCGCTTCGGCCGGGGCTTCTGCCTCTTCCTGGTGAAGCAGCGGAAGAGGCTGCCTTACCCAGGTGGAGGAGCATCTCTCCTCTGCTGCTGATGCTGCAGGGGGGCAGCCACAGCAGGGTCTCTCCTTGGCAGGACAGAGGAGCTTCGCTTCGGCCTGGGCTTCTGCCTCTTCCTGGGGAAGCAGCGGAAGAGGCTGCCTTACCCAGGTGGAGGAGCATCTCTCCTCTGCTGCTGATGCTGCAGGGGGGCAGCCACAGCAGGGTCTCTCCTTGGCAGAACAGAGGAGCTTCGCTTCGGCCTGGGCTTCTGCCTCTTCCTGGGGAAGCAGCGGAAGAGGCTGCCTTACCCAGGTGGAGGAGCATCTCTCCTCTGCTGCTGATGCTGCAGGTGGGCAGCCACAGCAGGGTCTCTCCTTGGCAGGAAAGAGGAGCTTCTCTTCGGCCTGGGCTACAGCCTCTTCCTGGGGATGCAGCGGAAGAGGCTGCCTTCCCCAGGTGGAGGAGCATCTCTCCTCTGCTGCTGCTGCTGCTGATGCTGCTGCAGGTGGGCAGCCACAGCAGGGTCTCTCCTTGGCAGGAAAGAGGAGCTTCGCTTCGGCCTGGGCTTCTGCCTCTTCCTGGGGAAGCAGCGGAAGAGGCTGCCTTCCCCAGCTGGAGGAGCATCTCTCCTCTGCTGCTGCTGCTGCTGATGCTGCAGGTGGGCAGCCACAGCAGGGTCTCTCCTTGGCAGGACAGAGGAGCTTCGCTTCGGCCGGGGCTTCTGCCTCTTCCTGGTGAAGCAGCGGAAGAGGCTGCCTTACCCAGGTGGAGGAGCATCTCTCCTCTGCTGCTGATGCTGCAGGTGGGCAGCCACAGCAGGGTCTCTCCTTGGCAGGAAAGAGGAGCTTCTCTTCGGCCTGGGCTACAGCCTCTTCCTGGGGATGCAGCGGAAGAGGCTGCCTTCCCCAGGTGGAGGAGCATCTCTCCTCTGCTGCTGATGCTGCTGATGCTGCAGGTGGGCAGCCACAGCAGGGTCTCTCCTTGGCAGGAAAGAGGAGCTTCTCTTCGGCCTGGGCTTCTGCCTCTTCCTGGGGAAGCAGCGGAAGAGGCTGCCTTCCCCAGGTGGAGGAGCATCTCTCCTCTGCTGCTGCTGCTGATGCTGCAGGTGGGCAGCCACAGCAGGGTCTCTCCTTGGCAGGAAAGAGGAGCTTCGCTGCGGCCTGGGCTACAGCCTCTTCCTGGGGAAGCAGCGAAAGAGGCTGCCTTCCCCAGGTGGAGGATCATCTCTCCTCTGCTGCTGATGCTGCAGGTGGGCAGCCACAGCAGGGTCTCTCCTTGGCAGGAAAGAGGAGCTTCTCTTCGGCCTGGGCTACAGCCTCTTCCTGGGGATGCAGCGGAAGAGGCTGCCTTCCCCAGGTGGAGGAGCATCTCTCCTCTGCTGCTGATGCTGCAGGGGGGAAGCCACAGCAGGGTCTCTCCTTGGCAGGACAGAGGAGCTTCGCTTCGGCCGGGGCTTCTGCCTCTTCCTGGTGAAGCAGCGGAAGAGGCTGCCTTCCCCAGCTGGAGGAGCATCTCTCCTCTGCTGCTGCTGCTGCTGATGCTGCAGGTGGGCAGCCACAGCAGGGTCTCTCCTTGGCAGGACAGAGGAGCTTCGCTTCGGCCGGGGCTTCTGCCTCTTCCTGGTGAAGCAGCGGAAGAGGCTGCCTTCCCCAGCTGGAGGAGCATCTCTCCTCTGCTGCTGATGCTGCTGATGCTGCAGGTGGGCAGCCACAGCAGGGTCTCTCCTTGGCAGGACAGAGGAGCTTCTCTTCGGCCTGGGCTTCTGCCTCTTCCTGGGGAAGCAGCGGAAGAGGCTGCCTTCCCCAGGTGGAGGAGCATCTCTCCTCTGCTGCTGCTGCTGCTGCTGATGCTGCAGGTGGGCAGCCACAGCAGGGTCTCTCCTTGGCAGGAAAGAGGAGCTTCTCTTCGGCCTGGGCTTCTGCCTCTTCCTGGTGAAGCAGCGGAAGAGGCTGCCTTCCCCAGCTGGAGGAGCATCTCTCCTCTGCTGCTGCTGCTGCTGCTGCTGATGCTGCAGGTGGGCAGCCACAGCAGGGTCTCTCCTTGGCAGGACAGAGGAGCTTCGCTTCGGCCGGGGCTTCTGCCTCTTCCTGGTGAAGCAGCGGAAGAGGCTGCCTTCCCCAGCTGGAGGAGCATCTCTCCTCTGCTGCTGCTGCTGCTGATGCTGCAGGTGGGCAGCCACAGCAGGGTCTCTCCTTGGCAGGACAGAGGAGCTTCTCTTCGGCCTGGGCTTCTGCCTCTTCCTGGGGAAGCAGCGGAAGAGGCTGCCTTCCCCAGGTGGAGGAGCATCTCTCCTCTGCTGCTGATGCTGCAGGTGGGCAGCCACAGCAGGGTCTCTCCTTGGCAGGAAAGAGGAGCTTCGCTGCGGCCTGGGCTACAGCCTCTTCCTGGGGAAGCAGCGAAAGAGGCTGCCTTCCCCAGCTGGAGGAGCATCTCTCCTCTGCTGCTGCTGCTGCTGCTGATGCTGCAGGTGGGCAGCCACAGCAGGGTCTCTCCTTGGCAGGAAAGAGGAGCTTCTCTTCGGCCTGGGCTTCTGCCTCTTCCTGGGGAAGCAGCGGAAGAGGCTGCCTTCCCCAGGTGGAGGAGCATCTCTCCTCTGCTGCTGATGCTGCAGGTGGGCAGCCACAGCAGGGTCTCTCCTTGGCAGGAAAGAGGAGCTTCTCTTCGGCCTGGGCTTCTGCCTCTTCCTGGGGAAGCAGCGGAAGAGGCTGCCTTCCCCAGGTGGAGGAGCATCTCTCCTCTGCTGCTGATGCTGCAGGTGGGCAGCCACAGCAGGGTCTCTCCTTGGCAGGAAAGAGGAGCTTCGCTGCGGCCTGGGCTACAGCCTCTTCCTGGGGAAGCAGCGAAAGAGGCTGCCTTCCCCAGCTGGTGGAGCATCTCTCCTCTGCTGCTGATGCTGCAGGGGGGAAGCCACAGCAGGGTCTCTCCTTGGCAGGACAGAGGAGCTTCGCTTCGGCCTGGGCTTCTGCCTCTTCCTGGGGAAGCAGCGGAAGAGGCTGCCTTCCCCAGGTGGAGGAGCATCTCTCCTCTGCTGCTGCTGCTGATGCTGCAGGTGGGCAGCCACAGCAGGGTCTCTCCTTGGCAGGAAAGAGGAGCTTCGCTTCGGCCTGGGCTACAGCCTCTTCCTGGGGAAGCAGCGGAAGAGGCTGCCTTCCCCAGCTGGAGGAGCATCTCTCCTCTGCTGCTGCTGCTGCTGCTGCTGATGCTGCAGGTGGGCAGCCACAGCAGGGTCTCTCCTTGGCAGGACTGAGGAGCTTCGCTTCGGCCGGGGCTTCTGCCTCTTCCTGGTGAAGCAGCGGAAGAGGCTGCCTTACCCAGGTGGAGGAGCATCTCTCCTCTGCTGCTGATGCTGCAGGTGGGCAGCCACAGCAGGGTCTCTCCTTGGCAGGAAAGAGGAGCTTCTCTTCGGCCTGGGCTACAGCCTCTTCCTGGGGATGCAGCGGAAGAGGCTGCCTTCCCCAGGTGGAGGAGCATCTCTCCTCTGCTGCTGCTGCTGCTGATGCTGCTGCAGGTGGGCAGCCACAGCAGGGTCTCTCCTTGGCAGGAAAGAGGAGCTTCGCTTCGGCCTGGGCTACAGCCTCTTCCTGGGGATGCAGCGGAAGAGGCTGCCTTCCCCAGCTGGAGGAGCATCTCTCCTCTGCTGCTGCTGCTGCTGATGCTGCAGGTGGGCATCCACAGCAGGGTCTCTCCTTGGCAGGAAAGAGGAGCTTCGCTTCGGCCTGGGCTACAGCCTCTTCCTGGGGAAGCAGCGGAAGAGGCTGCCTTCCCCAGCTGGAGGAGCATCTCTCCTCTGCTGCTGCTGCTGCTGCTGCTGCTGATGCTGCAGGTGGGCAGCCACAGCAGGGTCTCTCCTTGGCAGGACAAAGGAGCTTCGCTTCGGCCGGGGCTTCTGCCTCTTCCTGGTGAAGCAGCGGAAGAGGCTGCCTTCCCCAGGTGGAGGAGCATCTCTCCTCTGCTGCTGCTGCTGCTGCTGATGCTGCAGGTGGGCAGCCACAGCAGGGTCTCTCCTTGGCAGGAAAGAGGAGCTTCGCTGCGGCCTGGGCTACAGCCTCTTCCTGGGGAAGCAGCGAAAGAGGCTGCCTTCCCCAGCTGGTGGAGCATCTCTCCTCTGCTGCTGATGCTGCAGGTGGGCAGCCACAGCAGGGTCTCTCCTTGGCAGGAAAGAGGAGCTTCTCTTCGGCCTGGGCTACAGCCTCTTCCTGGGGAAGCAGCGGAAGAGGCTGCCTTCCCCAGGTGGAGGAGCATCTCTCCTCTGCTGCTGCTGCTGCTGCTGATGCTGCTGCAGGTGGGCAGCCACAGCAGGGTCTCTCCTTGGCAGGAAAGAGGAGCTTCGCTTCGGCCTGGGCTACAGCCTCTTCCTGGGGAAGCAGCGGAAGAGGCTGCCTTCCCCAGCTGGAGGAGCATCTCTCCTCTGCTGCTGCTGCTGCTGCTGCTGATGCTGCAGGTGGGCAGCCACAGCAGGGTCTCTCCTTGGCAGGACAGAGGAGCTTCGCTTCGGCCTGGGCTACAGCCTCTTCCTGGTGAAGCAGCGGAAGAGGCTGCCTTCCCCAGGTGGAGGAGCATCTCTCCTCTGCTGCTGCTGCTGCTGCTGCTGCTGCTGATGCTGCAGGTGGGCAGCCACAGCAGGGTCTCTCCTTGGCAGGACAGAGGAGCTTCGCTTCGGCCTGGGCTTCTGCCTCTTCCTGGTGAAGCAGCGGAAGAGGCTGCCTTACCCAGGTGGAGGAGCATCTCTCCTCTGCTGCTGATGCTGCAGGTGGGCAGCCACAGCAGGGTCTCTCCTTGGCAGGAAAGAGGAGCTTCTCTTCGGCCTGGGCTACAGCCTCTTCCTGGGGATGCAGCGGAAGAGGCTGCCTTCCCCAGGTGGAGGAGCATCTCTCCTCTGCTGCTGCTGCTGCTGATGCTGCTGCAGGTGGGCAGCCACAGCAGGGTCTCTCCTTGGCAGGAAAGAGGAGCTTCGCTTCGGCCTGGGCTACAGCCTCTTCCTGGGGAAGCAGCGGAAGAGGCTGCCTTCCCCAGCTGGAGGAGCATCTCTCCTCTGCTGCTGCTGCTGCTGATGCTGCAGGTGGGCAGCCACAGCAGGGTCTCTCCTTGGCAGGACAGAGGAGCTTCGCTTCGGCCGGGGCTTCTGCCTCTTCCTGGTGAAGCAGCGGAAGAGGCTGCCTTACCCAGGTGGAGGAGCATCTCTCCTCTGCTGCTGATGCTGCAGGGGGGCAGCCACAGCAGGGTCTCTCCTTGGCAGGACAGAGGAGCTTCGCTTCGGCCGGGGCTTCTGCCTCTTCCTTGTGAAGCAGCGGAAGAGGCTGCCTTACCCAGGTGGAGGAGCATCTCTCCTCTGCTGCTGATGCTGCAGGTGGGCAGCCACAGCAGGGTCTCTCCTTGGCAGGAAAGAGGAGCTTCTCTTCGGCCTGGGCTTCTGCCTCTTCCTGGGGAAGCAGCGGAAGAGGCTGCCTTCCCCAGGTGGAGGAGCATCTCTCCTCTGCTGCTGCTGCTGCTGCTGCTGATGCTGCAGGTGGGCAGCCACAGCAGGGTCTCTCCTTGGCAGGACAGAGGAGCTTCGCTTCGGCCTGGGCTTCTGCCTCTTCCTGGGGAAGCAGCGGAAGAGGCTGCCTTACCCAGGTGGAGGAGCATCTCTCCTCTGCTGCTGATGCTGCAGGGGGGCAGCCACAGCAGGGTCTCTCCTTGGCAGGACAGAGGAGCTTCGCTTCGGCCTGGGCTTCTGCCTCTTCCTGGGGAAGCAGCGGAAGAGGCTGCCTTACCCAGGTGGAGGAGCATCTCTCCTCTGCTGCTGATGCTGCAGGTGGGCAGCCACAGCAGGGTCTCTCCTTGGCAGAACAGAGGAGCTTCGCTTCGGCCGGGGCTTCTGCCTCTTCCTGGTGAAGCAGCGGAAGAGGCTGCCTTACCCAGGTGGAGGAGCATCTCTCCTCTGCTGCTGATGCTGCAGGTGGGCAGCCACAGCAGGGTCTCTCCTTGGCAGGAAAGAGGAGCTTCTCTTCGGCCTGGGCTACAGCCTCTTCCTGGGGATGCAGCGGAAGAGGCTGCCTTCCCCAGGTGGAGGAGCATCTCTCCTCTGCTGCTGCTGCTGCTGATGCTGCTGCAGGTGGGCAGCCACAGCAGGGTCTCTCCTTGGCAGGAAAGAGGAGCTTCGCTTCGGCCTGGGCTTCTGCCTCTTCCTGGGGAAGCAGCGGAAGAGGCTGCCTTCCCCAGCTGGAGGAGCATCTCTCCTCTGCTGCTGCTGCTGCTGATGCTGCAGGTGGGCAGCCACAGCAGGGTCTCTCCTTGGCAGGACAGAGGAGCTTCGCTTCGGCCGGGGCTTCTGCCTCTTCCTGGTGAAGCAGCGGAAGAGGCTGCCTTACCCAGGTGGAGGAGCATCTCTCCTCTGCTGCTGAAGTTGCAGGTGGGCAGCCACAGCAGGGTCTCTCCTTGGCAGGAAAGAGGAGCTTCTCTTCGGCCTGGGCTACAGCCTCTTCCTGGGGATGCAGCGGAAGAGGCTGCCTTCCCCAGGTGGAGGAGCATCTCTCCTCTGCTGCTGATGCTGCTGATGCTGCAGGTGGGCAGCCACAGCAGGGTCTCTCCTTGGCAGGAAAGAGGAGCTTCTCTTCGGCCTGGGCTTCTGCCTCTTCCTGGGGAAGCAGCGGAAGAGGCTGCCTTCCCCAGGTGGAGGAGCATCTCTCCTCTGCTGCTGCTGCTGATGCTGCAGGTGGGCAGCCACAGCAGGGTCTCTCCTTGGCAGGAAAGAGGAGCTTCTCTTCGGCCTGGGCTACAGCCTCTTCCTGGGGATGCAGCGGAAGAGGCTGCCTTCCCCAGGTGGAGGAGCATCTCTCCTCTGCTGCTGCTGCTGCTGATGCTGCAGGTGGGCAGCCACAGCAGGGTCTCTCCTTGGCAGGACAGAGGAGCTTCGCTTCGGCCGGGGCTTCTGCCTCTTCCTGGTGAAGCAGCGGAAGAGGCTGCCTTACCCAGGTGGAGGAGCATCTCTCCTCTGCTGCTGATGCTGCAGGTGGGCAGCCACAGCAGGGTCTCTCCTTGGCAGGAAAGAGGAGCTTCTCTTCGGCCTGGGCTACAGCCTCTTCCTGGGGATGCAGCGGAAGAGGCTGCCTTCCCCAGGTGGAGGAGCATCTCTCCTCTGCTGCTGATGCTGCTGATGCTGCAGGTGGGCAGCCACAGCAGGGTCTCTCCTTGGCAGGAAAGAGGAGCTTCTCTTCGGCCTGGGCTTCTGCCTCTTCCTGGGGATGCAGCGGAAGAGGCTGCCTTCCCCAGGTGGAGGAGCATCTCTCCTCTGCTGCTGCTGCTGCTGATGCTGCTGCAGGTGGGCAGCCACAGCAGGGTCTCTCCTTGGCAGGAAAGAGGAGCTTCGCTTCGGCCTGGGCTTCTGCCTCTTCCTGGGGAAGCAGCGAAAGAGGCTGCCTTCCCCAGCTGGTGGAGCATCTCTCCTCTGCTGCTGATGCTGCAGGGGGGAAGCCACAGCAGGGTCCCTCCTTGGCAGGACAGAGGAGCTTCGCTTCGGCCGGGGCTTCTGCCTCTTCCTGGTGAAGCAGCGGAAGAGGCTGCCTTACCCAGGTGGAGGAGCATCTCTCCTCTGCTGCTGATGCTGCAGGTGGGCAGCCACAGCAGGGTCTCTCCTTGGCAGGACAGAGGAGCTTCGCTTCGGCCTGGGCTTCTGCCTCTTCCTGGGGAAGCAGCGGAAGAGGCTGCCTTCCCCAGGTGGAGGAGCATCTCTCCTCTGCTGCTGCTGCTGATGCTGCAGGTGGGCAGCCACAGCAGGGTCTCTCCTTGGCAGGAAAGAGGAGCTTCGCTGCGGCCTGGGCTACAGCCTCTTCCTGGGGAAGCAGCAAAAGAGGCTGCCTTCCCCAGCTGGTGGAGCATCTCTCCTCTGCTGCTGATGCTTCAGGTGGGCAGCCACAGCAGGGTCTCTCCTTGGCAGGAAAGAGGAGCTTCGCTTCGGCCTGGGCTACAGCCTCTTCCTGGGGAAGCAGCGGAAGAGGCTGCCTTCCCCAGCTGGAGGAGCATCTCTCCTCTGCTGCTGCTGCTGCTGCTGCTGATGCTGCAGGTGGGCAGCCACAGCAGGGTCTCTCCTTGGCAGGACTGAGGAGCTTCGCTTCGGCCGGGGCTTCTGCCTCTTCCTGGTGAAGCAGCGGAAGAGGCTGCCTTACCCAGGTGGAGGAGCATCTCTCCTCTGCTGCTGATGCTGCAGGTGGGCAGCCACAGCAGGGTCTCTCCTTGGCAGGAAAGAGGAGCTTCTCTTCGGCCTGGGCTACAGCCTCTTCCTGGGGATGCAGCGGAAGAGGCTGCCTTCCCCAGGTGGAGGAGCATCTCTCCTCTGCTGCTGCTGCTGCTGATGCTGCTGCAGGTGGGCAGCCACAGCAGGGTCTCTCCTTGGCAGGAAAGAGGAGCTTCGCTTCGGCCTGGGCTACAGCCTCTTCCTGGGGATGCAGCGGAAGAGGCTGCCTTCCCCAGCTGGAGGAGCATCTCTCCTCTGCTGCTGCTGCTGCTGATGCTGCAGGTGGGCATCCACAGCAGGGTCTCTCCTTGGCAGGAAAGAGGAGCTTCGCTTCGGCCTGGGCTACAGCCTCTTCCTGGGGAAGCAGCGGAAGAGGCTGCCTTCCCCAGCTGGAGGAGCATCTCTCCTCTGCTGCTGCTGCTGCTGCTGCTGATGCTGCAGGTGGGCAGCCACAGCAGGGTCTCTCCTTGGCAGGACAAAGGAGCTTCGCTTCGGCCGGGGCTTCTGCCTCTTCCTGGTGAAGCAGCGGAAGAGGCTGCCTTCCCCAGGTGGAGGAGCATCTCTCCTCTGCTGCTGCTGCTGCTGCTGCTGCTGCAGGTGGGCAGCCACAGCAGGGTCTCTCCTTGGCAGGAAAGAGGAGCTTCGCTGCGGCCTGGGCTACAGCCTCTTCCTGGGGAAGCAGCGAAAGAGGCTGCCTTCCCCAGCTGGTGGAGCATCTCTCCTCTGCTGCTGATGCTGCAGGGGGGAAGCCACAGCAGGGTCCCTCCTTGGCAGGACAGAGGAGCTTCGCTTCGGCCGGGGCTTCTGCCTCTTCCTGGTGAAGCAGCGGAAGAGGCTGCCTTACCCAGGTGGAGGAGCATCTCTCCTCTGCTGCTGATGCTGCAGGTGGGCAGCCACAGCAGGGTCTCTCCTTGGCAGGACAGAGGAGCTTCGCTTCGGCCTGGGCTTCTGCCTCTTCCTGGGGAAGCAGCGGAAGAGGCTGCCTTACCCAGGTGGAGGAGCATCTCTCCTCTGCTGCTGATGCTGCAGGGGGGCAGCCACAGCAGGGTCTCTCCTTGGCAGGACAGAGGAGCTTCGCTTCGGCCGGGGCTTCTGCCTCTTCCTGGTGAAGCAGCGGAAGAGGCTGCCTTACCCAGGTGGAGGAGCATCTCTCCTCTGCTGCTGATGCTGCAGGTGGGCAGCCACAGCAGGGTCTCTCCTTGGCAGGAAAGAGGAGCTTCGCTTCGGCCTGGGCTACAGCCTCTTCCTGGGGAAGCAGCGGAAGAGGCTGCCTTCCCCAGCTGGAGGAGCATCTCTCCTCTGCTGCTGCTGCTGCTGATGCTGCAGGTGGGCAGCCACAGCAGGGTCTCTCCTTGGCAGGACAGAGGAGCTTCTCTTCGGCCTGGGCTTCTGCCTCTTCCTGGTGAAGCAGCGGAAGAGGCTGCCTTCCCCAGGTGGAGGAGCATCTCTCCTCTGCTGCTGCTGCTGATGCTGCAGGTGGGCAGCCACAGCAGGGTCTCTCCTTGGCAGGAAAGAGGAGCTTCGCTTCGGCCTGGGCTACAGCCTCTTCCTGGGGAAGCAGCGGAAGAGGCTGCCTTCCCCAGCTGGAGGAGCATCTCTCCTCTGCTGCTGCTGCTGCTGCTGCTGCTGCTGATGCTGCAGGTGGGCAGCCACAGCAGGGTCTCTCCTTGGCAGGACAGAGGAGCTTCGCTTCGGCCTGGGCTACAGCCTCTTCCTGGGGAAGCAGCGGAAGAGGCTGCCTTCCCCAGCTGGAGGAGCATCTCTCCTCTGCTGCTGCTGCTGCTGCTGCTGCTGCTGATGCTGCAGGTGGGCAGCCACAGCAGGGTCTCTCCTTGGCAGGACAGAGGAGCTTCGCTTCGGCCTGGGCTTCTGCCTCTTCCTGGGGAAGCAGCGGAAGAGGCTGCCTTCCCCAGGTGGAGGAGCATCTCTCCTCTGCTGCTGCTGCTGATGCTGCAGGTGGGCAGCCACAGCAGGGTCTCTCCTTGGCAGGAAAGAGGAGCTTCGCTTCGGCCTGGGCTACAGCCTCTTCCTGGGGAAGCAGCGGAAGAGGCTGCCTTCCCCAGCTGGAGGAGCATCTCTCCTCTGCTGCTGCTGCTGCTGCTGCTGATGCTGCAGGTGGGCAGCCACAGCAGGGTCTCTCCTTGGCAGGACAGAGGAGCTTCGCTTCGGCCGGGGCTTCTGCCTCTTCCTGGTGAAGCAGCGGAAGAGGCTGCCTTACCCAGGTGGAGGAGCATCTCTCCTCTGCTGCTGATGCTGCAGGGGGGCAGCCACAGCAGGGTCTCTCCTTGGCAGGACAGAGGAGCTTCGCTTCGGCCGGGGCTTCTGCCTCTTCCTTGTGAAGCAGCGGAAGAGGCTGCCTTACCCAGGTGGAGGAGCATCTCTCCTCTGCTGCTGATGCTGCAGGTGGGCAGCCACAGCAGGGTCTCTCCTTGGCAGGAAAGAGGAGCTTCTCTTCGGCCTGGGCTTCTGCCTCTTCCTGGGGAAGCAGCGGAAGAGGCTGCCTTCCCCAGCTGGAGGAGCATCTCTCCTCTCCTCTGCTGCTGCTGCTGCTGATGCTGCAGGTGGGCAGCCACAGCAGGGTCTCTCCTTGGCAGGAAAGAGGAGCTTCTCTTCGGCCTGGGCTTCTGCCTCTTCCTGGTGAAGCAGCGGAAGAGGCTGCCTTACCCAGGTGGAGGAGCATCTCTCCTCTGCTGCTGATGCTGCAGGTGGGCAGCCACAGCAGGGTCTCTCCTTGGCAGGAAAGAGGAGCTTCTCTTCGGCCTGGGCTTCTGCCTCTTCCTGGGGAAGCAGCGGAAGAGGCTGCCTTACCCAGGTGGAGGAGCATCTCTCCTCTGCTGCTGATGCTGCAGGGGGGCAGCCACAGCAGGGTCTCTCCTTGGCAGGACAGAGGAGCTTCGCTTCGGCCTGGGCTTCTGCCTCTTCCTGGGGAAGCAGCGGAAGAGGCTGCCTTACCCAGGTGGAGGAGCATCTCTCCTCTGCTGCTGATGCTGCAGGGGGGCAGCCACAGCAGGGTCTCTCCTTGGCAGGAAAGAGGAGCTTCGCTTCGGCCTGGGCTACAGCCTCTTCCTGGGGAAGCAGCGGAAGAGGCTGCCTTCCCCAGCTGGAGGAGCATCTCTCCTCTGCTGCTGCTGCTGCTGCTGCTGCTGCTGCTGATGCTGCAGGTGGGCAGCCACAGCAGGGTCTCTCCTTGGCAGGACAGAGGAGCTTCGCTTCGGCCTGGGCTTCTGCCTCTTCCTGGTGAAGCAGCGGAAGAGGCTGCCTTACCCAGGTGGAGGAGCATCTCTCCTCTGCTGCTGATGCTGCAGGTGGGCAGCCACAGCAGGGTCTCTCCTTGGCAGGAAAGAGGAGCTTCTCTTCGGCCTGGGCTACAGCCTCTTCCTGGGGATGCAGCGGAAGAGGCTGCCTTCCCCAGGTGGAGGAGCATCTCTCCTCTGCTGCTGCTGCTGCTGATGCTGCTGCAGGTGGGCAGCCACAGCAGGGTCTCTCCTTGGCAGGAAAGAGGAGCTTCGCTTCGGCCTGGGCTTCTGCCTCTTCCTGGGGAAGCAGCGGAAGAGGCTGCCTTCCCCAGGTGGAGGAGCATCTCTCCTCTGCTGCTGCTGCTGCTGATGCTGCAGGTGGGCAGCCACAGCAGGGTCTCTCCTTGGCAGGAAAGAGGAGCTTCGCTTCGGCCTGGGCTTCTGCCTCTTCCTGGGGAAGCAGCGGAAGAGGCTGCCTTCCCCAGCTGGAGGAGCATCTCTCCTCTGCTGCTGCTGCTGCTGATGCTGCAGGTGGGCAGCCACAGCAGGGTCTCTCCTTGGCAGGACAGAGGAGCTTCGCTTCGGCCGGGGCTTCTGCCTCTTCCTGGTGAAGCAGCGGAAGAGGCTGCCTTACCCAGGTGGAGGAGCATCTCTCCTCTGCTGCTGATGCTGCAGGTGGGCAGCCACAGCAGGGTCTCTCCTTGGCAGGAAAGAGGAGCTTCGCTGCGGCCTGGGCTACAGCCTCTTCCTGGTGAAGCAGCGGAAGAGGCTGCCTTCCCCAGCTGGAGGAGCATCTCTCCTCTGCTGCTGCTGCTGCTGATGCTGCAGGTGGGCAGCCACAGCAGGGTCCCTCCTTGGCAGGACAGAGGAGCTTCGCTTCGGCCTGGGCTTCTGCCTCTTCCTGGTGAAGCAGCGGAAGAGGCTGCCTTACCCAGGTGGAGGAGCATCTCTCCTCTGCTGCTGATGCTGCAGGTGGGCAGCCACAGCAGGGTCTCTCCTTGGCAGGAAAGAGGAGCTTCTCTTCGGCCTGGGCTTCTGCCTCTTCCTGGGGAAGCAGCGGAAGAGGCTGCCTTCCCCAGGTGGAGGAGCATCTCTCCTCTGCTGCTGCTGCTGCTGCTGCTGATGCTGCAGGTGGGCAGCCACAGCAGGGTCTCTCCTTGGCAGGACAGAGGAGCTTCGCTTCGGCCGGGGCTTCTGCCTCTTCCTGGTGAAGCAGCGGAAGAGGCTGCCTTCCCCAGCTGGTGGAGCATCTCTCCTCTGCTGCTGATGCTGCAGGGGGGAAGCCACAGCAGGGTCCCTCCTTGGCAGGACAGAGGAGCTTCGCTTCGGCCTGGGCTTCTGCCTCTTCCTGGTGAAGCAGCGGAAGAGGCTGCCTTACCCAGGTGGAGGAGCATCTCTCCTCTGCTGCTGATGCTGCAGGTGGGCAGCCACAGCAGGGTCTCTCCTTGGCAGGAAAGAGGAGCTTCTCTTCGGCCTGGGCTACAGCCTCTTCCTGGGGATGCAGCGGAAGAGGCTGCCTTCCCCAGCTGGAGGAGCATCTCTCCTCTGCTGCTGCTGCTGCTGATGCTGCAGGTGGGCAGCCACAGCAGGGTCTCTCCTTGGCAGGACAGAGGAGCTTCGCTTCGGCCGGGGCTTCTGCCTCTTCCTGGTGAAGCAGCGGAAGAGGCTGCCTTACCCAGGTGGAGGAGCATCTCTCCTCTGCTGCTGATGCTGCAGGTGGGCAGCCACAGCAGGGTCTCTCCTTGGCAGGAAAGAGGAGCTTCTCTTCGGCCTGGGCTACAGCCTCTTCCTGGGGATGCAGCGGAAGAGGCTGCCTTCCCCAGGTGGAGGAGCATCTCTCCTCTGCTGCTGATGCTGCTGATGCTGCAGGTGGGCAGCCACAGCAGGGTCTCTCCTTGGCAGGAAAGAGGAGCTTCTCTTCGGCCTGGGCTTCTGCCTCTTCCTGGGGAAGCAGCGGAAGAGGCTGCCTTCCCCAGGTGGAGGAGCATCTCTCCTCTGCTGCTGATGCTGCAGGTGGGCAGCCACAGCAGGGTCTCTCCTTGGCAGGAAAGAGGAGCTTCGCTGTGGCCTGGGCTACAGCCTCTTCCTGGGGAAGCAGCGAAAGAGGCTGCCTTCCCCAGCTGGTGGAGCATCTCTCCTCTGCTGCTGATGCTGCAGGGGGGAAGCCACAGCAGGGTCCCTCCTTGGCAGGACAGAGGAGCTTCGCTTCGGCCGGGGCTTCTGCCTCTTCCTGGTGAAGCAGCGGAAGAGGCTGCCTTACCCAGGTGGAGGAGCATCTCTCCTCTGCTGCTGCTGCTGCTGATGCTGATGCTGCAGGTGGGCAGCCACAGCAGGGTCTCTCCTTGGCAGGAAAGAGGAGCTTCGCTTCGGCCTGGGCTTCTGCCTCTTCCTGGGGAAGCAGCGGAAGAGGCTGCCTTACCCAGGTGGAGGAGCATCTCTCCTCTGCTGCTGCTGCTGCTGATGCTGATGCTGATGCTGCAGGTGGGCAGCCACAGCAGGGTCTCTCCTTGGCAGGACAGAGGAGCTTCGCTTCGGCCTGGGCTTCTGCCTCTTCCTGGGGAAGCAGCGGAAGAGGCTGCCTTACCCAGGTGGAGGAGCATCTCTCCTCTGCTGCTGATGCTGCAGGTGGGCAGCCACAGCAGGGTCTCTCCTTGGCAGGAAAGAGGAGCTTCTCTTCGGCCTGGGCTTCTGCCTCTTCCTGGGGAAGCAGCGGAAGAGGCTGCCTTCCCCAGGTGGAGGAGCATCTCTCCTCTGCTGCTGCTGCTGATGCTGCAGGTGGGCAGCCACAGCAGGGTCTCTCCTTGGCAGGAAAGAGGAGCTTCGCTGCGGCCTGGGCTACAGCCTCTTCCTGGGGAAGCAGCGAAAGAGGCTGCCTTCCCCAGCTGGTGGAGCATCTCTCCTCTGCTGCTGATGCTGCAGGTGGGCAGCCACAGCAGGGTCTCTCCTTGGCAGGACAGAGGAGCTTCGCTTCGGCCTGGGCTTCTGCCTCTTCCTGGGGAAGCAGCGGAAGAGGCTGCCTTCCCCAGCTGGAGGAGCATCTCTCCTCTGCTGCTGCTGCTGCTGATGCTGCAGGTGGGCAGCCACAGCAGGGTCTCTCCTTGGCAGGAAAGAGGAGCTTCGCTGCGGCCTGGGCTACAGCCTCTTCCTGGGGAAGCAGCAAAAGAGGCTGCCTTCCCCAGCTGGTGGAGCATCTCTCCTCTGCTGCTGATGCTGCAGGTGGGCAGCCACAGCAGGGTCTCTCCTTGGCAGGAAAGAGGAGCTTCGCTTCGGCCTGGGCTTCTGCCTCTTCCTGGGGAAGCAGCGGAAGAGGCTGCCTTCCCCAGGTGGAGGAGCATCTCTCCTCTGCTGCTGCTGCTGATGCTGCAGGTGGGCAGCCACAGCAGGGTCTCTCCTTGGCAGGAAAGAGGAGCTTCTCTTCGGCCTGGGCTACAGCCTCTTCCTGGGGATGCAGCGGAAGAGGCTGCCTTCCCCAGGTGGAGGAGCATCTCTCCTCTGCTGCTGCTGCTGCTGATGCTGCAGGTGGGCAGCCACAGCAGGGTCTCTCCTTGGCAGGACAGAGGAGCTTCGCTTCGGCCGGGGCTTCTGCCTCTTCCTGGTGAAGCAGCGGAAGAGGCTGCCTTACCCAGGTGGAGGAGCATCTCTCCTCTGCTGCTGATGCTGCAGGTGGGCAGCCACAGCAGGGTCTCTCCTTGGCAGGAAAGAGGAGCTTCGCTGCGGCCTGGGCTACAGCCTCTTCCTGGGGAAGCAGCAAAAGAGGCTGCCTTCCCCAGCTGGTGGAGCATCTCTCCTCTGCTGCTGATGCTGCAGGTGGGCAGCCACAGCAGGGTCTCTCCTTGGCAGGACAGAGGAGCTTCGCTTCGGCCTGGGCTTCTGCCTCTTCCTGGGGAAGCAGCGGAAGAGGCTGCCTTCCCCAGGTGGAGGAGCATCTCTCCTCTGCTGCTGCTGCTGATGCTGCAGGTGGGCAGCCACAGCAGGGTCTCTCCTTGGCAGGAAAGAGGAGCTTCGCTTCGGCCTGGGCTACAGCCTCTTCCTGGGGAAGCAGCGGAAGAGGCTGCCTTCCCCAGCTGGAGGAGCATCTCTCCTCTGCTGCTGCTGCTGCTGCTGCTGATGCTGCAGGTGGGCAGCCACAGCAGGGTCTCTCCTTGGCAGGACAGAGGAGCTTCGCTTCGGCCGGGGCTTCTGCCTCTTCCTGGTGAAGCAGCGGAAGAGGCTGCCTTACCCAGGTGGAGGAGCATCTCTCCTCTGCTGCTGATGCTGCAGGGGGGCAGCCACAGCAGGGTCTCTCCTTGGCAGGAAAGAGGAGCTTCTCTTCGGCCTGGGCTTCTGCCTCTTCCTGGGGAAGCAGCGGAAGAGGCTGCCTTACCCAGGTGGAGGAGCATCTCTCCTCTGCTGCTGATGCTGCAGGGGGGCAGCCACAGCAGGGTCTCTCCTTGGCAGGACAGAGGAGCTTCGCTTCGGCCTGGGCTTCTGCCTCTTCCTGGGGAAGCAGCGGAAGAGGCTGCCTTACCCAGGTGGAGGAGCATCTCTCCTCTGCTGCTGATGCTGCAGGGGGGCAGCCACAGCAGGGTCTCTCCTTGGCAGGACAGAGGAGCTTCGCTTCGGCCTGGGCTACAGCCTCTTCCTGGGGAAGCAGCGGAAGAGGCTGCCTTCCCCAGCTGGAGGAGCATCTCTCCTCTGCTGCTGCTGCTGATGCTGCAGGTGGGCAGCCACAGCAGGGTCTCTCCTTGGCAGGAAAGAGGAGCTTCGCTGCGGCCTGGGCTACAGCCTCTTCCTGGGGAAGCAGCAAAAGAGGCTGCCTTCCCCAGCTGGTGGAGCATCTCTCCTCTGCTGCTGATGCTGCAGGGGGGAAGCCACAGCAGGGTCCCTCCTTGGCAGGACAGAGGAGCTTCGCTTCGGCCGGGGCTTCTGCCTCTTCCTGGTGAAGCAGCGGAAGAGGCTGCCTTCCCCAGGTGGAGGAGCATCTCTCCTCTGCTGCTGCTGCTGATGCTGCAGGTGGGCAGCCACAGCAGGGTCTCTCCTTGGCAGGAAAGAGGAGCTTCGCTGCGGCCTGGGCTACAGCCTCTTCCTGGGGAAGCAGCGGAAGAGGCTGCCTTCCCCAGCTGGAGGAGCATCTCTCCTCTGCTGCTGCTGCTGCTGATGCTGCAGGTGGGCAGCCACAGCAGGGTCTCTCCTTGGCAGGAAAGAGGAGCTTCGCTTCGGCCTGGGCTACAGCCTCTTCCTGGGGAAGCAGCGGAAGAGGCTGCCTTCCCCAGCTGGAGGAGCATCTCTCCTCTGCTGCTGCTGCTGCTGCTGCTGATGCTGCAGGTGGGCAGCCACAGCAGGGTCTCTCCTTGGCAGGACAAAGGAGCTTCGCTTCGGCCGGGGCTTCTGCCTCTTCCTGGTGAAGCAGCGGAAGAGGCCTCCTTACCCAGGTGGAGGAGCATCTCTCCTCTGCTGCTGCTGCTGCTGCTGCTGATGCTGCAGGTGGGCAGCCACAGCAGGGTCTCTCCTTGGCAGGACAGAGGAGCTTCGCTTCGGCCTGGGCTTCTGCCTCTTCCTGGGGAAGCAGCGGAAGAGGCTGCCTTACCCAGGTGGAGGAGCATCTCTCCTCTGCTGCTGATGCTGCAGGTGGGCAGCCACAGCAGGGTCTCTCCTTGGCAGGAAAGAGGAGCTTCTCTTCGGCCTGGGCTACAGCCTCTTCCTGGGGATGCAGCGGAAGAGGCTGCCTTCCCCAGGTGGAGGAGCATCTCTCCTCTGCTGCTGCTGCTGCTGATGCTGCAGGTGGGCAGCCACAGCAGGGTCTCTCCTTGGCAGGAAAGAGGAGCTTCTCTTCGGCCTGGGCTTCTGCCTCTTCCTGGTGAAGCAGCGGAAGAGGCTGCCTTCCCCAGCTGGAGGAGCATCTCTCCTCTGCTGCTGCTGCTGCTGCTGCTGATGCTGCAGGTGGGCAGCCACAGCAGGGTCTCTCCTTGGCAGGACAGAGGAGCTTCGCTTCGGCCGGGGCTTCTGCCTCTTCCTGGTGAAGCAGCGGAAGAGGCTGCCTTACCCAGGTGGAGGAGCATCTCTCCTCTGCTGCTGATGCTGCAGGTGGGCAGCCACAGCAGGGTCTCTCCTTGGCAGGAAAGAGGAGCTTCTCTTCGGCCTGGGCTTCTGCCTCTTCCTGGGGAAGCAGCGGAAGAGGCTGCCTTCCCCAGGTGGAGGAGCATCTCTCCTCTGCTGCTGCTGCTGCTGCTGCTGATGCTGCAGGTGGGCAGCCACAGCAGGGTCTCTCCTTGGCAGGACAGAGGAGCTTCGCTTCGGCCGGGGCTTCTGCCTCTTCCTGGTGAAGCAGCGGAAGAGGCTGCCTTACCCAGGTGGAGGAGCATCTCTCCTCTGCTGCTGATGCTGCAGGGGGGCAGCCACAGCAGGGTCTCTCCTTGGCAGGACAGAGGAGCTTCGCTTCGGCCTGGGCTTCTGCCTCTTCCTGGGGAAGCAGCGGAAGAGGCTGCCTTACCCAGGTGGAGGAGCATCTCTCCTCTGCTGCTGATGCTGCAGGGGGGCAGCCACAGCAGGGTCTCTCCTTGGCAGAACAGAGGAGCTTCGCTTCGGCCTGGGCTTCTGCCTCTTCCTGGGGAAGCAGCGGAAGAGGCTGCCTTACCCAGGTGGAGGAGCATCTCTCCTCTGCTGCTGATGCTGCAGGTGGGCAGCCACAGCAGGGTCTCTCCTTGGCAGGAAAGAGGAGCTTCTCTTCGGCCTGGGCTACAGCCTCTTCCTGGGGATGCAGCGGAAGAGGCTGCCTTCCCCAGGTGGAGGAGCATCTCTCCTCTGCTGCTGCTGCTGCTGATGCTGCTGCAGGTGGGCAGCCACAGCAGGGTCTCTCCTTGGCAGGAAAGAGGAGCTTCGCTTCGGCCTGGGCTTCTGCCTCTTCCTGGGGAAGCAGCGGAAGAGGCTGCCTTCCCCAGCTGGAGGAGCATCTCTCCTCTGCTGCTGCTGCTGCTGATGCTGCAGGTGGGCAGCCACAGCAGGGTCTCTCCTTGGCAGGACAGAGGAGCTTCGCTTCGGCCGGGGCTTCTGCCTCTTCCTGGTGAAGCAGCGGAAGAGGCTGCCTTACCCAGGTGGAGGAGCATCTCTCCTCTGCTGCTGATGCTGCAGGTGGGCAGCCACAGCAGGGTCTCTCCTTGGCAGGAAAGAGGAGCTTCTCTTCGGCCTGGGCTACAGCCTCTTCCTGGGGATGCAGCGGAAGAGGCTGCCTTCCCCAGGTGGAGGAGCATCTCTCCTCTGCTGCTGATGCTGCTGATGCTGCAGGTGGGCAGCCACAGCAGGGTCTCTCCTTGGCAGGAAAGAGGAGCTTCTCTTCGGCCTGGGCTTCTGCCTCTTCCTGGGGAAGCAGCGGAAGAGGCTGCCTTCCCCAGGTGGAGGAGCATCTCTCCTCTGCTGCTGCTGCTGATGCTGCAGGTGGGCAGCCACAGCAGGGTCTCTCCTTGGCAGGAAAGAGGAGCTTCGCTGCGGCCTGGGCTACAGCCTCTTCCTGGGGAAGCAGCGAAAGAGGCTGCCTTCCCCAGGTGGAGGATCATCTCTCCTCTGCTGCTGATGCTGCAGGTGGGCAGCCACAGCAGGGTCTCTCCTTGGCAGGAAAGAGGAGCTTCTCTTCGGCCTGGGCTACAGCCTCTTCCTGGGGATGCAGCGGAAGAGGCTGCCTTCCCCAGGTGGAGGAGCATCTCTCCTCTGCTGCTGATGCTGCAGGGGGGAAGCCACAGCAGGGTCTCTCCTTGGCAGGACAGAGGAGCTTCGCTTCGGCCGGGGCTTCTGCCTCTTCCTGGTGAAGCAGCGGAAGAGGCTGCCTTCCCCAGCTGGAGGAGCATCTCTCCTCTGCTGCTGCTGCTGCTGATGCTGCAGGTGGGCAGCCACAGCAGGGTCTCTCCTTGGCAGGACAGAGGAGCTTCGCTTCGGCCGGGGCTTCTGCCTCTTCCTGGTGAAGCAGCGGAAGAGGCTGCCTTCCCCAGCTGGAGGAGCATCTCTCCTCTGCTGCTGCTGCTGCTGATGCTGCAGGTGGGCAGCCACAGCAGGGTCT
Source organism: Oryzias latipes (assembly GCF_053564925.1). Classification (NCBI taxonomy): domain Eukaryota; kingdom Metazoa; phylum Chordata; class Actinopteri; order Beloniformes; family Adrianichthyidae; genus Oryzias; species Oryzias latipes. The sequence continues at coordinate 27,753,554 of NC_136259.1, forward strand.
CTCCTTGGCAGGACAGAGGAGCTTCTCTTCGGCCTGGGCTTCTGCCTCTTCCTGGGGAAGCAGCGGAAGAGGCTGCCTTCCCCAGGTGGAGGAGCATCTCTCCTCTGCTGCTGCTGCTGCTGCTGATGCTGCAGGTGGGCAGCCACAGCAGGGTCTCTCCTTGGCAGGAAAGAGGAGCTTCTCTTCGGCCTGGGCTTCTGCCTCTTCCTGGTGAAGCAGCGGAAGAGGCTGCCTTCCCCAGCTGGAGGAGCATCTCTCCTCTGCTGCTGCTGCTGCTGCTGCTGATGCTGCAGGTGGGCAGCCACAGCAGGGTCTCTCCTTGGCAGGACAGAGGAGCTTCGCTTCGGCCGGGGCTTCTGCCTCTTCCTGGTGAAGCAGCGGAAGAGGCTGCCTTCCCCAGCTGGAGGAGCATCTCTCCTCTGCTGCTGCTGCTGCTGATGCTGCAGGTGGGCAGCCACAGCAGGGTCTCTCCTTGGCAGGACAGAGGAGCTTCTCTTCGGCCTGGGCTTCTGCCTCTTCCTGGGGAAGCAGCGGAAGAGGCTGCCTTCCCCAGGTGGAGGAGCATCTCTCCTCTGCTGCTGATGCTGCAGGTGGGCAGCCACAGCAGGGTCTCTCCTTGGCAGGAAAGAGGAGCTTCGCTGCGGCCTGGGCTACAGCCTCTTCCTGGGGAAGCAGCGAAAGAGGCTGCCTTCCCCAGCTGGAGGAGCATCTCTCCTCTGCTGCTGCTGCTGCTGCTGATGCTGCAGGTGGGCAGCCACAGCAGGGTCTCTCCTTGGCAGGAAAGAGGAGCTTCTCTTCGGCCTGGGCTTCTGCCTCTTCCTGGGGAAGCAGCGGAAGAGGCTGCCTTCCCCAGGTGGAGGAGCATCTCTCCTCTGCTGCTGATGCTGCAGGTGGGCAGCCACAGCAGGGTCTCTCCTTGGCAGGAAAGAGGAGCTTCTCTTCGGCCTGGGCTTCTGCCTCTTCCTGGGGAAGCAGCGGAAGAGGCTGCCTTCCCCAGGTGGAGGAGCATCTCTCCTCTGCTGCTGATGCTGCAGGTGGGCAGCCACAGCAGGGTCTCTCCTTGGCAGGAAAGAGGAGCTTCGCTGCGGCCTGGGCTACAGCCTCTTCCTGGGGAAGCAGCGAAAGAGGCTGCCTTCCCCAGCTGGTGGAGCATCTCTCCTCTGCTGCTGATGCTGCAGGGGGGAAGCCACAGCAGGGTCTCTCCTTGGCAGGACAGAGGAGCTTCGCTTCGGCCTGGGCTTCTGCCTCTTCCTGGGGAAGCAGCGGAAGAGGCTGCCTTCCCCAGGTGGAGGAGCATCTCTCCTCTGCTGCTGCTGCTGATGCTGCAGGTGGGCAGCCACAGCAGGGTCTCTCCTTGGCAGGAAAGAGGAGCTTCGCTTCGGCCTGGGCTACAGCCTCTTCCTGGGGAAGCAGCGGAAGAGGCTGCCTTCCCCAGCTGGAGGAGCATCTCTCCTCTGCTGCTGCTGCTGCTGCTGCTGATGCTGCAGGTGGGCAGCCACAGCAGGGTCTCTCCTTGGCAGGACTGAGGAGCTTCGCTTCGGCCGGGGCTTCTGCCTCTTCCTGGTGAAGCAGCGGAAGAGGCTGCCTTACCCAGGTGGAGGAGCATCTCTCCTCTGCTGCTGATGCTGCAGGTGGGCAGCCACAGCAGGGTCTCTCCTTGGCAGGAAAGAGGAGCTTCTCTTCGGCCTGGGCTACAGCCTCTTCCTGGGGATGCAGCGGAAGAGGCTGCCTTCCCCAGGTGGAGGAGCATCTCTCCTCTGCTGCTGCTGCTGCTGATGCTGCTGCAGGTGGGCAGCCACAGCAGGGTCTCTCCTTGGCAGGAAAGAGGAGCTTCGCTTCGGCCTGGGCTACAGCCTCTTCCTGGGGATGCAGCGGAAGAGGCTGCCTTCCCCAGCTGGAGGAGCATCTCTCCTCTGCTGCTGCTGCTGCTGATGCTGCAGGTGGGCATCCACAGCAGGGTCTCTCCTTGGCAGGAAAGAGGAGCTTCGCTTCGGCCTGGGCTACAGCCTCTTCCTGGGGAAGCAGCGGAAGAGGCTGCCTTCCCCAGCTGGAGGAGCATCTCTCCTCTGCTGCTGCTGCTGCTGCTGCTGCTGATGCTGCAGGTGGGCAGCCACAGCAGGGTCTCTCCTTGGCAGGAAAGAGGAGCTTCGCTTCGGCCTGGGCTACAGCCTCTTCCTGGGGAAGCAGCGGAAGAGGCTGCCTTCCCCAGCTGGAGGAGCATCTCTCCTCTGCTGCTGCTGCTGCTGCTGATGCTGCAGGTGGGCAGCCACAGCAGGGTCTCTCCTTGGCAGGAAAGAGGAGCTTCGCTGCGGCCTGGGCTACAGCCTCTTCCTGGGGAAGCAGCGAAAGAGGCTGCCTTCCCCAGCTGGTGGAGCATCTCTCCTCTGCTGCTGATGCTGCAGGTGGGCAGCCACAGCAGGGTCTCTCCTTGGCAGGACAGAGGAGCTTCGCTTCGGCCGGGGCTTCTGCCTCTTCCTGGTGAAGCAGCGGAAGAGGCTGCCTTCCCCAGGTGGAGGAGCATCTCTCCTCTGCTGCTGCTGCTGCTGCTGATGCTGCTGCAGGTGGGCAGCCACAGCAGGGTCTCTCCTTGGCAGGAAAGAGGAGCTTCTCTTCGGCCTGGGCTACAGCCTCTTCCTGGGGAAGCAGCGGAAGAGGCTGCCTTCCCCAGGTGGAGGAGCATCTCTCCTCTGCTGCTGCTGCTGCTGCTGATGCTGCTGCAGGTGGGCAGCCACAGCAGGGTCTCTCCTTGGCAGGAAAGAGGAGCTTCGCTTCGGCCTGGGCTACAGCCTCTTCCTGGGGAAGCAGCGGAAGAGGCTGCCTTCCCCAGCTGGAGGAGCATCTCTCCTCTGCTGCTGCTGCTGCTGCTGCTGATGCTGCAGGTGGGCAGCCACAGCAGGGTCTCTCCTTGGCAGGACAGAGGAGCTTCGCTTCGGCCTGGGCTACAGCCTCTTCCTGGTGAAGCAGCGGAAGAGGCTGCCTTCCCCAGGTGGAGGAGCATCTCTCCTCTGCTGCTGCTGCTGCTGCTGCTGCTGCTGATGCTGCAGGTGGGCAGCCACAGCAGGGTCTCTCCTTGGCAGGACAGAGGAGCTTCGCTTCGGCCTGGGCTTCTGCCTCTTCCTGGTGAAGCAGCGGAAGAGGCTGCCTTACCCAGGTGGAGGAGCATCTCTCCTCTGCTGCTGATGCTGCAGGTGGGCAGCCACAGCAGGGTCTCTCCTTGGCAGGAAAGAGGAGCTTCTCTTCGGCCTGGGCTACAGCCTCTTCCTGGGGATGCAGCGGAAGAGGCTGCCTTCCCCAGGTGGAGGAGCATCTCTCCTCTGCTGCTGCTGCTGCTGATGCTGCTGCAGGTGGGCAGCCACAGCAGGGTCTCTCCTTGGCAGGAAAGAGGAGCTTCGCTTCGGCCTGGGCTACAGCCTCTTCCTGGGGAAGCAGCGGAAGAGGCTGCCTTCCCCAGCTGGAGGAGCATCTCTCCTCTGCTGCTGCTGCTGCTGATGCTGCAGGTGGGCAGCCACAGCAGGGTCTCTCCTTGGCAGGACAGAGGAGCTTCGCTTCGGCCGGGGCTTCTGCCTCTTCCTGGTGAAGCAGCGGAAGAGGCTGCCTTACCCAGGTGGAGGAGCATCTCTCCTCTGCTGCTGATGCTGCAGGGGGGCAGCCACAGCAGGGTCTCTCCTTGGCAGGACAGAGGAGCTTCGCTTCGGCCGGGGCTTCTGCCTCTTCCTTGTGAAGCAGCGGAAGAGGCTGCCTTACCCAGGTGGAGGAGCATCTCTCCTCTGCTGCTGATGCTGCAGGTGGGCAGCCACAGCAGGGTCTCTCCTTGGCAGGAAAGAGGAGCTTCTCTTCGGCCTGGGCTTCTGCCTCTTCCTGGGGAAGCAGCGGAAGAGGCTGCCTTCCCCAGGTGGAGGAGCATCTCTCCTCTGCTGCTGCTGCTGCTGCTGCTGATGCTGCAGGTGGGCAGCCACAGCAGGGTCTCTCCTTGGCAGGACAGAGGAGCTTCGCTTCGGCCTGGGCTTCTGCCTCTTCCTGGGGAAGCAGCGGAAGAGGCTGCCTTACCCAGGTGGAGGAGCATCTCTCCTCTGCTGCTGATGCTGCAGGGGGGCAGCCACAGCAGGGTCTCTCCTTGGCAGGACAGAGGAGCTTCGCTTCGGCCTGGGCTTCTGCCTCTTCCTGGGGAAGCAGCGGAAGAGGCTGCCTTACCCAGGTGGAGGAGCATCTCTCCTCTGCTGCTGATGCTGCAGGTGGGCAGCCACAGCAGGGTCTCTCCTTGGCAGAACAGAGGAGCTTCGCTTCGGCCGGGGCTTCTGCCTCTTCCTGGTGAAGCAGCGGAAGAGGCTGCCTTACCCAGGTGGAGGAGCATCTCTCCTCTGCTGCTGATGCTGCAGGTGGGCAGCCACAGCAGGGTCTCTCCTTGGCAGGAAAGAGGAGCTTCTCTTCGGCCTGGGCTACAGCCTCTTCCTGGGGATGCAGCGGAAGAGGCTGCCTTCCCCAGGTGGAGGAGCATCTCTCCTCTGCTGCTGCTGCTGCTGATGCTGCTGCAGGTGGGCAGCCACAGCAGGGTCTCTCCTTGGCAGGAAAGAGGAGCTTCGCTTCGGCCTGGGCTTCTGCCTCTTCCTGGGGAAGCAGCGGAAGAGGCTGCCTTCCCCAGCTGGAGGAGCATCTCTCCTCTGCTGCTGCTGCTGCTGATGCTGCAGGTGGGCAGCCACAGCAGGGTCTCTCCTTGGCAGGACAGAGGAGCTTCGCTTCGGCCGGGGCTTCTGCCTCTTCCTGGTGAAGCAGCGGAAGAGGCTGCCTTACCCAGGTGGAGGAGCATCTCTCCTCTGCTGCTGAAGTTGCAGGTGGGCAGCCACAGCAGGGTCTCTCCTTGGCAGGAAAGAGGAGCTTCTCTTCGGCCTGGGCTACAGCCTCTTCCTGGGGATGCAGCGGAAGAGGCTGCCTTCCCCAGGTGGAGGAGCATCTCTCCTCTGCTGCTGATGCTGCTGATGCTGCAGGTGGGCAGCCACAGCAGGGTCTCTCCTTGGCAGGAAAGAGGAGCTTCTCTTCGGCCTGGGCTTCTGCCTCTTCCTGGGGAAGCAGCGGAAGAGGCTGCCTTCCCCAGGTGGAGGAGCATCTCTCCTCTGCTGCTGCTGCTGATGCTGCAGGTGGGCAGCCACAGCAGGGTCTCTCCTTGGCAGGAAAGAGGAGCTTCTCTTCGGCCTGGGCTACAGCCTCTTCCTGGGGATGCAGCGGAAGAGGCTGCCTTCCCCAGGTGGAGGAGCATCTCTCCTCTGCTGCTGCTGCTGCTGATGCTGCAGGTGGGCAGCCACAGCAGGGTCTCTCCTTGGCAGGACAGAGGAGCTTCGCTTCGGCCGGGGCTTCTGCCTCTTCCTGGTGAAGCAGCGGAAGAGGCTGCCTTACCCAGGTGGAGGAGCATCTCTCCTCTGCTGCTGATGCTGCAGGTGGGCAGCCACAGCAGGGTCTCTCCTTGGCAGGAAAGAGGAGCTTCTCTTCGGCCTGGGCTACAGCCTCTTCCTGGGGATGCAGCGGAAGAGGCTGCCTTCCCCAGGTGGAGGAGCATCTCTCCTCTGCTGCTGATGCTGCTGATGCTGCAGGTGGGCAGCCACAGCAGGGTCTCTCCTTGGCAGGAAAGAGGAGCTTCTCTTCGGCCTGGGCTTCTGCCTCTTCCTGGGGATGCAGCGGAAGAGGCTGCCTTCCCCAGGTGGAGGAGCATCTCTCCTCTGCTGCTGCTGCTGCTGATGCTGCTGCAGGTGGGCAGCCACAGCAGGGTCTCTCCTTGGCAGGAAAGAGGAGCTTCGCTTCGGCCTGGGCTTCTGCCTCTTCCTGGGGAAGCAGCGAAAGAGGCTGCCTTCCCCAGCTGGTGGAGCATCTCTCCTCTGCTGCTGATGCTGCAGGGGGGAAGCCACAGCAGGGTCCCTCCTTGGCAGGACAGAGGAGCTTCGCTTCGGCCGGGGCTTCTGCCTCTTCCTGGTGAAGCAGCGGAAGAGGCTGCCTTACCCAGGTGGAGGAGCATCTCTCCTCTGCTGCTGATGCTGCAGGTGGGCAGCCACAGCAGGGTCTCTCCTTGGCAGGACAGAGGAGCTTCGCTTCGGCCTGGGCTTCTGCCTCTTCCTGGGGAAGCAGCGGAAGAGGCTGCCTTCCCCAGGTGGAGGAGCATCTCTCCTCTGCTGCTGCTGCTGATGCTGCAGGTGGGCAGCCACAGCAGGGTCTCTCCTTGGCAGGAAAGAGGAGCTTCGCTGCGGCCTGGGCTACAGCCTCTTCCTGGGGAAGCAGCAAAAGAGGCTGCCTTCCCCAGCTGGTGGAGCATCTCTCCTCTGCTGCTGATGCTTCAGGTGGGCAGCCACAGCAGGGTCTCTCCTTGGCAGGAAAGAGGAGCTTCGCTTCGGCCTGGGCTACAGCCTCTTCCTGGGGAAGCAGCGGAAGAGGCTGCCTTCCCCAGCTGGAGGAGCATCTCTCCTCTGCTGCTGCTGCTGCTGCTGCTGATGCTGCAGGTGGGCAGCCACAGCAGGGTCTCTCCTTGGCAGGACTGAGGAGCTTCGCTTCGGCCGGGGCTTCTGCCTCTTCCTGGTGAAGCAGCGGAAGAGGCTGCCTTACCCAGGTGGAGGAGCATCTCTCCTCTGCTGCTGATGCTGCAGGTGGGCAGCCACAGCAGGGTCTCTCCTTGGCAGGAAAGAGGAGCTTCTCTTCGGCCTGGGCTACAGCCTCTTCCTGGGGATGCAGCGGAAGAGGCTGCCTTCCCCAGGTGGAGGAGCATCTCTCCTCTGCTGCTGCTGCTGCTGATGCTGCTGCAGGTGGGCAGCCACAGCAGGGTCTCTCCTTGGCAGGAAAGAGGAGCTTCGCTTCGGCCTGGGCTACAGCCTCTTCCTGGGGATGCAGCGGAAGAGGCTGCCTTCCCCAGCTGGAGGAGCATCTCTCCTCTGCTGCTGCTGCTGCTGATGCTGCAGGTGGGCATCCACAGCAGGGTCTCTCCTTGGCAGGAAAGAGGAGCTTCGCTTCGGCCTGGGCTACAGCCTCTTCCTGGGGAAGCAGCGGAAGAGGCTGCCTTCCCCAGCTGGAGGAGCATCTCTCCTCTGCTGCTGCTGCTGCTGCTGCTGATGCTGCAGGTGGGCAGCCACAGCAGGGTCTCTCCTTGGCAGGACAAAGGAGCTTCGCTTCGGCCGGGGCTTCTGCCTCTTCCTGGTGAAGCAGCGGAAGAGGCTGCCTTCCCCAGGTGGAGGAGCATCTCTCCTCTGCTGCTGCTGCTGCTGCTGCTGCTGCAGGTGGGCAGCCACAGCAGGGTCTCTCCTTGGCAGGAAAGAGGAGCTTCGCTGCGGCCTGGGCTACAGCCTCTTCCTGGGGAAGCAGCGAAAGAGGCTGCCTTCCCCAGCTGGTGGAGCATCTCTCCTCTGCTGCTGATGCTGCAGGGGGGAAGCCACAGCAGGGTCCCTCCTTGGCAGGACAGAGGAGCTTCGCTTCGGCCGGGGCTTCTGCCTCTTCCTGGTGAAGCAGCGGAAGAGGCTGCCTTACCCAGGTGGAGGAGCATCTCTCCTCTGCTGCTGATGCTGCAGGTGGGCAGCCACAGCAGGGTCTCTCCTTGGCAGGACAGAGGAGCTTCGCTTCGGCCTGGGCTTCTGCCTCTTCCTGGGGAAGCAGCGGAAGAGGCTGCCTTACCCAGGTGGAGGAGCATCTCTCCTCTGCTGCTGATGCTGCAGGGGGGCAGCCACAGCAGGGTCTCTCCTTGGCAGGACAGAGGAGCTTCGCTTCGGCCGGGGCTTCTGCCTCTTCCTGGTGAAGCAGCGGAAGAGGCTGCCTTACCCAGGTGGAGGAGCATCTCTCCTCTGCTGCTGATGCTGCAGGTGGGCAGCCACAGCAGGGTCTCTCCTTGGCAGGAAAGAGGAGCTTCGCTTCGGCCTGGGCTACAGCCTCTTCCTGGGGAAGCAGCGGAAGAGGCTGCCTTCCCCAGCTGGAGGAGCATCTCTCCTCTGCTGCTGCTGCTGCTGATGCTGCAGGTGGGCAGCCACAGCAGGGTCTCTCCTTGGCAGGACAGAGGAGCTTCTCTTCGGCCTGGGCTTCTGCCTCTTCCTGGTGAAGCAGCGGAAGAGGCTGCCTTCCCCAGGTGGAGGAGCATCTCTCCTCTGCTGCTGCTGCTGATGCTGCAGGTGGGCAGCCACAGCAGGGTCTCTCCTTGGCAGGAAAGAGGAGCTTCGCTTCGGCCTGGGCTACAGCCTCTTCCTGGGGAAGCAGCGGAAGAGGCTGCCTTCCCCAGCTGGAGGAGCATCTCTCCTCTGCTGCTGCTGCTGCTGCTGCTGCTGCTGATGCTGCAGGTGGGCAGCCACAGCAGGGTCTCTCCTTGGCAGGACAGAGGAGCTTCGCTTCGGCCTGGGCTACAGCCTCTTCCTGGGGAAGCAGCGGAAGAGGCTGCCTTCCCCAGCTGGAGGAGCATCTCTCCTCTGCTGCTGCTGCTGCTGCTGCTGCTGCTGATGCTGCAGGTGGGCAGCCACAGCAGGGTCTCTCCTTGGCAGGACAGAGGAGCTTCGCTTCGGCCTGGGCTTCTGCCTCTTCCTGGGGAAGCAGCGGAAGAGGCTGCCTTCCCCAGGTGGAGGAGCATCTCTCCTCTGCTGCTGCTGCTGATGCTGCAGGTGGGCAGCCACAGCAGGGTCTCTCCTTGGCAGGAAAGAGGAGCTTCGCTTCGGCCTGGGCTACAGCCTCTTCCTGGGGAAGCAGCGGAAGAGGCTGCCTTCCCCAGCTGGAGGAGCATCTCTCCTCTGCTGCTGCTGCTGCTGCTGCTGATGCTGCAGGTGGGCAGCCACAGCAGGGTCTCTCCTTGGCAGGACAGAGGAGCTTCGCTTCGGCCGGGGCTTCTGCCTCTTCCTGGTGAAGCAGCGGAAGAGGCTGCCTTACCCAGGTGGAGGAGCATCTCTCCTCTGCTGCTGATGCTGCAGGGGGGCAGCCACAGCAGGGTCTCTCCTTGGCAGGACAGAGGAGCTTCGCTTCGGCCGGGGCTTCTGCCTCTTCCTTGTGAAGCAGCGGAAGAGGCTGCCTTACCCAGGTGGAGGAGCATCTCTCCTCTGCTGCTGATGCTGCAGGTGGGCAGCCACAGCAGGGTCTCTCCTTGGCAGGAAAGAGGAGCTTCTCTTCGGCCTGGGCTTCTGCCTCTTCCTGGGGAAGCAGCGGAAGAGGCTGCCTTCCCCAGCTGGAGGAGCATCTCTCCTCTCCTCTGCTGCTGCTGCTGCTGATGCTGCAGGTGGGCAGCCACAGCAGGGTCTCTCCTTGGCAGGAAAGAGGAGCTTCTCTTCGGCCTGGGCTTCTGCCTCTTCCTGGTGAAGCAGCGGAAGAGGCTGCCTTACCCAGGTGGAGGAGCATCTCTCCTCTGCTGCTGATGCTGCAGGTGGGCAGCCACAGCAGGGTCTCTCCTTGGCAGGAAAGAGGAGCTTCTCTTCGGCCTGGGCTTCTGCCTCTTCCTGGGGAAGCAGCGGAAGAGGCTGCCTTACCCAGGTGGAGGAGCATCTCTCCTCTGCTGCTGATGCTGCAGGGGGGCAGCCACAGCAGGGTCTCTCCTTGGCAGGACAGAGGAGCTTCGCTTCGGCCTGGGCTTCTGCCTCTTCCTGGGGAAGCAGCGGAAGAGGCTGCCTTACCCAGGTGGAGGAGCATCTCTCCTCTGCTGCTGATGCTGCAGGGGGGCAGCCACAGCAGGGTCTCTCCTTGGCAGGAAAGAGGAGCTTCGCTTCGGCCTGGGCTACAGCCTCTTCCTGGGGAAGCAGCGGAAGAGGCTGCCTTCCCCAGCTGGAGGAGCATCTCTCCTCTGCTGCTGCTGCTGCTGCTGCTGCTGCTGCTGATGCTGCAGGTGGGCAGCCACAGCAGGGTCTCTCCTTGGCAGGACAGAGGAGCTTCGCTTCGGCCTGGGCTTCTGCCTCTTCCTGGTGAAGCAGCGGAAGAGGCTGCCTTACCCAGGTGGAGGAGCATCTCTCCTCTGCTGCTGATGCTGCAGGTGGGCAGCCACAGCAGGGTCTCTCCTTGGCAGGAAAGAGGAGCTTCTCTTCGGCCTGGGCTACAGCCTCTTCCTGGGGATGCAGCGGAAGAGGCTGCCTTCCCCAGGTGGAGGAGCATCTCTCCTCTGCTGCTGCTGCTGCTGATGCTGCTGCAGGTGGGCAGCCACAGCAGGGTCTCTCCTTGGCAGGAAAGAGGAGCTTCGCTTCGGCCTGGGCTACAGCCTCTTCCTGGGGAAGCAGCGGAAGAGGCTGCCTTCCCCAGCTGGAGGAGCATCTCTCCTCTGCTGCTGCTGCTGCTGCTGCTGATGCTGCAGGTGGGCAGCCACAGCAGGGTCTCTCCTTGGCAGGACAGAGGAGCTTCGCTTCGGCCGGGGCTTCTGCCTCTTCCTGGTGAAGCAGCGGAAGAGGCTGCCTTACCCAGGTGGAGGAGCATCTCTCCTCTGCTGCTGATGCTGCAGGTGGGCAGCCACAGCATGGTCTCTCCTTGGCAGGAAAGAGGAGCTTCTCTTCGGCCTGGGCTTCTGCCTCTTCCTGGGGAAGCAGCGGAAGAGGCTGCCTTCCCCAGGTGGAGGAGCATCTCTCCTCTGCTGCTGCTGCTGCTGCTGCTGATGCTGCAGGTGGGCAGCCACAGCAGGGTCTCTCCTTGGCAGGACAGAGGAGCTTCGCTTCGGCCGGGGCTTCTGCCTCTTCCTGGTGAAGCAGCGGAAGAGGCTGCCTTACCCAGGTGGAGGAGCATCTCTCCTCTGCTGCTGATGCTGCAGGGGGGCAGCCACAGCAGGGTCTCTCCTTGGCAGGAAAGAGGAGCTTCTCTTCGGCCTGGGCTTCTGCCTCTTCCTGGGGAAGCAGCGGAAGAGGCTGCCTTACCCAGGTGGAGGAGCATCTCTCCTCTGCTGCTGATGCTGCAGGGGGGCAGCCACAGCAGGGTCTCTCCTTGGCAGGACAGAGGAGCTTCGCTTCGGCCTGGGCTTCTGCCTCTTCCTGGGGAAGCAGCGGAAGAGGCTGCCTTACCCAGGTGGAGGAGCATCTCTCCTCTGCTGCTGATGCTGCAGGGGGGCAGCCACAGCAGGGTCTCTCCTTGGCAGAACAGAGGAGCTTCGCTTCGGCCTGGGCTTCTGCCTCTTCCTGGGGAAGCAGCGGAAGAGGCTGCCTTACCCAGGTGGAGGAGCATCTCTCCTCTGCTGCTGATGCTGCAGGTGGGCAGCCACAGCAGGGTCTCTCCTTGGCAGGAAAGAGGAGCTTCTCTTCGGCCTGGGCTACAGCCTCTTCCTGGGGATGCAGCGGAAGAGGCTGCCTTCCCCAGGTGGAGGAGCATCTCTCCTCTGCTGCTGCTGCTGCTGATGCTGCTGCAGGTGGGCAGCCACAGCAGGGTCTCTCCTTGGCAGGAAAGAGGAGCTTCGCTTCGGCCTGGGCTTCTGCCTCTTCCTGGGGAAGCAGCGGAAGAGGCTGCCTTCCCCAGCTGGAGGAGCATCTCTCCTCTGCTGCTGCTGCTGCTGATGCTGCAGGTGGGCAGCCACAGCAGGGTCTCTCCTTGGCAGGACAGAGGAGCTTCGCTTCGGCCGGGGCTTCTGCCTCTTCCTGGTGAAGCAGCGGAAGAGGCTGCCTTACCCAGGTGGAGGAGCATCTCTCCTCTGCTGCTGATGCTGCAGGTGGGCAGCCACAGCAGGGTCTCTCCTTGGCAGGAAAGAGGAGCTTCGCTGCGGCCTGGGCTACAGCCTCTTCCTGGTGAAGCAGCGGAAGAGGCTGCCTTCCCCAGCTGGAGGAGCATCTCTCCTCTGCTGCTGCTGCTGCTGATGCTGCAGGTGGGCAGCCACAGCAGGGTCCCTCCTTGGCAGGACAGAGGAGCTTCGCTTCGGCCTGGGCTTCTGCCTCTTCCTGGTGAAGCAGCGGAAGAGGCTGCCTTACCCAGGTGGAGGAGCATCTCTCCTCTGCTGCTGATGCTGCAGGTGGGCAGCCACAGCAGGGTCTCTCCTTGGCAGGAAAGAGGAGCTTCTCTTCGGCCTGGGCTTCTGCCTCTTCCTGGGGAAGCAGCGGAAGAGGCTGCCTTCCCCAGGTGGAGGAGCATCTCTCCTCTGCTGCTGCTGCTGCTGCTGCTGATGCTGCAGGTGGGCAGCCACAGCAGGGTCTCTCCTTGGCAGGACAGAGGAGCTTCGCTTCGGCCGGGGCTTCTGCCTCTTCCTGGTGAAGCAGCGGAAGAGGCTGCCTTCCCCAGCTGGTGGAGCATCTCTCCTCTGCTGCTGATGCTGCAGGGGGGAAGCCACAGCAGGGTCCCTCCTTGGCAGGACAGAGGAGCTTCGCTTCGGCCTGGGCTTCTGCCTCTTCCTGGTGAAGCAGCGGAAGAGGCTGCCTTACCCAGGTGGAGGAGCATCTCTCCTCTGCTGCTGATGCTGCAGGTGGGCAGCCACAGCAGGGTCTCTCCTTGGCAGGAAAGAGGAGCTTCTCTTCGGCCTGGGTTACAGCCTCTTCCTGGGGATGCAGCGGAAGAGGCTGCCTTACCCAGGTGGAGGAGCATCTCTCCTCTGCTGCTGATGCTGCAGGTGGGCAGCCACAGCAGGGTCTCTCCTTGGCAGGAAAGAGGAGCTTCTCTTCGGCCTGGGCTTCTGCCTCTTCCTGGGGAAGCAGCGGAAGAGGCTGCCTTACCCAGGTGGAGGAGCATCTCTCCTCTGCTGCTGATGCTGCAGGGGGGCAGCCACAGCAGGGTCTCTCCTTGGCAGGACAGAGGAGCTTCGCTTCGGCCTGGGCTTCTGCCTCTTCCTGGGGAAGCAGCGGAAGAGGCTGCCTTACCCAGGTGGAGGAGCATCTCTCCTCTGCTGCTGATGCTGCAGGGGGGCAGCCACAGCAGGGTCTCTCCTTGGCAGGAAAGAGGAGCTTCGCTTCGGCCTGGGCTACAGCCTCTTCCTGGGGAAGCAGCGGAAGAGGCTGCCTTCCCCAGCTGGAGGAGCATCTCTCCTCTGCTGCTGCTGCTGCTGCTGCTGCTGCTGCTGCTGATGCTGCAGGTGGGCAGCCACAGCAGGGTCTCTCCTTGGCAGGACAGAGGAGCTTCGCTTCGGCCTGGGCTTCTGCCTCTTCCTGGTGAAGCAGCGGAAGAGGCTGCCTTACCCAGGTGGAGGAGCATCTCTCCTCTGCTGCTGATGCTGCAGGTGGGCAGCCACAGCAGGGTCTCTCCTTGGCAGGAAAGAGGAGCTTCTCTTCGGCCTGGGCTACAGCCTCTTCCTGGGGATGCAGCGGAAGAGGCTGCCTTCCCCAGGTGGAGGAGCATCTCTCCTCTGCTGCTGCTGCTGCTGATGCTGCTGCAGGTGGGCAGCCACAGCAGGGTCTCTCCTTGGCAGGAAAGAGGAGCTTCGCTTCGGCCTGGGCTACAGCCTCTTCCTGGGGAAGCAGCGGAAGAGGCTGCCTTCCCCAGCTGGAGGAGCATCTCTCCTCTGCTGCTGCTGCTGCTGCTGCTGATGCTGCAGGTGGGCAGCCACAGCAGGGTCTCTCCTTGGCAGGACAGAGGAGCTTCGCTTCGGCCGGGGCTTCTGCCTCTTCCTGGTGAAGCAGCGGAAGAGGCTGCCTTACCCAGGTGGAGGAGCATCTCTCCTCTGCTGCTGATGCTGCAGGTGGGCAGCCACAGCATGGTCTCTCCTTGGCAGGAAAGAGGAGCTTCTCTTCGGCCTGGGCTTCTGCCTCTTCCTGGGGAAGCAGCGGAAGAGGCTGCCTTCCCCAGGTGGAGGAGCATCTCTCCTCTGCTGCTGCTGCTGCTGCTGCTGATGCTGCAGGTGGGCAGCCACAGCAGGGTCTCTCCTTGGCAGGACAGAGGAGCTTCGCTTCGGCCGGGGCTTCTGCCTCTTCCTGGTGAAGCAGCGGAAGAGGCTGCCTTACCCAGGTGGAGGAGCATCTCTCCTCTGCTGCTGATGCTGCAGGGGGGCAGCCACAGCAGGGTCTCTCCTTGGCAGGAAAGAGGAGCTTCTCTTCGGCCTGGGCTTCTGCCTCTTCCTGGGGAAGCAGCGGAAGAGGCTGCCTTACCCAGGTGGAGGAGCATCTCTCCTCTGCTGCTGATGCTGCAGGGGGGCAGCCACAGCAGGGTCTCTCCTTGGCAGGACAGAGGAGCTTCGCTTCGGCCTGGGCTTCTGCCTCTTCCTGGGGAAGCAGCGGAAGAGGCTGCCTTACCCAGGTGGAGGAGCATCTCTCCTCTGCTGCTGATGCTGCAGGGGGGCAGCCACAGCAGGGTCTCTCCTTGGCAGAACAGAGGAGCTTCGCTTCGGCCTGGGCTTCTGCCTCTTCCTGGGGAAGCAGCGGAAGAGGCTGCCTTACCCAGGTGGAGGAGCATCTCTCCTCTGCTGCTGATGCTGCAGGTGGGCAGCCACAGCAGGGTCTCTCCTTGGCAGGAAAGAGGAGCTTCTCTTCGGCCTGGGCTACAGCCTCTTCCTGGGGATGCAGCGGAAGAGGCTGCCTTCCCCAGGTGGAGGAGCATCTCTCCTCTGCTGCTGCTGCTGCTGATGCTGCTGCAGGTGGGCAGCCACAGCAGGGTCTCTCCTTGGCAGGAAAGAGGAGCTTCGCTTCGGCCTGGGCTTCTGCCTCTTCCTGGGGAAGCAGCGGAAGAGGCTGCCTTCCCCAGCTGGAGGAGCATCTCTCCTCTGCTGCTGCTGCTGCTGATGCTGCAGGTGGGCAGCCACAGCAGGGTCTCTCCTTGGCAGGACAGAGGAGCTTCGCTTCGGCCGGGGCTTCTGCCTCTTCCTGGTGAAGCAGCGGAAGAGGCTGCCTTACCCAGGTGGAGGAGCATCTCTCCTCTGCTGCTGATGCTGCAGGTGGGCAGCCACAGCAGGGTCTCTCCTTGGCAGGAAAGAGGAGCTTCGCTGCGGCCTGGGCTACAGCCTCTTCCTGGTGAAGCAGCGGAAGAGGCTGCCTTCCCCAGCTGGAGGAGCATCTCTCCTCTGCTGCTGCTGCTGCTGATGCTGCAGGTGGGCAGCCACAGCAGGGTCCCTCCTTGGCAGGACAGAGGAGCTTCGCTTCGGCCTGGGCTTCTGCCTCTTCCTGGTGAAGCAGCGGAAGAGGCTGCCTTACCCAGGTGGAGGAGCATCTCTCCTCTGCTGCTGATGCTGCAGGTGGGCAGCCACAGCAGGGTCTCTCCTTGGCAGGAAAGAGGAGCTTCTCTTCGGCCTGGGCTTCTGCCTCTTCCTGGGGAAGCAGCGGAAGAGGCTGCCTTCCCCAGGTGGAGGAGCATCTCTCCTCTGCTGCTGCTGCTGCTGCTGCTGATGCTGCAGGTGGGCAGCCACAGCAGGGTCTCTCCTTGGCAGGACAGAGGAGCTTCGCTTCGGCCGGGGCTTCTGCCTCTTCCTGGTGAAGCAGCGGAAGAGGCTGCCTTCCCCAGCTGGTGGAGCATCTCTCCTCTGCTGCTGATGCTGCAGGGGGGAAGCCACAGCAGGGTCCCTCCTTGGCAGGACAGAGGAGCTTCGCTTCGGCCTGGGCTTCTGCCTCTTCCTGGTGAAGCAGCGGAAGAGGCTGCCTTACCCAGGTGGAGGAGCATCTCTCCTCTGCTGCTGATGCTGCAGGTGGGCAGCCACAGCAGGGTCTCTCCTTGGCAGGAAAGAGGAGCTTCTCTTCGGCCTGGGCTACAGCCTCTTCCTGGGGATGCAGCGGAAGAGGCTGCCTTCCCCAGCTGGAGGAGCATCTCTCCTCTGCTGCTGCTGCTGCTGATGCTGCAGGTGGGCAGCCACAGCAGGGTCTCTCCTTGGCAGGACAGAGGAGCTTCGCTTCGGCCGGGGCTTCTGCCTCTTCCTGGTGAAGCAGCGGAAGAGGCTGCCTTACCCAGGTGGAGGAGCATCTCTCCTCTGCTGCTGATGCTGCAGGTGGGCAGCCACAGCAGGGTCTCTCCTTGGCAGGAAAGAGGAGCTTCTCTTCGGCCTGGGCTACAGCCTCTTCCTGGGGATGCAGCGGAAGAGGCTGCCTTCCCCAGGTGGAGGAGCATCTCTCCTCTGCTGCTGATGCTGCTGATGCTGCAGGTGGGCAGCCACAGCAGGGTCTCTCCTTGGCAGGAAAGAGGAGCTTCTCTTCGGCCTGGGCTTCTGCCTCTTCCTGGGGAAGCAGCGGAAGAGGCTGCCTTCCCCAGGTGGAGGAGCATCTCTCCTCTGCTGCTGATGCTGCAGGTGGGCAGCCACAGCAGGGTCTCTCCTTGGCAGGAAAGAGGAGCTTCGCTGTGGCCTGGGCTACAGCCTCTTCCTGGGGAAGCAGCGAAAGAGGCTGCCTTCCCCAGCTGGTGGAGCATCTCTCCTCTGCTGCTGATGCTGCAGGGGGGAAGCCACAGCAGGGTCCCTCCTTGGCAGGACAGAGGAGCTTCGCTTCGGCCGGGGCTTCTGCCTCTTCCTGGTGAAGCAGCGGAAGAGGCTGCCTTACCCAGGTGGAGGAGCATCTCTCCTCTGCTGCTGATGCTGCAGGTGGGCAGCCACAGCAGGGTCTCTCCTTGGCAGGACAGAGGAGCTTCGCTTCGGCCTGGGCTTCTGCCTCTTCCTGGGGAAGCAGCGGAAGAGGCTGCCTTACCCAGGTGGAGGAGCATCTCTCCTCTGCTGCTGCTGCTGCTGATGCTGATGCTGCAGGTGGGCAGCCACAGCAGGGTCTCTCCTTGGCAGGAAAGAGGAGCTTCGCTTCGGCCTGGGCTTCTGCCTCTTCCTGGGGAAGCAGCGGAAGAGGCTGCCTTACCCAGGTGGAGGAGCATCTCTCCTCTGCTGCTGCTGCTGCTGATGCTGATGCTGATGCTGCAGGTGGGCAGCCACAGCAGGGTCTCTCCTTGGCAGGACAGAGGAGCTTCGCTTCGGCCTGGGCTTCTGCCTCTTCCTGGGGAAGCAGCGGAAGAGGCTGCCTTACCCAGGTGGAGGAGCATCTCTCCTCTGCTGCTGATGCTGCAGGTGGGCAGCCACAGCAGGGTCTCTCCTTGGCAGGAAAGAGGAGCTTCTCTTCGGCCTGGGCTTCTGCCTCTTCCTGGGGAAGCAGCGGAAGAGGCTGCCTTCCCCAGGTGGAGGAGCATCTCTCCTCTGCTGCTGCTGCTGATGCTGCAGGTGGGCAGCCACAGCAGGGTCTCTCCTTGGCAGGAAAGAGGAGCTTCGCTGCGGCCTGGGCTACAGCCTCTTCCTGGGGAAGCAGCGAAAGAGGCTGCCTTCCCCAGCTGGTGGAGCATCTCTCCTCTGCTGCTGATGCTGCAGGTGGGCAGCCACAGCAGGGTCTCTCCTTGGCAGGACAGAGGAGCTTCGCTTCGGCCTGGGCTTCTGCCTCTTCCTGGGGAAGCAGCGGAAGAGGCTGCCTTCCCCAGCTGGAGGAGCATCTCTCCTCTGCTGCTGCTGCTGCTGATGCTGCAGGTGGGCAGCCACAGCAGGGTCTCTCCTTGGCAGGAAAGAGGAGCTTCGCTGCGGCCTGGGCTACAGCCTCTTCCTGGGGAAGCAGCAAAAGAGGCTGCCTTCCCCAGCTGGTGGAGCATCTCTCCTCTGCTGCTGATGCTGCAGGTGGGCAGCCACAGCAGGGTCTCTCCTTGGCAGGAAAGAGGAGCTTCGCTTCGGCCTGGGCTTCTGCCTCTTCCTGGGGAAGCAGCGGAAGAGGCTGCCTTCCCCAGGTGGAGGAGCATCTCTCCTCTGCTGCTGCTGCTGATGCTGCAGGTGGGCAGCCACAGCAGGGTCTCTCCTTGGCAGGAAAGAGGAGCTTCTCTTCGGCCTGGGCTACAGCCTCTTCCTGGGGATGCAGCGGAAGAGGCTGCCTTCCCCAGGTGGAGGAGCATCTCTCCTCTGCTGCTGCTGCTGCTGATGCTGCAGGTGGGCAGCCACAGCAGGGTCTCTCCTTGGCAGGACAGAGGAGCTTCGCTTCGGCCGGGGCTTCTGCCTCTTCCTGGTGAAGCAGCGGAAGAGGCTGCCTTACCCAGGTGGAGGAGCATCTCTCCTCTGCTGCTGATGCTGCAGGTGGGCAGCCACAGCAGGGTCTCTCCTTGGCAGGAAAGAGGAGCTTCTCTTCGGCCTGGGCTACAGCCTCTTCCTGGGGATGCAGCGGAAGAGGCTGCCTTCCCCAGGTGGAGGAGCATCTCTCCTCTGCTGCTGATGCTGCTGATGCTGCAGGTGGGCAGCCACAGCAGGGTCTCTCCTTGGCAGGAAAGAGGAGCTTCTCTTCGGCCTGGGCTTCTGCCTCTTCCTGGGGAAGCAGCGAAAGAGGCTGCCTTCCCCAGGTGGAGGATCATCTCTCCTCTGCTGCTGATGCTGCAGGTGGGCAGCCACAGCAGGGTCTCTCCTTGGCAGGAAAGAGGAGCTTCTCTTCGGCCTGGGCTACAGCCTCTTCCTGGGGATGCAGCGGAAGAGGCTGCCTTCCCCAGGTGGAGGAGCATCTCTCCTCTGCTGCTGCTGCTGCTGATGCTGCTGCAGGTGGGCAGCCACAGCAGGGTCTCTCCTTGGCAGGAAAGAGGAGCTTCGCTTCGGCCTGGGCTTCTGCCTCTTCCTGGGGAAGCAGCGGAAGAGGCTGCCTTCCCCAGCTGGAGGAGCATCTCTCCTCTGCTGCTGCTGCTGCTGATGCTGCAGGTGGGCAGCCACAGCAGGGTCTCTCCTTGGCAGGACAGAGGAGCTTCGCTTCAGCCGGGGCTTCTGCCTCTTCCTGGTGAAGCAGCGGAAGAGGCTGCCTTACCCAGGTGGAGGAGCATCTCTCCTCTGCTGCTGAAGTTGCAGGTGGGCAGCCACAGCAGGGTCTCTCCTTGGCAGGAAAGAGGAGCTTCTCTTCGGCCTGGGCTACAGCCTCTTCCTGGGGATGCAGCGGAAGAGGCTGCCTTCCCCAGGTGGAGGAGCATCTCTCCTCTGCTGCTGATGCTGCTGATGCTGCAGGTGGGCAGCCACAGCAGGGTCTCTCCTTGGCAGGAAAGAGGAGCTTCTCTTCGGCCTGGGCTTATGCCTCTTCCTGGGGAAGCAGCGGAAGAGGCTGCCTTCCCCAGGTGGAGGAGCATCTCTCCTCTGCTGCTGATGCTGCAGGTGGGCAGCCACAGCAGGGTCTCTCCTTGGCAGGAAAGAGGAGCTTCGCTGTGGCCTGGGCTACAGCCTCTTCCTGGGGAAGCAGCGAAAGAGGCTGCCTTCCCCAGCTGGTGGAGCATCTCTCCTCTGCTGCTGATGCTGCAGGGGGGAAGCCACAGCAGGGTCCCTCCTTGGCAGGACAGAGGAGCTTCGCTTCGGCCGGGGCTTCTGCCTCTTCCTGGTGAAGCAGCGGAAGAGGCTGCCTTACCCAGGTGGAGGAGCATCTCTCCTCTGCTGCTGATGCTGCAGGTGGGCAGCCACAGCAGGGTCTCTCCTTGGCAGGACAGAGGAGCTTCGCTTCGGCCTGGGCTTCTGCCTCTTCCTGGGGAAGCAGCGGAAGAGGCTGCCTTCCCCAGGTGGAGGAGCATCTCTCCTCTGCTGCTGCTGCTGATGCTGCAGGTGGGCAGCCACAGCAGGGTCTCTCCTTGGCAGGAAAGAGGAGCTTCGCTGCGGCCTGGGCTACAGCCTCTTCCTGGGGAAGCAGCAAAAGAGGCTGCCTTCCCCAGCTGGTGGAGCATCTCTCCTCTGCTGCTGATGCTTCAGGTGGGCAGCCACAGCAGGGTCTCTCCTTGGCAGGAAAGAGGAGCTTCGCTTCGGCCTGGGCTACAGCCTCTTCCTGGGGAAGCAGCGGAAGAGGCTGCCTTCCCCAGCTGGAGGAGCATCTCTCCTCTGCTGCTGCTGCTGCTGCTGCTGATGCTGCAGGTGGGCAGCCACAGCAGGGTCTCTCCTTGGCAGGACTGAGGAGCTTCGCTTCGGCCGGGGCTTCTGCCTCTTCCTGGTGAAGCAGCGGAAGAGGCTGCCTTACCCAGGTGGAGGAGCATCTCTCCTCTGCTGCTGATGCTGCAGGTGGGCAGCCACAGCAGGGTCTCTCCTTGGCAGGAAAGAGGAGCTTCTCTTCGGCCTGGGCTACAGCCTCTTCCTGGGGATGCAGCGGAAGAGGCTGCCTTCCCCAGGTGGAGGAGCATCTCTCCTCTGCTGCTGCTGCTGCTGATGCTGCTGCAGGTGGGCAGCCACAGCAGGGTCTCTCCTTGGCAGGAAAGAGGAGCTTCGCTTCGGCCTGGGCTACAGCCTCTTCCTGGGGATGCAGCGGAAGAGGCTGCCTTCCCCAGCTGGAGGAGCATCTCTCCTCTGCTGCTGCTGCTGCTGATGCTGCAGGTGGGCATCCACAGCAGGGTCTCTCCTTGGCAGGAAAGAGGAGCTTCGCTTCGGCCTGGGCTACAGCCTCTTCCTGGGGAAGCAGCGGAAGAGGCTGCCTTCCCCAGCTGGAGGAGCATCTCTCCTCTGCTGCTGCTGCTGCTGCTGCTGATGCTGCAGGTGGGCAGCCACAGCAGGGTCTCTCCTTGGCAGGACAAAGGAGCTTCGCTTCGGCCGGGGCTTCTGCCTCTTCCTGGTGAAGCAGCGGAAGAGGCTGCCTTCCCCAGGTGGAGGAGCATCTCTCCTCTGCTGCTGCTGCTGCTGCTGCTGCTGCAGGTGGGCAGCCACAGCAGGGTCTCTCCTTGGCAGGAAAGAGGAGCTTCGCTGCGGCCTGGGCTACAGCCTCTTCCTGGGGAAGCAGCGAAAGAGGCTGCCTTCCCCAGCTGGTGGAGCATCTCTCCTCTGCTGCTGATGCTGCAGGGGGGAAGCCACAGCAGGGTCCCTCCTTGGCAGGACAGAGGAGCTTCGCTTCGGCCGGGGCTTCTGCCTCTTCCTGGTGAAGCAGCGGAAGAGGCTGCCTTACCCAGGTGGAGGAGCATCTCTCCTCTGCTGCTGATGCTGCAGGTGGGCAGCCACAGCAGGGTCCCTCCTTGGCAGGACAGAGGAGCTTCTCTTCGGCCTGGGCTTCTGCCTCTTCCTGGGGAAGCAGCGGAAGAGGCTGCCTTACCCAGGTGGAGGAGCATCTCTCCTCTGCTGCTGATGCTGCAGGGGGGCAGCCACAGCAGGGTCTCTCCTTGGCAGGACAGAGGAGCTTCGCTTCGGCCGGGGCTTCTGCCTCTTCCTGGTGAAGCAGCGGAAGAGGCTGCCTTACCCAGGTGGAGGAGCATCTCTCCTCTGCTGCTGATGCTGCAGGTGGGCAGCCACAGCAGGGTCTCTCCTTGGCAGGAAAGAGGAGCTTCTCTTCGGCCTGGGCTACAGCCTCTTCCTGGGGAAGCAGCGGAAGAGGCTGCCTTCCCCAGGTGGAGGAGCATCTCTCCTCTGCTGCTGCTGCTGCTGATGCTGCTGCAGGTGGGCAGCCACAGCAGGGTCTCTCCTTGGCAGGAAAGAGGAGCTTCGCTTAGGCCTGGGCTACAGCCTCTTCCTGGGGAAGCAGCGGAAGAGGCTGCCTTCCCCAGCTGGAGGAGCATCTCTCCTCTGCTGCTGCTGCTGCTGATGCTGCAGGTGGGCAGCCACAGCAGGGTCTCTCCTTGGCAGGACAGAGGAGCTTCTCTTCGGCCTGGGCTTCTGCCTCTTCCTGGTGAAGCAGCGGAAGAGGCTGCCTTCCCCAGCTGGAGGAGCATCTCTCCTCTGCTGCTGCTGCTGCTGATGCTGCAGGTGGGCAGCCACAGCAGGGTCTCTCCTTGGCAGGAAAGAGGAGCTTCTCTTCGGCCTGGGCTTCTGCCTCTTCCTGGTGAAGCAGCGGAAGAGGCTGCCTTCCCCAGGTGGAGGAGCATCTCTCCTCTGCTGCTGCTGCTGATGCTGCAGGTGGGCAGCCACAGCAGGGTCTCTCCTTGGCAGGAAAGAGGAGCTTCGCTTCGGCCTGGGCTACAGCCTCTTCCTGGGGAAGCAGCGGAAGAGGCTGCCTTCCCCAGCTGGAGGAGCATCTCTCCTCTGCTGCTGCTGCTGCTGCTGCTGCTGCTGATGCTGCAGGTGGGCAGCCACAGCAGGGTCTCTCCTTGGCAGGACAGAGGAGCTTCGCTTCGGCCTGGGCTACAGCCTCTTCCTGGGGAAGCAGCGGAAGAGGCTGCCTTCCCCAGCTGGAGGAGCATCTCTCCTCTGCTGCTGCTGCTGCTGCTGCTGCTGCTGATGCTGCAGGTGGGCAGCCACAGCAGGGTCTCTCCTTGGCAGGACAGAGGAGCTTCGCTTCGGCCTGGGCTTCTGCCTCTTCCTGGGGAAGCAGCGGAAGAGGCTGCCTTCCCCAGGTGGAGGAGCATCTCTCCTCTGCTGCTGCTGCTGATGCTGCAGGTGGGCAGCCACAGCAGGGTCTCTCCTTGGCAGGAAAGAGGAGCTTCGCTTCGGCCTGGGCTACAGCCTCTTCCTGGGGAAGCAGCGGAAGAGGCTGCCTTCCCCAGCTGGAGGAGCATCTCTCCTCTGCTGCTGCTGCTGCTGCTGCTGATGCTGCAGGTGGGCAGCCACAGCAGGGTCTCTCCTTGGCAGGACAGAGGAGCTTCGCTTCGGCCGGGGCTTCTGCCTCTTCCTGGTGAAGCAGCGGAAGAGGCTGCCTTACCCAGGTGGAGGAGCATCTCTCCTCTGCTGCTGATGCTGCTGCAGGGGGGCAGCCACAGCAGGGTCTCTCCTTGGCAGGACAGAGGAGCTTCGCTTCGGCCGGGGCTTCTGCCTCTTCCTTGTGAAGCAGCGGAAGAGGCTGCCTTACCCAGGTGGAGGAGCATCTCTCCTCTGCTGCTGATGCTGCAGGTGGGCAGCCACAGCAGGGTCTCTCCTTGGCAGGAAAGAGGAGCTTCTCTTCGGCCTGGGCTTCTGCCTCTTCCTGGGGAAGCAGCGGAAGAGGCTGCCTTCCCCAGGTGGAGGAGCATCTCTCCTCTGCTGCTGCTGCTGCTGCTGCTGATGCTGCAGGTGGGCAGCCACAGCAGGGTCTCTCCTTGGCAGGACAGAGGAGCTTCTCTTCGGCCTGGGCTTCTGCCTCTTCCTGGTGAAGCAGCGGAAGAGGCTGCCTTCCCCAGCTGGAGGAGCATCTCTCCTCTCCTCTGCTGCTGCTGCTGCTGATGCTGCAGGTGGGCAGCCACAGCAGGGTCTCTCCTTGGCAGGAAAGAGGAGCTTCTCTTCGGCCTGGGCTTCTGCCTCTTCCTGGTGAAGCAGCGGAAGAGGCTGCCTTACCCAGGTGGAGGAGCATCTCTCCTCTGCTGCTGATGCTGCAGGTGGGCAGCCACAGCAGGGTCTCTCCTTGGCAGGAAAGAGGAGCTTCTCTTCGGCCTGGGCTTCTGCCTCTTCCTGGGGAAGCAGCGGAAGAGGCTGCCTTACCCAGGTGGAGGAGCATCTCTCCTCTGCTGCTGATGCTGCAGGGGGGCAGCCACAGCAGGGTCTCTCCTTGGCAGGACAGAGGAGCTTCGCTTCGGCCTGGGCTTCTGCCTCTTCCTGGGGAAGCAGCGGAAGAGGCTGCCTTACCCAGGTGGAGGAGCATCTCTCCTCTGCTGCTGATGCTGCAGGGGGGCAGCCACAGCAGGGTCTCTCCTTGGCAGGAAAGAGGAGCTTCGCTTCGGCCTGGGCTACAGCCTCTTCCTGGGGAAGCAGCGGAAGAGGCTGCCTTCCCCAGCTGGAGGAGCATCTCTCCTCTGCTGCTGCTGCTGCTGCTGCTGCTGCTGATGCTGCAGGTGGGCAGCCACAGCAGGGTCTCTCCTTGGCAGGACAGAGGAGCTTCGCTTCGGCCTGGGCTTCTGCCTCTTCCTGGTGAAGCAGCGGAAGAGGCTGCCTTACCCAGGTGGAGGAGCATCTCTCCTCTGCTGCTGATGCTGCAGGTGGGCAGCCACAGCAGGGTCTCTCCTTGGCAGGAAAGAGGAGCTTCTCTTCGGCCTGGGCTACAGCCTCTTCCTGGGGATGCAGCGGAAGAGGCTGCCTTCCCCAGGTGGAGGAGCATCTCTCCTCTGCTGCTGCTGCTGCTGATGCTGCTGCAGGTGGGCAGCCACAGCAGGGTCTCTCCTTGGCAGGAAAGAGGAGCTTCGCTTCGGCCTGGGCTACAGCCTCTTCCTGGGGAAGCAGCGGAAGAGGCTGCCTTCCCCAGCTGGAGGAGCATCTCTCCTCTGCTGCTGCTGCTGCTGATGCTGCAGGTGGGCAGCCACAGCAGGGTCTCTCCTTGGCAGGAAAGAGGAGCTTCGCTTCGGCCTGGGCTACAGCCTCTTCCTGGGGAAGCAGCGGAAGAGGCTGCCTTCCCCAGCTGGAGGAGCATCTCTCCTCTGCTGCTGCTGCTGATGCTGCAGGTGGGCAGCCACAGCAGGGTCTCTCCTTGGCAGGAAAGAGGAGCTTCGCTGCGGCCTGGGCTACAGCCTCTTCCTGGGGAAGCAGCAAAAGAGGCTGCCTTCCCCAGCTGGTGGAGCATCTCTCCTCTGCTGCTGATGCTGCAGGGGGGAAGCCACAGCAGGGTCCCTCCTTGGCAGGACAGAGGAGCTTCGCTTCGGCCGGGGCTTCTGCCTCTTCCTGGTGAAGCAGCGGAAGAGGCTGCCTTCCCCAGGTGGAGGAGCATCTCTCCTCTGCTGCTGCTGCTGATGCTGCAGGTGGGCAGCCACAGCAGGGTCTCTCCTTGGCAGGAAAGAGGAGCTTCGCTGCGGCCTGGGCTACAGCCTCTTCCTGGGGAAGCAGCAAAAGAGGCTGCCTTCCCCAGCTGGTGGAGCATCTCTCCTCTGCTGCTGATGCTGCAGGTGGGCAGCCACAGCAGGGTCTCTCCTTGGCAGGAAAGAGGAGCTTCGCTTCGGCCTGGGCTACAGCCTCTTCCTGGGGAAGCAGCGGAAGAGGCTGCCTTCCCCAGCTGGAGGAGCATCTCTCCTCTGCTGCTGCTGCTGCTGATGCTGCAGGTGGGCAGCCACAGCAGGGTCTCTCCTTGGCAGGAAAGAGGAGCTTCGCTTCGGCCTGGGCTACAGCCTCTTCCTGGGGAAGCAGCGGAAGAGGCTGCCTTCCCCAGCTGGAGGAGCATCTCTCCTCTGCTGCTGCTGCTGCTGCTGCTGATGCTGCAGGTGGGCAGCCACAGCAGGGTCTCTCCTTGGCAGGACAAAGGAGCTTCGCTTCGGCCGGGGCTTCTGCCTCTTCCTGGTGAAGCAGCGGAAGAGGCCTCCTTACCCAGGTGGAGGAGCATCTCTCCTCTGCTGCTGCTGCTGCTGCTGCTGATGCTGCAGGTGGGCAGCCACAGCAGGGTCTCTCCTTGGCAGGACAGAGGAGCTTCGCTTCGGCCTGGGCTTCTGCCTCTTCCTGGGGAAGCAGCGGAAGAGGCTGCCTTACCCAGGTGGAGGAGCATCTCTCCTCTGCTGCTGATGCTGCAGGTGGGCAGCCACAGCAGGGTCTCTCCTTGGCAGGAAAGAGGAGCTTCTCTTCGGCCTGGGCTACAGCCTCTTCCTGGGGATGCAGCGGAAGAGGCTGCCTTCCCCAGGTGGAGGAGCATCTCTCCTCTGCTGCTGCTGCTGCTGATGCTGCTGCAGGTGGGCAGCCACAGCAGGGTCTCTCCTTGGCAGGAAAGAGGAGCTTCGCTTCGGCCTGGGCTTCTGCCTCTTCCTGGGGAAGCAGCGGAAGAGGCTGCCTTCCCCAGCTGGAGGAGCATCTCTCCTCTGCTGCTGCTGCTGCTGATGCTGCAGGTGGGCAGCCACAGCAGGGTCTCTCCTTGGCAGGACAGAGGAGCTTCGCTTCGGCCGGGGCTTCTGCCTCTTCCTGGTGAAGCAGCGGAAGAGGCTGCCTTACCCAGGTGGAGGAGCATCTCTCCTCTGCTGCTGATGCTGCAGGTGGGCAGCCACAGCAGGGTCTCTCCTTGGCAGGAAAGAGGAGCTTCTCTTCGGCCTGGGCTACAGCCTCTTCCTGGGGATGCAGCGGAAGAGGCTGCCTTCCCCAGGTGGAGGAGCATCTCTCCTCTGCTGCTGCTGCTGCTGATGCTGCAGGTGGGCAGCCACAGCAGGGTCTCTCCTTGGCAGGAAAGAGGAGCTTCTCTTCGGCCTGGGCTTCTGCCTCTTCCTGGTGAAGCAGCGGAAGAGGCTGCCTTCCCCAGCTGGAGGAGCATCTCTCCTCTGCTGCTGCTGCTGCTGCTGCTGATGCTGCAGGTGGGCAGCCACAGCAGGGTCTCTCCTTGGCAGGACAGAGGAGCTTCGCTTCGGCCGGGGCTTCTGCCTCTTCCTGGTGAAGCAGCGGAAGAGGCTGCCTTACCCAGGTGGAGGAGCATCTCTCCTCTGCTGCTGATGCTGCAGGTGGGCAGCCACAGCAGGGTCTCTCCTTGGCAGGAAAGAGGAGCTTCTCTTCGGCCTGGGCTTCTGCCTCTTCCTGGGGAAGCAGCGGAAGAGGCTGCCTTCCCCAGGTGGAGGAGCATCTCTCCTCTGCTGCTGCTGCTGCTGATGCTGCAGGTGGGCAGCCACAGCAGGGTCTCTCCTTGGCAGGACAGAGGAGCTTCGCTTCGGCCGGGGCTTCTGCCTCTTCCTGGTGAAGCAGCGGAAGAGGCTGCCTTACCCAGGTGGAGGAGCATCTCTCCTCTGCTGCTGATGCTGCAGGGGGGCAGCCACAGCAGGGTCTCTCCTTGGCAGGACAGAGGAGCTTCGCTTCGGCCTGGGCTTCTGCCTCTTCCTGGGGAAGCAGCGGAAGAGGCTGCCTTACCCAGGTGGAGGAGCATCTCTCCTCTGCTGCTGATGCTGCAGGGGGGCAGCCACAGCAGGGTCTCTCCTTGGCAGAACAGAGGAGCTTCGCTTCGGCCTGGGCTTCTGCCTCTTCCTGGGGAAGCAGCGGAAGAGGCTGCCTTACCCAGGTGGAGGAGCATCTCTCCTCTGCTGCTGATGCTGCAGGTGGGCAGCCACAGCAGGGTCTCTCCTTGGCAGGAAAGAGGAGC
Source organism: Oryzias latipes (assembly GCF_053564925.1). Lineage (NCBI taxonomy): Eukaryota > Metazoa > Chordata > Actinopteri > Beloniformes > Adrianichthyidae > Oryzias > Oryzias latipes. Next base: position 27,780,208 of record NC_136259.1, read on the forward strand.
TTCTCTTCGGCCTGGGCTACAGCCTCTTCCTGGGGATGCAGCGGAAGAGGCTGCCTTCCCCAGGTGGAGGAGCATCTCTCCTCTGCTGCTGATGCTGCTGATGCTGCAGGTGGGCAGCCACAGCAGGGTCTCTCCTTGGCAGGAAAGAGGAGCTTCTCTTCGGCCTGGGCTTCTGCCTCTTCCTGGGGAAGCAGCGGAAGAGGCTGCCTTCCCCAGGTGGAGGAGCATCTCTCCTCTGCTGCTGCTGCTGATGCTGCAGGTGGGCAGCCACAGCAGGGTCTCTCCTTGGCAGGAAAGAGGAGCTTCGCTGCGGCCTGGGCTACAGCCTCTTCCTGGGGAAGCAGCGAAAGAGGCTGCCTTCCCCAGGTGGAGGATCATCTCTCCTCTGCTGCTGATGCTGCAGGTGGGCAGCCACAGCAGGGTCTCTCCTTGGCAGGAAAGAGGAGCTTCTCTTCGGCCTGGGCTACAGCCTCTTCCTGGGGATGCAGCGGAAGAGGCTGCCTTCCCCAGGTGGAGGAGCATCTCTCCTCTGCTGCTGATGCTGCAGGGGGGAAGCCACAGCAGGGTCTCTCCTTGGCAGGACAGAGGAGCTTCGCTTCGGCCGGGGCTTCTGCCTCTTCCTGGTGAAGCAGCGGAAGAGGCTGCCTTCCCCAGCTGGAGGAGCATCTCTCCTCTGCTGCTGCTGCTGCTGATGCTGCAGGTGGGCAGCCACAGCAGGGTCTCTCCTTGGCAGGACAGAGGAGCTTCGCTTCGGCCGGGGCTTCTGCCTCTTCCTGGTGAAGCAGCGGAAGAGGCTGCCTTCCCCAGCTGGAGGAGCATCTCTCCTCTGCTGCTGCTGCTGCTGATGCTGCAGGTGGGCAGCCACAGCAGGGTCTCTCCTTGGCAGGACAGAGGAGCTTCTCTTCGGCCTGGGCTTCTGCCTCTTCCTGGGGAAGCAGCGGAAGAGGCTGCCTTCCCCAGGTGGAGGAGCATCTCTCCTCTGCTGCTGCTGCTGCTGCTGATGCTGCAGGTGGGCAGCCACAGCAGGGTCTCTCCTTGGCAGGAAAGAGGAGCTTCTCTTCGGCCTGGGCTTCTGCCTCTTCCTGGTGAAGCAGCGGAAGAGGCTGCCTTCCCCAGCTGGAGGAGCATCTCTCCTCTGCTGCTGCTGCTGCTGCTGCTGATGCTGCAGGTGGGCAGCCACAGCAGGGTCTCTCCTTGGCAGGACAGAGGAGCTTCGCTTCGGCCGGGGCTTCTGCCTCTTCCTGGTGAAGCAGCGGAAGAGGCTGCCTTCCCCAGCTGGAGGAGCATCTCTCCTCTGCTGCTGCTGCTGCTGATGCTGCAGGTGGGCAGCCACAGCAGGGTCTCTCCTTGGCAGGACAGAGGAGCTTCTCTTCGGCCTGGGCTTCTGCCTCTTCCTGGGGAAGCAGCGGAAGAGGCTGCCTTCCCCAGGTGGAGGAGCATCTCTCCTCTGCTGCTGATGCTGCAGGTGGGCAGCCACAGCAGGGTCTCTCCTTGGCAGGAAAGAGGAGCTTCGCTGCGGCCTGGGCTACAGCCTCTTCCTGGGGAAGCAGCGAAAGAGGCTGCCTTCCCCAGCTGGAGGAGCATCTCTCCTCTGCTGCTGCTGCTGCTGCTGATGCTGCAGGTGGGCAGCCACAGCAGGGTCTCTCCTTGGCAGGAAAGAGGAGCTTCTCTTCGGCCTGGGCTTCTGCCTCTTCCTGGGGAAGCAGCGGAAGAGGCTGCCTTCCCCAGGTGGAGGAGCATCTCTCCTCTGCTGCTGATGCTGCAGGTGGGCAGCCACAGCAGGGTCTCTCCTTGGCAGGAAAGAGGAGCTTCTCTTCGGCCTGGGCTTCTGCCTCTTCCTGGGGAAGCAGCGAAAGAGGCTGCCTTCCCCAGCTGGTGGAGCATCTCTCCTCTGCTGCTGATGCTGCAGGGGGGAAGCCACAGCAGGGTCTCTCCTTGGCAGGACAGAGGAGCTTCGCTTCGGCCTGGGCTTCTGCCTCTTCCTGGGGAAGCAGCGGAAGAGGCTGCCTTCCCCAGGTGGAGGAGCATCTCTCCTCTGCTGCTGCTGCTGATGCTGCAGGTGGGCAGCCACAGCAGGGTCTCTCCTTGGCAGGAAAGAGGAGCTTCGCTTCGGCCTGGGCTACAGCCTCTTCCTGGGGAAGCAGCGGAAGAGGCTGCCTTCCCCAGCTGGAGGAGCATCTCTCCTCTGCTGCTGCTGCTGCTGCTGCTGATGCTGCAGGTGGGCAGCCACAGCAGGGTCTCTCCTTGGCAGGACTGAGGAGCTTCGCTTCGGCCGGGGCTTCTGCCTCTTCCTGGTGAAGCAGCGGAAGAGGCTGCCTTACCCAGGTGGAGGAGCATCTCTCCTCTGCTGCTGATGCTGCAGGTGGGCAGCCACAGCAGGGTCTCTCCTTGGCAGGAAAGAGGAGCTTCTCTTCGGCCTGGGCTACAGCCTCTTCCTGGGGATGCAGCGGAAGAGGCTGCCTTCCCCAGGTGGAGGAGCATCTCTCCTCTGCTGCTGCTGCTGCTGATGCTGCTGCAGGTGGGCAGCCACAGCAGGGTCTCTCCTTGGCAGGAAAGAGGAGCTTCGCTTCGGCCTGGGCTACAGCCTCTTCCTGGGGATGCAGCGGAAGAGGCTGCCTTCCCCAGCTGGAGGAGCATCTCTCCTCTGCTGCTGCTGCTGCTGATGCTGCAGGTGGGCATCCACAGCAGGGTCTCTCCTTGGCAGGAAAGAGGAGCTTCGCTTCGGCCTGGGCTACAGCCTCTTCCTGGGGAAGCAGCGGAAGAGGCTGCCTTCCCCAGCTGGAGGAGCATCTCTCCTCTGCTGCTGCTGCTGCTGCTGCTGATGCTGCAGGTGGGCAGCCACAGCAGGGTCTCTCCTTGGCAGGACAAAGGAGCTTCGCTTCGGCCGGGGCTTCTGCCTCTTCCTGGTGAAGCAGCGGAAGAGGCTGCCTTCCCCAGGTGGAGGAGCATCTCTCCTCTGCTGCTGCTGCTGCTGCTGATGCTGCAGGTGGGCAGCCACAGCAGGGTCTCTCCTTGGCAGGAAAGAGGAGCTTCGCTGCGGCCTGGGCTACAGCCTCTTCCTGGGGAAGCAGCGAAAGAGGCTGCCTTCCCCAGCTGGTGGAGCATCTCTCCTCTGCTGCTGATGCTGCAGGTGGGCAGCCACAGCAGGGTCTCTCCTTGGCAGGACAGAGGAGCTTCGCTTCGGCCGGGGCTTCTGCCTCTTCCTGGTGAAGCAGCGGAAGAGGCTGCCTTCCCCAGGTGGAGGAGCATCTCTCCTCTGCTGCTGCTGCTGCTGCTGATGCTGCTGCAGGTGGGCAGCCACAGCAGGGTCTCTCCTTGGCAGGAAAGAGGAGCTTCTCTTCGGCCTGGGCTACAGCCTCTTCCTGGGGAAGCAGCGGAAGAGGCTGCCTTCCCCAGGTGGAGGAGCATCTCTCCTCTGCTGCTGCTGCTGATGCTGCAGGTGGGCAGCCACAGCAGGGTCTCTCCTTGGCAGGAAAGAGGAGCTTCGCTTCGGCCTGGGCTACAGCCTCTTCCTGGGGAAGCAGCGGAAGAGGCTGCCTTCCCCAGCTGGAGGAGCATCTCTCCTCTGCTGCTGCTGCTGCTGCTGCTGATGCTGCAGGTGGGCAGCCACAGCAGGGTCTCTCCTTGGCAGGACTGAGGAGCTTCGCTTCGGCCGGGGCTTCTGCCTCTTCCTGGTGAAGCAGCGGAAGAGGCTGCCTTACCCAGGTGGAGGAGCATCTCTCCTCTGCTGCTGATGCTGCAGGTGGGCAGCCACAGCAGGGTCTCTCCTTGGCAGGAAAGAGGAGCTTCTCTTCGGCCTGGGCTACAGCCTCTTCCTGGGGATGCAGCGGAAGAGGCTGCCTTCCCCAGGTGGAGGAGCATCTCTCCTCTGCTGCTGCTGCTGCTGATGCTGCTGCAGGTGGGCAGCCACAGCAGGGTCTCTCCTTGGCAGGAAAGAGGAGCTTCGCTTCGGCCTGGGCTACAGCCTCTTCCTGGGGATGCAGCGGAAGAGGCTGCCTTCCCCAGCTGGAGGAGCATCTCTCCTCTGCTGCTGCTGCTGCTGATGCTGCAGGTGGGCATCCACAGCAGGGTCTCTCCTTGGCAGGAAAGAGGAGCTTCGCTTCGGCCTGGGCTACAGCCTCTTCCTGGGGAAGCAGCGGAAGAGGCTGCCTTCCCCAGCTGGAGGAGCATCTCTCCTCTGCTGCTGCTGCTGCTGCTGCTGATGCTGCAGGTGGGCAGCCACAGCAGGGTCTCTCCTTGGCAGGACAAAGGAGCTTCGCTTCGGCCGGGGCTTCTGCCTCTTCCTGGTGAAGCAGCGGAAGAGGCTGCCTTCCCCAGGTGGAGGAGCATCTCTCCTCTGCTGCTGCTGCTGCTGCTGATGCTGCAGGTGGGCAGCCACAGCAGGGTCTCTCCTTGGCAGGAAAGAGGAGCTTCGCTGCGGCCTGGGCTACAGCCTCTTCCTGGGGAAGCAGCGAAAGAGGCTGCCTTCCCCAGCTGGTGGAGCATCTCTCCTCTGCTGCTGATGCTGCAGGTGGGCAGCCACAGCAGGGTCTCTCCTTGGCAGGACAGAGGAGCTTCGCTTCGGCCGGGGCTTCTGCCTCTTCCTGGTGAAGCAGCGGAAGAGGCTGCCTTCCCCAGGTGGAGGAGCATCTCTCCTCTGCTGCTGCTGCTGCTGCTGATGCTGCTGCAGGTGGGCAGCCACAGCAGGGTCTCTCCTTGGCAGGAAAGAGGAGCTTCTCTTCGGCCTGGGCTACAGCCTCTTCCTGGGGAAGCAGCGGAAGAGGCTGCCTTCCCCAGGTGGAGGAGCATCTCTCCTCTGCTGCTGCTGCTGCTGCTGATGCTGCTGCAGGTGGGCAGCCACAGCAGGGTCTCTCCTTGGCAGGAAAGAGGAGCTTCGCTTCGGCCTGGGCTACAGCCTCTTCCTGGGGAAGCAGCGGAAGAGGCTGCCTTCCCCAGCTGGAGGAGCATCTCTCCTCTGCTGCTGCTGCTGCTGATGCTGCAGGTGGGCAGCCACAGCAGGGTCTCTCCTTGGCAGGACAGAGGAGCTTCTCTTCGGCCTGGGCTTCTGCCTCTTCCTGGTGAAGCAGCGGAAGAGGCTGCCTTCCCCAGCTGGAGGAGCATCTCTCCTCTGCTGCTGCTGCTGCTGATGCTGCAGGTGGGCAGCCACAGCAGGGTCTCTCCTTGGCAGGAAAGAGGAGCTTCTCTTCGGCCTGGGCTACAGCCTCTTCCTGGGGAAGCAGCGGAAGAGGCTGCCTTCCCCAGCTGGAGGAGCATCTCTCCTCTGCTGCTGCTGCTGCTGCTGCTGCTGCTGATGCTGCAGGTGGGCAGCCACAGCAGGGTCTCTCCTTGGCAGGACAGAGGAGCTTCGCTTCGGCCTGGGCTTCTGCCTCTTCCTGGTGAAGCAGCGGAAGAGGCTGCCTTACCCAGGTGGAGGAGCATCTCTCCTCTGCTGCTGATGCTGCAGGTGGGCAGCCACAGCAGGGTCTCTCCTTGGCAGGAAAGAGGAGCTTCTCTTCGGCCTGGGCTACAGCCTCTTCCTGGGGATGCAGCGGAAGAGGCTGCCTTCCCCAGGTGGAGGAGCATCTCTCCTCTGCTGCTGCTGCTGCTGATGCTGCTGCAGGTGGGCAGCCACAGCAGGGTCTCTCCTTGGCAGGAAAGAGGAGCTTCGCTTCGGCCTGGGCTACAGCCTCTTCCTGGGGAAGCAGCGGAAGAGGCTGCCTTCCCCAGCTGGAGGAGCATCTCTCCTCTGCTGCTGCTGCTGCTGATGCTGCAGGTGGGCAGCCACAGCAGGGTCTCTCCTTGGCAGGACAGAGGAGCTTCGCTTCGGCCGGGGCTTCTGCCTCTTCCTGGTGAAGCAGCGGAAGAGGCTGCCTTACCCAGGTGGAGGAGCATCTCTCCTCTGCTGCTGATGCTGCAGGGGGGCAGCCACAGCAGGGTCTCTCCTTGGCAGGACAGAGGAGCTTCGCTTCGGCCGGGGCTTCTGCCTCTTCCTTGTGAAGCAGCGGAAGAGGCTGCCTTACCCAGGTGGAGGAGCATCTCTCCTCTGCTGCTGATGCTGCAGGTGGGCAGCCACAGCAGGGTCTCTCCTTGGCAGGAAAGAGGAGCTTCTCTTCGGCCTGGGCTTCTGCCTCTTCCTGGGGAAGCAGCGGAAGAGGCTGCCTTCCCCAGGTGGAGGAGCATCTCTCCTCTGCTGCTGCTGCTGCTGCTGCTGATGCTGCAGGTGGGCAGCCACAGCAGGGTCTCTCCTTGGCAGGACAGAGGAGCTTCGCTTCGGCCTGGGCTTCTGCCTCTTCCTGGGGAAGCAGCGGAAGAGGCTGCCTTACCCAGGTGGAGGAGCATCTCTCCTCTGCTGCTGATGCTGCAGGGGGGCAGCCACAGCAGGGTCTCTCCTTGGCAGGACAGAGGAGCTTCGCTTCGGCCTGGGCTTCTGCCTCTTCCTGGGGAAGCAGCGGAAGAGGCTGCCTTACCCAGGTGGAGGAGCATCTCTCCTCTGCTGCTGATGCTGCAGGTGGGCAGCCACAGCAGGGTCTCTCCTTGGCAGAACAGAGGAGCTTCGCTTCGGCCGGGGCTTCTGCCTCTTCCTGGTGAAGCAGCGGAAGAGGCTGCCTTACCCAGGTGGAGGAGCATCTCTCCTCTGCTGCTGATGCTGCAGGTGGGCAGCCACAGCAGGGTCTCTCCTTGGCAGGAAAGAGGAGCTTCTCTTCGGCCTGGGCTACAGCCTCTTCCTGGGGATGCAGCGGAAGAGGCTGCCTTCCCCAGGTGGAGGAGCATCTCTCCTCTGCTGCTGCTGCTGCTGATGCTGCTGCAGGTGGGCAGCCACAGCAGGGTCTCTCCTTGGCAGGAAAGAGGAGCTTCGCTTCGGCCTGGGCTTCTGCCTCTTCCTGGGGAAGCAGCGGAAGAGGCTGCCTTCCCCAGCTGGAGGAGCATCTCTCCTCTGCTGCTGCTGCTGCTGATGCTGCAGGTGGGCAGCCACAGCAGGGTCTCTCCTTGGCAGGACAGAGGAGCTTCGCTTCGGCCGGGGCTTCTGCCTCTTCCTGGTGAAGCAGCGGAAGAGGCTGCCTTACCCAGGTGGAGGAGCATCTCTCCTCTGCTGCTGAAGTTGCAGGTGGGCAGCCACAGCAGGGTCTCTCCTTGGCAGGAAAGAGGAGCTTCTCTTCGGCCTGGGCTACAGCCTCTTCCTGGGGATGCAGCGGAAGAGGCTGCCTTCCCCAGGTGGAGGAGCATCTCTCCTCTGCTGCTGATGCTGCTGATGCTGCAGGTGGGCAGCCACAGCAGGGTCTCTCCTTGGCAGGAAAGAGGAGCTTCTCTTCGGCCTGGGCTTCTGCCTCTTCCTGGGGAAGCAGCGGAAGAGGCTGCCTTCCCCAGGTGGAGGAGCATCTCTCCTCTGCTGCTGCTGCTGATGCTGCAGGTGGGCAGCCACAGCAGGGTCTCTCCTTGGCAGGAAAGAGGAGCTTCTCTTCGGCCTGGGCTACAGCCTCTTCCTGGGGATGCAGCGGAAGAGGCTGCCTTCCCCAGGTGGAGGAGCATCTCTCCTCTGCTGCTGCTGCTGCTGATGCTGCAGGTGGGCAGCCACAGCAGGGTCTCTCCTTGGCAGGACAGAGGAGCTTCGCTTCGGCCGGGGCTTCTGCCTCTTCCTGGTGAAGCAGCGGAAGAGGCTGCCTTACCCAGGTGGAGGAGCATCTCTCCTCTGCTGCTGATGCTGCAGGTGGGCAGCCACAGCAGGGTCTCTCCTTGGCAGGAAAGAGGAGCTTCTCTTCGGCCTGGGCTACAGCCTCTTCCTGGGGATGCAGCGGAAGAGGCTGCCTTCCCCAGGTGGAGGAGCATCTCTCCTCTGCTGCTGATGCTGCTGATGCTGCAGGTGGGCAGCCACAGCAGGGTCTCTCCTTGGCAGGAAAGAGGAGCTTCTCTTCGGCCTGGGCTTCTGCCTCTTCCTGGGGAAGCAGCGAAAGAGGCTGCCTTCCCCAGGTGGAGGATCATCTCTCCTCTGCTGCTGATGCTGCAGGTGGGCAGCCACAGCAGGGTCTCTCCTTGGCAGGAAAGAGGAGCTTCTCTTCGGCCTGGGCTACAGCCTCTTCCTGGGGATGCAGCGGAAGAGGCTGCCTTCCCCAGGTGGAGGAGCATCTCTCCTCTGCTGCTGCTGCTGCTGATGCTGCTGCAGGTGGGCAGCCACAGCAGGGTCTCTCCTTGGCAGGAAAGAGGAGCTTCGCTTCGGCCTGGGCTTCTGCCTCTTCCTGGGGAAGCAGCGGAAGAGGCTGCCTTCCCCAGCTGGAGGAGCATCTCTCCTCTGCTGCTGCTGCTGCTGATGCTGCAGGTGGGCAGCCACAGCAGGGTCTCTCCTTGGCAGGACAGAGGAGCTTCGCTTCAGCCGGGGCTTCTGCCTCTTCCTGGTGAAGCAGCGGAAGAGGCTGCCTTACCCAGGTGGAGGAGCATCTCTCCTCTGCTGCTGAAGTTGCAGGTGGGCAGCCACAGCAGGGTCTCTCCTTGGCAGGAAAGAGGAGCTTCTCTTCGGCCTGGGCTACAGCCTCTTCCTGGGGATGCAGCGGAAGAGGCTGCCTTACCCAGGTGGAGGAGCATCTCTCCTCTGCTGCTGATGCTGCAGGTGGGCAGCCACAGCAGGGTCTCTCCTTGGCAGGAAAGAGGAGCTTCTCTTCGGCCTGGGCTTCTGCCTCTTCCTGGGGAAGCAGCGGAAGAGGCTGCCTTCCCCAGGTGGAGGAGCATCTCTCCTCTGCTGCTGCTGCTGATGCTGCAGGTGGGCAGCCACAGCAGGGTCTCTCCTTGGCAGGAAAGAGGAGCTTCGCTGCGGCCTGGGCTACAGCCTCTTCCTGGGGAAGCAGCGAAAGAGGCTGCCTTCCCCAGCTGGTGGAGCATCTCTCCTCTGCTGCTGATGCTGCAGGTGGGCAGCCACAGCAGGGTCTCTCCTTGGCAGGACAGAGGAGCTTCGCTTCGGCCTGGGCTTCTGCCTCTTCCTGGGGAAGCAGCGGAAGAGGCTGCCTTCCCCAGCTGGAGGAGCATCTCTCCTCTGCTGCTGCTGCTGCTGATGCTGCAGGTGGGCAGCCACAGCAGGGTCTCTCCTTGGCAGGAAAGAGGAGCTTCGCTGCGGCCTGGGCTACAGCCTCTTCCTGGGGAAGCAGCAAAAGAGGCTGCCTTCCCCAGCTGGTGGAGCATCTCTCCTCTGCTGCTGATGCTGCAGGTGGGCAGCCACAGCAGGGTCTCTCCTTGGCAGGAAAGAGGAGCTTCGCTTCGGCCTGGGCTTCTGCCTCTTCCTGGGGAAGCAGCGGAAGAGGCTGCCTTCCCCAGGTGGAGGAGCATCTCTCCTCTGCTGCTGCTGCTGATGCTGCAGGTGGGCAGCCACAGCAGGGTCTCTCCTTGGCAGGAAAGAGGAGCTTCTCTTCGGCCTGGGCTACAGCCTCTTCCTGGGGATGCAGCGGAAGAGGCTGCCTTCCCCAGGTGGAGGAGCATCTCTCCTCTGCTGCTGCTGCTGCTGATGCTGCAGGTGGGCAGCCACAGCAGGGTCTCTCCTTGGCAGGACAGAGGAGCTTCGCTTCGGCCGGGGCTTCTGCCTCTTCCTGGTGAAGCAGCGGAAGAGGCTGCCTTACCCAGGTGGAGGAGCATCTCTCCTCTGCTGCTGATGCTGCAGGTGGGCAGCCACAGCAGGGTCTCTCCTTGGCAGGAAAGAGGAGCTTCTCTTCGGCCTGGGCTACAGCCTCTTCCTGGGGATGCAGCGGAAGAGGCTGCCTTCCCCAGGTGGAGGAGCATCTCTCCTCTGCTGCTGATGCTGCTGATGCTGCAGGTGGGCAGCCACAGCAGGGTCTCTCCTTGGCAGGAAAGAGGAGCTTCTCTTCGGCCTGGGCTTCTGCCTCTTCCTGGGGAAGCAGCGAAAGAGGCTGCCTTCCCCAGGTGGAGGATCATCTCTCCTCTGCTGCTGATGCTGCAGGTGGGCAGCCACAGCAGGGTCTCTCCTTGGCAGGAAAGAGGAGCTTCTCTTCGGCCTGGGCTACAGCCTCTTCCTGGGGATGCAGCGGAAGAGGCTGCCTTCCCCAGGTGGAGGAGCATCTCTCCTCTGCTGCTGCTGCTGCTGATGCTGCTGCAGGTGGGCAGCCACAGCAGGGTCTCTCCTTGGCAGGAAAGAGGAGCTTCGCTTCGGCCTGGGCTTCTGCCTCTTCCTGGGGAAGCAGCGGAAGAGGCTGCCTTCCCCAGCTGGAGGAGCATCTCTCCTCTGCTGCTGCTGCTGCTGATGCTGCAGGTGGGCAGCCACAGCAGGGTCTCTCCTTGGCAGGACAGAGGAGCTTCGCTTCAGCCGGGGCTTCTGCCTCTTCCTGGTGAAGCAGCGGAAGAGGCTGCCTTACCCAGGTGGAGGAGCATCTCTCCTCTGCTGCTGAAGTTGCAGGTGGGCAGCCACAGCAGGGTCTCTCCTTGGCAGGAAAGAGGAGCTTCTCTTCGGCCTGGGCTACAGCCTCTTCCTGGGGATGCAGCGGAAGAGGCTGCCTTCCCCAGGTGGAGGAGCATCTCTCCTCTGCTGCTGATGCTGCTGATGCTGCAGGTGGGCAGCCACAGCAGGGTCTCTCCTTGGCAGGAAAGAGGAGCTTCTCTTCGGCCTGGGCTTATGCCTCTTCCTGGGGAAGCAGCGGAAGAGGCTGCCTTCCCCAGGTGGAGGAGCATCTCTCCTCTGCTGCTGATGCTGCAGGTGGGCAGCCACAGCAGGGTCTCTCCTTGGCAGGAAAGAGGAGCTTCGCTGTGGCCTGGGCTACAGCCTCTTCCTGGGGAAGCAGCGAAAGAGGCTGCCTTCCCCAGCTGGTGGAGCATCTCTCCTCTGCTGCTGATGCTGCAGGGGGGAAGCCACAGCAGGGTCCCTCCTTGGCAGGACAGAGGAGCTTCGCTTCGGCCGGGGCTTCTGCCTCTTCCTGGTGAAGCAGCGGAAGAGGCTGCCTTACCCAGGTGGAGGAGCATCTCTCCTCTGCTGCTGATGCTGCAGGTGGGCAGCCACAGCAGGGTCTCTCCTTGGCAGGACAGAGGAGCTTCGCTTCGGCCTGGGCTTCTGCCTCTTCCTGGGGAAGCAGCGGAAGAGGCTGCCTTCCCCAGGTGGAGGAGCATCTCTCCTCTGCTGCTGCTGCTGATGCTGCAGGTGGGCAGCCACAGCAGGGTCTCTCCTTGGCAGGAAAGAGGAGCTTCGCTGCGGCCTGGGCTACAGCCTCTTCCTGGGGAAGCAGCAAAAGAGGCTGCCTTCCCCAGCTGGTGGAGCATCTCTCCTCTGCTGCTGATGCTTCAGGTGGGCAGCCACAGCAGGGTCTCTCCTTGGCAGGAAAGAGGAGCTTCGCTTCGGCCTGGGCTACAGCCTCTTCCTGGGGAAGCAGCGGAAGAGGCTGCCTTCCCCAGCTGGAGGAGCATCTCTCCTCTGCTGCTGCTGCTGCTGCTGCTGATGCTGCAGGTGGGCAGCCACAGCAGGGTCTCTCCTTGGCAGGACTGAGGAGCTTCGCTTCGGCCGGGGCTTCTGCCTCTTCCTGGTGAAGCAGCGGAAGAGGCTGCCTTACCCAGGTGGAGGAGCATCTCTCCTCTGCTGCTGATGCTGCAGGTGGGCAGCCACAGCAGGGTCTCTCCTTGGCAGGAAAGAGGAGCTTCTCTTCGGCCTGGGCTACAGCCTCTTCCTGGGGATGCAGCGGAAGAGGCTGCCTTCCCCAGGTGGAGGAGCATCTCTCCTCTGCTGCTGCTGCTGCTGATGCTGCTGCAGGTGGGCAGCCACAGCAGGGTCTCTCCTTGGCAGGAAAGAGGAGCTTCGCTTCGGCCTGGGCTACAGCCTCTTCCTGGGGATGCAGCGGAAGAGGCTGCCTTCCCCAGCTGGAGGAGCATCTCTCCTCTGCTGCTGCTGCTGCTGATGCTGCAGGTGGGCATCCACAGCAGGGTCTCTCCTTGGCAGGAAAGAGGAGCTTCGCTTCGGCCTGGGCTACAGCCTCTTCCTGGGGAAGCAGCGGAAGAGGCTGCCTTCCCCAGCTGGAGGAGCATCTCTCCTCTGCTGCTGCTGCTGCTGCTGCTGATGCTGCAGGTGGGCAGCCACAGCAGGGTCTCTCCTTGGCAGGACAAAGGAGCTTCGCTTCGGCCGGGGCTTCTGCCTCTTCCTGGTGAAGCAGCGGAAGAGGCTGCCTTCCCCAGGTGGAGGAGCATCTCTCCTCTGCTGCTGCTGCTGCTGCTGCTGCTGCAGGTGGGCAGCCACAGCAGGGTCTCTCCTTGGCAGGAAAGAGGAGCTTCGCTGCGGCCTGGGCTACAGCCTCTTCCTGGGGAAGCAGCGAAAGAGGCTGCCTTCCCCAGCTGGTGGAGCATCTCTCCTCTGCTGCTGATGCTGCAGGGGGGAAGCCACAGCAGGGTCCCTCCTTGGCAGGACAGAGGAGCTTCGCTTCGGCCGGGGCTTCTGCCTCTTCCTGGTGAAGCAGCGGAAGAGGCTGCCTTACCCAGGTGGAGGAGCATCTCTCCTCTGCTGCTGATGCTGCAGGTGGGCAGCCACAGCAGGGTCCCTCCTTGGCAGGACAGAGGAGCTTCTCTTCGGCCTGGGCTTCTGCCTCTTCCTGGGGAAGCAGCGGAAGAGGCTGCCTTACCCAGGTGGAGGAGCATCTCTCCTCTGCTGCTGATGCTGCAGGGGGGCAGCCACAGCAGGGTCTCTCCTTGGCAGGACAGAGGAGCTTCGCTTCGGCCGGGGCTTCTGCCTCTTCCTGGTGAAGCAGCGGAAGAGGCTGCCTTACCCAGGTGGAGGAGCATCTCTCCTCTGCTGCTGATGCTGCAGGTGGGCAGCCACAGCAGGGTCTCTCCTTGGCAGGAAAGAGGAGCTTCTCTTCGGCCTGGGCTACAGCCTCTTCCTGGGGAAGCAGCGGAAGAGGCTGCCTTCCCCAGGTGGAGGAGCATCTCTCCTCTGCTGCTGCTGCTGCTGATGCTGCTGCAGGTGGGCAGCCACAGCAGGGTCTCTCCTTGGCAGGAAAGAGGAGCTTCGCTTAGGCCTGGGCTACAGCCTCTTCCTGGGGAAGCAGCGGAAGAGGCTGCCTTCCCCAGCTGGAGGAGCATCTCTCCTCTGCTGCTGCTGCTGCTGATGCTGCAGGTGGGCAGCCACAGCAGGGTCTCTCCTTGGCAGGACAGAGGAGCTTCTCTTCGGCCTGGGCTTCTGCCTCTTCCTGGTGAAGCAGCGGAAGAGGCTGCCTTCCCCAGCTGGAGGAGCATCTCTCCTCTGCTGCTGCTGCTGCTGATGCTGCAGGTGGGCAGCCACAGCAGGGTCTCTCCTTGGCAGGAAAGAGGAGCTTCTCTTCGGCCTGGGCTTCTGCCTCTTCCTGGTGAAGCAGCGGAAGAGGCTGCCTTCCCCAGGTGGAGGAGCATCTCTCCTCTGCTGCTGCTGCTGATGCTGCAGGTGGGCAGCCACAGCAGGGTCTCTCCTTGGCAGGAAAGAGGAGCTTCGCTTCGGCCTGGGCTACAGCCTCTTCCTGGGGAAGCAGCGGAAGAGGCTGCCTTCCCCAGCTGGAGGAGCATCTCTCCTCTGCTGCTGCTGCTGCTGCTGCTGCTGCTGATGCTGCAGGTGGGCAGCCACAGCAGGGTCTCTCCTTGGCAGGACAGAGGAGCTTCGCTTCGGCCTGGGCTACAGCCTCTTCCTGGGGAAGCAGCGGAAGAGGCTGCCTTCCCCAGCTGGAGGAGCATCTCTCCTCTGCTGCTGCTGCTGCTGCTGCTGCTGCTGATGCTGCAGGTGGGCAGCCACAGCAGGGTCTCTCCTTGGCAGGACAGAGGAGCTTCGCTTCGGCCTGGGCTTCTGCCTCTTCCTGGGGAAGCAGCGGAAGAGGCTGCCTTCCCCAGGTGGAGGAGCATCTCTCCTCTGCTGCTGCTGCTGATGCTGCAGGTGGGCAGCCACAGCAGGGTCTCTCCTTGGCAGGAAAGAGGAGCTTCGCTTCGGCCTGGGCTACAGCCTCTTCCTGGGGAAGCAGCGGAAGAGGCTGCCTTCCCCAGCTGGAGGAGCATCTCTCCTCTGCTGCTGCTGCTGCTGCTGCTGATGCTGCAGGTGGGCAGCCACAGCAGGGTCTCTCCTTGGCAGGACAGAGGAGCTTCGCTTCGGCCGGGGCTTCTGCCTCTTCCTGGTGAAGCAGCGGAAGAGGCTGCCTTACCCAGGTGGAGGAGCATCTCTCCTCTGCTGCTGATGCTGCAGGGGGGCAGCCACAGCAGGGTCTCTCCTTGGCAGGACAGAGGAGCTTCGCTTCGGCCGGGGCTTCTGCCTCTTCCTTGTGAAGCAGCGGAAGAGGCTGCCTTACCCAGGTGGAGGAGCATCTCTCCTCTGCTGCTGATGCTGCAGGTGGGCAGCCACAGCAGGGTCTCTCCTTGGCAGGAAAGAGGAGCTTCTCTTCGGCCTGGGCTTCTGCCTCTTCCTGGGGAAGCAGCGGAAGAGGCTGCCTTCCCCAGGTGGAGGAGCATCTCTCCTCTGCTGCTGCTGCTGCTGCTGCTGATGCTGCAGGTGGGCAGCCACAGCAGGGTCTCTCCTTGGCAGGACAGAGGAGCTTCTCTTCGGCCTGGGCTTCTGCCTCTTCCTGGTGAAGCAGCGGAAGAGGCTGCCTTCCCCAGCTGGAGGAGCATCTCTCCTCTCCTCTGCTGCTGCTGCTGCTGATGCTGCAGGTGGGCAGCCACAGCAGGGTCTCTCCTTGGCAGGAAAGAGGAGCTTCTCTTCGGCCTGGGCTTCTGCCTCTTCCTGGTGAAGCAGCGGAAGAGGCTGCCTTACCCAGGTGGAGGAGCATCTCTCCTCTGCTGCTGATGCTGCAGGTGGGCAGCCACAGCAGGGTCTCTCCTTGGCAGGAAAGAGGAGCTTCTCTTCGGCCTGGGCTTCTGCCTCTTCCTGGGGAAGCAGCGGAAGAGGCTGCCTTACCCAGGTGGAGGAGCATCTCTCCTCTGCTGCTGATGCTGCAGGGGGGCAGCCACAGCAGGGTCTCTCCTTGGCAGGACAGAGGAGCTTCGCTTCGGCCTGGGCTTCTGCCTCTTCCTGGGGAAGCAGCGGAAGAGGCTGCCTTACCCAGGTGGAGGAGCATCTCTCCTCTGCTGCTGATGCTGCAGGGGGGCAGCCACAGCAGGGTCTCTCCTTGGCAGGAAAGAGGAGCTTCGCTTCGGCCTGGGCTACAGCCTCTTCCTGGGGAAGCAGCGGAAGAGGCTGCCTTCCCCAGCTGGAGGAGCATCTCTCCTCTGCTGCTGCTGCTGCTGCTGCTGCTGCTGATGCTGCAGGTGGGCAGCCACAGCAGGGTCTCTCCTTGGCAGGACAGAGGAGCTTCGCTTCGGCCTGGGCTTCTGCCTCTTCCTGGTGAAGCAGCGGAAGAGGCTGCCTTACCCAGGTGGAGGAGCATCTCTCCTCTGCTGCTGATGCTGCAGGTGGGCAGCCACAGCAGGGTCTCTCCTTGGCAGGAAAGAGGAGCTTCTCTTCGGCCTGGGCTACAGCCTCTTCCTGGGGATGCAGCGGAAGAGGCTGCCTTCCCCAGGTGGAGGAGCATCTCTCCTCTGCTGCTGCTGCTGCTGATGCTGCTGCAGGTGGGCAGCCACAGCAGGGTCTCTCCTTGGCAGGAAAGAGGAGCTTCGCTTCGGCCTGGGCTACAGCCTCTTCCTGGGGAAGCAGCGGAAGAGGCTGCCTTCCCCAGCTGGAGGAGCATCTCTCCTCTGCTGCTGCTGCTGCTGATGCTGCAGGTGGGCAGCCACAGCAGGGTCTCTCCTTGGCAGGAAAGAGGAGCTTCGCTTCGGCCTGGGCTACAGCCTCTTCCTGGGGAAGCAGCGGAAGAGGCTGCCTTCCCCAGCTGGAGGAGCATCTCTCCTCTGCTGCTGCTGCTGCTGATGCTGCAGGTGGGCAGCCACAGCAGGGTCTCTCCTTGGCAGGAAAGAGGAGCTTCGCTTCGGCCTGGGCTACAGCCTCTTCCTGGGGAAGCAGCGGAAGAGGCTGCCTTCCCCAGCTGGAGGAGCATCTCTCCTCTGCTGCTGCTGCTGATGCTGCAGGTGGGCAGCCACAGCAGGGTCTCTCCTTGGCAGGAAAGAGGAGCTTCGCTGCGGCCTGGGCTACAGCCTCTTCCTGGGGAAGCAGCAAAAGAGGCTGCCTTCCCCAGCTGGTGGAGCATCTCTCCTCTGCTGCTGATGCTGCAGGGGGGAAGCCACAGCAGGGTCCCTCCTTGGCAGGACAGAGGAGCTTCGCTTCGGCCGGGGCTTCTGCCTCTTCCTGGTGAAGCAGCGGAAGAGGCTGCCTTCCCCAGGTGGAGGAGCATCTCTCCTCTGCTGCTGCTGCTGATGCTGCAGGTGGGCAGCCACAGCAGGGTCTCTCCTTGGCAGGAAAGAGGAGCTTCGCTGCGGCCTGGGCTACAGCCTCTTCCTGGGGAAGCAGCAAAAGAGGCTGCCTTCCCCAGCTGGTGGAGCATCTCTCCTCTGCTGCTGATGCTGCAGGTGGGCAGCCACAGCAGGGTCTCTCCTTGGCAGGAAAGAGGAGCTTCGCTTCGGCCTGGGCTACAGCCTCTTCCTGGGGAAGCAGCGGAAGAGGCTGCCTTCCCCAGCTGGAGGAGCATCTCTCCTCTGCTGCTGCTGCTGCTGATGCTGCAGGTGGGCAGCCACAGCAGGGTCTCTCCTTGGCAGGAAAGAGGAGCTTCGCTTCGGCCTGGGCTACAGCCTCTTCCTGGGGAAGCAGCGGAAGAGGCTGCCTTCCCCAGCTGGAGGAGCATCTGTCCTCTGCTGCTGCTGCTGCTGCTGCTGATGCTGCAGGTGGGCAGCCACAGCAGGGTCTCTCCTTGGCAGGACAAAGGAGCTTCGCTTCGGCCGGGGCTTCTGCCTCTTCCTGGTGAAGCAGCGGAAGAGGCCTCCTTACCCAGGTGGAGGAGCATCTCTCCTCTGCTGCTGCTGCTGCTGCTGCTGATGCTGCAGGTGGGCAGCCACAGCAGGGTCTCTCCTTGGCAGGACAGAGGAGCTTCGCTTCGGCCTGGGCTTCTGCCTCTTCCTGGGGAAGCAGCGGAAGAGGCTGCCTTACCCAGGTGGAGGAGCATCTCTCCTCTGCTGCTGATGCTGCAGGTGGGCAGCCACAGCAGGGTCTCTCCTTGGCAGGAAAGAGGAGCTTCTCTTCGGCCTGGGCTACAGCCTCTTCCTGGGGATGCAGCGGAAGAGGCTGCCTTCCCCAGGTGGAGGAGCATCTCTCCTCTGCTGCTGCTGCTGCTGATGCTGCTGCAGGTGGGCAGCCACAGCAGGGTCTCTCCTTGGCAGGAAAGAGGAGCTTCGCTTCGGCCTGGGCTTCTGCCTCTTCCTGGGGAAGCAGCGGAAGAGGCTGCCTTCCCCAGCTGGAGGAGCATCTCTCCTCTGCTGCTGCTGCTGCTGATGCTGCAGGTGGGCAGCCACAGCAGGGTCTCTCCTTGGCAGGACAGAGGAGCTTCGCTTCGGCCGGGGCTTCTGCCTCTTCCTGGTGAAGCAGCGGAAGAGGCTGCCTTACCCAGGTGGAGGAGCATCTCTCCTCTGCTGCTGATGCTGCAGGTGGGCAGCCACAGCAGGGTCTCTCCTTGGCAGGAAAGAGGAGCTTCTCTTCGGCCTGGGCTACAGCCTCTTCCTGGGGATGCAGCGGAAGAGGCTGCCTTCCCCAGGTGGAGGAGCATCTCTCCTCTGCTGCTGCTGCTGCTGATGCTGCAGGTGGGCAGCCACAGCAGGGTCTCTCCTTGGCAGGAAAGAGGAGCTTCTCTTCGGCCTGGGCTTCTGCCTCTTCCTGGTGAAGCAGCGGAAGAGGCTGCCTTCCCCAGCTGGAGGAGCATCTCTCCTCTGCTGCTGCTGCTGCTGCTGCTGATGCTGCAGGTGGGCAGCCACAGCAGGGTCTCTCCTTGGCAGGACAGAGGAGCTTCGCTTTTGCCGGGGCTTCTGCCTCTTCCTGGTGAAGCAGCGGAAGAGGCTGCCTTACCCAGGTGGAGGAGCATCTCTCCTCTGCTGCTGATGCTGCAGGTGGGCAGCCACAGCAGGGTCTCTCCTTGGCAGGAAAGAGGAGCTTCTCTTCGGCCTGGGCTTCTGCCTCTTCCTGGGGAAGCAGCGGAAGAGGCTGCCTTCCCCAGGTGGAGGAGCATCTCTCCTCTGCTGCTGCTGCTGCTGATGCTGCAGGTGGGCAGCCACAGCAGGGTCTCTCCTTGGCAGGACAGAGGAGCTTCGCTTCGGCCGGGGCTTCTGCCTCTTCCTGGTGAAGCAGCGGAAGAGGCTGCCTTACCCAGGTGGAGGAGCATCTCTCCTCTGCTGCTGATGCTGCAGGGGGGCAGCCACAGCAGGGTCTCTCCTTGGCAGGACAGAGGAGCTTCGCTTCGGCCTGGGCTTCTGCCTCTTCCTGGGGAAGCAGCGGAAGAGGCTGCCTTACCCAGGTGGAGGAGCATCTCTCCTCTGCTGCTGATGCTGCAGGGGGGCAGCCACAGCAGGGTCTCTCCTTGGCAGAACAGAGGAGCTTCGCTTCGGCCTGGGCTTCTGCCTCTTCCTGGGGAAGCAGCGGAAGAGGCTGCCTTACCCAGGTGGAGGAGCATCTCTCCTCTGCTGCTGATGCTGCAGGTGGGCAGCCACAGCAGGGTCTCTCCTTGGCAGGAAAGAGGAGCTTCTCTTCGGCCTGGGCTACAGCCTCTTCCTGGGGATGCAGCGGAAGAGGCTGCCTTCCCCAGGTGGAGGAGCATCTCTCCTCTGCTGCTGATGCTGCTGATGCTGCAGGTGGGCAGCCACAGCAGGGTCTCTCCTTGGCAGGAAAGAGGAGCTTCTCTTCGGCCTGGGCTTCTGCCTCTTCCTGGGGAAGCAGCGGAAGAGGCTGCCTTCCCCAGGTGGAGGAGCATCTCTCCTCTGCTGCTGCTGCTGATGCTGCAGGTGGGCAGCCACAGCAGGGTCTCTCCTTGGCAGGAAAGAGGAGCTTCGCTGCGGCCTGGGCTACAGCCTCTTCCTGGGGAAGCAGCGAAAGAGGCTGCCTTCCCCAGGTGGAGGATCATCTCTCCTCTGCTGCTGATGCTGCAGGTGGGCAGCCACAGCAGGGTCTCTCCTTGGCAGGAAAGAGGAGCTTCTCTTCGGCCTGGGCTACAGCCTCTTCCTGGGGATGCAGCGGAAGAGGCTGCCTTCCCCAGGTGGAGGAGCATCTCTCCTCTGCTGCTGATGCTGCAGGGGGGAAGCCACAGCAGGGTCTCTCCTTGGCAGGACAGAGGAGCTTCGCTTCGGCCGGGGCTTCTGCCTCTTCCTGGTGAAGCAGCGGAAGAGGCTGCCTTCCCCAGCTGGAGGAGCATCTCTCCTCTGCTGCTGCTGCTGCTGATGCTGCAGGTGGGCAGCCACAGCAGGGTCTCTCCTTGGCAGGACAGAGGAGCTTCGCTTCGGCCGGGGCTTCTGCCTCTTCCTGGTGAAGCAGCGGAAGAGGCTGCCTTCCCCAGCTGGAGGAGCATCTCTCCTCTGCTGCTGCTGCTGCTGATGCTGCAGGTGGGCAGCCACAGCAGGGTCTCTCCTTGGCAGGACAGAGGAGCTTCTCTTCGGCCTGGGCTTCTGACTCTTCCTGGGGAAGCAGCGGAAGAGGCTGCCTTCCCCAGGTGGAGGAGCATCTCTCCTCTGCTGCTGCTGCTGCTGCTGATGCTGCAGGTGGGCAGCCACAGCAGGGTCTCTCCTTGGCAGGAAAGAGGAGCTTCTCTTCGGCCTGGGCTTCTGCCTCTTCCTGGTGAAGCAGCGGAAGAGGCTGCCTTCCCCAGCTGGAGGAGCATCTCTCCTCTGCTGCTGCTGCTGCTGCTGCTGATGCTGCAGGTGGGCAGCCACAGCAGGGTCTCTCCTTGGCAGGACAGAGGAGCTTCGCTTCGGCCGGGGCTTCTGCCTCTTCCTGGTGAAGCAGCGGAAGAGGCTGCCTTCCCCAGCTGGAGGAGCATCTCTCCTCTGCTGCTGCTGCTGCTGATGCTGCAGGTGGGCAGCCACAGCAGGGTCTCTCCTTGGCAGGACAGAGGAGCTTCTCTTCGGCCTGGGCTTCTGCCTCTTCCTGGGGAAGCAGCGGAAGAGGCTGCCTTCCCCAGGTGGAGGAGCATCTCTCCTCTGCTGCTGATGCTGCAGGTGGGCAGCCACAGCAGGGTCTCTCCTTGGCAGGAAAGAGGAGCTTCGCTGCGGCCTGGGCTACAGCCTCTTCCTGGGGAAGCAGCGAAAGAGGCTGCCTTCCCCAGCTGGAGGAGCATCTCTCCTCTGCTGCTGCTGCTGCTGCTGATGCTGCAGGTGGGCAGCCACAGCAGGGTCTCTCCTTGGCAGGAAAGAGGAGCTTCTCTTCGGCCTGGGCTTCTGCCTCTTCCTGGGGAAGCAGCGGAAGAGGCTGCCTTCCCCAGGTGGAGGAGCATCTCTCCTCTGCTGCTGATGCTGCAGGTGGGCAGCCACAGCAGGGTCTCTCCTTGGCAGGAAAGAGGAGCTTCTCTTCGGCCTGGGCTTCTGCCTCTTCCTGGGGAAGCAGCGAAAGAGGCTGCCTTCCCCAGCTGGTGGAGCATCTCTCCTCTGCTGCTGATGCTGCAGGGGGGAAGCCACAGCAGGGTCTCTCCTTGGCAGGACAGAGGAGCTTCGCTTCGGCCTGGGCTTCTGCCTCTTCCTGGGGAAGCAGCGGAAGAGGCTGCCTTCCCCAGGTGGAGGAGCATCTCTCCTCTGCTGCTGCTGCTGATGCTGCAGGTGGGCAGCCACAGCAGGGTCTCTCCTTGGCAGGAAAGAGGAGCTTCGCTTCGGCCTGGGCTACAGCCTCTTCCTGGGGAAGCAGCGGAAGAGGCTGCCTTCCCCAGCTGGAGGAGCATCTCTCCTCTGCTGCTGCTGCTGCTGCTGCTGATGCTGCAGGTGGGCAGCCACAGCAGGGTCTCTCCTTGGCAGGACTGAGGAGCTTCGCTTCGGCCGGGGCTTCTGCCTCTTCCTGGTGAAGCAGCGGAAGAGGCTGCCTTACCCAGGTGGAGGAGCATCTCTCCTCTGCTGCTGATGCTGCAGGTGGGCAGCCACAGCAGGGTCTCTCCTTGGCAGGAAAGAGGAGCTTCTCTTCGGCCTGGGCTACAGCCTCTTCCTGGGGATGCAGCGGAAGAGGCTGCCTTCCCCAGGTGGAGGAGCATCTCTCCTCTGCTGCTGCTGCTGCTGATGCTGCTGCAGGTGGGCAGCCACAGCAGGGTCTCTCCTTGGCAGGAAAGAGGAGCTTCGCTTCGGCCTGGGCTACAGCCTCTTCCTGGGGATGCAGCGGAAGAGGCTGCCTTCCCCAGCTGGAGGAGCATCTCTCCTCTGCTGCTGCTGCTGCTGATGCTGCAGGTGGGCATCCACAGCAGGGTCTCTCCTTGGCAGGAAAGAGGAGCTTCGCTTCGGCCTGGGCTACAGCCTCTTCCTGGGGAAGCAGCGGAAGAGGCTGCCTTCCCCAGCTGGAGGAGCATCTCTCCTCTGCTGCTGCTGCTGCTGCTGCTGATGCTGCAGGTGGGCAGCCACAGCAGGGTCTCTCCTTGGCAGGACAAAGGAGCTTCGCTTCGGCCGGGGCTTCTGCCTCTTCCTGGTGAAGCAGCGGAAGAGGCTGCCTTCCCCAGGTGGAGGAGCATCTCTCCTCTGCTGCTGCTGCTGCTGCTGATGCTGCAGGTGGGCAGCCACAGCAGGGTCTCTCCTTGGCAGGAAAGAGGAGCTTCGCTGCGGCCTGGGCTACAGCCTCTTCCTGGGGAAGCAGCGAAAGAGGCTGCCTTCCCCAGCTGGTGGAGCATCTCTCCTCTGCTGCTGATGCTGCAGGTGGGCAGCCACAGCAGGGTCTCTCCTTGGCAGGACAGAGGAGCTTCGCTTCGGCCGGGGCTTCTGCCTCTTCCTGGTGAAGCAGCGGAAGAGGCTGCCTTCCCCAGGTGGAGGAGCATCTCTCCTCTGCTGCTGCTGCTGCTGCTGATGCTGCTGCAGGTGGGCAGCCACAGCAGGGTCTCTCCTTGGCAGGAAAGAGGAGCTTCTCTTCGGCCTGGGCTTCTGCCTCTTCCTGGGGAAGCAGCGGAAGAGGCTGCCTTACCCAGGTGGAGGAGCATCTCTCCTCTGCTGCTGATGCTGCAGGGGGGCAGCCACAGCAGGGTCTCTCCTTGGCAGGACAGAGGAGCTTCGCTTCGGCCGGGGCTTCTGCCTCTTCCTGGTGAAGCAGCGGAAGAGGCTGCCTTACCCAGGTGGAGGAGCATCTCTCCTCCGCTGCTGATGCTGCAGGTGGGCAGCCACAGCAGGGTCTCTCCTTGGCAGGAAAGAGGAGCTTCTCTTCGGCCTGGGCTACAGCCTCTTCCTGGGGAAGCAGCGGAAGAGGCTGCCTTCCCCAGGTGGAGGAGCATCTCTCCTCTGCTGCTGCTGCTGCTGATGCTGCTGCAGGTGGGCAGCCACAGCAGGGTCTCTCCTTGGCAGGAAAGAGGAGCTTCGCTTAGGCCTGGGCTACAGCCTCTTCCTGGGGAAGCAGCGGAAGAGGCTGCCTTCCCCAGCTGGAGGAGCATCTCTCCTCTGCTGCTGCTGCTGCTGATGCTGCAGGTGGGCAGCCACAGCAGGGTCTCTCCTTGGCAGGACAGAGGAGCTTCTCTTCGGCCTGGGCTTCTGCCTCTTCCTGGTGAAGCAGCGGAAGAGGCTGCCTTCCCCAGCTGGAGGAGCATCTCTCCTCTGCTGCTGCTGCTGCTGATGCTGCAGGTGGGCAGCCACAGCAGGGTCTCTCCTTGGCAGGAAAGAGGAGCTTCTCTTCGGCCTGGGCTTCTGCCTCTTCCTGGTGAAGCAGCGGAAGAGGCTGCCTTCCCCAGGTGGAGGAGCATCTCTCCTCTGCTGCTGCTGCTGATGCTGCAGGTGGGCAGCCACAGCAGGGTCTCTCCTTGGCAGGAAAGAGGAGCTTCGCTTCGGCCTGGGCTACAGCCTCTTCCTGGGGAAGCAGCGGAAGAGGCTGCCTTCCCCAGCTGGAGGAGCATCTCTCCTCTGCTGCTGCTGCTGCTGCTGCTGCTGCTGATGCTGCAGGTGGGCAGCCACAGCAGGGTCTCTCCTTGGCAGGACAGAGGAGCTTCGCTTCGGCCTGGGCTTCTGCCTCTTCCTGGTGAAGCAGCGGAAGAGGCTGCCTTACCCAGGTGGAGGAGCATCTCTCCTCTGCTGCTGATGCTGCAGGTGGGCAGCCACAGCAGGGTCTCTCCTTGGCAGGAAAGAGGAGCTTCTCTTCGGCCTGGGCTACAGCCTCTTCCTGGGGATGCAGCGGAAGAGGCTGCCTTCCCCAGGTGGAGGAGCATCTCTCCTCTGCTGCTGCTGCTGCTGATGCTGCTGCAGGTGGGCAGCCACAGCAGGGTCTCTCCTTGGCAGGAAAGAGGAGCTTCGCTTCGGCCTGGGCTACAGCCTCTTCCTGGGGAAGCAGCGGAAGAGGCTGCCTTCCCCAGCTGGAGGAGCATCTCTCCTCTGCTGCTGCTGCTGCTGCTGCTGATGCTGCAGGTGGGCAGCCACAGCAGGGTCTCTCCTTGGCAGGACAGAGGAGCTTCGCTTCGGCCGGGGCTTCTGCCTCTTCCTTGTGAAGCAGCGGAAGAGGCTGCCTTACCCAGGTGGAGGAGCATCTCTCCTCTGCTGCTGATGCTGCAGGGGGGCAGCCACAGCAGGGTCTCTCCTTGGCAGGACAGAGGAGCTTCGCTTCGGCCGGGGCTTCTGCCTCTTCCTTGTGAAGCAGCGGAAGAGGCTGCCTTACCCAGGTGGAGGAGCATCTCTCCTCTGCTGCTGATGCTGCAGGTGGGCAGCCACAGCAGGGTCTCTCCTTGGCAGGAAAGAGGAGCTTCTCTTCGGCCTGGGCTTCTGCCTCTTCCTGGGGAAGCAGCGGAAGAGGCTGCCTTACCCAGGTGGAGGAGCATCTCTCCTCTGCTGCTGATGCTGCAGGTGGGCAGCCACAGCAGGGTCTCTCCTTGGCAGGAAAGAGGAGCTTCTCTTCGGCCTGGGCTTCTGCCTCTTCCTGGGGAAGCAGCGGAAGAGGCTGCCTTACCCAGGTGGAGGAGCATCTCTCCTCTGCTGCTGATGCTGCAGGGGGGCAGCCACAGCAGGGTCTCTCCTTGGCAGGACAGAGGAGCTTCTCTTCGGCCTGGGCTTCTGCCTCTTCCTGGTGAAGCAGCGGAAGAGGCTGCCTTCCCCAGCTGGAGGAGCATCTCTCCTCTCCTCTGCTGCTGCTGCTGCTGATGCTGCAGGTGGGCAGCCACAGCAGGGTCTCTCCTTGGCAGGAAAGAGGAGCTTCTCTTCGGCCTGGGCTTCTGCCTCTTCCTGGTGAAGCAGCGGAAGAGGCTGCCTTACCCAGGTGGAGGAGCATCTCTCCTCTGCTGCTGATGCTGCAGGTGGGCAGCCACAGCAGGGTCTCTCCTTGGCAGGAAAGAGGAGCTTCTCTTCGGCCTGGGCTTCTGCCTCTTCCTGGGGAAGCAGCGGAAGAGGCTGCCTTACCCAGGTGGAGGAGCATCTCTCCTCTGCTGCTGATGCTGCAGGGGGGCAGCCACAGCAGGGTCTCTCCTTGGCAGGACAGAGGAGCTTCGCTTCGGCCTGGGCTTCTGCCTCTTCCTGGGGAAGCAGCGGAAGAGGCTGCCTTACCCAGGTGGAGGAGCATCTCTCCTCTGCTGCTGATGCTGCAGGGGGGCAGCCACAGCAGGGTCTCTCCTTGGCAGGAAAGAGGAGCTTCGCTTCGGCCTGGGCTACAGCCTCTTCCTGGGGAAGCAGCGGAAGAGGCTGCCTTCCCCAGCTGGAGGAGCATCTCTCCTCTGCTGCTGCTGCTGCTGCTGCTGCTGCTGATGCTGCAGGTGGGCAGCCACAGCAGGGTCTCTCCTTGGCAGGACAGAGGAGCTTCGCTTCGGCCTGGGCTTCTGCCTCTTCCTGGTGAAGCAGCGGAAGAGGCTGCCTTACCCAGGTGGAGGAGCATCTCTCCTCTGCTGCTGATGCTGCAGGTGGGCAGCCACAGCAGGGTCTCTCCTTGGCAGGAAAGAGGAGCTTCTCTTCGGCCTGGGCTACAGCCTCTTCCTGGGGATGCAGCGGAAGAGGCTGCCTTCCCCAGGTGGAGGAGCATCTCTCCTCTGCTGCTGCTGCTGCTGATGCTGCTGCAGGTGGGCAGCCACAGCAGGGTCTCTCCTTGGCAGGAAAGAGGAGCTTCGCTTCGGCCTGGGCTACAGCCTCTTCCTGGGGAAGCAGCGGAAGAGGCTGCCTTCCCCAGCTGGAGGAGCATCTCTCCTCTGCTGCTGCTGCTGCTGATGCTGCAGGTGGGCAGCCACAGCAGGGTCTCTCCTTGGCAGGAAAGAGGAGCTTCGCTTCGGCCTGGGCTACAGCCTCTTCCTGGGGAAGCAGCGGAAGAGGCTGCCTTCCCCAGCTGGAGGAGCATCTCTCCTCTGCTGCTGCTGCTGCTGATGCTGCAGGTGGGCAGCCACAGCAGGGTCTCTCCTTGGCAGGAAAGAGGAGCTTCGCTTCGGCCTGGGCTACAGCCTCTTCCTGGGGAAGCAGCGGAAGAGGCTGCCTTCCCCAGCTGGAGGAGCATCTCTCCTCTGCTGCTGCTGCTGATGCTGCAGGTGGGCAGCCACAGCAGGGTCTCTCCTTGGCAGGAAAGAGGAGCTTCGCTGCGGCCTGGGCTACAGCCTCTTCCTGGGGAAGCAGCAAAAGAGGCTGCCTTCCCCAGCTGGTGGAGCATCTCTCCTCTGCTGCTGATGCTGCAGGGGGGAAGCCACAGCAGGGTCCCTCCTTGGCAGGACAGAGGAGCTTCGCTTCGGCCGGGGCTTCTGCCTCTTCCTGGTGAAGCAGCGGAAGAGGCTGCCTTCCCCAGGTGGAGGAGCATCTCTCCTCTGCTGCTGCTGCTGATGCTGCAGGTGGGCAGCCACAGCAGGGTCTCTCCTTGGCAGGAAAGAGGAGCTTCGCTGCGGCCTGGGCTACAGCCTCTTCCTGGGGAAGCAGCGGAAGAGGCTGCCTTCCCCAGCTGGAGGAGCATCTCTCCTCTGCTGCTGCTGCTGCTGATGCTGCAGGTGGGCAGCCACAGCAGGGTCTCTCCTTGGCAGGAAAGAGGAGCTTCGCTTCGGCCTGGGCTACAGCCTCTTCCTGGGGAAGCAGCGGAAGAGGCTGCCTTCCCCAGCTGGAGGAGCATCTCTCCTCTGCTGCTGCTGCTGCTGCTGCTGATGCTGCAGGTGGGCAGCCACAGCAGGGTCTCTCCTTGGCAGGACAAAGGAGCTTCGCTTCGGCCGGGGCTTCTGCCTCTTCCTGGTGAAGCAGCGGAAGAGGCCTCCTTACCCAGGTGGAGGAGCATCTCTCCTCTGCTGCTGCTGCTGCTGCTGCTGATGCTGCAGGTGGGCAGCCACAGCAGGGTCTCTCCTTGGCAGGACAGAGGAGCTTCGCTTCGGCCTGGGCTTCTGCCTCTTCCTGGGGAAGCAGCGGAAGAGGCTGCCTTACCCAGGTGGAGGAGCATCTCTCCTCTGCTGCTGATGCTGCAGGTGGGCAGCCACAGCAGGGTCTCTCCTTGGCAGGAAAGAGGAGCTTCTCTTCGGCCTGGGCTACAGCCTCTTCCTGGGGATGCAGCGGAAGAGGCTGCCTTCCCCAGGTGGAGGAGCATCTCTCCTCTGCTGCTGCTGCTGCTGATGCTGCAGGTGGGCAGCCACAGCAGGGTCTCTCCTTGGCAGGAAAGAGGAGCTTCTCTTCGGCCTGGGCTTCTGCCTCTTCCTGGTGAAGCAGCGGAAGAGGCTGCCTTCCCCAGCTGGAGGAGCATCTCTCCTCTGCTGCTGCTGCTGCTGCTGCTGATGCTGCAGGTGGGCAGCCACAGCAGGGTCTCTCCTTGGCAGGACAGAGGAGCTTCGCTTCGGCCGGGGCTTCTGCCTCTTCCTGGTGAAGCAGCGGAAGAGGCTGCCTTACCCAGGTGGAGGAGCATCTCTCCTCTGCTGCTGATGCTGCAGGTGGGCAGCCACAGCAGGGTCTCTCCTTGGCAGGAAAGAGGAGCTTCTCTTCGGCCTGGGCTTCTGCCTCTTCCTGGGGAAGCAGCGGAAGAGGCTGCCTTCCCCAGGTGGAGGAGCATCTCTCCTCTGCTGCTGCTGCTGCTGCTGCTGATGCTGCAGGTGGGCAGCCACAGCAGGGTCTCTCCTTGGCAGGACAGAGGAGCTTCGCTTCGGCCGGGGCTTCTGCCTCTTCCTGGTGAAGCAGCGGAAGAGGCTGCCTTACCCAGGTGGAGGAGCATCTCTCCTCTGCTGCTGATGCTGCAGGGGGGCAGCCACAGCAGGGTCTCTCCTTGGCAGGACAGAGGAGCTTCGCTTCGGCCTGGGCTTCTGCCTCTTCCTGGGGAAGCAGCGGAAGAGGCTGCCTTACCCAGGTGGAGGAGAATCTCTCCTCTGCTGCTGATGCTGCAGGGGGGCAGCCACAGCAGGGTCTCTCCTTGGCAGAACAGAGGAGCTTCGCTTCGGCCTGGGCTTCTGCCTCTTCCTGGGGAAGCAGCGGAAGAGGCTGCCTTACCCAGGTGGAGGAGCATCTCTCCTCTGCTGCTGATGCTGCAGGTGGGCAGCCACAGCAGGGTCTCTCCTTGGCAGGAAAGAGGAGCTTCTCTTCGGCCTGGGCTACAGCCTCTTCCTGGGGATGCAGCGGAAGAGGCTGCCTTCCCCAGGTGGAGGAGCATCTCTCCTCTGCTGCTGCTGCTGCTGATGCTGCTGCAGGTGGGCAGCCACAGCAGGGTCTCTCCTTGGCAGGAAAGAGGAGCTTCGCTTCGGCCTGGGCTTCTGCCTCTTCCTGGGGAAGCAGCGGAAGAGGCTGCCTTCCCCAGCTGGAGGAGCATCTCTCCTCTGCTGCTGCTGCTGCTGATGCTGCAGGTGGGCAGCCACAGCAGGGTCTCTCCTTGGCAGGACAGAGGAGCTTCGCTTCGGCCGGGGCTTCTGCCTCTTCCTGGTGAAGCAGCGGAAGAGGCTGCCTTACCCAGGTGGAGGAGCATCTCTCCTCTGCTGCTGATGCTGCAGGTGGGCAGCCACAGCAGGGTCTCTCCTTGGCAGGAAAGAGGAGCTTCTCTTCGGCCTGGGCTACAGCCTCTTCCTGGGGATGCAGCGGAAGAGGCTGCCTTCCCCAGGTGGAGGAGCATCTCTCCTCTGCTGCTGATGCTGCTGATGCTGCAGGTGGGCAGCCACAGCAGGGTCTCTCCTTGGCAGGAAAGAGGAGCTTCTCTTCGGCCTGGGCTTCTGCCTCTTCCTGGGGAAGCAGCGGAAGAGGCTGCCTTCCCCAGGTGGAGGAGCATCTCTCCTCTGCTGCTGCTGCTGATGCTGCAGGTGGGCAGCCACAGCAGGGTCTCTCCTTGGCAGGAAAGAGGAGCTTCGCTGCGGCCTGGGCTACAGCCTCTTCCTGGGGAAGCAGCGAAAGAGGCTGCCTTCCCCAGGTGGAGGATCATCTCTCCTCTGCTGCTGATGCTGCAGGTGGGCAGCCACAGCAGGGTCTCTCCTTGGCAGGAAAGAGGAGCTTCTCTTCGGCCTGGGCTACAGCCTCTTCCTGGGGATGCAGCGGAAGAGGCTGCCTTCCCCAGGTGGAGGAGCATCTCTCCTCTGCTGCTGATGCTGCAGGGGGGAAGCCACAGCAGGGTCTCTCCTTGGCAGGACAGAGGAGCTTCGCTTCGGCCGGGGCTTCTGCCTCTTCCTGGTGAAGCAGCGGAAGAGGCTGCCTTCCCCAGCTGGAGGAGCATCTCTCCTCTGCTGCTGCTGCTGCTGATGCTGCAGGTGGGCAGCCACAGCAGGGTCTCTCCTTGGCAGGACAGAGGAGCTTCGCTTCGGCCGGGGCTTCTGCCTCTTCCTGGTGAAGCAGCGGAAGAGGCTGCCTTCCCCAGCTGGAGGAGCATCTCTCCTCTGCTGCTGCTGCTGCTGATGCTGCAGGTGGGCAGCCACAGCAGGGTCTCTCCTTGGCAGGACAGAGGAGCTTCTCTTCGGCCTGGGCTTCTGCCTCTTCCTGGGGAAGCAGCGGAAGAGGCTGCCTTCCCCAGGTGGAGGAGCATCTCTCCTCTGCTGCTGCTGCTGCTGCTGATGCTGCAGGTGGGCAGCCACAGCAGGGTCTCTCCTTGGCAGGAAAGAGGAGCTTCTCTTCGGCCTGGGCTTCTGCCTCTTCCTGGTGAAGCAGCGGAAGAGGCTGCCTTCCCCAGCTGGAGGAGCAT
Source organism: Oryzias latipes (assembly GCF_053564925.1). Classification (NCBI taxonomy): domain Eukaryota; kingdom Metazoa; phylum Chordata; class Actinopteri; order Beloniformes; family Adrianichthyidae; genus Oryzias; species Oryzias latipes. Next base: position 27,809,237 of record NC_136259.1, read on the forward strand.
CTCTCCTCTGCTGCTGCTGCTGCTGCTGCTGATGCTGCAGGTGGGCAGCCACAGCAGGGTCTCTCCTTGGCAGGACAGAGGAGCTTCGCTTCGGCCGGGGCTTCTGCCTCTTCCTGGTGAAGCAGCGGAAGAGGCTGCCTTCCCCAGCTGGAGGAGCATCTCTCCTCTGCTGCTGCTGCTGCTGATGCTGCAGGTGGGCAGCCACAGCAGGGTCTCTCCTTGGCAGGACAGAGGAGCTTCTCTTCGGCCTGGGCTTCTGCCTCTTCCTGGGGAAGCAGCGGAAGAGGCTGCCTTCCCCAGGTGGAGGAGCATCTCTCCTCTGCTGCTGATGCTGCAGGTGGGCAGCCACAGCAGGGTCTCTCCTTGGCAGGAAAGAGGAGCTTCGCTGCGGCCTGGGCTACAGCCTCTTCCTGGGGAAGCAGCGAAAGAGGCTGCCTTCCCCAGCTGGAGGAGCATCTCTCCTCTGCTGCTGCTGCTGCTGCTGATGCTGCAGGTGGGCAGCCACAGCAGGGTCTCTCCTTGGCAGGAAAGAGGAGCTTCTCTTCGGCCTGGGCTTCTGCCTCTTCCTGGGGAAGCAGCGGAAGAGGCTGCCTTCCCCAGGTGGAGGAGCATCTCTCCTCTGCTGCTGATGCTGCAGGTGGGCAGCCACAGCAGGGTCTCTCCTTGGCAGGAAAGAGGAGCTTCTCTTCGGCCTGGGCTTCTGCCTCTTCCTGGGGAAGCAGCGGAAGAGGCTGCCTTCCCCAGGTGGAGGAGCATCTCTCCTCTGCTGCTGATGCTGCAGGTGGGCAGCCACAGCAGGGTCTCTCCTTGGCAGGAAAGAGGAGCTTCGCTGCGGCCTGGGCTACAGCCTCTTCCTGGGGAAGCAGCGAAAGAGGCTGCCTTCCCCAGCTGGTGGAGCATCTCTCCTCTGCTGCTGATGCTGCAGGGGGGAAGCCACAGCAGGGTCTCTCCTTGGCAGGACAGAGGAGCTTCGCTTCGGCCTGGGCTTCTGCCTCTTCCTGGGGAAGCAGCGGAAGAGGCTGCCTTCCCCAGGTGGAGGAGCATCTCTCCTCTGCTGCTGCTGCTGATGCTGCAGGTGGGCAGCCACAGCAGGGTCTCTCCTTGGCAGGAAAGAGGAGCTTCGCTTCGGCCTGGGCTACAGCCTCTTCCTGGGGAAGCAGCGGAAGAGGCTGCCTTCCCCAGCTGGAGGAGCATCTCTCCTCTGCTGCTGCTGCTGCTGCTGCTGATGCTGCAGGTGGGCAGCCACAGCAGGGTCTCTCCTTGGCAGGACTGAGGAGCTTCGCTTCGGCCGGGGCTTCTGCCTCTTCCTGGTGAAGCAGCGGAAGAGGCTGCCTTACCCAGGTGGAGGAGCATCTCTCCTCTGCTGCTGATGCTGCAGGTGGGCAGCCACAGCAGGGTCTCTCCTTGGCAGGAAAGAGGAGCTTCTCTTCGGCCTGGGCTACAGCCTCTTCCTGGGGATGCAGCGGAAGAGGCTGCCTTCCCCAGGTGGAGGAGCATCTCTCCTCTGCTGCTGCTGCTGCTGATGCTGCTGCAGGTGGGCAGCCACAGCAGGGTCTCTCCTTGGCAGGAAAGAGGAGCTTCGCTTCGGCCTGGGCTACAGCCTCTTCCTGGGGATGCAGCGGAAGAGGCTGCCTTCCCCAGCTGGAGGAGCATCTCTCCTCTGCTGCTGCTGCTGCTGATGCTGCAGGTGGGCATCCACAGCAGGGTCTCTCCTTGGCAGGAAAGAGGAGCTTCGCTTCGGCCTGGGCTACAGCCTCTTCCTGGGGAAGCAGCGGAAGAGGCTGCCTTCCCCAGCTGGAGGAGCATCTCTCCTCTGCTGCTGCTGCTGCTGCTGCTGATGCTGCAGGTGGGCAGCCACAGCAGGGTCTCTCCTTGGCAGGACAAAGGAGCTTCGCTTCGGCCGGGGCTTCTGCCTCTTCCTGGTGAAGCAGCGGAAGAGGCTGCCTTCCCCAGGTGGAGGAGCATCTCTCCTCTGCTGCTGCTGCTGCTGCTGATGCTGCAGGTGGGCAGCCACAGCAGGGTCTCTCCTTGGCAGGAAAGAGGAGCTTCGCTGCGGCCTGGGCTACAGCCTCTTCCTGGGGAAGCAGCGAAAGAGGCTGCCTTCCCCAGCTGGTGGAGCATCTCTCCTCTGCTGCTGATGCTGCAGGTGGGCAGCCACAGCAGGGTCTCTCCTTGGCAGGACAGAGGAGCTTCGCTTCGGCCGGGGCTTCTGCCTCTTCCTGGTGAAGCAGCGGAAGAGGCTGCCTTCCCCAGGTGGAGGAGCATCTCTCCTCTGCTGCTGCTGCTGCTGCTGATGCTGCTGCAGGTGGGCAGCCACAGCAGGGTCTCTCCTTGGCAGGAAAGAGGAGCTTCTCTTCGGCCTGGGCTACAGCCTCTTCCTGGGGAAGCAGCGGAAGAGGCTGCCTTACCCAGGTGGAGGAGCATCTCTCCTCTGCTGCTGATGCTGCAGGTGGGCAGCCACAGCAGGGTCTCTCCTTGGCAGGAAAGAGGAGCTTCTCTTCGGCCTGGGCTACAGCCTCTTCCTGGGGAAGCAGCGGAAGAGGCTGCCTTCCCCAGGTGGAGGAGCATCTCTCCTCTGCTGCTGCTGCTGCTGCTGATGCTGCTGCAGGTGGGCAGCCACAGCAGGGTCTCTCCTTGGCAGGAAAGAGGAGCTTCGCTTCGGCCTGGGCTACAGCCTCTTCCTGGGGAAGCAGCGGAAGAGGCTGCCTTCCCCAGCTGGAGGAGCATCTCTCCTCTGCTGCTGCTGCTGCTGATGCTGCAGGTGGGCAGCCACAGCAGGGTCTCTCCTTGGCAGGACAGAGGAGCTTCTCTTCGGCCTGGGCTTCTGCCTCTTCCTGGTGAAGCAGCGGAAGAGGCTGCCTTCCCCAGGTGGAGGAGCATCTCTCCTCTGCTGCTGCTGCTGCTGATGCTGCAGGTGGGCAGCCACAGCAGGGTCTCTCCTTGGCAGGAAAGAGGAGCTTCGCTTCGGCCTGGGCTACAGCCTCTTCCTGGGGAAGCAGCGGAAGAGGCTGCCTTACCCAGGTGGAGGAGCATCTCTCCTCTGCTGCTGATGCTGCAGGTGGGCAGCCACAGCAGGGTCTCTCCTTGGCAGGAAAGAGGAGCTTCGCTTCGGCCTGGGCTACAGCCTCTTCCTGGGGAAGCAGCGGAAGAGGCTGCCTTCCCCAGCTGGAGGAGCATCTCTCCTCTGCTGCTGCTGCTGCTGCTGCTGATGCTGCAGGTGGGCAGCCACAGCAGGGTCTCTCCTTGGCAGGACAGAGGAGCTTCGCTTCGGCCTGGGCTTCTGCCTCTTCCTGGTGAAGCAGCGGAAGAGGCTGCCTTACCCAGGTGGAGGAGCATCTCTCCTCTGCTGCTGATGCTGCAGGTGGGCAGCCACAGCAGGGTCTCTCCTTGGCAGGAAAGAGGAGCTTCTCTTCGGCCTGGGCTACAGCCTCTTCCTGGGGATGCAGCGGAAGAGGCTGCCTTCCCCAGGTGGAGGAGCATCTCTCCTCTGCTGCTGCTGCTGCTGATGCTGCTGCAGGTGGGCAGCCACAGCAGGGTCTCTCCTTGGCAGGAAAGAGGAGCTTCGCTTCGGCCTGGGCTACAGCCTCTTCCTGGGGAAGCAGCGGAAGAGGCTGCCTTCCCCAGCTGGAGGAGCATCTCTCCTCTGCTGCTGCTGCTGCTGATGCTGCAGGTGGGCAGCCACAGCAGGGTCTCTCCTTGGCAGGACAGAGGAGCTTCGCTTCGGCCGGGGCTTCTGCCTCTTCCTGGTGAAGCAGCGGAAGAGGCTGCCTTACCCAGGTGGAGGAGCATCTCTCCTCTGCTGCTGATGCTGCAGGGGGGCAGCCACAGCAGGGTCTCTCCTTGGCAGGACAGAGGAGCTTCGCTTCGGCCGGGGCTTCTGCCTCTTCCTTGTGAAGCAGCGGAAGAGGCTGCCTTACCCAGGTGGAGGAGCATCTCTCCTCTGCTGCTGATGCTGCAGGTGGGCAGCCACAGCAGGGTCTCTCCTTGGCAGGAAAGAGGAGCTTCTCTTCGGCCTGGGCTTCTGCCTCTTCCTGGGGAAGCAGCGGAAGAGGCTGCCTTCCCCAGGTGGAGGAGCATCTCTCCTCTGCTGCTGCTGCTGCTGCTGCTGATGCTGCAGGTGGGCAGCCACAGCAGGGTCTCTCCTTGGCAGGACAGAGGAGCTTCGCTTCGGCCTGGGCTTCTGCCTCTTCCTGGGGAAGCAGCGGAAGAGGCTGCCTTACCCAGGTGGAGGAGCATCTCTCCTCTGCTGCTGATGCTGCAGGGGGGCAGCCACAGCAGGGTCTCTCCTTGGCAGGACAGAGGAGCTTCGCTTCGGCCTGGGCTTCTGCCTCTTCCTGGGGAAGCAGCGGAAGAGGCTGCCTTACCCAGGTGGAGGAGCATCTCTCCTCTGCTGCTGATGCTGCAGGTGGGCAGCCACAGCAGGGTCTCTCCTTGGCAGAACAGAGGAGCTTCGCTTCGGCCGGGGCTTCTGCCTCTTCCTGGTGAAGCAGCGGAAGAGGCTGCCTTACCCAGGTGGAGGAGCATCTCTCCTCTGCTGCTGATGCTGCAGGTGGGCAGCCACAGCAGGGTCTCTCCTTGGCAGGAAAGAGGAGCTTCTCTTCGGCCTGGGCTACAGCCTCTTCCTGGGGATGCAGCGGAAGAGGCTGCCTTCCCCAGGTGGAGGAGCATCTCTCCTCTGCTGCTGCTGCTGCTGATGCTGCTGCAGGTGGGCAGCCACAGCAGGGTCTCTCCTTGGCAGGAAAGAGGAGCTTCGCTTCGGCCTGGGCTTCTGCCTCTTCCTGGGGAAGCAGCGGAAGAGGCTGCCTTCCCCAGCTGGAGGAGCATCTCTCCTCTGCTGCTGCTGCTGCTGATGCTGCAGGTGGGCAGCCACAGCAGGGTCTCTCCTTGGCAGGACAGAGGAGCTTCGCTTCGGCCGGGGCTTCTGCCTCTTCCTGGTGAAGCAGCGGAAGAGGCTGCCTTACCCAGGTGGAGGAGCATCTCTCCTCTGCTGCTGAAGTTGCAGGTGGGCAGCCACAGCAGGGTCTCTCCTTGGCAGGAAAGAGGAGCTTCTCTTCGGCCTGGGCTACAGCCTCTTCCTGGGGATGCAGCGGAAGAGGCTGCCTTCCCCAGGTGGAGGAGCATCTCTCCTCTGCTGCTGATGCTGCTGATGCTGCAGGTGGGCAGCCACAGCAGGGTCTCTCCTTGGCAGGAAAGAGGAGCTTCTCTTCGGCCTGGGCTTCTGCCTCTTCCTGGGGAAGCAGCGGAAGAGGCTGCCTTCCCCAGGTGGAGGAGCATCTCTCCTCTGCTGCTGCTGCTGATGCTGCAGGTGGGCAGCCACAGCAGGGTCTCTCCTTGGCAGGAAAGAGGAGCTTCTCTTCGGCCTGGGCTACAGCCTCTTCCTGGGGATGCAGCGGAAGAGGCTGCCTTCCCCAGGTGGAGGAGCATCTCTCCTCTGCTGCTGCTGCTGCTGATGCTGCAGGTGGGCAGCCACAGCAGGGTCTCTCCTTGGCAGGACAGAGGAGCTTCGCTTCGGCCGGGGCTTCTGCCTCTTCCTGGTGAAGCAGCGGAAGAGGCTGCCTTACCCAGGTGGAGGAGCATCTCTCCTCTGCTGCTGATGCTGCAGGTGGGCAGCCACAGCAGGGTCTCTCCTTGGCAGGAAAGAGGAGCTTCTCTTCGGCCTGGGCTACAGCCTCTTCCTGGGGATGCAGCGGAAGAGGCTGCCTTCCCCAGGTGGAGGAGCATCTCTCCTCTGCTGCTGATGCTGCTGATGCTGCAGGTGGGCAGCCACAGCAGGGTCTCTCCTTGGCAGGAAAGAGGAGCTTCTCTTCGGCCTGGGCTTCTGCCTCTTCCTGGGGATGCAGCGGAAGAGGCTGCCTTCCCCAGGTGGAGGAGCATCTCTCCTCTGCTGCTGCTGCTGCTGATGCTGCTGCAGGTGGGCAGCCACAGCAGGGTCTCTCCTTGGCAGGAAAGAGGAGCTTCGCTTCGGCCTGGGCTTCTGCCTCTTCCTGGGGAAGCAGCGAAAGAGGCTGCCTTCCCCAGCTGGTGGAGCATCTCTCCTCTGCTGCTGATGCTGCAGGGGGGAAGCCACAGCAGGGTCCCTCCTTGGCAGGACAGAGGAGCTTCGCTTCGGCCGGGGCTTCTGCCTCTTCCTGGTGAAGCAGCGGAAGAGGCTGCCTTACCCAGGTGGAGGAGCATCTCTCCTCTGCTGCTGATGCTGCAGGTGGGCAGCCACAGCAGGGTCTCTCCTTGGCAGGACAGAGGAGCTTCGCTTCGGCCTGGGCTTCTGCCTCTTCCTGGGGAAGCAGCGGAAGAGGCTGCCTTCCCCAGGTGGAGGAGCATCTCTCCTCTGCTGCTGCTGCTGATGCTGCAGGTGGGCAGCCACAGCAGGGTCTCTCCTTGGCAGGAAAGAGGAGCTTCGCTGCGGCCTGGGCTACAGCCTCTTCCTGGGGAAGCAGCAAAAGAGGCTGCCTTCCCCAGCTGGTGGAGCATCTCTCCTCTGCTGCTGATGCTTCAGGTGGGCAGCCACAGCAGGGTCTCTCCTTGGCAGGAAAGAGGAGCTTCGCTTCGGCCTGGGCTACAGCCTCTTCCTGGGGAAGCAGCGGAAGAGGCTGCCTTCCCCAGCTGGAGGAGCATCTCTCCTCTGCTGCTGCTGCTGCTGCTGCTGATGCTGCAGGTGGGCAGCCACAGCAGGGTCTCTCCTTGGCAGGACTGAGGAGCTTCGCTTCGGCCGGGGCTTCTGCCTCTTCCTGGTGAAGCAGCGGAAGAGGCTGCCTTACCCAGGTGGAGGAGCATCTCTCCTCTGCTGCTGATGCTGCAGGTGGGCAGCCACAGCAGGGTCTCTCCTTGGCAGGAAAGAGGAGCTTCTCTTCGGCCTGGGCTACAGCCTCTTCCTGGGGATGCAGCGGAAGAGGCTGCCTTCCCCAGGTGGAGGAGCATCTCTCCTCTGCTGCTGCTGCTGCTGATGCTGCTGCAGGTGGGCAGCCACAGCAGGGTCTCTCCTTGGCAGGAAAGAGGAGCTTCGCTTCGGCCTGGGCTACAGCCTCTTCCTGGGGATGCAGCGGAAGAGGCTGCCTTCCCCAGCTGGAGGAGCATCTCTCCTCTGCTGCTGCTGCTGCTGATGCTGCAGGTGGGCATCCACAGCAGGGTCTCTCCTTGGCAGGAAAGAGGAGCTTCGCTTCGGCCTGGGCTACAGCCTCTTCCTGGGGAAGCAGCGGAAGAGGCTGCCTTCCCCAGCTGGAGGAGCATCTCTCCTCTGCTGCTGCTGCTGCTGCTGCTGATGCTGCAGGTGGGCAGCCACAGCAGGGTCTCTCCTTGGCAGGACAAAGGAGCTTCGCTTCGGCCGGGGCTTCTGCCTCTTCCTGGTGAAGCAGCGGAAGAGGCTGCCTTCCCCAGGTGGAGGAGCATCTCTCCTCTGCTGCTGCTGCTGCTGCTGCTGCTGCAGGTGGGCAGCCACAGCAGGGTCTCTCCTTGGCAGGAAAGAGGAGCTTCGCTGCGGCCTGGGCTACAGCCTCTTCCTGGGGAAGCAGCGAAAGAGGCTGCCTTCCCCAGCTGGTGGAGCATCTCTCCTCTGCTGCTGATGCTGCAGGGGGGAAGCCACAGCAGGGTCCCTCCTTGGCAGGACAGAGGAGCTTCGCTTCGGCCGGGGCTTCTGCCTCTTCCTGGTGAAGCAGCGGAAGAGGATGCCTTACCCAGGTGGAGGAGCATCTCTCCTCTGCTGCTGATGCTGCAGGTGGGCAGCCACAGCAGGGTCTCTCCTTGGCAGGACAGAGGAGCTTCGCTTCGGCCTGGGCTTCTGCCTCTTCCTGGGGAAGCAGCGGAAGAGGCTGCCTTACCCAGGTGGAGGAGCATCTCTCCTCTGCTGCTGATGCTGCAGGGGGGCAGCCACAGCAGGGTCTCTCCTTGGCAGGACAGAGGAGCTTCGCTTCGGCCGGGGCTTCTGCCTCTTCCTGGTGAAGCAGCGGAAGAGGCTGCCTTACCCAGGTGGAGGAGCATCTCTCCTCTGCTGCTGATGCTGCAGGTGGGCAGCCACAGCAGGGTCTCTCCTTGGCAGGAAAGAGGAGCTTCGCTTCGGCCTGGGCTACAGCCTCTTCCTGGGGAAGCAGCGGAAGAGGCTGCCTTCCCCAGCTGGAGGAGCATCTCTCCTCTGCTGCTGCTGCTGCTGATGCTGCAGGTGGGCAGCCACAGCAGGGTCTCTCCTTGGCAGGACAGAGGAGCTTCTCTTCGGCCTGGGCTTCTGCCTCTTCCTGGTGAAGCAGCGGAAGAGGCTGCCTTCCCCAGGTGGAGGAGCATCTCTCCTCTGCTGCTGCTGCTGATGCTGCAGGTGGGCAGCCACAGCAGGGTCTCTCCTTGGCAGGAAAGAGGAGCTTCGCTTCGGCCTGGGCTACAGCCTCTTCCTGGGGAAGCAGCGGAAGAGGCTGCCTTCCCCAGCTGGAGGAGCATCTCTCCTCTGCTGCTGCTGCTGCTGCTGCTGCTGCTGATGCTGCAGGTGGGCAGCCACAGCAGGGTCTCTCCTTGGCAGGACAGAGGAGCTTCGCTTCGGCCTGGACTACAGCCTCTTCCTGGGGAAGCAGCGGAAGAGGCTGCCTTCCCCAGCTGGAGGAGCATCTCTCCTCTGCTGCTGCTGCTGCTGCTGCTGCTGCTGATGCTGCAGGTGGGCAGCCACAGCAGGGTCTCTCCTTGGCAGGACAGAGGAGCTTCGCTTCGGCCTGGGCTTCTGCCTCTTCCTGGGGAAGCAGCGGAAGAGGCTGCCTTCCCCAGGTGGAGGAGCATCTCTCCTCTGCTGCTGCTGCTGATGCTGCAGGTGGGCAGCCACAGCAGGGTCTCTCCTTGGCAGGAAAGAGGAGCTTCGCTTCGGCCTGGGCTACAGCCTCTTCCTGGGGAAGCAGCGGAAGAGGCTGCCTTCCCCAGCTGGAGGAGCATCTCTCCTCTGCTGCTGCTGCTGCTGCTGCTGATGCTGCAGGTGGGCAGCCACAGCAGGGTCTCTCCTTGGCAGGACAGAGGAGCTTCGCTTCGGCCGGGGCTTCTGCCTCTTCCTGGTGAAGCAGCGGAAGAGGCTGCCTTACCCAGGTGGAGGAGCATCTCTCCTCTGCTGCTGATGCTGCAGGGGGGCAGCCACAGCAGGGTCTCTCCTTGGCAGGACAGAGGAGCTTCGCTTCGGCCGGGGCTTCTGCCTCTTCCTTGTGAAGCAGCGGAAGAGGCTGCCTTACCCAGGTGGAGGAGCATCTCTCCTCTGCTGCTGATGCTGCAGGTGGGCAGCCACAGCAGGGTCTCTCCTTGGCAGGAAAGAGGAGCTTCTCTTCGGCCTGGGCTTCTGCCTCTTCCTGGGGAAGCAGCGGAAGAGGCTGCCTTCCCCAGCTGGAGGAGCATCTCTCCTCTCCTCTGCTGCTGCTGCTGCTGATGCTGCAGGTGGGCAGCCACAGCAGGGTCTCTCCTTGGCAGGAAAGAGGAGCTTCTCTTCGGCCTGGGCTTCTGCCTCTTCCTGGTGAAGCAGCGGAAGAGGCTGCCTTACCCAGGTGGAGGAGCATCTCTCCTCTGCTGCTGATGCTGCAGGTGGGCAGCCACAGCAGGGTCTCTCCTTGGCAGGAAAGAGGAGCTTCTCTTCGGCCTGGGCTTCTGCCTCTTCCTGGGGAAGCAGCGGAAGAGGCTGCCTTACCCAGGTGGAGGAGCATCTCTCCTCTGCTGCTGATGCTGCAGGGGGGCAGCCACAGCAGGGTCTCTCCTTGGCAGGACAGAGGAGCTTCGCTTCGGCCTGGGCTTCTGCCTCTTCCTGGGGAAGCAGCGGAAGAGGCTGCCTTACCCAGGTGGAGGAGCATCTCTCCTCTGCTGCTGATGCTGCAGGGGGGCAGCCACAGCAGGGTCTCTCCTTGGCAGGAAAGAGGAGCTTCGCTTCGGCCTGGGCTACAGCCTCTTCCTGGGGAAGCAGCGGAAGAGGCTGCCTTCCCCAGCTGGAGGAGCATCTCTCCTCTGCTGCTGCTGCTGCTGCTGCTGCTGCTGATGCTGCAGGTGGGCAGCCACAGCAGGGTCTCTCCTTGGCAGGACAGAGGAGCTTCGCTTCGGCCTGGGCTTCTGCCTCTTCCTGGTGAAGCAGCGGAAGAGGCTGCCTTACCCAGGTGGAGGAGCATCTCTCCTCTGCTGCTGATGCTGCAGGTGGGCAGCCACAGCAGGGTCTCTCCTTGGCAGGAAAGAGGAGCTTCTCTTCGGCCTGGGCTACAGCCTCTTCCTGGGGATGCAGCGGAAGAGGCTGCCTTCCCCAGGTGGAGGAGCATCTCTCCTCTGCTGCTGCTGCTGCTGATGCTGCTGCAGGTGGGCAGCCACAGCAGGGTCTCTCCTTGGCAGGAAAGAGGAGCTTCGCTTCGGCCTGGGCTACAGCCTCTTCCTGGGGAAGCAGCGGAAGAGGCTGCCTTCCCCAGCTGGAGGAGCATCTCTCCTCTGCTGCTGCTGCTGCTGCTGCTGATGCTGCAGGTGGGCAGCCACAGCAGGGTCTCTCCTTGGCAGGACAGAGGAGCTTCGCTTCGGCCGGGGCTTCTGCCTCTTCCTGGTGAAGCAGCGGAAGAGGCTGCCTTACCCAGGTGGAGGAGCATCTCTCCTCTGCTGCTGATGCTGCAGGTGGGCAGCCACAGCATGGTCTCTCCTTGGCAGGAAAGAGGAGCTTCTCTTCGGCCTGGGCTTCTGCCTCTTCCTGGGGAAGCAGCGGAAGAGGCTGCCTTCCCCAGGTGGAGGAGCATCTCTCCTCTGCTGCTGCTGCTGCTGCTGCTGATGCTGCAGGTGGGCAGCCACAGCAGGGTCTCTCCTTGGCAGGACAGAGGAGCTTCGCTTCGGCCGGGGCTTCTGCCTCTTCCTGGTGAAGCAGCGGAAGAGGCTGCCTTACCCAGGTGGAGGAGCATCTCTCCTCTGCTGCTGATGCTGCAGGGGGGCAGCCACAGCAGGGTCTCTCCTTGGCAGGAAAGAGGAGCTTCTCTTCGGCCTGGGCTTCTGCCTCTTCCTGGGGAAGCAGCGGAAGAGGCTGCCTTACCCAGGTGGAGGAGCATCTCTCCTCTGCTGCTGATGCTGCAGGGGGGCAGCCACAGCAGGGTCTCTCCTTGGCAGGACAGAGGAGCTTCGCTTCGGCCTGGGCTTCTGCCTCTTCCTGGGGAAGCAGCGGAAGAGGCTGCCTTACCCAGGTGGAGGAGCATCTCTCCTCTGCTGCTGATGCTGCAGGGGGGCAGCCACAGCAGGGTCTCTCCTTGGCAGAACAGAGGAGCTTCGCTTCGGCCTGGGCTTCTGCCTCTTCCTGGGGAAGCAGCGGAAGAGGCTGCCTTACCCAGGTGGAGGAGCATCTCTCCTCTGCTGCTGATGCTGCAGGTGGGCAGCCACAGCAGGGTCTCTCCTTGGCAGGAAAGAGGAGCTTCTCTTCGGCCTGGGCTACAGCCTCTTCCTGGGGATGCAGCGGAAGAGGCTGCCTTCCCCAGGTGGAGGAGCATCTCTCCTCTGCTGCTGCTGCTGCTGATGCTGCTGCAGGTGGGCAGCCACAGCAGGGTCTCTCCTTGGCAGGAAAGAGGAGCTTCGCTTCGGCCTGGGCTTCTGCCTCTTCCTGGGGAAGCAGCGGAAGAGGCTGCCTTCCCCAGCTGGAGGAGCATCTCTCCTCTGCTGCTGCTGCTGCTGATGCTGCAGGTGGGCAGCCACAGCAGGGTCTCTCCTTGGCAGGACAGAGGAGCTTCGCTTCGGCCGGGGCTTCTGCCTCTTCCTGGTGAAGCAGCGGAAGAGGCTGCCTTACCCAGGTGGAGGAGCATCTCTCCTCTGCTGCTGATGCTGCAGGTGGGCAGCCACAGCAGGGTCTCTCCTTGGCAGGAAAGAGGAGCTTCGCTGCGGCCTGGGCTACAGCCTCTTCCTGGTGAAGCAGCGGAAGAGGCTGCCTTCCCCAGCTGGAGGAGCATCTCTCCTCTGCTGCTGCTGCTGCTGATGCTGCAGGTGGGCAGCCACAGCAGGGTCCCTCCTTGGCAGGACAGAGGAGCTTCGCTTCGGCCTGGGCTTCTGCCTCTTCCTGGTGAAGCAGCGGAAGAGGCTGCCTTACCCAGGTGGAGGAGCATCTCTCCTCTGCTGCTGATGCTGCAGGTGGGCAGCCACAGCAGGGTCTCTCCTTGGCAGGAAAGAGGAGCTTCTCTTCGGCCTGGGCTTCTGCCTCTTCCTGGGGAAGCAGCGGAAGAGGCTGCCTTCCCCAGGTGGAGGAGCATCTCTCCTCTGCTGCTGCTGCTGCTGCTGCTGATGCTGCAGGTGGGCAGCCACAGCAGGGTCTCTCCTTGGCAGGACAGAGGAGCTTCGCTTCGGCCGGGGCTTCTGCCTCTTCCTGGTGAAGCAGCGGAAGAGGCTGCCTTCCCCAGCTGGTGGAGCATCTCTCCTCTGCTGCTGATGCTGCAGGGGGGAAGCCACAGCAGGGTCCCTCCTTGGCAGGACAGAGGAGCTTCGCTTCGGCCTGGGCTTCTGCCTCTTCCTGGTGAAGCAGCGGAAGAGGCTGCCTTACCCAGGTGGAGGAGCATCTCTCCTCTGCTGCTGATGCTGCAGGTGGGCAGCCACAGCAGGGTCTCTCCTTGGCAGGAAAGAGGAGCTTCTCTTCGGCCTGGGCTACAGCCTCTTCCTGGGGATGCAGCGGAAGAGGCTGCCTTCCCCAGCTGGAGGAGCATCTCTCCTCTGCTGCTGCTGCTGCTGATGCTGCAGGTGGGCAGCCACAGCAGGGTCTCTCCTTGGCAGGACAGAGGAGCTTCGCTTCGGCCGGGGCTTCTGCCTCTTCCTGGTGAAGCAGCGGAAGAGGCTGCCTTACCCAGGTGGAGGAGCATCTCTCCTCTGCTGCTGATGCTGCAGGTGGGCAGCCACAGCAGGGTCTCTCCTTGGCAGGAAAGAGGAGCTTCTCTTCGGCCTGGGCTACAGCCTCTTCCTGGGGATGCAGCGGAAGAGGCTGCCTTCCCCAGGTGGAGGAGCATCTCTCCTCTGCTGCTGATGCTGCTGATGCTGCAGGTGGGCAGCCACAGCAGGGTCTCTCCTTGGCAGGAAAGAGGAGCTTCTCTTCGGCCTGGGCTTCTGCCTCTTCCTGGGGAAGCAGCGGAAGAGGCTGCCTTCCCCAGGTGGAGGAGCATCTCTCCTCTGCTGCTGATGCTGCAGGTGGGCAGCCACAGCAGGGTCTCTCCTTGGCAGGAAAGAGGAGCTTCGCTGTGGCCTGGGCTACAGCCTCTTCCTGGGGAAGCAGCGAAAGAGGCTGCCTTCCCCAGCTGGTGGAGCATCTCTCCTCTGCTGCTGATGCTGCAGGGGGGAAGCCACAGCAGGGTCCCTCCTTGGCAGGACAGAGGAGCTTCGCTTCGGCCGGGGCTTCTGCCTCTTCCTGGTGAAGCAGCGGAAGAGGCTGCCTTACCCAGGTGGAGGAGCATCTCTCCTCTGCTGCTGATACTGCAGGTGGGCAGCCACAGCAGGGTCTCTCCTTGGCAGGACAGAGGAGCTTCGCTTCGGCCTGGGCTTCTGCCTCTTCCTGGGGAAGCAGCGGAAGAGGCTGCCTTACCCAGGTGGAGGAGCATCTCTCCTCTGCTGCTGCTGCTGCTGATGCTGATGCTGCAGGTGGGCAGCCACAGCAGGGTCTCTCCTTGGCAGGACAGAGGAGCTTCGCTTCGGCCGGGGCTTCTGCCTCTTCCTGGGGAAGCAGCGGAAGAGGCTGCCTTACCCAGGTGGAGGAGCATCTCTCCTCTGCTGCTGATGCTGCAGGTGGGCAGCCACAGCAGGGTCTCTCCTTGGCAGGAAAGAGGAGCTTCTCTTCGGCCTGGGCTTCTGCCTCTTCCTGGGGAAGCAGCGGAAGAGGCTGCCTTCCCCAGGTGGAGGAGCATCTCTCCTCTGCTGCTGCTGCTGATGCTGCAGGTGGGCAGCCACAGCAGGGTCTCTCCTTGGCAGGAAAGAGGAGCTTCGCTGCGGCCTGGGCTACAGCCTCTTCCTGGGGAAGCAGCGAAAGAGGCTGCCTTCCCCAGCTGGTGGAGCATCTCTCCTCTGCTGCTGATGCTGCAGGTGGGCAGCCACAGCAGGGTCTCTCCTTGGCAGGACAGAGGAGCTTCGCTTCGGCCTGGGCTTCTGCCTCTTCCTGGGGAAGCAGCGGAAGAGGCTGCCTTACCCAGGTGGAGGAGCATCTCTCCTCTGCTGCTGCTGCTGCTGATGCTGATGCTGCAGGTGGGCAGCCACAGCAGGGTCTCTCCTTGGCAGGACAGAGGAGCTTCGCTTCGGCCGGGGCTTCTGCCTCTTCCTGGGGAAGCAGCGGAAGAGGCTGCCTTACCCAGGTGGAGGAGCATCTCTCCTCTGCTGCTGATGCTGCAGGTGGGCAGCCACAGCAGGGTCTCTCCTTGGCAGGAAAGAGGAGCTTCTCTTCGGCCTGGGCTTCTGCCTCTTCCTGGGGAAGCAGCGGAAGAGGCTGCCTTCCCCAGGTGGAGGAGCATCTCTCCTCTGCTGCTGCTGCTGATGCTGCAGGTGGGCAGCCACAGCAGGGTCTCTCCTTGGCAGGAAAGAGGAGCTTCGCTGCGGCCTGGGCTACAGCCTCTTCCTGGGGAAGCAGCGAAAGAGGCTGCCTTCCCCAGCTGGTGGAGCATCTCTCCTCTGCTGCTGATGCTGCAGGTGGGCAGCCACAGCAGGGTCTCTCCTTGGCAGGACAGAGGAGCTTCGCTTCGGCCTGGGCTTCTGCCTCTTCCTGGGGAAGCAGCGGAAGAGGCTGCCTTCCCCAGCTGGAGGAGCATCTCTCCTCTGCTGCTGCTGCTGCTGATGCTGCAGGTGGGCAGCCACAGCAGGGTCTCTCCTTGGCAGGAAAGAGGAGCTTCGCTGCGGCCTGGGCTACAGCCTCTTCCTGGGGAAGCAGCAAAAGAGGCTGCCTTCCCCAGCTGGTGGAGCATCTCTCCTCTGCTGCTGATGCTGCAGGTGGGCAGCCACAGCAGGGTCTCTCCTTGGCAGGAAAGAGGAGCTTCGCTTCGGCCTGGGCTTCTGCCTCTTCCTGGGGAAGCAGCGGAAGAGGCTGCCTTCCCCAGGTGGAGGAGCATCTCTCCTCTGCTGCTGCTGCTGATGCTGCAGGTGGGCAGCCACAGCAGGGTCTCTCCTTGGCAGGAAAGAGGAGCTTCTCTTCGGCCTGGGCTACAGCCTCTTCCTGGGGATGCAGCGGAAGAGGCTGCCTTCCCCAGGTGGAGGAGCATCTCTCCTCTGCTGCTGCTGCTGCTGATGCTGCAGGTGGGCAGCCACAGCAGGGTCTCTCCTTGGCAGGACAGAGGAGCTTCGCTTCGGCCGGGGCTTCTGCCTCTTCCTGGTGAAGCAGCGGAAGAGGCTGCCTTACCCAGGTGGAGGAGCATCTCTCCTCTGCTGCTGATGCTGCAGGTGGGCAGCCACAGCAGGGTCTCTCCTTGGCAGGAAAGAGGAGCTTCTCTTCGGCCTGGGCTACAGCCTCTTCCTGGGGATGCAGCTGAAGAGGCTGCCTTCCCCAGGTGGAGGAGCATCTCTCCTCTGCTGCTGATGCTGCTGATGCTGCAGGTGGGCAGCCACAGCAGGGTCTCTCCTTGGCAGGAAAGAGGAGCTTCTCTTCGGCCTGGGCTTCTGCCTCTTCCTGGGGAAGCAGCGAAAGAGGCTGCCTTCCCCAGGTGGAGGAGCATCTCTCCTCTGCTGCTGATGCTGCTGATGCTGCAGGTGGGCAGCCACAGCAGGGTCTCTCCTTGGCAGGAAAGAGGAGCTTCTCTTCGGCCTGGGCTTCTGCCTCTTCCTGGGGAAGCAGCGAAAGAGGCTGCCTTCCCCAGGTGGAGGAGCATCTCTCCTCTGCTGCTGCTGCTGCTGATGCTGCAGGTGGGCAGCCACAGCAGGGTCTCTCCTTGGCAGGACAGAGGAGCTTCGCTTCGGCCGGGGCTTCTGCCTCTTCCTGGTGAAGCAGCGGAAGAGGCTGCCTTACCCAGGTGGAGGAGCATCTCTCCTCTGCTGCTGATGCTGCAGGTGGGCAGCCACAGCAGGGTCTCTCCTTGGCAGGAAAGAGGAGCTTCTCTTCGGCCTGGGCTACAGCCTCTTCCTGGGGATGCAGCGGAAGAGGCTGCCTTCCCCAGGTGGAGGAGCATCTCTCCTCTGCTGCTGCTGCTGCTGATGCTGCTGCAGGTGGGCAGCCACAGCAGGGTCTCTCCTTGGCAGGAAAGAGGAGCTTCGCTTCGGCCTGGGCTTCTGCCTCTTCCTGGGGAAGCAGCGGAAGAGGCTGCCTTCCCCAGCTGGAGGAGCATCTCTCCTCTGCTGCTGCTGCTGCTGATGCTGCAGGTGGGCAGCCACAGCAGGGTCTCTCCTTGGCAGGACAGAGGAGCTTCGCTTCAGCCGGGGCTTCTGCCTCTTCCTGGTGAAGCAGCGGAAGAGGCTGCCTTACCCAGGTGGAGGAGCATCTCTCCTCTGCTGCTGAAGTTGCAGGTGGGCAGCCACAGCAGGGTCTCTCCTTGGCAGGAAAGAGGAGCTTCTCTTCGGCCTGGGCTACAGCCTCTTCCTGGGGATGCAGCGGAAGAGGCTGCCTTCCCCAGGTGGAGGAGCATCTCTCCTCTGCTGCTGATGCTGCTGATGCTGCAGGTGGGCAGCCACAGCAGGGTCTCTCCTTGGCAGGAAAGAGGAGCTTCTCTTCGGCCTGGGCTTATGCCTCTTCCTGGGGAAGCAGCGGAAGAGGCTGCCTTCCCCAGGTGGAGGAGCATCTCTCCTCTGCTGCTGATGCTGCAGGTGGGCAGCCACAGCAGGGTCTCTCCTTGGCAGGAAAGAGGAGCTTCGCTGTGGCCTGGGCTACAGCCTCTTCCTGGGGATGCAGCGAAAGAGGCTGCCTTCCCCAGCTGGTGGAGCATCTCTCCTCTGCTGCTGATGCTGCAGGGGGGAAGCCACAGCAGGGTCCCTCCTTGGCAGGACAGAGGAGCTTCGCTTCGGCCGGGGCTTCTGCCTCTTCCTGGTGAAGCAGCGGAAGAGGCTGCCTTACCCAGGTGGAGGAGCATCTCTCCTCTGCTGCTGATGCTGCAGGTGGGCAGCCACAGCAGGGTCTCTCCTTGGCAGGACAGAGGAGCTTCGCTTCGGCCTGGGCTTCTGCCTCTTCCTGGGGAAGCAGCGGAAGAGGCTGCCTTCCCCAGGTGGAGGAGCATCTCTCCTCTGCTGCTGCTGCTGATGCTGCAGGTGGGCAGCCACAGCAGGGTCTCTCCTTGGCAGGAAAGAGGAGCTTCGCTGCGGCCTGGGCTACAGCCTCTTCCTGGGGAAGCAGCAAAAGAGGCTGCCTTCCCCAGCTGGTGGAGCATCTCTCCTCTGCTGCTGATGCTTCAGGTGGGCAGCCACAGCAGGGTCTCTCCTTGGCAGGAAAGAGGAGCTTCGCTTCGGCCTGGGCTACAGCCTCTTCCTGGGGAAGCAGCGGAAGAGGCTGCCTTCCCCAGCTGGAGGAGCATCTCTCCTCTGCTGCTGCTGCTGCTGCTGCTGATGCTGCAGGTGGGCAGCCACAGCAGGGTCTCTCCTTGGCAGGACTGAGGAGCTTCGCTTCGGCCGGGGCTTCTGCCTCTTCCTGGTGAAGCAGCGGAAGAGGCTGCCTTACCCAGGTGGAGGAGCATCTCTCCTCTGCTGCTGATGCTGCAGGTGGGCAGCCACAGCAGGGTCTCTCCTTGGCAGGAAAGAGGAGCTTCTCTTCGGCCTGGGCTACAGCCTCTTCCTGGGGATGCAGCGGAAGAGGCTGCCTTCCCCAGGTGGAGGAGCATCTCTCCTCTGCTGCTGCTGCTGCTGATGCTGCTGCAGGTGGGCAGCCACAGCAGGGTCTCTCCTTGGCAGGAAAGAGGAGCTTCGCTTCGGCCTGGGCTACAGCCTCTTCCTGGGGATGCAGCGGAAGAGGCTGCCTTCCCCAGCTGGAGGAGCATCTCTCCTCTGCTGCTGCTGCTGCTGATGCTGCAGGTGGGCATCCACAGCAGGGTCTCTCCTTGGCAGGAAAGAGGAGCTTCGCTTCGGCCTGGGCTACAGCCTCTTCCTGGGGAAGCAGCGGAAGAGGCTGCCTTCCCCAGCTGGAGGAGCATCTCTCCTCTGCTGCTGCTGCTGCTGCTGCTGATGCTGCAGGTGGGCAGCCACAGCAGGGTCTCTCCTTGGCAGGACAAAGGAGCTTCGCTTCGGCCGGGGCTTCTGCCTCTTCCTGGTGAAGCAGCGGAAGAGGCTGCCTTCCCCAGGTGGAGGAGCATCTCTCCTCTGCTGCTGCTGCTGCTGCTGCTGCTGCAGGTGGGCAGCCACAGCAGGGTCTCTCCTTGGCAGGAAAGAGGAGCTTCGCTGCGGCCTGGGCTACAGCCTCTTCCTGGGGAAGCAGCGAAAGAGGCTGCCTTCCCCAGCTGGTGGAGCATCTCTCCTCTGCTGCTGCTGCTGCTGATGCTGCAGGTGGGCAGCCACAGCAGGGTCCCTCCTTGGCAGGACAGAGGAGCTTCGCTTCGGCCGGGGCTTCTGCCTCTTCCTGGTGAAGCAGCGGAAGAGGCTGCCTTACCCAGGTGGAGGAGCATCTCTCCTCTGCTGCTGATGCTGCAGGTGGGCAGCCACAGCAGGGTCTCTCCTTGGCAGGACAGAGGAGCTTCGCTTCGGCCTGGGCTTCTGCCTCTTCCTGGGGAAGCAGCGGAAGAGGCTGCCTTACCCAGGTGGAGGAGCATCTCTCCTCTGCTGCTGATGCTGCAGGTGGGCAGCCACAGCAGGGTCTCTCCTTGGCAGGACAGAGGAGCTTCTCTTCGGCCTGGGCTTCTGCCTCTTCCTGGTGAAGCAGCGGAAGAGGCTGCCTTCCCCAGCTGGAGGAGCATCTCTCCTCTGCTGCTGCTGCTGCTGATGCTGCAGGTGGGCAGCCACAGCAGGGTCTCTCCTTGGCAGGAAAGAGGAGCTTCTCTTCGGCCTGGGCTTCTGCCTCTTCCTGGTGAAGCAGCGGAAGAGGCTGCCTTCCCCAGGTGGAGGAGCATCTCTCCTCTGCTGCTGCTGCTGATGCTGCAGGTGGGCAGCCACAGCAGGGTCTCTCCTTGGCAGGAAAGAGGAGCTTCGCTTCGGCCTGGGCTACAGCCTCTTCCTGGGGAAGCAGCGGAAGAGGCTGCCTTCCCCAGCTGGAGGAGCATCTCTCCTCTGCTGCTGCTGCTGCTGCTGCTGCTGCTGATGCTGCAGGTGGGCAGCCACAGCAGGGTCTCTCCTTGGCAGGACAGAGGAGCTTCGCTTCGGCCTGGGCTACAGCCTCTTCCTGGGGAAGCAGCGGAAGAGGCTGCCTTCCCCAGCTGGAGGAGCATCTCTCCTCTGCTGCTGCTGCTGCTGCTGCTGCTGCTGATGCTGCAGGTGGGCAGCCACAGCAGGGTCTCTCCTTGGCAGGACAGAGGAGCTTCGCTTCGGCCTGGGCTTCTGCCTCTTCCTGGGGAAGCAGCGGAAGAGGCTGCCTTCCCCAGGTGGAGGAGCATCTCTCCTCTGCTGCTGCTGCTGATGCTGCAGGTGGGCAGCCACAGCAGGGTCTCTCCTTGGCAGGAAAGAGGAGCTTCGCTTCGGCCTGGGCTACAGCCTCTTCCTGGGGAAGCAGCGGAAGAGGCTGCCTTCCCCAGCTGGAGGAGCATCTCTCCTCTGCTGCTGCTGCTGCTGCTGCTGATGCTGCAGGTGGGCAGCCACAGCAGGGTCTCTCCTTGGCAGGACAGAGGAGCTTCGCTTCGGCCGGGGCTTCTGCCTCTTCCTGGTGAAGCAGCGGAAGAGGCTGCCTTACCCAGGTGGAGGAGCATCTCTCCTCTGCTGCTGATGCTGCAGGGGGGCAGCCACAGCAGGGTCTCTCCTTGGCAGGACAGAGGAGCTTCGCTTCGGCCGGGGCTTCTGCCTCTTCCTTGTGAAGCAGCGGAAGAGGCTGCCTTACCCAGGTGGAGGAGCATCTCTCCTCTGCTGCTGATGCTGCAGGTGGGCAGCCACAGCAGGGTCTCTCCTTGGCAGGAAAGAGGAGCTTCTCTTCGGCCTGGGCTTCTGCCTCTTCCTGGGGAAGCAGCGGAAGAGGCTGCCTTCCCCAGGTGGAGGAGCATCTCTCCTCTGCTGCTGCTGCTGCTGCTGCTGATGCTGCAGGTGGGCAGCCACAGCAGGGTCTCTCCTTGGCAGGACAGAGGAGCTTCTCTTCGGCCTGGGCTTCTGCCTCTTCCTGGTGAAGCAGCGGAAGAGGCTGCCTTCCCCAGCTGGAGGAGCATCTCTCCTCTCCTCTGCTGCTGCTGCTGCTGATGCTGCAGGTGGGCAGCCACAGCAGGGTCTCTCCTTGGCAGGAAAGAGGAGCTTCTCTTCGGCCTGGGCTTCTGCCTCTTCCTGGTGAAGCAGCGGAAGAGGCTGCCTTACCCAGGTGGAGGAGCATCTCTCCTCTGCTGCTGATGCTGCAGGTGGGCAGCCACAGCAGGGTCTCTCCTTGGCAGGAAAGAGGAGCTTCTCTTCGGCCTGGGCTTCTGCCTCTTCCTGGGGAAGCAGCGGAAGAGGCTGCCTTACCCAGGTGGAGGAGCATCTCTCCTCTGCTGCTGATGCTGCAGGGGGGCAGCCACAGCAGGGTCTCTCCTTGGGAGGACAGAGGAGCTTCGCTTCGGCCTGGGCTTCTGCCTCTTCCTGGGGAAGCAGCGGAAGAGGCTGCCTTACCCAGGTGGAGGAGCATCTCTCCTCTGCTGCTGATGCTGCAGGGGGGCAGCCACAGCAGGGTCTCTCCTTGGCAGGAAAAAGGAGCTTCGCTTCGGCCTGGGCTACAGCCTCTTCCTGGGGAAGCAGCGGAAGAGGCTGCCTTCCCCAGCTGGAGGAGCATCTCTCCTCTGCTGCTGCTGCTGCTGCTGCTGCTGCTGATGCTGCAGGTGGGCAGCCACAGCAGGGTCTCTCCTTGGCAGGACAGAGGAGCTTCGCTTCGGCCTGGGCTTCTGCCTCTTCCTGGTGAAGCAGCGGAAGAGGCTGCCTTACCCAGGTGGAGGAGCATCTCTCCTCTGCTGCTGATGCTGCAGGTGGGCAGCCACAGCAGGGTCTCTCCTTGGCAGGAAAGAGGAGCTTCTCTTCGGCCTGGGCTACAGCCTCTTCCTGGGGATGCAGCGGAAGAGGCTGCCTTCCCCAGGTGGAGGAGCATCTCTCCTCTGCTGCTGCTGCTGCTGATGCTGCTGCAGGTGGGCAGCCACAGCAGGGTCTCTCCTTGGCAGGAAAGAGGAGCTTCGCTTCGGCCTGGGCTACAGCCTCTTCCTGGGGAAGCAGCGGAAGAGGCTGCCTTCCCCAGCTGGAGGAGCATCTCTCCTCTGCTGCTGCTGCTGCTGATGCTGCAGGTGGGCAGCCACAGCAGGGTCTCTCCTTGGCAGGAAAGAGGAGCTTCGCTTCGGCCTGGGCTACAGCCTCTTCCTGGGGAAGCAGCGGAAGAGGCTGCCTTCCCCAGCTGGAGGAGCATCTCTCCTCTGCTGCTGCTGCTGCTGATGCTGCAGGTGGGCAGCCACAGCAGGGTCTCTCCTTGGCAGGAAAGAGGAGCTTCGCTTCGGCCTGGGCTACAGCCTCTTCCTGGGGAAGCAGCGGAAGAGGCTGCCTTCCCCAGCTGGAGGAGCATCTCTCCTCTGCTGCTGCTGCTGATGCTGCAGGTGGGCAGCCACAGCAGGGTCTCTCCTTGGCAGGAAAGAGGAGCTTCGCTGCGGCCTGGGCTACAGCCTCTTCCTGGGGAAGCAGCAAAAGAGGCTGCCTTCCCCAGCTGGTGGAGCATCTCTCCTCTGCTGCTGATGCTGCAGGGGGGAAGCCACAGCAGGGTCCCTCCTTGGCAGGACAGAGGAGCTTCGCTTCGGCCGGGGCTTCTGCCTCTTCCTGGTGAAGCAGCGGAAGAGGCTGCCTTCCCCAGGTGGAGGAGCATCTCTCCTCTGCTGCTGCTGCTGATGCTGCAGGTGGGCAGCCACAGCAGGGTCTCTCCTTGGCAGGAAAGAGGAGCTTCGCTGCGGCCTGGGCTACAGCCTCTTCCTGGGGAAGCAGCAAAAGAGGCTGCCTTCCCCAGCTGGTGGAGCATCTCTCCTCTGCTGCTGAGGCTGCAGGTGGGCAGCCACAGCAGGGTCTCTCCTTGGCAGGAAAGAGGAGCTTCGCTTCGGCCTGGGCTACAGCCTCTTCCTGGGGAAGCAGCGGAAGAGGCTGCCTTCCCCAGCTGGAGGAGCATCTCTCCTCTGCTGCTGCTGCTGCTGATGCTGCAGGTGGGCAGCCACAGCAGGGTCTCTCCTTGGCAGGAAAGAGGAGCTTCGCTTCGGCCTGGGCTACAGCCTCTTCCTGGGGAAGCAGCGGAAGAGGCTGCCTTCCCCAGCTGGAGGAGCATCTCTCCTCTGCTGCTGCTGCTGCTGCTGCTGATGCTGCAGGTGGGCAGCCACAGCAGGGTCTCTCCTTGGCAGGACAAAGGAGCTTCGCTTCGGCCGGGGCTTCTGCCTCTTCCTGGTGAAGCAGCGGAAGAGGCCTCCTTACCCAGGTGGAGGAGCATCTCTCCTCTGCTGCTGCTGCTGCTGCTGCTGATGCTGCAGGTGGGCAGCCACAGCAGGGTCTCTCCTTGGCAGGACAGAGGAGCTTCGCTTCGGCCTGGGCTTCTGCCTCTTCCTGGGGAAGCAGCGGAAGAGGCTGCCTTACCCAGGTGGAGGAGCATCTCTCCTCTGCTGCTGATGCTGCAGGTGGGCAGCCACAGCAGGGTCTCTCCTTGGCAGGAAAGAGGAGCTTCTCTTCGGCCTGGGCTACAGCCTCTTCCTGGGGATGCAGCGGAAGAGGCTGCCTTCCCCAGGTGGAGGAGCATCTCTCCTCTGCTGCTGCTGCTGCTGATGCTGCTGCAGGTGGGCAGCCACAGCAGGGTCTCTCCTTGGCAGGAAAGAGGAGCTTCGCTTCGGCCTGGGCTTCTGCCTCTTCCTGGGGAAGCAGCGGAAGAGGCTGCCTTCCCCAGCTGGAGGAGCATCTCTCCTCTGCTGCTGCTGCTGCTGATGCTGCAGGTGGGCAGCCACAGCAGGGTCTCTCCTTGGCAGGACAGAGGAGCTTCGCTTCGGCCGGGGCTTCTGCCTCTTCCTGGTGAAGCAGCGGAAGAGGCTGCCTTACCCAGGTGGAGGAGCATCTCTCCTCTGCTGCTGATGCTGCAGGTGGGCAGCCACAGCAGGGTCTCTCCTTGGCAGGAAAGAGGAGCTTCTCTTCGGCCTGGGCTACAGCCTCTTCCTGGGGATGCAGCGGAAGAGGCTGCCTTCCCCAGGTGGAGGAGCATCTCTCCTCTGCTGCTGCTGCTGCTGATGCTGCAGGTGGGCAGCCACAGCAGGGTCTCTCCTTGGCAGGAAAGAGGAGCTTCTCTTCGGCCTGGGCTTCTGCCTCTTCCTGGTGAAGCAGCGGAAGAGGCTGCCTTCCCCAGCTGGAGGAGCATCTCTCCTCTGCTGCTGCTGCTGCTGCTGCTGATGCTGCAGGTGGGCAGCCACAGCAGGGTCTCTCCTTGGCAGGACAGAGGAGCTTCGCTTCGGCCGGGGCTTCTGCCTCTTCCTGGTGAAGCAGCGGAAGAGGCTGCCTTACCCAGGTGGAGGAGCATCTCTCCTCTGCTGCTGATGCTGCAGGTGGGCAGCCACAGCAGGGTCTCTCCTTGGCAGGAAAGAGGAGCTTCTCTTCGGCCTGGGCTTCTGCCTCTTCCTGGGGAAGCAGCGGAAGAGGCTGCCTTCCCCAGGTGGAGGAGCATCTCTCCTCTGCTGCTGCTGCTGCTGCTGCTGATGCTGCAGGTGGGCAGCCACAGCAGGGTCTCTCCTTGGCAGGACAGAGGAGCTTCGCTTCGGCCGGGGCTTCTGCCTCTTCCTGGTGAAGCAGCGGAAGAGGCTGCCTTACCCAGGTGGAGGAGCATCTCTCCTCTGCTGCTGATGCTGCAGGGGGGCAGCCACAGCAGGGTCTCTCCTTGGCAGAACAGAGGAGCTTCGCTTCGGCCTGGGCTTCTGCCTCTTCCTGGGGAAGCAGCGGAAGAGGCTGCCTTACCCAGGTGGAGGAGCATCTCTCCTCTGCTGCTGATGCTGCAGGTGGGCAGCCACAGCAGGGTCTCTCCTTGGCAGGAAAGAGGAGCTTCTCTTCGGCCTGGGCTACAGCCTCTTCCTGGGGATGCAGCGGAAGAGGCTGCCTTCCCCAGGTGGAGGAGCATCTCTCCTCTGCTGCTGATGCTGCTGATGCTGCAGGTGGGCAGCCACAGCAGGGTCTCTCCTTGGCAGGAAAGAGGAGCTTCTCTTCGGCCTGGGCTTCTGCCTCTTCCTGGGGAAGCAGCGGAAGAGGCTGCCTTCCCCAGGTGGAGGAGCATCTCTCCTCTGCTGCTGCTGCTGATGCTGCAGGTGGGCAGCCACAGCAGGGTCTCTCCTTGGCAGGAAAGAGGAGCTTCGCTGCGGCCTGGGCTACAGCCTCTTCCTGGGGAAGCAGCGAAAGAGGCTGCCTTCCCCAGGTGGAGGATCATCTCTCCTCTGCTGCTGATGCTGCAGGTGGGCAGCCACAGCAGGGTCTCTCCTTGGCAGGAAAGAGGAGCTTCTCTTCGGCCTGGGCTACAGCCTCTTCCTGGGGATGCAGCGGAAGAGGCTGCCTTCCCCAGGTGGAGGAGCATCTCTCCTCTGCTGCTGATGCTGCAGGGGGGAAGCCACAGCAGGGTCTCTCCTTGGCAGGACAGAGGAGCTTCGCTTCGGCCGGGGCTTCTGCCTCTTCCTGGTGAAGCAGCGGAAGAGGCTGCCTTCCCCAGCTGGAGGAGCATCTCTCCTCTGCTGCTGCTGCTGCTGATGCTGCAGGTGGGCAGCCACAGCAGGGTCTCTCCTTGGCAGGACAGAGGAGCTTCGCTTCGGCCGGGGCTTCTGCCTCTTCCTGGTGAAGCAGCGGAAGAGGCTGCCTTCCCCAGCTGGAGGAGCATCTCTCCTCTGCTGCTGCTGCTGCTGATGCTGCAGGTGGGCAGCCACAGCAGGGTCTCTCCTTGGCAGGACAGAGGAGCTTCTCTTCGGCCTGGGCTTCTGCCTCTTCCTGGGGAAGCAGCGGAAGAGGCTGCCTTCCCCAGGTGGAGGAGCATCTCTCCTCTGCTGCTGCTGCTGCTGCTGATGCTGCAGGTGGGCAGCCACAGCAGGGTCTCTCCTTGGCAGGAAAGAGGAGCTTCTCTTCGGCCTGGGCTTCTGCCTCTTCCTGGTGAAGCAGCGGAAGAGGCTGCCTTCCCCAGCTGGAGGAGCATCTCTCCTCTGCTGCTGCTGCTGCTGCTGCTGATGCTGCAGGTGGGCAGCCACAGCAGGGTCTCTCCTTGGCAGGACAGAGGAGCTTCGCTTCGGCCGGGGCTTCTGCCTCTTCCTGGTGAAGCAGCGGAAGAGGCTGCCTTCCCCAGCTGGAGGAGCATCTCTCCTCTGCTGCTGCTGCTGCTGATGCTGCAGGTGGGCAGCCACAGCAGGGTCTCTCCTTGGCAGGACAGAGGAGCTTCTCTTCGGCCTGGGCTTCTGCCTCTTCCTGGGGAAGCAGCGGAAGAGGCTGCCTTCCCCAGGTGGAGGAGCATCTCTCCTCTGCTGCTGATGCTGCAGGTGGGCAGCCACAGCAGGGTCTCTCCTTGGCAGGAAAGAGGAGCTTCGCTGCGGCCTGGGCTACAGCCTCTTCCTGGGGAAGCAGCGAAAGAGGCTGCCTTCCCCAGCTGGAGGAGCATCTCTCCTCTGCTGCTGCTGCTGCTGCTGATGCTGCAGGTGGGCAGCCACAGCAGGGTCTCTCCTTGGCAGGAAAGAGGAGCTTCTCTTCGGCCTGGGCTTCTGCCTCTTCCTGGGGAAGCAGCGAAAGAGGCTGCCTTCCCCAGCTGGTGGAGCATCTCTCCTCTGCTGCTGATGCTGCAGGGGGGAAGCCACAGCAGGGTCTCTCCTTGGCAGGACAGAGGAGCTTCGCTTCGGCCTGGGCTTCTGCCTCTTCCTGGGGAAGCAGCGGAAGAGGCTGCCTTCCCCAGGTGGAGGAGCATCTCTCCTCTGCTGCTGCTGCTGATGCTGCAGGTGGGCAGCCACAGCAGGGTCTCTCCTTGGCAGGAAAGAGGAGCTTCGCTTCGGCCTGGGCTACAGCCTCTTCCTGGGGAAGCAGCGGAAGAGGCTGCCTTCCCCAGCTGGAGGAGCATCTCTCCTCTGCTGCTGCTGCTGCTGCTGCTGATGCTGCAGGTGGGCAGCCACAGCAGGGTCTCTCCTTGGCAGGACTGAGGAGCTTCGCTTCGGCCGGGGCTTCTGCCTCTTCCTGGTGAAGCAGCGGAAGAGGCTGCCTTACCCAGGTGGAGGAGCATCTCTCCTCTGCTGCTGATGCTGCAGGTGGGCAGCCACAGCAGGGTCTCTCCTTGGCAGGAAAGAGGAGCTTCTCTTCGGCCTGGGCTACAGCCTCTTCCTGGGGATGCAGCGGAAGAGGCTGCCTTCCCCAGGTGGAGGAGCATCTCTCCTCTGCTGCTGCTGCTGCTGATGCTGCTGCAGGTGGGCAGCCACAGCAGGGTCTCTCCTTGGCAGGAAAGAGGAGCTTCGCTTCGGCCTGGGCTACAGCCTCTTCCTGGGGATGCAGCGGAAGAGGCTGCCTTCCCCAGCTGGAGGAGCATCTCTCCTCTGCTGCTGCTGCTGCTGATGCTGCAGGTGGGCATCCACAGCAGGGTCTCTCCTTGGCAGGAAAGAGGAGCTTCGCTTCGGCCTGGGCTACAGCCTCTTCCTGGGGAAGCAGCGGAAGAGGCTGCCTTCCCCAGCTGGAGGAGCATCTCTCCTCTGCTGCTGCTGCTGCTGCTGCTGATGCTGCAGGTGGGCAGCCACAGCAGGGTCTCTCCTTGGCAGGACAAAGGAGCTTCGCTTCGGCCGGGGCTTCTGCCTCTTCCTGGTGAAGCAGCGGAAGAGGCTGCCTTCCCCAGGTGGAGGAGCATCTCTCCTCTGCTGCTGCTGCTGCTGCTGATGCTGCAGGTGGGCAGCCACAGCAGGGTCTCTCCTTGGCAGGAAAGAGGAGCTTCGCTGCGGCCTGGGCTACAGCCTCTTCCTGGGGAAGCAGCGAAAGAGGCTGCCTTCCCCAGCTGGTGGAGCATCTCTCCTCTGCTGCTGATGCTGCAGGTGGGCAGCCACAGCAGGGTCTCTCCTTGGCAGGACAGAGGAGCTTCGCTTCGGCCGGGGCTTCTGCCTCTTCCTGGTGAAGCAGCGGAAGAGGCTGCCTTCCCCAGGTGGAGGAGCATCTCTCCTCTGCTGCTGCTGCTGCTGCTGATGCTGCTGCAGGTGGGCAGCCACAGCAGGGTCTCTCCTTGGCAGGAAAGAGGAGCTTCTCTTCGGCCTGGGCTACAGCCTCTTCCTGGGGAAGCAGCGGAAGAGGCTGCCTTCCCCAGGTGGAGGAGCATCTCTCCTCTGCTGCTGCTGCTGCTGCTGATGCTGCTGCAGGTGGGCAGCCACAGCAGGGTCTCTCCTTGGCAGGAAAGAGGAGCTTCGCTTCGGCCTGGGCTACAGCCTCTTCCTGGGGAAGCAGCGGAAGAGGCTGCCTTCCCCAGCTGGAGGAGCATCTCTCCTCTGCTGCTGCTGCTGCTGATGCTGCAGGTGGGCAGCCACAGCAGGGTCTCTCCTTGGCAGGACAGAGGAGCTTCTCTTCGGCCTGGGCTTCTGCCTCTTCCTGGTGAAGCAGCGGAAGAGGCTGCCTTCCCCAGCTGGAGGAGCATCTCTCCTCTGCTGCTGCTGCTGCTGATGCTGCAGGTGGGCAGCCACAGCAGGGTCTCTCCTTGGCAGGAAAGAGGAGCTTCTCTTCGGCCTGGGCTACAGCCTCTTCCTGGGGAAGCAGCGGAAGAGGCTGCCTTCCCCAGCTGGAGGAGCATCTCTCCTCTGCTGCTGCTGCTGCTGCTGCTGCTGCTGATGCTGCAGGTGGGCAGCCACAGCAGGGTCTCTCCTTGGCAGGACAGAGGAGCTTCGCTTCGGCCTGGGCTTCTGCCTCTTCCTGGTGAAGCAGCGGAAGAGGCTGCCTTACCCAGGTGGAGGAGCATCTCTCCTCTGCTGCTGATGCTGCAGGTGGGCAGCCACAGCAGGGTCTCTCCTTGGCAGGAAAGAGGAGCTTCTCTTCGGCCTGGGCTACAGCCTCTTCCTGGGGATGCAGCGGAAGAGGCTGCCTTCCCCAGGTGGAGGAGCATCTCTCCTCTGCTGCTGCTGCTGCTGATGCTGCTGCAGGTGGGCAGCCACAGCAGGGTCTCTCCTTGGCAGGAAAGAGGAGCTTCGCTTCGGCCTGGGCTACAGCCTCTTCCTGGGGAAGCAGCGGAAGAGGCTGCCTTCCCCAGCTGGAGGAGCATCTCTCCTCTGCTGCTGCTGCTGCTGATGCTGCAGGTGGGCAGCCACAGCAGGGTCTCTCCTTGGCAGGACAGAGGAGCTTCGCTTCGGCCGGGGCTTCTGCCTCTTCCTGGTGAAGCAGCGGAAGAGGCTGCCTTACCCAGGTGGAGGAGCATCTCTCCTCTGCTGCTGATGCTGCAGGGGGGCAGCCACAGCAGGGTCTCTCCTTGGCAGGACAGAGGAGCTTCGCTTCGGCCGGGGCTTCTGCCTCTTCCTTGTGAAGCAGCGGAAGAGGCTGCCTTACCCAGGTGGAGGAGCATCTCTCCTCTGCTGCTGATGCTGCAGGTGGGCAGCCACAGCAGGGTCTCTCCTTGGCAGGAAAGAGGAGCTTCTCTTCGGCCTGGGCTTCTGCCTCTTCCTGGGGAAGCAGCGGAAGAGGCTGCCTTCCCCAGGTGGAGGAGCATCTCTCCTCTGCTGCTGCTGCTGCTGCTGCTGATGCTGCAGGTGGGCAGCCACAGCAGGGTCTCTCCTTGGCAGGACAGAGGAGCTTCGCTTCGGCCTGGGCTTCTGCCTCTTCCTGGGGAAGCAGCGGAAGAGGCTGCCTTACCCAGGTGGAGGAGCATCTCTCCTCTGCTGCTGATGCTGCAGGGGGGCAGCCACAGCAGGGTCTCTCCTTGGCAGGACAGAGGAGCTTCGCTTCGGCCTGGGCTTCTGCCTCTTCCTGGGGAAGCAGCGGAAGAGGCTGCCTTACCCAGGTGGAGGAGCATCTCTCCTCTGCTGCTGATGCTGCAGGTGGGCAGCCACAGCAGGGTCTCTCCTTGGCAGAACAGAGGAGCTTCGCTTCGGCCGGGGCTTCTGCCTCTTCCTGGTGAAGCAGCGGAAGAGGCTGCCTTACCCAGGTGGAGGAGCATCTCTCCTCTGCTGCTGATGCTGCAGGTGGGCAGCCACAGCAGGGTCTCTCCTTGGCAGGAAAGAGGAGCTTCTCTTCGGCCTGGGCTACAGCCTCTTCCTGGGGATGCAGCGGAAGAGGCTGCCTTCCCCAGGTGGAGGAGCATCTCTCCTCTGCTGCTGCTGCTGCTGATGCTGCTGCAGGTGGGCAGCCACAGCAGGGTCTCTCCTTGGCAGGAAAGAGGAGCTTCGCTTCGGCCTGGGCTACAGCCTCTTCCTGGGGAAGCAGCGGAAGAGGCTGCCTTCCCCAGCTGGAGGAGCATCTCTCCTCTGCTGCTGCTGCTGCTGCTGCTGATGCTGCAGGTGGGCAGCCACAGCAGGGTCTCTCCTTGGCAGGACAGAGGAGCTTCGCTTCGGCCGGGGCTTCTGCCTCTTCCTGGTGAAGCAGCGGAAGAGGCTGCCTTACCCAGGTGGAGGAGCATCTCTCCTCTGCTGCTGATGCTGCAGGTGGGCAGCCACAGCATGGTCTCTCCTTGGCAGGAAAGAGGAGCTTCTCTTCGGCCTGGGCTTCTGCCTCTTCCTGGGGAAGCAGCGGAAGAGGCTGCCTTCCCCAGGTGGAGGAGCATCTCTCCTCTGCTGCTGCTGCTGCTGCTGCTGATGCTGCAGGTGGGCAGCCACAGCAGGGTCTCTCCTTGGCAGGACAGAGGAGCTTCGCTTCGGCCGGGGCTTCTGCCTCTTCCTGGTGAAGCAGCGGAAGAGGCTGCCTTACCCAGGTGGAGGAGCATCTCTCCTCTGCTGCTGATGCTGCAGGGGGGCAGCCACAGCAGGGTCTCTCCTTGGCAGGAAAGAGGAGCTTCTCTTCGGCCTGGGCTTCTGCCTCTTCCTGGGGAAGCAGCGGAAGAGGCTGCCTTACCCAGGTGGAGGAGCATCTCTCCTCTGCTGCTGATGCTGCAGGGGGGCAGCCACAGCAGGGTCTCTCCTTGGCAGGACAGAGGAGCTTCGCTTCGGCCTGGGCTTCTGCCTCTTCCTGGGGAAGCAGCGGAAGAGGCTGCCTTACCCAGGTGGAGGAGCATCTCTCCTCTGCTGCTGATGCTGCAGGGGGGCAGCCACAGCAGGGTCTCTCCTTGGCAGAACAGAGGAGCTTCGCTTCGGCCTGGGCTTCTGCCTCTTCCTGGGGAAGCAGCGGAAGAGGCTGCCTTACCCAGGTGGAGGAGCATCTCTCCTCTGCTGCTGATGCTGCAGGTGGGCAGCCACAGCAGGGTCTCTCCTTGGCAGGAAAGAGGAGCTTCTCTTCGGCCTGGGCTACAGCCTCTTCCTGGGGATGCAGCGGAAGAGGCTGCCTTCCCCAGGTGGAGGAGCATCTCTCCTCTGCTGCTGCTGCTGCTGATGCTGCTGCAGGTGGGCAGCCACAGCAGGGTCTCTCCTTGGCAGGAAAGAGGAGCTTCGCTTCGGCCTGGGCTTCTGCCTCTTCCTGGGGAAGCAGCGGAAGAGGCTGCCTTCCCCAGCTGGAGGAGCATCTCTCCTCTGCTGCTGCTGCTGCTGATGCTGCAGGTGGGCAGCCACAGCAGGGTCTCTCCTTGGCAGGACAGAGGAGCTTCGCTTCGGCCGGGGCTTCTGCCTCTTCCTGGTGAAGCAGCGGAAGAGGCTGCCTTACCCAGGTGGAGGAGCATCTCTCCTCTGCTGCTGATGCTGCAGGTGGGCAGCCACAGCAGGGTCTCTCCTTGGCAGGAAAGAGGAGCTTCGCTGCGGCCTGGGCTACAGCCTCTTCCTGGTGAAGCAGCGGAAGAGGCTGCCTTCCCCAGCTGGAGGAGCATCTCTCCTCTGCTGCTGCTGCTGCTGATGCTGCAGGTGGGCAGCCACAGCAGGGTCCCTCCTTGGCAGGACAGAGGAGCTTCGCTTCGGCCTGGGCTTCTGCCTCTTCCTGGTGAAGCAGCGGAAGAGGCTGCCTTACCCAGGTGGAGGAGCATCTCTCCTCTGCTGCTGATGCTGCAGGTGGGCAGCCACAGCAGGGTCTCTCCTTGGCAGGAAAGAGGAGCTTCTCTTCGGCCTGGGCTTCTGCCTCTTCCTGGGGAAGCAGCGGAAGAGGCTGCCTTCCCCAGGTGGAGGAGCATCTCTCCTCTGCTGCTGCTGCTGCTGCTGCTGATGCTGCAGGTGGGCAGCCACAGCAGGGTCTCTCCTTGGCAGGACAGAGGAGCTTCGCTTCGGCCGGGGCTTCTGCCTCTTCCTGGTGAAGCAGCGGAAGAGGCTGCCTTCCCCAGCTGGTGGAGCATCTCTCCTCTGCTGCTGATGCTGCAGGGGGGAAGCCACAGCAGGGTCCCTCCTTGGCAGGACAGAGGAGCTTCGCTTCGGCCTGGGCTTCTGCCTCTTCCTGGTGAAGCAGCGGAAGAGGCTGCCTTACCCAGGTGGAGGAGCATCTCTCCTCTGCTGCTGATGCTGCAGGTGGGCAGCCACAGCAGGGTCTCTCCTTGGCAGGAAAGAGGAGCTTCTCTTCGGCCTGGGCTACAGCCTCTTCCTGGGGATGCAGCGGAAGAGGCTGCCTTCCCCAGCTGGAGGAGCATCTCTCCTCTGCTGCTGCTGCTGCTGATGCTGCAGGTGGGCAGCCACAGCAGGGTCTCTCCTTGGCAGGACAGAGGAGCTTCGCTTCGGCCGGGGCTTCTGCCTCTTCCTGGTGAAGCAGCGGAAGAGGCTGCCTTACCCAGGTGGAGGAGCATCTCTCCTCTGCTGCTGATGCTGCAGGTGGGCAGCCACAGCAGGGTCTCTCCTTGGCAGGAAAGAGGAGCTTCTCTTCGGCCTGGGCTACAGCCTCTTCCTGGGGATGCAGCGGAAGAGGCTGCCTTCCCCAGGTGGAGGAGCATCTCTCCTCTGCTGCTGATGCTGCTGATGCTGCAGGTGGGCAGCCACAGCAGGGTCTCTCCTTGGCAGGAAAGAGGAGCTTCTCTTCGGCCTGGGCTTCTGCCTCTTCCTGGGGAAGCAGCGGAAGAGGCTGCCTTCCCCAGGTGGAGGAGCATCTCTCCTCTGCTGCTGATGCTGCAGGTGGGCAGCCACAGCAGGGTCTCTCCTTGGCAGGAAAGAGGAGCTTCGCTGTGGCCTGGGCTACAGCCTCTTCCTGGGGAAGCAGCGAAAGAGGCTGCCTTCCCCAGCTGGTGGAGCATCTCTCCTCTGCTGCTGATGCTGCAGGGGGGAAGCCACAGCAGGGTCCCTCCTTGGCAGGACAGAGGAGCTTCGCTTCGGCCGGGGCTT
Organism: Oryzias latipes; assembly: GCF_053564925.1. Taxonomy (NCBI): domain Eukaryota; kingdom Metazoa; phylum Chordata; class Actinopteri; order Beloniformes; family Adrianichthyidae; genus Oryzias; species Oryzias latipes. The sequence continues at coordinate 27,841,528 of NC_136259.1, forward strand.
CTGCCTCTTCCTGGTGAAGCAGCGGAAGAGGCTGCCTTACCCAGGTGGAGGAGCATCTCTCCTCTGCTGCTGATGCTGCAGGTGGGCAGCCACAGCAGGGTCTCTCCTTGGCAGGACAGAGGAGCTTCGCTTCGGCCTGGGCTTCTGCCTCTTCCTGGGGAAGCAGCGGAAGAGGCTGCCTTACCCAGGTGGAGGAGCATCTCTCCTCTGCTGCTGCTGCTGCTGATGCTGATGCTGCAGGTGGGCAGCCACAGCAGGGTCTCTCCTTGGCAGGAAAGAGGAGCTTCGCTTCGGCCTGGGCTTCTGCCTCTTCCTGGGGAAGCAGCGGAAGAGGCTGCCTTACCCAGGTGGAGGAGCATCTCTCCTCTGCTGCTGCTGCTGCTGATGCTGATGCTGATGCTGCAGGTGGGCAGCCACAGCAGGGTCTCTCCTTGGCAGGACAGAGGAGCTTCGCTTCGGCCTGGGCTTCTGCCTCTTCCTGGGGAAGCAGCGGAAGAGGCTGCCTTACCCAGGTGGAGGAGCATCTCTCCTCTGCTGCTGATGCTGCAGGTGGGCAGCCACAGCAGGGTCTCTCCTTGGCAGGAAAGAGGAGCTTCTCTTCGGCCTGGGCTTCTGCCTCTTCCTGGGGAAGCAGCGGAAGAGGCTGCCTTCCCCAGGTGGAGGAGCATCTCTCCTCTGCTGCTGCTGCTGATGCTGCAGGTGGGCAGCCACAGCAGGGTCTCTCCTTGGCAGGAAAGAGGAGCTTCGCTGCGGCCTGGGCTACAGCCTCTTCCTGGGGAAGCAGCGAAAGAGGCTGCCTTCCCCAGCTGGTGGAGCATCTCTCCTCTGCTGCTGATGCTGCAGGTGGGCAGCCACAGCAGGGTCTCTCCTTGGCAGGACAGAGGAGCTTCGCTTCGGCCTGGGCTTCTGCCTCTTCCTGGGGAAGCAGCGGAAGAGGCTGCCTTCCCCAGCTGGAGGAGCATCTCTCCTCTGCTGCTGCTGCTGCTGATGCTGCAGGTGGGCAGCCACAGCAGGGTCTCTCCTTGGCAGGAAAGAGGAGCTTCGCTGCGGCCTGGGCTACAGCCTCTTCCTGGGGAAGCAGCAAAAGAGGCTGCCTTCCCCAGCTGGTGGAGCATCTCTCCTCTGCTGCTGATGCTGCAGGTGGGCAGCCACAGCAGGGTCTCTCCTTGGCAGGAAAGAGGAGCTTCTCTTCGGCCTGGGCTTCTGCCTCTTCCTGGTGAAGCAGCGGAAGAGGCTGCCTTCCCCAGCTGGAGGAGCATCTCTCCTCTGCTGCTGCTGCTGCTGCTGCTGATGCTGCAGGTGGGCAGCCACAGCAGGGTCTCTCCTTGGCAGGACAGAGGAGCTTCGCTTCGGCCGGGGCTTCTGCCTCTTCCTGGTGAAGCAGCGGAAGAGGCTGCCTTACCCAGGTGGAGGAGCATCTCTCCTCTGCTGCTGATGCTGCAGGTGGGCAGCCACAGCAGGGTCTCTCCTTGGCAGGAAAGAGGAGCTTCTCTTCGGCCTGGGCTTCTGCCTCTTCCTGGGGAAGCAGCGGAAGAGGCTGCCTTCCCCAGGTGGAGGAGCATCTCTCCTCTGCTGCTGCTGCTGCTGATGCTGCAGGTGGGCAGCCACAGCAGGGTCTCTCCTTGGCAGGACAGAGGAGCTTCGCTTCGGCCGGGGCTTCTGCCTCTTCCTGGTGAAGCAGCGGAAGAGGCTGCCTTACCCAGGTGGAGGAGCATCTCTCCTCTGCTGCTGATGCTGCAGGGGGGCAGCCACAGCAGGGTCTCTCCTTGGCAGGACAGAGGAGCTTCGCTTCGGCCTGGGCTTCTGCCTCTTCCTGGGGAAGCAGCGGAAGAGGCTGCCTTACCCAGGTGGAGGAGCATCTCTCCTCTGCTGCTGATGCTGCAGGGGGGCAGCCACAGCAGGGTCTCTCCTTGGCAGAACAGAGGAGCTTCGCTTCGGCCTGGGCTTCTGCCTCTTCCTGGGGAAGCAGCGGAAGAGGCTGCCTTACCCAGGTGGAGGAGCATCTCTCCTCTGCTGCTGATGCTGCAGGTGGGCAGCCACAGCAGGGTCTCTCCTTGGCAGGAAAGAGGAGCTTCTCTTCGGCCTGGGCTACAGCCTCTTCCTGGGGATGCAGCGGAAGAGGCTGCCTTCCCCAGGTGGAGGAGCATCTCTCCTCTGCTGCTGATGCTGCTGATGCTGCAGGTGGGCAGCCACAGCAGGGTCTCTCCTTGGCAGGAAAGAGGAGCTTCTCTTCGGCCTGGGCTTCTGCCTCTTCCTGGGGAAGCAGCGGAAGAGGCTGCCTTCCCCAGGTGGAGGAGCATCTCTCCTCTGCTGCTGCTGCTGATGCTGCAGGTGGGCAGCCACAGCAGGGTCTCTCCTTGGCAGGAAAGAGGAGCTTCGCTGCGGCCTGGGCTAAAGCCTCTTCCTGGGGAAGCAGCGAAAGAGGCTGCCTTCCCCAGGTGGAGGATCATCTCTCCTCTGCTGCTGATGCTGCAGGTGGGCAGCCACAGCAGGGTCTCTCCTTGGCAGGAAAGAGGAGCTTCTCTTCGGCCTGGGCTACAGCCTCTTCCTGGGGATGCAGCGGAAGAGGCTGCCTTCCCCAGGTGGAGGAGCATCTCTCCTCTGCTGCTGATGCTGCAGGGGGGAAGCCACAGCAGGGTCTCTCCTTGGCAGGACAGAGGAGCTTCGCTTCGGCCGGGGCTTCTGCCTCTTCCTGGTGAAGCAGCGGAAGAGGCTGCCTTCCCCAGCTGGAGGAGCATCTCTCCTCTGCTGCTGCTGCTGCTGATGTTGCAGGTGGGCAGCCACAGCAGGGTCTCTCCTTGGCAGGACAGAGGAGCTTCGCTTCGGCCGGGGCTTCTGCCTCTTCCTGGTGAAGCAGCGGAAGAGGCTGCCTTCCCCAGCTGGAGGAGCATCTCTCCTCTGCTGCTGCTGCTGCTGATGCTGCAGGTGGGCAGCCACAGCAGGGTCTCTCCTTGGCAGGACAGAGGAGCTTCTCTTCGGCCTGGGCTTCTGCCTCTTCCTGGGGAAGCAGCGGAAGAGGCTGCCTTCCCCAGGTGGAGGAGCATCTCTCCTCTGCTGCTGCTGCTGCTGCTGATGCTGCAGGTGGGCAGCCACAGCAGGGTCTCTCCTTGGCAGGAAAGAGGAGCTTCTCTTCGGCCTGGGCTTCTGCCTCTTCCTGGTGAAGCAGCGGAAGAGGCTGCCTTCCCCAGCTGGAGGAGCATCTCTCCTCTGCTGCTGCTGCTGCTGCTGCTGATGCTGCAGGTGGGCAGCCACAGCAGGGTCTCTCCTTGGCAGGACAGAGGAGCTTCGCTTCGGCCGGGGCTTCTGCCTCTTCCTGGTGAAGCAGCGGAAGAGGCTGCCTTCCCCAGCTGGAGGAGCATCTCTCCTCTGCTGCTGCTGCTGCTGATGCTGCAGGTGGGCAGCCACAGCAGGGTCTCTCCTTGGCAGGACAGAGGAGCTTCTCTTCGGCCTGGGCTTCTGCCTCTTCCTGGGGAAGCAGCGGAAGAGGCTGCCTTCCCCAGGTGGAGGAGCATCTCTCCTCTGCTGCTGATGCTGCAGGTGGGCAGCCACAGCAGGGTCTCTCCTTGGCAGGAAAGAGGAGCTTCGCTGCGGCCTGGGCTACAGCCTCTTCCTGGGGAAGCAGCGAAAGAGGCTGCCTTCCCCAGCTGGAGGAGCATCTCTCCTCTGCTGCTGCTGCTGCTGCTGATGCTGCAGGTGGGCAGCCACAGCAGGGTCTCTCCTTGGCAGGAAAGAGGAGCTTCTCTTCGGCCTGGGCTTCTGCCTCTTCCTGGGGAAGCAGCGGAAGAGGCTGCCTTCCCCAGGTGGAGGAGCATCTCTCCTCTGCTGCTGATGCTGCAGGTGGGCAGCCACAGCAGGGTCTCTCCTTGGCAGGAAAGAGGAGCTTCTCTTCGGCCTGGGCTTCTGCCTCTTCCTGGGGAAGCAGCGAAAGAGGCTGCCTTCCCCAGCTGGTGGAGCATCTCTCCTCTGCTGCTGATGCTGCAGGGGGGAAGCCACAGCAGGGTCTCTCCTTGGCAGGACAGAGGAGCTTCGCTTCGGCCTGGGCTTCTGCCTCTTCCTGGGGAAGCAGCGGAAGAGGCTGCCTTCCCCAGGTGGAGGAGCATCTCTCCTCTGCTGCTGCTGCTGATGCTGCAGGTGGGCAGCCACAGCAGGGTCTCTCCTTGGCAGGAAAGAGGAGCTTCGCTTCGGCCTGGGCTACAGCCTCTTCCTGGGGAAGCAGCGGAAGAGGCTGCCTTCCCCAGCTGGAGGAGCATCTCTCCTCTGCTGCTGCTGCTGCTGCTGCTGATGCTGCAGGTGGGCAGCCACAGCAGGGTCTCTCCTTGGCAGGACTGAGGAGCTTCGCTTCGGCCGGGGCTTCTGCCTCTTCCTGGTGAAGCAGCGGAAGAGGCTGCCTTACCCAGGTGGAGGAGCATCTCTCCTCTGCTGCTGATGCTGCAGGTGGGCAGCCACAGCAGGGTCTCTCCTTGGCAGGAAAGAGGAGCTTCTCTTCGGCCTGGGCTACAGCCTCTTCCTGGGGATGCAGCGGAAGAGGCTGCCTTCCCCAGGTGGAGGAGCATCTCTCCTCTGCTGCTGCTGCTGCTGATGCTGCTGCAGGTGGGCATCCACAGCAGGGTCTCTCCTTGGCAGGAAAGAGGAGCTTCGCTTCGGCCTGGGCTACAGCCTCTTCCTGGGGAAGCAGCGGAAGAGGCTGCCTTCCCCAGCTGGAGGAGCATCTCTCCTCTGCTGCTGCTGCTGCTGCTGCTGATGCTGCAGGTGGGCAGCCACAGCAGGGTCTCTCCTTGGCAGGACAAAGGAGCTTCGCTTCGGCCGGGGCTTCTGCCTCTTCCTGGTGAAGCAGCGGAAGAGGCTGCCTTCCCCAGGTGGAGGAGCATCTCTCCTCTGCTGCTGCTGCTGCTGCTGATGCTGCAGGTGGGCAGCCACAGCAGGGTCTCTCCTTGGCAGGAAAGAGGAGCTTCGCTGCGGCCTGGGCTACAGCCTCTTCCTGGGGAAGCAGCGAAAGAGGCTGCCTTCCCCAGCTGGTGGAGCATCTCTCCTCTGCTGCTGATGCTGCAGGTGGGCAGCCACAGCAGTGTCTCTCCTTGGCAGGACAGAGGAGCTTCGCTTCGGCCGGGGCTTCTGCCTCTTCCTGGTGAAGCAGCGGAAGAGGCTGCCTTCCCCAGGTGGAGGAGCATCTCTCCTCTGCTGCTGCTGCTGCTGCTGATGCTGCTGCAGGTGGGCAGCCACAGCAGGGTCTCTCCTTGGCAGGAAAGAGGAGCTTCTCTTCGGCCTGGGCTACAGCCTCTTCCTGGGGAAGCAGCGGAAGAGGCTGCCTTCCCCAGGTGGAGGAGCATCTCTCCTCTGCTGCTGCTGCTGCTGCTGATGCTGCTGCAGGTGGGCAGCCACAGCAGGGTCTCTCCTTGGCAGGAAAGAGGAGCTTCGCTTCGGCCTGGGCTACAGCCTCTTCCTGGGGAAGCAGCGGAAGAGGCTGCCTTCCCCAGCTGGAGGAGCATCTCTCCTCTGCTGCTGCTGCTGCTGATGCTGCAGGTGGGCAGCCACAGCAGGGTCTCTCCTTGGCAGGACAGAGGAGCTTCTCTTCGGCCTGGGCTTCTGCCTCTTCCTGGTGAAGCAGCGGAAGAGGCTGCCTTCCCCAGCTGGAGGAGCATCTCTCCTCTGCTGCTGCTGCTGCTGATGCTGCAGGTGGGCAGCCACAGCAGGGTCTCTCCTTGGCAGGAAAGAGGAGCTTCTCTTCGGCCTGGGCTACAGCCTCTTCCTGGGGAAGCAGCGGAAGAGGCTGCCTTCCCCAGCTGGAGGAGCATCTCTCCTCTGCTGCTGCTGCTGCTGCTGCTGCTGCTGATGCTGCAGGTGGGCAGCCACAGCAGGGTCTCTCCTTGGCAGGACAGAGGAGCTTCGCTTCGGCCTGGGCTTCTGCCTCTTCCTGGTGAAGCAGCGGAAGAGGCTGCCTTACCCAGGTGGAGGAGCATCTCTCCTCTGCTGCTGATGCTGCAGGTGGGCAGCCACAGCAGGGTCTCTCCTTGGCAGGAAAGAGGAGCTTCTCTTCGGCCTGGGCTACAGCCTCTTCCTGGGGATGCAGCGGAAGAGGCTGCCTTCCCCAGGTGGAGGAGCATCTCTCCTCTGCTGCTGCTGCTGCTGATGCTGCTGCAGGTGGGCAGCCACAGCAGGGTCTCTCCTTGGCAGGAAAGAGGAGCTTCGCTTCGGCCTGGGCTACAGCCTCTTCCTGGGGAAGCAGCGGAAGAGGCTGCCTTCCCCAGCTGGAGGAGCATCTCTCCTCTGCTGCTGCTGCTGCTGCTGCTGATGCTGCAGGTGGGCAGCCACAGCAGGGTCTCTCCTTGGCAGGACAGAGGAGCTTCGCTTCGGCCGGGGCTTCTGCCTCTTCCTTGTGAAGCAGCGGAAGAGGCTGCCTTACCCAGGTGGAGGAGCATCTCTCCTCTGCTGCTGATGCTGCAGGGGGGCAGCCACAGCAGGGTCTCTCCTTGGCAGGACAGAGGAGCTTCGCTTCGGCCGGGGCTTCTGCCTCTTCCTTGTGAAGCAGCGGAAGAGGCTGCCTTACCCAGGTGGAGGAGCATCTCTCCTCTGCTGCTGATGCTGCAGGTGGGCAGCCACAGCAGGGTCTCTCCTTGGCAGGAAAGAGGAGCTTCTCTTCGGCCTGGGCTTCTGCCTCTTCCTGGGGAAGCAGCGGAAGAGGCTGCCTTCCCCAGGTGGAGGAGCATCTCTCCTCTGCTGCTGCTGCTGCTGCTGCTGATGCTGCAGGTGGGCAGCCACAGCAGGGTCTCTCCTTGGCAGGACAGAGGAGCTTCTCTTCGGCCTGGGCTTCTGCCTCTTCCTGGTGAAGCAGCGGAAGAGGCTGCCTTCCCCAGCTGGAGGAGCATCTCTCCTCTCCTCTGCTGCTGCTGCTGCTGATGCTGCAGGTGGGCAGCCACAGCAGGGTCTCTCCTTGGCAGGAAAGAGGAGCTTCTCTTCGGCCTGGGCTTCTGCCTCTTCCTGGTGAAGCAGCGGAAGAGGCTGCCTTACCCAGGTGGAGGAGCATCTCTCCTCTGCTGCTGATGCTGCAGGTGGGCAGCCACAGCAGGGTCTCTCCTTGGCAGGAAAGAGGAGCTTCTCTTCGGCCTGGGCTTCTGCCTCTTCCTGGGGAAGCAGCGGAAGAGGCTGCCTTACCCAGGTGGAGGAGCATCTCTCCTCTGCTGCTGATGCTGCAGGGGGGCAGCCACAGCAGGGTCTCTCCTTGGCAGGACAGAGGAGCTTCGCTTCGGCCTGGGCTTCTGCCTCTTCCTGGGGAAGCAGCGGAAGAGGCTGCCTTACCCAGGTGGAGGAGCATCTCTCCTCTGCTGCTGATGCTGCAGGGGGGCAGCCACAGCAGGGTCTCTCCTTGGCAGGAAAGAGGAGCTTCGCTTCGGCCTGGGCTACAGCCTCTTCCTGGGGAAGCAGCGGAAGAGGCTGCCTTCCCCAGCTGGAGGAGCATCTCTCCTCTGCTGCTGCTGCTGCTGCTGCTGCTGCTGATGCTGCAGGTGGGCAGCCACAGCAGGGTCTCTCCTTGGCAGGACAGAGGAGCTTCGCTTCGGCCTGGGCTTCTGCCTCTTCCTGGTGAAGCAGCGGAAGAGGCTGCCTTACCCAGGTGGAGGAGCATCTCTCCTCTGCTGCTGATGCTGCAGGTGGGCAGCCACAGCAGGGTCTCTCCTTGGCAGGAAAGAGGAGCTTCTCTTCGGCCTGGGCTACAGCCTCTTCCTGGGGAAGCAGCGGAAGAGGCTGCCTTCCCCAGCTGGAGGAGCATCTCTCCTCTGCTGCTGCTGCTGCTGATGCTGCAGGTGGGCAGCCACAGCAGGGTCTCTCCTTGGCAGGAAAGAGGAGCTTCGCTTCGGCCTGGGCTACAGCCTCTTCCTGGGGAAGCAGCGGAAGAGGCTGCCTTCCCCAGCTGGAGGAGCATCTCTCCTCTGCTGCTGCTGCTGCTGATGCTGCAGGTGGGCAGCCACAGCAGGGTCTCTCCTTGGCAGGAAAGAGGAGCTTCGCTTCGGCCTGGGCTACAGCCTCTTCCTGGGGAAGCAGCGGAAGAGGCTGCCTTCCCCAGCTGGAGGAGCATCTCTCCTCTGCTGCTGCTGCTGCTGCTGCTGATGCTGCAGGTGGGCAGCCACAGCAGGGTCTCTCCTTGGCAGGACAAAGGAGCTTCGCTTCGGCCGGGGCTTCTGCCTCTTCCTGGTGAAGCAGCGGAAGAGGCTGCCTTCCCCAGGTGGAGGAGCATCTCTCCTCTGCTGCTGCTGCTGCTGCTGCTGCTGCAGGTGGGCAGCCACAGCAGGGTCTCTCCTTGGCAGGAAAGAGGAGCTTCGCTGCGGCCTGGGCTACAGCCTCTTCCTGGGGAAGCAGCGAAAGAGGCTGCCTTCCCCAGCTGGTGGAGCATCTCTCCTCTGCTGCTGATGCTGCAGGGGGGAAGCCACAGCAGGGTCCCTCCTTGGCAGGACAGAGGAGCTTCGCTTCGGCCGGGGCTTCTGCCTCTTCCTGGTGAAGCAGCGGAAGAGGCTGCCTTACCCAGGTGGAGGAGCATCTCTCCTCTGCTGCTGATGCTGCAGGTGGGCAGCCACAGCAGGGTCCCTCCTTGGCAGGACAGAGGAGCTTCTCTTCGGCCTGGGCTTCTGCCTCTTCCTGGGGAAGCAGCGGAAGAGGCTGCCTTACCCAGGTGGAGGAGCATCTCTCCTCTGCTGCTGATGCTGCAGGGGGGCAGCCACAGCAGGGTCTCTCCTTGGCAGGACAGAGGAGCTTCGCTTCGGCCGGGGCTTCTGCCTCTTCCTGGTGAAGCAGCGGAAGAGGCTGCCTTACCCAGGTGGAGGAGCATCTCTCCTCTGCTGCTGATGCTGCAGGTGGGCAGCCACAGCAGGGTCTCTCCTTGGCAGGAAAGAGGAGCTTCTCTTCGGCCTGGGCTACAGCCTCTTCCTGGGGAAGCAGCGGAAGAGGCTGCCTTCCCCAGGTGGAGGAGCATCTCTCCTCTGCTGCTGCTGCTGCTGATGCTGCTGCAGGTGGGCAGCCACAGCAGGGTCTCTCCTTGGCAGGAAAGAGGAGCTTCGCTTCGGCCTGGGCTACAGCCTCTTCCTGGGGAAGCAGCGGAAGAGGCTGCCTTCCCCAGCTGGAGGAGCATCTCTCCTCTGCTGCTGCTGCTGCTGATGCTGCAGGTGGGCAGCCACAGCAGGGTCTCTCCTTGGCAGGACAGAGGAGCTTCTCTTCGGCCTGGGCTTCTGCCTCTTCCTGGTGAAGCAGCGGAAGAGGCTGCCTTCCCCAGCTGGAGGAGCATCTCTCCTCTGCTGCTGCTGCTGCTGATGCTGCAGGTGGGCAGCCACAGCAGGGTCTCTCCTTGGCAGGAAAGAGGAGCTTCTCTTCGGCCTGGGCTTCTGCCTCTTCCTGGTGAAGCAGCGGAAGAGGCTGCCTTCCCCAGGTGGAGGAGCATCTCTCCTCTGCTGCTGCTGCTGATGCTGCAGGTGGGCAGCCACAGCAGGGTCTCTCCTTGGCAGGAAAGAGGAGCTTCGCTTCGGCCTGGGCTACAGCCTCTTCCTGGGGAAGCAGCGGAAGAGGCTGCCTTCCCCAGCTGGAGGAGCATCTCTCCTCTGCTGCTGCTGCTGCTGCTGCTGCTGCTGATGCTGCAGGTGGGCAGCCACAGCAGGGTCTCTCCTTGGCAGGACAGAGGAGCTTCGCTTCGGCCTGGGCTTCTGCCTCTTCCTGGTGAAGCAGCGGAAGAGGCTGCCTTACCCAGGTGGAGGAGCATCTCTCCTCTGCTGCTGATGCTGCAGGTGGGCAGCCACAGCAGGGTCTCTCCTTGGCAGGAAAGAGGAGCTTCTCTTCGGCCTGGGCTACAGCCTCTTCCTGGGGATGCAGCGGAAGAGGCTGCCTTCCCCAGGTGGAGGAGCATCTCTCCTCTGCTGCTGCTGCTGCTGATGCTGCTGCAGGTGGGCAGCCACAGCAGGGTCTCTCCTTGGCAGGAAAGAGGAGCTTCGCTTCGGCCTGGGCTACAGCCTCTTCCTGGGGAAGCAGCGGAAGAGGCTGCCTTCCCCAGCTGGAGGAGCATCTCTCCTCTGCTGCTGCTGCTGCTGCTGCTGATGCTGCAGGTGGGCAGCCACAGCAGGGTCTCTCCTTGGCAGGACAGAGGAGCTTCGCTTCGGCCGGGGCTTCTGCCTCTTCCTGGTGAAGCAGCGGAAGAGGCTGCCTTACCCAGGTGGAGGAGCATCTCTCCTCTGCTGCTGATGCTGCAGGGGGGCAGCCACAGCAGGGTCTCTCCTTGGCAGGACAGAGGAGCTTCGCTTCGGCCGGGGCTTCTGCCTCTTCCTTGTGAAGCAGCGGAAGAGGCTGCCTTACCCAGGTGGAGGAGCATCTCTCCTCTGCTGCTGATGCTGCAGGTGGGCAGCCACAGCAGGGTCTCTCCTTGGCAGGAAAGAGGAGCTTCTCTTCGGCCTGGGCTTCTGCCTCTTCCTGGGGAAGCAGCGGAAGAGGCTGCCTTCCCCAGGTGGAGGAGCATCTCTCCTCTGCTGCTGCTGCTGCTGCTGCTGATGCTGCAGGTGGGCAGCCACAGCAGGGTCTCTCCTTGGCAGGACAGAGGAGCTTCTCTTCGGCCTGGGCTTCTGCCTCTTCCTGGTGAAGCAGCGGAAGAGGCTGCCTTCCCCAGCTGGAGGAGCATCTCTCCTCTCCTCTGCTGCTGCTGCTGCTGATGCTGCAGGTGGGCAGCCACAGCAGGGTCTCTCCTTGGCAGGAAAGAGGAGCTTCTCTTCGGCCTGGGCTTCTGCCTCTTCCTGGTGAAGCAGCGGAAGAGGCTGCCTTACCCAGGTGGAGGAGCATCTCTCCTCTGCTGCTGATGCTGCAGGTGGGCAGCCACAGCAGGGTCTCTCCTTGGCAGGAAAGAGGAGCTTCTCTTCGGCCTGGGCTTCTGCCTCTTCCTGGGGAAGCAGCGGAAGAGGCTGCCTTACCCAGGTGGAGGAGCATCTCTCCTCTGCTGCTGATGCTGCAGGGGGGCAGCCACAGCAGGGTCTCTCCTTGGCAGGACAGAGGAGCTTCGCTTCGGCCTGGGCTTCTGCCTCTTCCTGGGGAAGCAGCGGAAGAGGCTGCCTTACCCAGGTGGAGGAGCATCTCTCCTCTGCTGCTGATGCTGCAGGGGGGCAGCCACAGCAGGGTCTATCCTTGGCAGGAAAGAGGAGCTTCGCTTCGGCCTGGGCTACAGCCTCTTCCTGGGGAAGCAGCGGAAGAGGCTGCCTTCCCCAGCTGGAGGAGCATCTCTCCTCTGCTGCTGCTGCTGCTGCTGCTGCTGCTGATGCTGCAGGTGGGCAGCCACAGCAGGGTCTCTCCTTGGCAGGACAGAGGAGCTTCGCTTCGGCCTGGGCTTCTGCCTCTTCCTGGTGAAGCAGCGGAAGAGGCTGCCTTACCCAGGTGGAGGAGCATCTCTCCTCTGCTGCTGATGCTGCAGGTGGGCAGCCACAGCAGGGTCTCTCCTTGGCAGGAAAGAGGAGCTTCTCTTCGGCCTGGGCTACAGCCTCTTCCTGGGGATGCAGCGGAAGAGGCTGCCTTCCCCAGGTGGAGGAGCATCTCTCCTCTGCTGCTGCTGCTGCTGATGCTGCTGCAGGTGGGCAGCCACAGCAGGGTCTCTCCTTGGCAGGAAAGAGGAGCTTCGCTTCGGCCTGGGCTACAGCCTCTTCCTGGGGAAGCAGCGGAAGAGGCTGCCTTCCCCAGCTGGAGGAGCATCTCTCCTCTGCTGCTGCTGCTGCTGATGCTGCAGGTGGGCAGCCACAGCAGGGTCTCTCCTTGGCAGGAAAGAGGAGCTTCGCTTCGGCCTGGGCTACAGCCTCTTCCTGGGGAAGCAGCGGAAGAGGCTGCCTTCCCCAGCTGGAGGAGCATCTCTCCTCTGCTGCTGCTGCTGCTGATGCTGCAGGTGGGCAGCCACAGCAGGGTCTCTCCTTGGCAGGAAAGAGGAGCTTCGCTTCGGCCTGGGCTACAGCCTCTTCCTGGGGAAGCAGCGGAAGAGGCTGCCTTCCCCAGCTGGAGGAGCATCTCTCCTCTGCTGCTGCTGCTGATGCTGCAGGTGGGCAGCCACAGCAGGGTCTCTCCTTGGCAGGAAAGAGGAGCTTCGCTGCGGCCTGGGCTACAGCCTCTTCCTGGGGAAGCAGCAAAAGAGGCTGCCTTCCCCAGCTGGTGGAGCATCTCTCCTCTGCTGCTGATGCTGCAGGGGGGAAGCCACAGCAGGGTCCCTCCTTGGCAGGACAGAGGAGCTTCGCTTCGGCCGGGGCTTCTGCCTCTTCCTGGTGAAGCAGCGGAAGAGGCTGCCTTCCCCAGGTGGAGGAGCATCTCTCCTCTGCTGCTGCTGCTGATGCTGCAGGTGGGCAGCCACAGCAGGGTCTCTCCTTGGCAGGAAAGAGGAGCTTCGCTGCGGCCTGGGCTACAGCCTCTTCCTGGGGAAGCAGCAAAAGAGGCTGCCTTCCCCAGCTGGTGGAGCATCTCTCCTCTGCTGCTGATGCTGCAGGTGGGCAGCCACAGCAGGGTCTCTCCTTGGCAGGAAAGAGGAGCTTCGCTTCGGCCTGGGCTACAGCCTCTTCCTGGGGAAGCAGCGGAAGAGGCTGCCTTCCCCAGCTGGAGGAGCATCTCTCCTCTGCTGCTGCTGCTGCTGATGCTGCAGGTGGGCAGCCACAGCAGGGTCTCTCCTTGGCAGGAAAGAGGAGCTTCGCTTCGGCCTGGGCTACAGCCTCTTCCTGGGGAAGCAGCGGAAGAGGCTGCCTTCCCCAGCTGGAGGAGCATCTCTCCTCTGCTGCTGCTGCTGCTGCTGCTGATGCTGCAGGTGGGCAGCCACAGCAGGGTCTCTCCTTGGCAGGACAAAGGAGCTTCGCTTCGGCCGGGGCTTCTGCCTCTTCCTGGTGAAGCAGCGGAAGAGGCCTCCTTACCCAGGTGGAGGAGCATCTCTCCTCTGCTGCTGCTGCTGCTGCTGCTGATGCTGCAGGTGGGCAGCCACAGCAGGGTCTCTCCTTGGCAGGACAGAGGAGCTTCGCTTCGGCCTGGGCTTCTGCCTCTTCCTGGGGAAGCAGCGGAAGAGGCTGCCTTACCCAGGTGGAGGAGCATCTCTCCTCTGCTGCTGATGCTGCAGGTGGGCAGCCACAGCAGGGTCTCTCCTTGGCAGGAAAGAGGAGCTTCTCTTCGGCCTGGGCTACAGCCTCTTCCTGGGGATGCAGCGGAAGAGGCTGCCTTCCCCAGCTGGAGGAGCATCTCTCCTCTGCTGCTGCTGCTGCTGATGCTGCAGGTGGGCAGCCACAGCAGGGTCTCTCCTTGGCAGGACAGAGGAGCTTCGCTTCGGCCGGGGCTTCTGCCTCTTCCTGGTGAAGCAGCGGAAGAGGCTGCCTTACCCAGGTGGAGGAGCATCTCTCCTCTGCTGCTGATGCTGCAGGTGGGCAGCCACAGCAGGGTCTCTCCTTGGCAGGAAAGAGGAGCTTCTCTTCGGCCTGGGCTACAGCCTCTTCCTGGGGATGCAGCGGAAGAGGCTGCCTTCCCCAGGTGGAGGAGCATCTCTCCTCTGCTGCTGCTGCTGCTGATGCTGCAGGTGGGCAGCCACAGCAGGGTCTCTCCTTGGCAGGAAAGAGGAGCTTCTCTTCGGCCTGGGCTTCTGCCTCTTCCTGGTGAAGCAGCGGAAGAGGCTGCCTTCCCCAGCTGGAGGAGCATCTCTCCTCTGCTGCTGCTGCTGCTGCTGCTGATGCTGCAGGTGGGCAGCCACAGCAGGGTCTCTCCTTGGCAGGACAGAGGAGCTTCGCTTCGGCCGGGGCTTCTGCCTCTTCCTGGGGAAGCAGCGGAAGAGGCTGCCTTACCCAGGTGGAGGAGCATCTCTCCTCTGCTGCTGATGCTGCAGGGGGGCAGCCACAGCAGGGTCTCTCCTTGGCAGAACAGAGGAGCTTCGCTTCGGCCTGGGCTTCTGCCTCTTCCTGGGGAAGCAGCGGAAGAGGCTGCCTTACCCAGGTGGAGGAGCATCTCTCCTCTGCTGCTGATGCTGCAGGTGGGCAGCCACAGCAGGGTCTCTCCTTGGCAGGAAAGAGGAGCTTCTCTTCGGCCTGGGCTACAGCCTCTTCCTGGGGATGCAGCGGAAGAGGCTGCCTTCCCCAGGTGGAGGAGCATCTCTCCTCTGCTGCTGCTGCTGCTGATGCTGCTGCAGGTGGGCAGCCACAGCAGGGTCTCTCCTTGGCAGGAAAGAGGAGCTTCGCTTCGGCCTGGGCTTCTGCCTCTTCCTGGGGAAGCAGCGGAAGAGGCTGCCTTCCCCAGCTGGAGGAGCATCTCTCCTCTGCTGCTGCTGCTGCTGATGCTGCAGGTGGGCAGCCACAGCAGGGTCTCTCCTTGGCAGGACAGAGGAGCTTCGCTTCGGCCGGGGCTTCTGCCTCTTCCTGGTGAAGCAGCGGAAGAGGCTGCCTTACCCAGGTGGAGGAGCATCTCTCCTCTGCTGCTGATGCTGCAGGTGGGCAGCCACAGCAGGGTCTCTCCTTGGCAGGAAAGAGGAGCTTCTCTTCGGCCTGGGCTACAGCCTCTTCCTGGGGATGCAGCGGAAGAGGCTGCCTTCCCCAGGTGGAGGAGCATCTCTCCTCTGCTGCTGATGCTGCTGATGCTGCAGGTGGGCAGCCACAGCAGGGTCTCTCCTTGGCAGGAAAGAGGAGCTTCTCTTCGGCCTGGGCTTCTGCCTCTTCCTGGGGAAGCAGCGGAAGAGGCTGCCTTCCCCAGGTGGAGGAGCATCTCTCCTCTGCTGCTGCTGCTGATGCTGCAGGTGGGCAGCCACAGCAGGGTCTCTCCTTGGCAGGAAAGAGGAGCTTCGCTGCGGCCTGGGCTACAGCCTCTTCCTGGGGAAGCAGCGAAAGAGGCTGCCTTCCCCAGGTGGAGGATCATCTCTCCTCTGCTGCTGATGCTGCAGGTGGGCAGCCACAGCAGGGTCTCTCCTTGGCAGGAAAGAGGAGCTTCTCTTCGGCCTGGGCTACAGCCTCTTCCTGGGGATGCAGCGGAAGAGGCTGCCTTCCCCAGGTGGAGGAGCATCTCTCCTCTGCTGCTGATGCTGCAGGGGGGAAGCCACAGCAGGGTCTCTCCTTGGCAGGACAGAGGAGCTTCGCTTCGGCTGGGGCTTCTGCCTCTTCCTGGTGAAGCAGCGGAAGAGGCTGCCTTCCCCAGCTGGAGGAGCATCTCTCCTCTGCTGCTGCTGCTGCTGATGCTGCAGGTGGGCAGCCACAGCAGGGTCTCTCCTTGGCAGGACAGAGGAGCTTCGCTTCGGCCGGGGCTTCTGCCTCTTCCTGGTGAAGCAGCGGAAGAGGCTGCCTTACCCAGGTGGAGGAGCATCTCTCCTCTGCTGCTGAAGTTGCAGGTGGGCAGCCACAGCAGGGTCTCTCCTTGGCAGGAAAGAGGAGCTTCTCTTCGGCCTGGGCTACAGCCTCTTCCTGGGGATGCAGCGGAAGAGGCTGCCTTCCCCAGGTGGAGGAGCATCTCTCCTCTGCTGCTGATGCTGCTGATGCTGCAGGTGGGCAGCCACAGCAGGGTCTCTCCTTGGCAGGAAAGAGGAGCTTCTCTTCGGCCTGGGCTTCTGCCTCTTCCTGGGGAAGCAGCGGAAGAGGCTGCCTTCCCCAGGTGGAGGAGCATCTCTCCTCTGCTGCTGCTGCTGATGCTGCAGGTGGGCAGCCACAGCAGGGTCTCTCCTTGGCAGGAAAGAGGAGCTTCTCTTCGGCCTGGGCTACAGCCTCTTCCTGGGGATGCAGCGGAAGAGGCTGCCTTCCCCAGGTGGAGGAGCATCTCTCCTCTGCTGCTGCTGCTGCTGATGCTGCAGGTGGGCAGCCACAGCAGGGTCTCTCCTTGGCAGGACAGAGGAGCTTCGCTTCGGCCGGGGCTTCTGCCTCTTCCTGGTGAAGCAGCGGAAGAGGCTGCCTTACCCAGGTGGAGGAGCATCTCTCCTCTGCTGCTGATGCTACAGGTGGGCAGCCACAGCAGGGTCTCTCCTTGGCAGGAAAGAGGAGCTTCTCTTCGGCCTGGGCTACAGCCTCTTCCTGGGGATGCAGCGGAAGAGGCTGCCTTCCCCAGGTGGAGGAGCATCTCTCCTCTGCTGCTGATGCTGCTGATGCTGCAGGTGGGCAGCCACAGCAGGGTCTCTCCTTGGCAGGAAAGAGGAGCTTCTCTTCGGCCTGGGCTTCTGCCTCTTCCTGGGGAAGCAGCGAAAGAGGCTGCCTTCCCCAGGTGGAGGATCATCTCTCCTCTGCTGCTGATGCTGCAGGTGGGCAGCCACAGCAGGGTCTCTCCTTGGCAGGAAAGAGGAGCTTCGCTTCGGCCTGGGCTTCTGCCTCTTCCTGGGGAAGCAGCGGAAGAGGCTGCCTTCCCCAGCTGGAGGAGCATCTCTCCTCTGCTGCTGCTGCTGCTGATGCTGCAGGTGGGCAGCCACAGCAGGGTCTCTCCTTGGCAGGACAGAGGAGCTTCGCTTCAGCCGGGGCTTCTGCCTCTTCCTGGTGAAGCAGCGGAAGAGGCTGCCTTACCCAGGTGGAGGAGCATCTCTCCTCTGCTGCTGAAGTTGCAGGTGGGCAGCCACAGCAGGGTCTCTCCTTGGCAGGAAAGAGGAGCTTCTCTTCGGCCTGGGCTACAGCCTCTTCCTGGGGATGCAGCGGAAGAGGCTGCCTTCCCCAGGTGGAGGAGCATCTCTCCTCTGCTGCTGATGCTGCTGATGCTGCAGGTGGGCAGCCACAGCAGGGTCTCTCCTTGGCAGGAAAGAGGAGCTTCTCTTCGGCCTGGGCTTCTGCCTCTTCCTGGGGAAGCAGCGGAAGAGGCTGCCTTCCCCAGGTGGAGGAGCATCTCTCCTCTGCTGCTGATGCTGCAGGTGGGCAGCCACAGCAGGGTCTCTCCTTGGCAGGAAAGAGGAGCTTCGCTGTGGCCTGGGCTACAGCCTCTTCCTGGGGAAGCAGCGAAAGAGGCTGCCTTCCCCAGCTGGTGGAGCATCTCTCCTCTGCTGCTGATGCTGCAGGGGGGAAGCCACAGCAGGGTCCCTCCTTGGCAGGACAGAGGAGCTTCGCTTCGGCCGGGGCTTCTGCCTCTTCCTGGTGAAGCAGCGGAAGAGGCTGCCTTACCCAGGTGGAGGAGCATCTCTCCTCTGCTGCTGATGCTGCAGGTGGGCAGCCACAGCAGGGTCTCTCCTTGGCAGGACAGAGGAGCTTCGCTTCGGCCTGGGCTTCTGCCTCTTCCTGGGGAAGCAGCGGAAGAGGCTGCCTTCCCCAGGTGGAGGAGCATCTCTCCTCTGCTGCTGCTGCTGATGCTGCAGGTGGGCAGCCACAGCAGGGTCTCTCCTTGGCAGGAAAGAGGAGCTTCGCTGCGGCCTGGGCTACAGCCTCTTCCTGGGGAAGCAGCAAAAGAGGCTGCCTTCCCCAGCTGGTGGAGCATCTCTCCTCTGCTGCTGATGCTTCAGGTGGGCAGCCACAGCAGGGTCTCTCCTTGGCAGGAAAGAGGAGCTTCGCTTCGGCCTGGGCTACAGCCTCTTCCTGGGGAAGCAGCGGAAGAGGCTGCCTTCCCCAGCTGGAGGAGCATCTCTCCTCTGCTGCTGCTGCTGCTGCTGCTGATGCTGCAGGTGGGCAGCCACAGCAGGGTCTCTCCTTGGCAGGACTGAGGAGCTTCGCTTCGGCCGGGGCTTCTGCCTCTTCCTGGTGAAGCAGCGGAAGAGGCTGCCTTACCCAGGTGGAGGAGCATCTCTCCTCTGCTGCTGATGCTGCAGGTGGGCAGCCACAGCAGGGTCTCTCCTTGGCAGGAAAGAGGAGCTTCTCTTCGGCCTGGGCTACAGCCTCTTCCTGGGGATGCAGCGGAAGAGGCTGCCTTCCCCAGGTGGAGGAGCATCTCTCCTCTGCTGCTGCTGCTGCTGATGCTGCTGCAGGTGGGCAGCCACAGCAGGGTCTCTCCTTGGCAGGAAAGAGGAGCTTCGCTTCGGCCTGGGCTACAGCCTCTTCCTGGGGATGCAGCGGAAGAGGCTGCCTTCCCCAGCTGGAGGAGCATCTCTCCTCTGCTGCTGCTGCTGCTGATGCTGCAGGTGGGCATCCACAGCAGGGTCTCTCCTTGGCAGGAAAGAGGAGCTTCGCTTCGGCCTGGGCTACAGCCTCTTCCTGGGGAAGCAGCGGAAGAGGCTGCCTTCCCCAGCTGGAGGAGCATCTCTCCTCTGCTGCTGCTGCTGCTGCTGCTGATGCTGCAGGTGGGCAGCCACAGCAGGGTCTCTCCTTGGCAGGACAAAGGAGCTTCGCTTCGGCCGGGGCTTCTGCCTCTTCCTGGTGAAGCAGCGGAAGAGGCTGCCTTCCCCAGGTGGAGGAGCATCTCTCCTCTGCTGCTGCTGCTGCTGCTGCTGCTGCAGGTGGGCAGCCACAGCAGGGTCTCTCCTTGGCAGGAAAGAGGAGCTTCGCTGCGGCCTGGGCTACAGCCTCTTCCTGGGGAAGCAGCGAAAGAGGCTGCCTTCCCCAGCTGGTGGAGCATCTCTCCTCTGCTGCTGATGCTGCAGGGGGGAAGCCACAGCAGGGTCCCTCCTTGGCAGGACAGAGGAGCTTCGCTTCGGCCGGGGCTTCTGCCTCTTCCTGGTGAAGCAGCGGAAGAGGCTGCCTTACCCAGGTGGAGGAGCATCTCTCCTCTGCTGCTGATGCTGCAGGTGGGCAGCCACAGCAGGGTCCCTCCTTGGCAGGACAGAGGAGCTTCTCTTCGGCCTGGGCTTCTGCCTCTTCCTGGGGAAGCAGCGGAAGAGGCTGCCTTACCCAGGTGGAGGAGCATCTCTCCTCTGCTGCTGATGCTGCAGGGGGGCAGCCACAGCAGGGTCTCTCCTTGGCAGGACAGAGGAGCTTCGCTTCGGCCGGGGCTTCTGCCTCTTCCTGGTGAAGCAGCGGAAGAGGCTGCCTTACCCAGGTGGAGGAGCATCTCTCCTCTGCTGCTGATGCTGCAGGTGGGCAGCCACAGCAGGGTCTCTCCTTGGCAGGAAAGAGGAGCTTCTCTTCGGCCTGGGCTACAGCCTCTTCCTGGGGAAGCAGCGGAAGAGGCTGCCTTCCCCAGGTGGAGGAGCATCTCTCCTCTGCTGCTGCTGCTGCTGATGCTGCAGGTGGGCAGCCACAGCAGGGTCTCTCCTTGGCAGGAAAGAGGAGCTTCGCTGCGGCCTGGGCTACAGCCTCTTCCTGGGGAAGCAGCAAAAGAGGCTGCCTTCCCCAGCTGGTGGAGCATCTCTCCTCTGCTGCTGATGCTTCAGGTGGGCAGCCACAGCAGGGTCTCTCCTTGGCAGGAAAGAGGAGCTTCGCTTCGGCCTGGGCTACAGCCTCTTCCTGGGGAAGCAGCGGAAGAGGCTGCCTTCCCCAGCTGGAGGAGCATCTCTCCTCTGCTGCTGCTGCTGCTGCTGCTGATGCTGCAGGTGGGCAGCCACAGCAGGGTCTCTCCTTGGCAGGACTGAGGAGCTTCGCTTCGGCCGGGGCTTCTGCCTCTTCCTGGTGAAGCAGCGGAAGAGGCTGCCTTACCCAGGTGGAGGAGCATCTCTCCTCTGCTGCTGATGCTGCAGGTGGGCAGCCACAGCAGGGTCTCTCCTTGGCAGGAAAGAGGAGCTTCTCTTCGGCCTGGGCTACAGCCTCTTCCTGGGGATGCAGCGGAAGAGGCTGCCTTCCCCAGGTGGAGGAGCATCTCTCCTCTGCTGCTGCTGCTGCTGATGCTGCTGCAGGTGGGCAGCCACAGCAGGGTCTCTCCTTGGCAGGAAAGAGGAGCTTCGCTTCGGCCTGGGCTACAGCCTCTTCCTGGGGATGCAGCGGAAGAGGCTGCCTTCCCCAGCTGGAGGAGCATCTCTCCTCTGCTGCTGCTGCTGCTGATGCTGCAGGTGGGCATCCACAGCAGGGTCTCTCCTTGGCAGGAAAGAGGAGCTTCGCTTCGGCCTGGGCTACAGCCTCTTCCTGGTGAAGCAGCGGAAGAG
Source organism: Oryzias latipes (assembly GCF_053564925.1). NCBI lineage: Eukaryota > Metazoa > Chordata > Actinopteri > Beloniformes > Adrianichthyidae > Oryzias > Oryzias latipes. The sequence goes on from NC_136259.1 coordinate 27,861,431, forward strand.
GCTGCCTTACCCAGGTGGAGGAGCATCTCTCCTCTGCTGCTGATGCTGCAGGTGGGCAGCCACAGCAGGGTCTCTCCTTGGCAGGAAAGAGGAGCTTCTCTTCGGCCTGGGCTACAGCCTCTTCCTGGGGATGCAGCGGAAGAGGCTGCCTTCCCCAGGTGGAGGAGCATCTCTCCTCTGCTGCTGCTGCTGCTGATGCTGCTGCAGGTGGGCAGCCACAGCAGGGTCTCTCCTTGGCAGGAAAGAGGAGCTTCGCTTCGGCCTGGGCTACAGCCTCTTCCTGGGGAAGCAGCGGAAGAGGCTGCCTTCCCCAGCTGGAGGAGCATCTCTCCTCTGCTGCTGCTGCTGCTGCTGCTGATGCTGCAGGTGGGCAGCCACAGCAGGGTCTCTCCTTGGCAGGACAGAGGAGCTTCGCTTCGGCCGGGGCTTCTGCCTCTTCCTGGTGAAGCAGCGGAAGAGGCTGCCTTACCCAGGTGGAGGAGCATCTCTCCTCTGCTGCTGATGCTGCAGGTGGGCAGCCACAGCATGGTCTCTCCTTGGCAGGAAAGAGGAGCTTCTCTTCGGCCTGGGCTTCTGCCTCTTCCTGGGGAAGCAGCGGAAGAGGCTGCCTTCCCCAGGTGGAGGAGCATCTCTCCTCTGCTGCTGCTGCTGCTGCTGCTGATGCTGCAGGTGGGCAGCCACAGCAGGGTCTCTCCTTGGCAGGACAGAGGAGCTTCGCTTCGGCCGGGGCTTCTGCCTCTTCCTGGTGAAGCAGCGGAAGAGGCTGCCTTACCCAGGTGGAGGAGCATCTCTCCTCTGCTGCTGATGCTGCAGGGGGGCAGCCACAGCAGGGTCTCTCCTTGGCAGGAAAGAGGAGCTTCTCTTCGGCCTGGGCTTCTGCCTCTTCCTGGGGAAGCAGCGGAAGAGGCTGCCTTACCCAGGTGGAGGAGCATCTCTCCTCTGCTGCTGATGCTGCAGGGGGGCAGCCACAGCAGGGTCTCTCCTTGGCAGGACAGAGGAGCTTCGCTTCGGCCTGGGCTTCTGCCTCTTCCTGGGGAAGCAGCGGAAGAGGCTGCCTTACCCAGGTGGAGGAGCATCTCTCCTCTGCTGCTGATGCTGCAGGGGGGCAGCCACAGCAGGGTCTCTCCTTGGCAGAACAGAGGAGCTTCGCTTCGGCCTGGGCTTCTGCCTCTTCCTGGGGAAGCAGCGGAAGAGGCTGCCTTCCCCAGGTGGAGGAGCATCTCTCCTCTGCTGCTGCTGCTGCTGATGCTGCTGCAGGTGGGCAGCCACAGCAGGGTCTCTCCTTGGCAGGAAAGAGGAGCTTCGCTTCGGCCTGGGCTTCTGCCTCTTCCTGGGGAAGCAGCGGAAGAGGCTGCCTTCCCCAGCTGGAGGAGCATCTCTCCTCTGCTGCTGCTGCTGCTGATGCTGCAGGTGGGCAGCCACAGCAGGGTCTCTCCTTGGCAGGACAGAGGAGCTTCGCTTCGGCCGGGGCTTCTGCCTCTTCCTGGTGAAGCAGCGGAAGAGGCTGCCTTACCCAGGTGGAGGAGCATCTCTCCTCTGCTGCTGATGCTGCAGGTGGGCAGCCACAGCAGGGTCTCTCCTTGGCAGGAAAGAGGAGCTTCGCTGCGGCCTGGGCTACAGCCTCTTCCTGGTGAAGCAGCGGAAGAGGCTGCCTTCCCCAGCTGGAGGAGCATCTCTCCTCTGCTGCTGCTGCTGCTGATGCTGCAGGTGGGCAGCCACAGCAGGGTCCCTCCTTGGCAGGACAGAGGAGCTTCGCTTCGGCCTGGGCTTCTGCCTCTTCCTGGTGAAGCAGCGGAAGAGGCTGCCTTACCCAGGTGGAGGAGCATCTCTCCTCTGCTGCTGATGCTGCAGGTGGGCAGCCACAGCAGGGTCTCTCCTTGGCAGGAAAGAGGAGCTTCTCTTCGGCCTGGGCTTCTGCCTCTTCCTGGGGAAGCAGCGGAAGAGGCTGCCTTCCCCAGGTGGAGGAGCATCTCTCCTCTGCTGCTGCTGCTGCTGCTGCTGATGCTGCAGGTGGGCAGCCACAGCAGGGTCTCTCCTTGGCAGGACAGAGGAGCTTCGCTTCGGCCGGGGCTTCTGCCTCTTCCTGGTGAAGCAGCGGAAGAGGCTGCCTTCCCCAGCTGGTGGAGCATCTCTCCTCTGCTGCTGATGCTGCAGGGGGGAAGCCACAGCAGGGTCCCTCCTTGGCAGGACAGAGGAGCTTCGCTTCGGCCTGGGCTTCTGCCTCTTCCTGGTGAAGCAGCGGAAGAGGCTGCCTTACCCAGGTGGAGGAGCATCTCTCCTCTGCTGCTGATGCTGCAGGTGGGCAGCCACAGCAGGGTCTCTCCTTGGCAGGAAAGAGGAGCTTCTCTTCGGCCTGGGCTACAGCCTCTTCCTGGGGATGCAGCGGAAGAGGCTGCCTTCCCCAGCTGGAGGAGCATCTCTCCTCTGCTGCTGCTGCTGCTGATGCTGCAGGTGGGCAGCCACAGCAGGGTCTCTCCTTGGCAGGACAGAGGAGCTTCGCTTCGGCCGGGGCTTCTGCCTCTTCCTGGTGAAGCAGCGGAAGAGGCTGCCTTACCCAGGTGGAGGAGCATCTCTCCTCTGCTGCTGATGCTGCAGGTGGGCAGCCACAGCAGGGTCTCTCCTTGGCAGGAAAGAGGAGCTTCTCTTCGGCCTGGGCTACAGCCTCTTCCTGGGGATGCAGCGGAAGAGGCTGCCTTCCCCAGGTGGAGGAGCATCTCTCCTCTGCTGCTGATGCTGCTGATGCTGCAGGTGGGCAGCCACAGCAGGGTCTCTCCTTGGCAGGAAAGAGGAGCTTCTCTTCGGCCTGGGCTTCTGCCTCTTCCTGGGGAAGCAGCGGAAGAGGCTGCCTTCCCCAGGTGGAGGAGCATCTCTCCTCTGCTGCTGATGCTGCAGGTGGGCAGCCACAGCAGGGTCTCTCCTTGGCAGGAAAGAGGAGCTTCGCTGTGGCCTGGGCTACAGCCTCTTCCTGGGGAAGCAGCGAAAGAGGCTGCCTTCCCCAGCTGGTGGAGCATCTCTCCTCTGCTGCTGATGCTGCAGGGGGGAAGCCACAGCAGGGTCCCTCCTTGGCAGGACAGAGGAGCTTCGCTTCGGCCGGGGCTTCTGCCTCTTCCTGGTGAAGCAGCGGAAGAGGCTGCCTTACCCAGGTGGAGGAGCATCTCTCCTCTGCTGCTGATACTGCAGGTGGGCAGCCACAGCAGGGTCTCTCCTTGGCAGGACAGAGGAGCTTCGCTTCGGCCTGGGCTTCTGCCTCTTCCTGGGGAAGCAGCGGAAGAGGCTGCCTTACCCAGGTGGAGGAGCATCTCTCCTCTGCTGCTGCTGCTGCTGATGCTGATGCTGCAGGTGGGCAGCCACAGCAGGGTCTCTCCTTGGCAGGACAGAGGAGCTTCGCTTCGGCCGGGGCTTCTGCCTCTTCCTGGGGAAGCAGCGGAAGAGGCTGCCTTACCCAGGTGGAGGAGCATCTCTCCTCTGCTGCTGATGCTGCAGGTGGGCAGCCACAGCAGGGTCTCTCCTTGGCAGGAAAGAGGAGCTTCTCTTCGGCCTGGGCTTCTGCCTCTTCCTGGGGAAGCAGCGGAAGAGGCTGCCTTCCCCAGGTGGAGGAGCATCTCTCCTCTGCTGCTGCTGCTGATGCTGCAGGTGGGCAGCCACAGCAGGGTCTCTCCTTGGCAGGAAAGAGGAGCTTCGCTGCGGCCTGGGCTACAGCCTCTTCCTGGGGAAGCAGCGAAAGAGGCTGCCTTCCCCAGCTGGTGGAGCATCTCTCCTCTGCTGCTGATGCTGCAGGTGGGCAGCCACAGCAGGGTCTCTCCTTGGCAGGACAGAGGAGCTTCGCTTCGGCCTGGGCTTCTGCCTCTTCCTGGGGAAGCAGCGGAAGAGGCTGCCTTACCCAGGTGGAGGAGCATCTCTCCTCTGCTGCTGCTGCTGCTGATGCTGATGCTGCAGGTGGGCAGCCACAGCAGGGTCTCTCCTTGGCAGGACAGAGGAGCTTCGCTTCGGCCGGGGCTTCTGCCTCTTCCTGGGGAAGCAGCGGAAGAGGCTGCCTTACCCAGGTGGAGGAGCATCTCTCCTCTGCTGCTGATGCTGCAGGTGGGCAGCCACAGCAGGGTCTCTCCTTGGCAGGAAAGAGGAGCTTCTCTTCGGCCTGGGCTTCTGCCTCTTCCTGGGGAAGCAGCGGAAGAGGCTGCCTTCCCCAGGTGGAGGAGCATCTCTCCTCTGCTGCTGCTGCTGATGCTGCAGGTGGGCAGCCACAGCAGGGTCTCTCCTTGGCAGGAAAGAGGAGCTTCGCTGCGGCCTGGGCTACAGCCTCTTCCTGGGGAAGCAGCGAAAGAGGCTGCCTTCCCCAGCTGGTGGAGCATCTCTCCTCTGCTGCTGATGCTGCAGGTGGGCAGCCACAGCAGGGTCTCTCCTTGGCAGGACAGAGGAGCTTCGCTTCGGCCTGGGCTTCTGCCTCTTCCTGGGGAAGCAGCGGAAGAGGCTGCCTTCCCCAGCTGGAGGAGCATCTCTCCTCTGCTGCTGCTGCTGCTGATGCTGCAGGTGGGCAGCCACAGCAGGGTCTCTCCTTGGCAGGAAAGAGGAGCTTCGCTGCGGCCTGGGCTACAGCCTCTTCCTGGGGAAGCAGCAAAAGAGGCTGCCTTCCCCAGCTGGTGGAGCATCTCTCCTCTGCTGCTGATGCTGCAGGTGGGCAGCCACAGCAGGGTCTCTCCTTGGCAGGAAAGAGGAGCTTCGCTTCGGCCTGGGCTTCTGCCTCTTCCTGGGGAAGCAGCGGAAGAGGCTGCCTTCCCCAGGTGGAGGAGCATCTCTCCTCTGCTGCTGCTGCTGATGCTGCAGGTGGGCAGCCACAGCAGGGTCTCTCCTTGGCAGGAAAGAGGAGCTTCTCTTCGGCCTGGGCTACAGCCTCTTCCTGGGGATGCAGCGGAAGAGGCTGCCTTCCCCAGGTGGAGGAGCATCTCTCCTCTGCTGCTGCTGCTGCTGATGCTGCAGGTGGGCAGCCACAGCAGGGTCTCTCCTTGGCAGGACAGAGGAGCTTCGCTTCGGCCGGGGCTTCTGCCTCTTCCTGGTGAAGCAGCGGAAGAGGCTGCCTTACCCAGGTGGAGGAGCATCTCTCCTCTGCTGCTGATGCTGCAGGTGGGCAGCCACAGCAGGGTCTCTCCTTGGCAGGAAAGAGGAGCTTCTCTTCGGCCTGGGCTACAGCCTCTTCCTGGGGATGCAGCTGAAGAGGCTGCCTTCCCCAGGTGGAGGAGCATCTCTCCTCTGCTGCTGATGCTGCTGATGCTGCAGGTGGGCAGCCACAGCAGGGTCTCTCCTTGGCAGGAAAGAGGAGCTTCTCTTCGGCCTGGGCTTCTGCCTCTTCCTGGGGAAGCAGCGAAAGAGGCTGCCTTCCCCAGGTGGAGGAGCATCTCTCCTCTGCTGCTGATGCTGCTGATGCTGCAGGTGGGCAGCCACAGCAGGGTCTCTCCTTGGCAGGAAAGAGGAGCTTCTCTTCGGCCTGGGCTTCTGCCTCTTCCTGGGGAAGCAGCGAAAGAGGCTGCCTTCCCCAGGTGGAGGAGCATCTCTCCTCTGCTGCTGCTGCTGCTGATGCTGCAGGTGGGCAGCCACAGCAGGGTCTCTCCTTGGCAGGACAGAGGAGCTTCGCTTCGGCCGGGGCTTCTGCCTCTTCCTGGTGAAGCAGCGGAAGAGGCTGCCTTACCCAGGTGGAGGAGCATCTCTCCTCTGCTGCTGATGCTGCAGGTGGGCAGCCACAGCAGGGTCTCTCCTTGGCAGGAAAGAGGAGCTTCTCTTCGGCCTGGGCTACAGCCTCTTCCTGGGGATGCAGCGGAAGAGGCTGCCTTCCCCAGGTGGAGGAGCATCTCTCCTCTGCTGCTGCTGCTGCTGATGCTGCTGCAGGTGGGCAGCCACAGCAGGGTCTCTCCTTGGCAGGAAAGAGGAGCTTCGCTTCGGCCTGGGCTTCTGCCTCTTCCTGGGGAAGCAGCGGAAGAGGCTGCCTTCCCCAGCTGGAGGAGCATCTCTCCTCTGCTGCTGCTGCTGCTGATGCTGCAGGTGGGCAGCCACAGCAGGGTCTCTCCTTGGCAGGACAGAGGAGCTTCGCTTCAGCCGGGGCTTCTGCCTCTTCCTGGTGAAGCAGCGGAAGAGGCTGCCTTACCCAGGTGGAGGAGCATCTCTCCTCTGCTGCTGAAGTTGCAGGTGGGCAGCCACAGCAGGGTCTCTCCTTGGCAGGAAAGAGGAGCTTCTCTTCGGCCTGGGCTACAGCCTCTTCCTGGGGATGCAGCGGAAGAGGCTGCCTTCCCCAGGTGGAGGAGCATCTCTCCTCTGCTGCTGATGCTGCTGATGCTGCAGGTGGGCAGCCACAGCAGGGTCTCTCCTTGGCAGGAAAGAGGAGCTTCTCTTCGGCCTGGGCTTATGCCTCTTCCTGGGGAAGCAGCGGAAGAGGCTGCCTTCCCCAGGTGGAGGAGCATCTCTCCTCTGCTGCTGATGCTGCAGGTGGGCAGCCACAGCAGGGTCTCTCCTTGGCAGGAAAGAGGAGCTTCGCTGTGGCCTGGGCTACAGCCTCTTCCTGGGGAAGCAGCGAAAGAGGCTGCCTTCCCCAGCTGGTGGAGCATCTCTCCTCTGCTGCTGATGCTGCAGGGGGGAAGCCACAGCAGGGTCCCTCCTTGGCAGGACAGAGGAGCTTCGCTTCGGCCGGGGCTTCTGCCTCTTCCTGGTGAAGCAGCGGAAGAGGCTGCCTTACCCAGGTGGAGGAGCATCTCTCCTCTGCTGCTGATGCTGCAGGTGGGCAGCCACAGCAGGGTCTCTCCTTGGCAGGACAGAGGAGCTTCGCTTCGGCCTGGGCTTCTGCCTCTTCCTGGGGAAGCAGCGGAAGAGGCTGCCTTCCCCAGGTGGAGGAGCATCTCTCCTCTGCTGCTGCTGCTGATGCTGCAGGTGGGCAGCCACAGCAGGGTCTCTCCTTGGCAGGAAAGAGGAGCTTCGCTGCGGCCTGGGCTACAGCCTCTTCCTGGGGAAGCAGCAAAAGAGGCTGCCTTCCCCAGCTGGTGGAGCATCTCTCCTCTGCTGCTGATGCTTCAGGTGGGCAGCCACAGCAGGGTCTCTCCTTGGCAGGAAAGAGGAGCTTCGCTTCGGCCTGGGCTACAGCCTCTTCCTGGGGAAGCAGCGGAAGAGGCTGCCTTCCCCAGCTGGAGGAGCATCTCTCCTCTGCTGCTGCTGCTGCTGCTGCTGATGCTGCAGGTGGGCAGCCACAGCAGGGTCTCTCCTTGGCAGGACTGAGGAGCTTCGCTTCGGCCGGGGCTTCTGCCTCTTCCTGGTGAAGCAGCGGAAGAGGCTGCCTTACCCAGGTGGAGGAGCATCTCTCCTCTGCTGCTGATGCTGCAGGTGGGCAGCCACAGCAGGGTCTCTCCTTGGCAGGAAAGAGGAGCTTCTCTTCGGCCTGGGCTACAGCCTCTTCCTGGGGATGCAGCGGAAGAGGCTGCCTTCCCCAGGTGGAGGAGCATCTCTCCTCTGCTGCTGCTGCTGCTGATGCTGCTGCAGGTGGGCAGCCACAGCAGGGTCTCTCCTTGGCAGGAAAGAGGAGCTTCGCTTCGGCCTGGGCTACAGCCTCTTCCTGGGGATGCAGCGGAAGAGGCTGCCTTCCCCAGCTGGAGGAGCATCTCTCCTCTGCTGCTGCTGCTGCTGATGCTGCAGGTGGGCATCCACAGCAGGGTCTCTCCTTGGCAGGAAAGAGGAGCTTCGCTTCGGCCTGGGCTACAGCCTCTTCCTGGGGAAGCAGCGGAAGAGGCTGCCTTCCCCAGCTGGAGGAGCATCTCTCCTCTGCTGCTGCTGCTGCTGCTGCTGATGCTGCAGGTGGGCAGCCACAGCAGGGTCTCTCCTTGGCAGGACAAAGGAGCTTCGCTTCGGCCGGGGCTTCTGCCTCTTCCTGGTGAAGCAGCGGAAGAGGCTGCCTTCCCCAGGTGGAGGAGCATCTCTCCTCTGCTGCTGCTGCTGCTGCTGCTGCTGCAGGTGGGCAGCCACAGCAGGGTCTCTCCTTGGCAGGAAAGAGGAGCTTCGCTGCGGCCTGGGCTACAGCCTCTTCCTGGGGAAGCAGCGAAAGAGGCTGCCTTCCCCAGCTGGTGGAGCATCTCTCCTCTGCTGCTGCTGCTGCTGATGCTGCAGGTGGGCAGCCACAGCAGGGTCCCTCCTTGGCAGGACAGAGGAGCTTCGCTTCGGCCGGGGCTTCTGCCTCTTCCTGGTGAAGCAGCGGAAGAGGCTGCCTTACCCAGGTGGAGGAGCATCTCTCCTCTGCTGCTGATGCTGCAGGTGGGCAGCCACAGCAGGGTCTCTCCTTGGCAGGACAGAGGAGCTTCGCTTCGGCCTGGGCTTCTGCCTCTTCCTGGGGAAGCAGCGGAAGAGGCTGCCTTACCCAGGTGGAGGAGCATCTCTCCTCTGCTGCTGATGCTGCAGGTGGGCAGCCACAGCAGGGTCTCTCCTTGGCAGGACAGAGGAGCTTCTCTTCGGCCTGGGCTTCTGCCTCTTCCTGGTGAAGCAGCGGAAGAGGCTGCCTTCCCCAGCTGGAGGAGCATCTCTCCTCTGCTGCTGCTGCTGCTGATGCTGCAGGTGGGCAGCCACAGCAGGGTCTCTCCTTGGCAGGAAAGAGGAGCTTCTCTTCGGCCTGGGCTTCTGCCTCTTCCTGGTGAAGCAGCGGAAGAGGCTGCCTTCCCCAGGTGGAGGAGCATCTCTCCTCTGCTGCTGCTGCTGATGCTGCAGGTGGGCAGCCACAGCAGGGTCTCTCCTTGGCAGGAAAGAGGAGCTTCGCTTCGGCCTGGGCTACAGCCTCTTCCTGGGGAAGCAGCGGAAGAGGCTGCCTTCCCCAGCTGGAGGAGCATCTCTCCTCTGCTGCTGCTGCTGCTGCTGCTGCTGCTGATGCTGCAGGTGGGCAGCCACAGCAGGGTCTCTCCTTGGCAGGACAGAGGAGCTTCGCTTCGGCCTGGGCTACAGCCTCTTCCTGGGGAAGCAGCGGAAGAGGCTGCCTTCCCCAGCTGGAGGAGCATCTCTCCTCTGCTGCTGCTGCTGCTGCTGCTGCTGCTGATGCTGCAGGTGGGCAGCCACAGCAGGGTCTCTCCTTGGCAGGACAGAGGAGCTTCGCTTCGGCCTGGGCTTCTGCCTCTTCCTGGGGAAGCAGCGGAAGAGGCTGCCTTCCCCAGGTGGAGGAGCATCTCTCCTCTGCTGCTGCTGCTGATGCTGCAGGTGGGCAGCCACAGCAGGGTCTCTCCTTGGCAGGAAAGAGGAGCTTCGCTTCGGCCTGGGCTACAGCCTCTTCCTGGGGAAGCAGCGGAAGAGGCTGCCTTCCCCAGCTGGAGGAGCATCTCTCCTCTGCTGCTGCTGCTGCTGCTGCTGATGCTGCAGGTGGGCAGCCACAGCAGGGTCTCTCCTTGGCAGGACAGAGGAGCTTCGCTTCGGCCGGGGCTTCTGCCTCTTCCTGGTGAAGCAGCGGAAGAGGCTGCCTTACCCAGGTGGAGGAGCATCTCTCCTCTGCTGCTGATGCTGCAGGGGGGCAGCCACAGCAGGGTCTCTCCTTGGCAGGACAGAGGAGCTTCGCTTCGGCCGGGGCTTCTGCCTCTTCCTTGTGAAGCAGCGGAAGAGGCTGCCTTACCCAGGTGGAGGAGCATCTCTCCTCTGCTGCTGATGCTGCAGGTGGGCAGCCACAGCAGGGTCTCTCCTTGGCAGGAAAGAGGAGCTTCTCTTCGGCCTGGGCTTCTGCCTCTTCCTGGGGAAGCAGCGGAAGAGGCTGCCTTCCCCAGGTGGAGGAGCATCTCTCCTCTGCTGCTGCTGCTGCTGCTGCTGATGCTGCAGGTGGGCAGCCACAGCAGGGTCTCTCCTTGGCAGGACAGAGGAGCTTCTCTTCGGCCTGGGCTTCTGCCTCTTCCTGGTGAAGCAGCGGAAGAGGCTGCCTTCCCCAGCTGGAGGAGCATCTCTCCTCTCCTCTGCTGCTGCTGCTGCTGATGCTGCAGGTGGGCAGCCACAGCAGGGTCTCTCCTTGGCAGGAAAGAGGAGCTTCTCTTCGGCCTGGGCTTCTGCCTCTTCCTGGTGAAGCAGCGGAAGAGGCTGCCTTACCCAGGTGGAGGAGCATCTCTCCTCTGCTGCTGATGCTGCAGGTGGGCAGCCACAGCAGGGTCTCTCCTTGGCAGGAAAGAGGAGCTTCTCTTCGGCCTGGGCTTCTGCCTCTTCCTGGGGAAGCAGCGGAAGAGGCTGCCTTACCCAGGTGGAGGAGCATCTCTCCTCTGCTGCTGATGCTGCAGGGGGGCAGCCACAGCAGGGTCTCTCCTTGGCAGGACAGAGGAGCTTCGCTTCGGCCTGGGCTTCTGCCTCTTCCTGGGGAAGCAGCGGAAGAGGCTGCCTTACCCAGGTGGAGGAGCATCTCTCCTCTGCTGCTGATGCTGCAGGGGGGCAGCCACAGCAGGGTCTCTCCTTGGCAGGAAAAAGGAGCTTCGCTTCGGCCTGGGCTACAGCCTCTTCCTGGGGAAGCAGCGGAAGAGGCTGCCTTCCCCAGCTGGAGGAGCATCTCTCCTCTGCTGCTGCTGCTGCTGCTGCTGCTGCTGATGCTGCAGGTGGGCAGCCACAGCAGGGTCTCTCCTTGGCAGGACAGAGGAGCTTCGCTTCGGCCTGGGCTTCTGCCTCTTCCTGGTGAAGCAGCGGAAGAGGCTGCCTTACCCAGGTGGAGGAGCATCTCTCCTCTGCTGCTGATGCTGCAGGTGGGCAGCCACAGCAGGGTCTCTCCTTGGCAGGAAAGAGGAGCTTCTCTTCGGCCTGGGCTACAGCCTCTTCCTGGGGATGCAGCGGAAGAGGCTGCCTTCCCCAGGTGGAGGAGCATCTCTCCTCTGCTGCTGCTGCTGCTGATGCTGCTGCAGGTGGGCAGCCACAGCAGGGTCTCTCCTTGGCAGGAAAGAGGAGCTTCGCTTCGGCCTGGGCTACAGCCTCTTCCTGGGGAAGCAGCGGAAGAGGCTGCCTTCCCCAGCTGGAGGAGCATCTCTCCTCTGCTGCTGCTGCTGCTGATGCTGCAGGTGGGCAGCCACAGCAGGGTCTCTCCTTGGCAGGAAAGAGGAGCTTCGCTTCGGCCTGGGCTACAGCCTCTTCCTGGGGAAGCAGCGGAAGAGGCTGCCTTCCCCAGCTGGAGGAGCATCTCTCCTCTGCTGCTGCTGCTGCTGATGCTGCAGGTGGGCAGCCACAGCAGGGTCTCTCCTTGGCAGGAAAGAGGAGCTTCGCTTCGGCCTGGGCTACAGCCTCTTCCTGGGGAAGCAGCGGAAGAGGCTGCCTTCCCCAGCTGGAGGAGCATCTCTCCTCTGCTGCTGCTGCTGATGCTGCAGGTGGGCAGCCACAGCAGGGTCTCTCCTTGGCAGGAAAGAGGAGCTTCGCTGCGGCCTGGGCTACAGCCTCTTCCTGGGGAAGCAGCAAAAGAGGCTGCCTTCCCCAGCTGGTGGAGCATCTCTCCTCTGCTGCTGATGCTGCAGGGGGGAAGCCACAGCAGGGTCCCTCCTTGGCAGGACAGAGGAGCTTCGCTTCGGCCGGGGCTTCTGCCTCTTCCTGGTGAAGCAGCGGAAGAGGCTGCCTTCCCCAGGTGGAGGAGCATCTCTCCTCTGCTGCTGCTGCTGATGCTGCAGGTGGGCAGCCACAGCAGGGTCTCTCCTTGGCAGGAAAGAGGAGCTTCGCTGCGGCCTGGGCTACAGCCTCTTCCTGGGGAAGCAGCAAAAGAGGCTGCCTTCCCCAGCTGGTGGAGCATCTCTCCTCTGCTGCTGAGGCTGCAGGTGGGCAGCCACAGCAGGGTCTCTCCTTGGCAGGAAAGAGGAGCTTCGCTTCGGCCTGGGCTACAGCCTCTTCCTGGGGAAGCAGCGGAAGAGGCTGCCTTCCCCAGCTGGAGGAGCATCTCTCCTCTGCTGCTGCTGCTGCTGATGCTGCAGGTGGGCAGCCACAGCAGGGTCTCTCCTTGGCAGGAAAGAGGAGCTTCGCTTCGGCCTGGGCTACAGCCTCTTCCTGGGGAAGCAGCGGAAGAGGCTGCCTTCCCCAGCTGGAGGAGCATCTCTCCTCTGCTGCTGCTGCTGCTGCTGCTGATGCTGCAGGTGGGCAGCCACAGCAGGGTCTCTCCTTGGCAGGACAAAGGAGCTTCGCTTCGGCCGGGGCTTCTGCCTCTTCCTGGTGAAGCAGCGGAAGAGGCCTCCTTACCCAGGTGGAGGAGCATCTCTCCTCTGCTGCTGCTGCTGCTGCTGCTGATGCTGCAGGTGGGCAGCCACAGCAGGGTCTCTCCTTGGCAGGACAGAGGAGCTTCGCTTCGGCCTGGGCTTCTGCCTCTTCCTGGGGAAGCAGCGGAAGAGGCTGCCTTACCCAGGTGGAGGAGCATCTCTCCTCTGCTGCTGATGCTGCAGGTGGGCAGCCACAGCAGGGTCTCTCCTTGGCAGGAAAGAGGAGCTTCTCTTCGGCCTGGGCTACAGCCTCTTCCTGGGGATGCAGCGGAAGAGGCTGCCTTCCCCAGGTGGAGGAGCATCTCTCCTCTGCTGCTGCTGCTGCTGATGCTGCTGCAGGTGGGCAGCCACAGCAGGGTCTCTCCTTGGCAGGAAAGAGGAGCTTCGCTTCGGCCTGGGCTTCTGCCTCTTCCTGGGGAAGCAGCGGAAGAGGCTGCCTTCCCCAGCTGGAGGAGCATCTCTCCTCTGCTGCTGCTGCTGCTGATGCTGCAGGTGGGCAGCCACAGCAGGGTCTCTCCTTGGCAGGACAGAGGAGCTTCGCTTCGGCCGGGGCTTCTGCCTCTTCCTGGTGAAGCAGCGGAAGAGGCTGCCTTACCCAGGTGGAGGAGCATCTCTCCTCTGCTGCTGATGCTGCAGGTGGGCAGCCACAGCAGGGTCTCTCCTTGGCAGGAAAGAGGAGCTTCTCTTCGGCCTGGGCTACAGCCTCTTCCTGGGGATGCAGCGGAAGAGGCTGCCTTCCCCAGGTGGAGGAGCATCTCTCCTCTGCTGCTGCTGCTGCTGATGCTGCAGGTGGGCAGCCACAGCAGGGTCTCTCCTTGGCAGGAAAGAGGAGCTTCTCTTCGGCCTGGGCTTCTGCCTCTTCCTGGTGAAGCAGCGGAAGAGGCTGCCTTCCCCAGCTGGAGGAGCATCTCTCCTCTGCTGCTGCTGCTGCTGCTGCTGATGCTGCAGGTGGGCAGCCACAGCAGGGTCTCTCCTTGGCAGGACAGAGGAGCTTCGCTTCGGCCGGGGCTTCTGCCTCTTCCTGGTGAAGCAGCGGAAGAGGCTGCCTTACCCAGGTGGAGGAGCATCTCTCCTCTGCTGCTGATGCTGCAGGTGGGCAGCCACAGCAGGGTCTCTCCTTGGCAGGAAAGAGGAGCTTCTCTTCGGCCTGGGCTTCTGCCTCTTCCTGGGGAAGCAGCGGAAGAGGCTGCCTTCCCCAGGTGGAGGAGCATCTCTCCTCTGCTGCTGCTGCTGCTGCTGCTGATGCTGCAGGTGGGCAGCCACAGCAGGGTCTCTCCTTGGCAGGACAGAGGAGCTTCGCTTCGGCCGGGGCTTCTGCCTCTTCCTGGTGAAGCAGCGGAAGAGGCTGCCTTACCCAGGTGGAGGAGCATCTCTCCTCTGCTGCTGATGCTGCAGGGGGGCAGCCACAGCAGGGTCTCTCCTTGGCAGAACAGAGGAGCTTCGCTTCGGCCTGGGCTTCTGCCTCTTCCTGGGGAAGCAGCGGAAGAGGCTGCCTTACCCAGGTGGAGGAGCATCTCTCCTCTGCTGCTGATGCTGCAGGTGGGCAGCCACAGCAGGGTCTCTCCTTGGCAGGAAAGAGGAGCTTCTCTTCGGCCTGGGCTACAGCCTCTTCCTGGGGATGCAGCGGAAGAGGCTGCCTTCCCCAGGTGGAGGAGCATCTCTCCTCTGCTGCTGATGCTGCTGATGCTGCAGGTGGGCAGCCACAGCAGGGTCTCTCCTTGGCAGGAAAGAGGAGCTTCTCTTCGGCCTGGGCTTCTGCCTCTTCCTGGGGAAGCAGCGGAAGAGGCTGCCTTCCCCAGGTGGAGGAGCATCTCTCCTCTGCTGCTGCTGCTGATGCTGCAGGTGGGCAGCCACAGCAGGGTCTCTCCTTGGCAGGAAAGAGGAGCTTCGCTGCGGCCTGGGCTACAGCCTCTTCCTGGGGAAGCAGCGAAAGAGGCTGCCTTCCCCAGGTGGAGGATCATCTCTCCTCTGCTGCTGATGCTGCAGGTGGGCAGCCACAGCAGGGTCTCTCCTTGGCAGGAAAGAGGAGCTTCTCTTCGGCCTGGGCTACAGCCTCTTCCTGGGGATGCAGCGGAAGAGGCTGCCTTCCCCAGGTGGAGGAGCATCTCTCCTCTGCTGCTGATGCTGCAGGGGGGAAGCCACAGCAGGGTCTCTCCTTGGCAGGACAGAGGAGCTTCGCTTCGGCCGGGGCTTCTGCCTCTTCCTGGTGAAGCAGCGGAAGAGGCTGCCTTCCCCAGCTGGAGGAGCATCTCTCCTCTGCTGCTGCTGCTGCTGATGCTGCAGGTGGGCAGCCACAGCAGGGTCTCTCCTTGGCAGGACAGAGGAGCTTCGCTTCGGCCGGGGCTTCTGCCTCTTCCTGGTGAAGCAGCGGAAGAGGCTGCCTTCCCCAGCTGGAGGAGCATCTCTCCTCTGCTGCTGCTGCTGCTGATGCTGCAGGTGGGCAGCCACAGCAGGGTCTCTCCTTGGCAGGACAGAGGAGCTTCTCTTCGGCCTGGGCTTCTGCCTCTTCCTGGGGAAGCAGCGGAAGAGGCTGCCTTCCCCAGGTGGAGGAGCATCTCTCCTCTGCTGCTGCTGCTGCTGCTGATGCTGCAGGTGGGCAGCCACAGCAGGGTCTCTCCTTGGCAGGAAAGAGGAGCTTCTCTTCGGCCTGGGCTTCTGCCTCTTCCTGGTGAAGCAGCGGAAGAGGCTGCCTTCCCCAGCTGGAGGAGCATCTCTCCTCTGCTGCTGCTGCTGCTGCTGCTGATGCTGCAGGTGGGCAGCCACAGCAGGGTCTCTCCTTGGCAGGACAGAGGAGCTTCGCTTCGGCCGGGGCTTCTGCCTCTTCCTGGTGAAGCAGCGGAAGAGGCTGCCTTCCCCAGCTGGAGGAGCATCTCTCCTCTGCTGCTGCTGCTGCTGATGCTGCAGGTGGGCAGCCACAGCAGGGTCTCTCCTTGGCAGGACAGAGGAGCTTCTCTTCGGCCTGGGCTTCTGCCTCTTCCTGGGGAAGCAGCGGAAGAGGCTGCCTTCCCCAGGTGGAGGAGCATCTCTCCTCTGCTGCTGATGCTGCAGGTGGGCAGCCACAGCAGGGTCTCTCCTTGGCAGGAAAGAGGAGCTTCGCTGCGGCCTGGGCTACAGCCTCTTCCTGGGGAAGCAGCGAAAGAGGCTGCCTTCCCCAGCTGGAGGAGCATCTCTCCTCTGCTGCTGCTGCTGCTGCTGATGCTGCAGGTGGGCAGCCACAGCAGGGTCTCTCCTTGGCAGGAAAGAGGAGCTTCTCTTCGGCCTGGGCTTCTGCCTCTTCCTGGGGAAGCAGCGAAAGAGGCTGCCTTCCCCAGCTGGTGGAGCATCTCTCCTCTGCTGCTGATGCTGCAGGGGGGAAGCCACAGCAGGGTCTCTCCTTGGCAGGACAGAGGAGCTTCGCTTCGGCCTGGGCTTCTGCCTCTTCCTGGGGAAGCAGCGGAAGAGGCTGCCTTCCCCAGGTGGAGGAGCATCTCTCCTCTGCTGCTGCTGCTGATGCTGCAGGTGGGCAGCCACAGCAGGGTCTCTCCTTGGCAGGAAAGAGGAGCTTCGCTTCGGCCTGGGCTACAGCCTCTTCCTGGGGAAGCAGCGGAAGAGGCTGCCTTCCCCAGCTGGAGGAGCATCTCTCCTCTGCTGCTGCTGCTGCTGCTGCTGATGCTGCAGGTGGGCAGCCACAGCAGGGTCTCTCCTTGGCAGGACTGAGGAGCTTCGCTTCGGCCGGGGCTTCTGCCTCTTCCTGGTGAAGCAGCGGAAGAGGCTGCCTTACCCAGGTGGAGGAGCATCTCTCCTCTGCTGCTGATGCTGCAGGTGGGCAGCCACAGCAGGGTCTCTCCTTGGCAGGAAAGAGGAGCTTCTCTTCGGCCTGGGCTACAGCCTCTTCCTGGGGATGCAGCGGAAGAGGCTGCCTTCCCCAGGTGGAGGAGCATCTCTCCTCTGCTGCTGCTGCTGCTGATGCTGCTGCAGGTGGGCAGCCACAGCAGGGTCTCTCCTTGGCAGGAAAGAGGAGCTTCGCTTCGGCCTGGGCTACAGCCTCTTCCTGGGGATGCAGCGGAAGAGGCTGCCTTCCCCAGCTGGAGGAGCATCTCTCCTCTGCTGCTGCTGCTGCTGATGCTGCAGGTGGGCATCCACAGCAGGGTCTCTCCTTGGCAGGAAAGAGGAGCTTCGCTTCGGCCTGGGCTACAGCCTCTTCCTGGGGAAGCAGCGGAAGAGGCTGCCTTCCCCAGCTGGAGGAGCATCTCTCCTCTGCTGCTGCTGCTGCTGCTGCTGATGCTGCAGGTGGGCAGCCACAGCAGGGTCTCTCCTTGGCAGGACAAAGGAGCTTCGCTTCGGCCGGGGCTTCTGCCTCTTCCTGGTGAAGCAGCGGAAGAGGCTGCCTTCCCCAGGTGGAGGAGCATCTCTCCTCTGCTGCTGCTGCTGCTGCTGATGCTGCAGGTGGGCAGCCACAGCAGGGTCTCTCCTTGGCAGGAAAGAGGAGCTTCGCTGCGGCCTGGGCTACAGCCTCTTCCTGGGGAAGCAGCGAAAGAGGCTGCCTTCCCCAGCTGGTGGAGCATCTCTCCTCTGCTGCTGATGCTGCAGGTGGGCAGCCACAGCAGGGTCTCTCCTTGGCAGGACAGAGGAGCTTCGCTTCGGCCGGGGCTTCTGCCTCTTCCTGGTGAAGCAGCGGAAGAGGCTGCCTTCCCCAGGTGGAGGAGCATCTCTCCTCTGCTGCTGCTGCTGCTGCTGATGCTGCTGCAGGTGGGCAGCCACAGCAGGGTCTCTCCTTGGCAGGAAAGAGGAGCTTCTCTTCGGCCTGGGCTACAGCCTCTTCCTGGGGAAGCAGCGGAAGAGGCTGCCTTCCCCAGGTGGAGGAGCATCTCTCCTCTGCTGCTGCTGCTGCTGCTGATGCTGCTGCAGGTGGGCAGCCACAGCAGGGTCTCTCCTTGGCAGGAAAGAGGAGCTTCGCTTCGGCCTGGGCTACAGCCTCTTCCTGGGGAAGCAGCGGAAGAGGCTGCCTTCCCCAGCTGGAGGAGCATCTCTCCTCTGCTGCTGCTGCTGCTGATGCTGCAGGTGGGCAGCCACAGCAGGGTCTCTCCTTGGCAGGACAGAGGAGCTTCTCTTCGGCCTGGGCTTCTGCCTCTTCCTGGTGAAGCAGCGGAAGAGGCTGCCTTCCCCAGCTGGAGGAGCATCTCTCCTCTGCTGCTGCTGCTGCTGATGCTGCAGGTGGGCAGCCACAGCAGGGTCTCTCCTTGGCAGGAAAGAGGAGCTTCTCTTCGGCCTGGGCTACAGCCTCTTCCTGGGGAAGCAGCGGAAGAGGCTGCCTTCCCCAGCTGGAGGAGCATCTCTCCTCTGCTGCTGCTGCTGCTGCTGCTGCTGCTGATGCTGCAGGTGGGCAGCCACAGCAGGGTCTCTCCTTGGCAGGACAGAGGAGCTTCGCTTCGGCCTGGGCTTCTGCCTCTTCCTGGTGAAGCAGCGGAAGAGGCTGCCTTACCCAGGTGGAGGAGCATCTCTCCTCTGCTGCTGATGCTGCAGGTGGGCAGCCACAGCAGGGTCTCTCCTTGGCAGGAAAGAGGAGCTTCTCTTCGGCCTGGGCTACAGCCTCTTCCTGGGGATGCAGCGGAAGAGGCTGCCTTCCCCAGGTGGAGGAGCATCTCTCCTCTGCTGCTGCTGCTGCTGATGCTGCTGCAGGTGGGCAGCCACAGCAGGGTCTCTCCTTGGCAGGAAAGAGGAGCTTCGCTTCGGCCTGGGCTACAGCCTCTTCCTGGGGAAGCAGCGGAAGAGGCTGCCTTCCCCAGCTGGAGGAGCATCTCTCCTCTGCTGCTGCTGCTGCTGATGCTGCAGGTGGGCAGCCACAGCAGGGTCTCTCCTTGGCAGGACAGAGGAGCTTCGCTTCGGCCGGGGCTTCTGCCTCTTCCTGGTGAAGCAGCGGAAGAGGCTGCCTTACCCAGGTGGAGGAGCATCTCTCCTCTGCTGCTGATGCTGCAGGGGGGCAGCCACAGCAGGGTCTCTCCTTGGCAGGACAGAGGAGCTTCGCTTCGGCCGGGGCTTCTGCCTCTTCCTTGTGAAGCAGCGGAAGAGGCTGCCTTACCCAGGTGGAGGAGCATCTCTCCTCTGCTGCTGATGCTGCAGGTGGGCAGCCACAGCAGGGTCTCTCCTTGGCAGGAAAGAGGAGCTTCTCTTCGGCCTGGGCTTCTGCCTCTTCCTGGGGAAGCAGCGGAAGAGGCTGCCTTCCCCAGGTGGAGGAGCATCTCTCCTCTGCTGCTGCTGCTGCTGCTGCTGATGCTGCAGGTGGGCAGCCACAGCAGGGTCTCTCCTTGGCAGGACAGAGGAGCTTCGCTTCGGCCTGGGCTTCTGCCTCTTCCTGGGGAAGCAGCGGAAGAGGCTGCCTTACCCAGGTGGAGGAGCATCTCTCCTCTGCTGCTGATGCTGCAGGGGGGCAGCCACAGCAGGGTCTCTCCTTGGCAGGACAGAGGAGCTTCGCTTCGGCCTGGGCTTCTGCCTCTTCCTGGGGAAGCAGCGGAAGAGGCTGCCTTACCCAGGTGGAGGAGCATCTCTCCTCTGCTGCTGATGCTGCAGGTGGGCAGCCACAGCAGGGTCTCTCCTTGGCAGAACAGAGGAGCTTCGCTTCGGCCGGGGCTTCTGCCTCTTCCTGGTGAAGCAGCGGAAGAGGCTGCCTTACCCAGGTGGAGGAGCATCTCTCCTCTGCTGCTGATGCTGCAGGTGGGCAGCCACAGCAGGGTCTCTCCTTGGCAGGAAAGAGGAGCTTCTCTTCGGCCTGGGCTACAGCCTCTTCCTGGGGATGCAGCGGAAGAGGCTGCCTTCCCCAGGTGGAGGAGCATCTCTCCTCTGCTGCTGCTGCTGCTGATGCTGCTGCAGGTGGGCAGCCACAGCAGGGTCTCTCCTTGGCAGGAAAGAGGAGCTTCGCTTCGGCCTGGGCTTCTGCCTCTTCCTGGGGAAGCAGCGGAAGAGGCTGCCTTCCCCAGCTGGAGGAGCATCTCTCCTCTGCTGCTGCTGCTGCTGATGCTGCAGGTGGGCAGCCACAGCAGGGTCTCTCCTTGGCAGGACAGAGGAGCTTCGCTTCGGCCGGGGCTTCTGCCTCTTCCTGGTGAAGCAGCGGAAGAGGCTGCCTTACCCAGGTGGAGGAGCATCTCTCCTCTGCTGCTGAAGTTGCAGGTGGGCAGCCACAGCAGGGTCTCTCCTTGGCAGGAAAGAGGAGCTTCTCTTCGGCCTGGGCTACAGCCTCTTCCTGGGGATGCAGCGGAAGAGGCTGCCTTCCCCAGGTGGAGGAGCATCTCTCCTCTGCTGCTGATGCTGCTGATGCTGCAGGTGGGCAGCCACAGCAGGGTCTCTCCTTGGCAGGAAAGAGGAGCTTCTCTTCGGCCTGGGCTTCTGCCTCTTCCTGGGGAAGCAGCGGAAGAGGCTGCCTTCCCCAGGTGGAGGAGCATCTCTCCTCTGCTGCTGCTGCTGCTGCTGATGCTGCAGGTGGGCAGCCACAGCAGGGTCTCTCCTTGGCAGGAAAGAGGAGCTTCTCTTCGGCCTGGGCTTCTGCCTCTTCCTGGTGAAGCAGCGGAAGAGGCTGCCTTCCCCAGCTGGAGGAGCATCTCTCCTCTGCTGCTGCTGCTGCTGCTGCTGATGCTGCAGGTGGGCAGCCACAGCAGGGTCTCTCCTTGGCAGGACAGAGGAGCTTCGCTTCGGCCGGGGCTTCTGCCTCTTCCTGGTGAAGCAGCGGAAGAGGCTGCCTTCCCCAGCTGGAGGAGCATCTCTCCTCTGCTGCTGCTGCTGCTGATGCTGCAGGTGGGCAGCCACAGCAGGGTCTCTCCTTGGCAGGACAGAGGAGCTTCTCTTCGGCCTGGGCTTCTGCCTCTTCCTGGGGAAGCAGCGGAAGAGGCTGCCTTCCCCAGGTGGAGGAGCATCTCTCCTCTGCTGCTGATGCTGCAGGTGGGCAGCCACAGCAGGGTCTCTCCTTGGCAGGAAAGAGGAGCTTCGCTGCGGCCTGGGCTACAGCCTCTTCCTGGGGAAGCAGCGAAAGAGGCTGCCTTCCCCAGCTGGAGGAGCATCTCTCCTCTGCTGCTGCTGCTGCTGCTGATGCTGCAGGTGGGCAGCCACAGCAGGGTCTCTCCTTGGCAGGAAAGAGGAGCTTCTCTTCGGCCTGGGCTTCTGCCTCTTCCTGGGGAAGCAGCGGAAGAGGCTGCCTTCCCCAGGTGGAGGAGCATCTCTCCTCTGCTGCTGATGCTGCAGGTGGGCAGCCACAGCAGGGTCTCTCCTTGGCAGGAAAGAGGAGCTTCTCTTCGGCCTGGGCTTCTGCCTCTTCCTGGGGAAGCAGCGAAAGAGGCTGCCTTCCCCAGCTGGTGGAGCATCTCTCCTCTGCTGCTGATGCTGCAGGGGGGAAGCCACAGCAGGGTCTCTCCTTGGCAGGACAGAGGAGCTTCGCTTCGGCCTGGGCTTCTGCCTCTTCCTGGGGAAGCAGCGGAAGAGGCTGCCTTCCCCAGGTGGAGGAGCATCTCTCCTCTGCTGCTGCTGCTGATGCTGCAGGTGGGCAGCCACAGCAGGGTCTCTCCTTGGCAGGAAAGAGGAGCTTCGCTTCGGCCTGGGCTACAGCCTCTTCCTGGGGAAGCAGCGGAAGAGGCTGCCTTCCCCAGCTGGAGGAGCATCTCTCCTCTGCTGCTGCTGCTGCTGCTGCTGATGCTGCAGGTGGGCAGCCACAGCAGGGTCTCTCCTTGGCAGGACTGAGGAGCTTCGCTTCGGCCGGGGCTTCTGCCTCTTCCTGGTGAAGCAGCGGAAGAGGCTGCCTTACCCAGGTGGAGGAGCATCTCTCCTCTGCTGCTGATGCTGCAGGTGGGCAGCCACAGCAGGGTCTCTCCTTGGCAGGAAAGAGGAGCTTCTCTTCGGCCTGGGCTACAGCCTCTTCCTGGGGATGCAGCGGAAGAGGCTGCCTTCCCCAGGTGGAGGAGCATCTCTCCTCTGCTGCTGCTGCTGCTGATGCTGCTGCAGGTGGGCAGCCACAGCAGGGTCTCTCCTTGGCAGGAAAGAGGAGCTTCGCTTCGGCCTGGGCTACAGCCTCTTCCTGGGGATGCAGCGGAAGAGGCTGCCTTCCCCAGCTGGAGGAGCATCTCTCCTCTGCTGCTGCTGCTGCTGATGCTGCAGGTGGGCATCCACAGCAGGGTCTCTCCTTGGCAGGAAAGAGGAGCTTCGCTTCGGCCTGGGCTACAGCCTCTTCCTGGGGAAGCAGCGGAAGAGGCTGCCTTCCCCAGCTGGAGGAGCATCTCTCCTCTGCTGCTGCTGCTGCTGCTGCTGATGCTGCAGGTGGGCAGCCACAGCAGGGTCTCTCCTTGGCAGGACAAAGGAGCTTCGCTTCGGCCGGGGCTTCTGCCTCTTCCTGGTGAAGCAGCGGAAGAGGCTGCCTTCCCCAGGTGGAGGAGCATCTCTCCTCTGCTGCTGCTGCTGCTGCTGATGCTGCAGGTGGGCAGCCACAGCAGGGTCTCTCCTTGGCAGGAAAGAGGAGCTTCGCTGCGGCCTGGGCTACAGCCTCTTCCTGGGGAAGCAGCGAAAGAGGCTGCCTTCCCCAGCTGGTGGAGCATCTCTCCTCTGCTGCTGATGCTGCAGGTGGGCAGCCACAGCAGGGTCTCTCCTTGGCAGGACAGAGGAGCTTCGCTTCGGCCGGGGCTTCTGCCTCTTCCTGGTGAAGCAGCGGAAGAGGCTGCCTTCCCCAGGTGGAGGAGCATCTCTCCTCTGCTGCTGCTGCTGCTGCTGATGCTGCTGCAGGTGGGCAGCCACAGCAGGGTCTCTCCTTGGCAGGAAAGAGGAGCTTCTCTTCGGCCTGGGCTACAGCCTCTTCCTGGGGAAGCAGCGGAAGAGGCTGCCTTCCCCAGGTGGAGGAGCATCTCTCCTCTGCTGCTGCTGCTGCTGCTGATGCTGCTGCAGGTGGGCAGCCACAGCAGGGTCTCTCCTTGGCAGGAAAGAGGAGCTTCGCTTCGGCCTGGGCTACAGCCTCTTCCTGGGGAAGCAGCGGAAGAGGCTGCCTTCCCCAGCTGGAGGAGCATCTCTCCTCTGCTGCTGCTGCTGCTGATGCTGCAGGTGGGCAGCCACAGCAGGGTCTCTCCTTGGCAGGACAGAGGAGCTTCTCTTCGGCCTGGGCTTCTGCCTCTTCCTGGTGAAGCAGCGGAAGAGGCTGCCTTCCCCAGCTGGAGGAGCATCTCTCCTCTGCTGCTGCTGCTGCTGATGCTGCAGGTGGGCAGCCACAGCAGGGTCTCTCCTTGGCAGGAAAGAGGAGCTTCTCTTCGGCCTGGGCTACAGCCTCTTCCTGGGGAAGCAGCGGAAGAGGCTGCCTTCCCCAGCTGGAGGAGCATCTCTCCTCTGCTGCTGCTGCTGCTGCTGCTGCTGCTGATGCTGCAGGTGGGCAGCCACAGCAGGGTCTCTCCTTGGCAGGACAGAGGAGCTTCGCTTCGGCCTGGGCTTCTGCCTCTTCCTGGTGAAGCAGCGGAAGAGGCTGCCTTACCCAGGTGGAGGAGCATCTCTCCTCTGCTGCTGATGCTGCAGGTGGGCAGCCACAGCAGGGTCTCTCCTTGGCAGGAAAGAGGAGCTTCTCTTCGGCCTGGGCTACAGCCTCTTCCTGGGGATGCAGCGGAAGAGGCTGCCTTCCCCAGGTGGAGGAGCATCTCTCCTCTGCTGCTGCTGCTGCTGATGCTGCTGCAGGTGGGCAGCCACAGCAGGGTCTCTCCTTGGCAGGAAAGAGGAGCTTCGCTTCGGCCTGGGCTACAGCCTCTTCCTGGGGAAGCAGCGGAAGAGGCTGCCTTCCCCAGCTGGAGGAGCATCTCTCCTCTGCTGCTGCTGCTGCTGATGCTGCAGGTGGGCAGCCACAGCAGGGTCTCTCCTTGGCAGGACAGAGGAGCTTCGCTTCGGCCGGGGCTTCTGCCTCTTCCTGGTGAAGCAGCGGAAGAGGCTGCCTTACCCAGGTGGAGGAGCATCTCTCCTCTGCTGCTGATGCTGCAGGGGGGCAGCCACAGCAGGGTCTCTCCTTGGCAGGACAGAGGAGCTTCGCTTCGGCCGGGGCTTCTGCCTCTTCCTTGTGAAGCAGCGGAAGAGGCTGCCTTACCCAGGTGGAGGAGCATCTCTCCTCTGCTGCTGATGCTGCAGGTGGGCAGCCACAGCAGGGTCTCTCCTTGGCAGGAAAGAGGAGCTTCTCTTCGGCCTGGGCTTCTGCCTCTTCCTGGGGAAGCAGCGGAAGAGGCTGCCTTCCCCAGGTGGAGGAGCATCTCTCCTCTGCTGCTGCTGCTGCTGCTGCTGATGCTGCAGGTGGGCAGCCACAGCAGGGTCTCTCCTTGGCAGGACAGAGGAGCTTCGCTTCGGCCTGGGCTTCTGCCTCTTCCTGGGGAAGCAGCGGAAGAGGCTGCCTTACCCAGGTGGAGGAGCATCTCTCCTCTGCTGCTGATGCTGCAGGGGGGCAGCCACAGCAGGGTCTCTCCTTGGCAGGACAGAGGAGCTTCGCTTCGGCCTGGGCTTCTGCCTCTTCCTGGGGAAGCAGCGGAAGAGGCTGCCTTACCCAGGTGGAGGAGCATCTCTCCTCTGCTGCTGATGCTGCAGGTGGGCAGCCACAGCAGGGTCTCTCCTTGGCAGAACAGAGGAGCTTCGCTTCGGCCGGGGCTTCTGCCTCTTCCTGGTGAAGCAGCGGAAGAGGCTGCCTTACCCAGGTGGAGGAGCATCTCTCCTCTGCTGCTGATGCTGCAGGTGGGCAGCCACAGCAGGGTCTCTCCTTGGCAGGAAAGAGGAGCTTCTCTTCGGCCTGGGCTACAGCCTCTTCCTGGGGATGCAGCGGAAGAGGCTGCCTTCCCCAGGTGGAGGAGCATCTCTCCTCTGCTGCTGCTGCTGCTGATGCTGCTGCAGGTGGGCAGCCACAGCAGGGTCTCTCCTTGGCAGGAAAGAGGAGCTTCGCTTCGGCCTGGGCTTCTGCCTCTTCCTGGGGAAGCAGCGGAAGAGGCTGCCTTCCCCAGCTGGAGGAGCATCTCTCCTCTGCTGCTGCTGCTGCTGATGCTGCAGGTGGGCAGCCACAGCAGGGTCTCTCCTTGGCAGGACAGAGGAGCTTCGCTTCGGCCGGGGCTTCTGCCTCTTCCTGGTGAAGCAGCGGAAGAGGCTGCCTTACCCAGGTGGAGGAGCATCTCTCCTCTGCTGCTGAAGTTGCAGGTGGGCAGCCACAGCAGGGTCTCTCCTTGGCAGGAAAGAGGAGCTTCTCTTCGGCCTGGGCTACAGCCTCTTCCTGGGGATGCAGCGGAAGAGGCTGCCTTCCCCAGGTGGAGGAGCATCTCTCCTCTGCTGCTGATGCTGCTGATGCTGCAGGTGGGCAGCCACAGCAGGGTCTCTCCTTGGCAGGAAAGAGGAGCTTCTCTTCGGCCTGGGCTTCTGCCTCTTCCTGGGGAAGCAGCGGAAGAGGCTGCCTTCCCCAGGTGGAGGAGCATCTCTCCTCTGCTGCTGCTGCTGATGCTGCAGGTGGGCAGCCACAGCAGGGTCTCTCCTTGGCAGGAAAGAGGAGCTTCTCTTCGGCCTGGGCTACAGCCTCTTCCTGGGGATGCAGCGGAAGAGGCTGCCTTCCCCAGGTGGAGGAGCATCTCTCCTCTGCTGCTGCTGCTGCTGATGCTGCAGGTGGGCAGCCACAGCAGGGTCTCTCCTTGGCAGGACAGAGGAGCTTCGCTTCGGCCGGGGCTTCTGCCTCTTCCTGGTGAAGCAGCGGAAGAGGCTGCCTTACCCAGGTGGAGGAGCATCTCTCCTCTGCTGCTGATGCTGCAGGTGGGCAGCCACAGCAGGGTCTCTCCTTGGCAGGAAAGAGGAGCTTCTCTTCGGCCTGGGCTACAGCCTCTTCCTGGGGATGCAGCGGAAGAGGCTGCCTTCCCCAGGTGGAGGAGCATCTCTCCTCTGCTGCTGATGCTGCTGATGCTGCAGGTGGGCAGCCACAGCAGGGTCTCTCCTTGGCAGGAAAGAGGAGCTTCTCTTCGGCCTGGGCTTCTGCCTCTTCCTGGGGAAGCAGCGAAAGAGGCTGCCTTCCCCAGGTGGAGGATCATCTCTCCTCTGCTGCTGATGCTGCAGGTGGGCAGCCACAGCAGGGTCTCTCCTTGGCAGGAAAGAGGAGCTTCTCTTCGGCCTGGGCTACAGCCTCTTCCTGGGGATGCAGCGGAAGAGGCTGCCTTCCCCAGGTGGAGGAGCATCTCTCCTCTGCTGCTGCTGCTGCTGATGCTGCTGCAGGTGGGCAGCCACAGCAGGGTCTCTCCTTGGCAGGAAAGAGGAGCTTCGCTTCGGCCTGGGCTTCTGCCTCTTCCTGGGGAAGCAGCGGAAGAGGCTGCCTTCCCCAGCTGGAGGAGCATCTCTCCTCTGCTGCTGCTGCTGCTGATGCTGCAGGTGGGCAGCCACAGCAGGGTCTCTCCTTGGCAGGACAGAGGAGCTTCGCTTCAGCCGGGGCTTCTGCCTCTTCCTGGTGAAGCAGCGGAAGAGGCTGCCTTACCCAGGTGGAGGAGCATCTCTCCTCTGCTGCTGAAGTTGCAGGTGGGCAGCCACAGCAGGGTCTCTCCTTGGCAGGAAAGAGGAGCTTCTCTTCGGCCTGGGCTACAGCCTCTTCCTGGGGATGCAGCGGAAGAGGCTGCCTTCCCCAGGTGGAGGAGCATCTCTCCTCTGCTGCTGATGCTGCTGATGCTGCAGGTGGGCAGCCACAGCAGGGTCTCTCCTTGGCAGGAAAGAGGAGCTTCTCTTCGGCCTGGGCTTCTGCCTCTTCCTGGGGAAGCAGCGGAAGAGGCTGCCTTCCCCAGGTGGAGGAGCATCTCTCCTCTGCTGCTGATGCTGCAGGTGGGCAGCCACAGCAGGGTCTCTCCTTGGCAGGAAAGAGGAGCTTCGCTGTGGCCTGGGCTACAGCCTCTTCCTGGGGAAGCAGCGAAAGAGGCTGCCTTCCCCAGCTGGTGGAGCATCTCTCCTCTGCTGCTGATGCTGCAGGGGGGAAGCCACAGCAGGGTCCCTCCTTGGCAGGACAGAGGAGCTTCGCTTCGGCCGGGGCTTCTGCCTCTTCCTGGTGAAGCAGCGGAAGAGGCTGCCTTACCCAGGTGGAGGAGCATCTCTCCTCTGCTGCTGATGCTGCAGGTGGGCAGCCACAGCAGGGTCTCTCCTTGGCAGGACAGAGGAGCTTCGCTTCGGCCTGGGCTTCTGCCTCTTCCTGGGGAAGCAGCGGAAGAGGCTGCCTTCCCCAGGTGGAGGAGCATCTCTCCTCTGCTGCTGCTGCTGATGCTGCAGGTGGGCAGCCACAGCAGGGTCTCTCCTTGGCAGGAAAGAGGAGCTTCGCTGCGGCCTGGGCTACAGCCTCTTCCTGGGGAAGCAGCAAAAGAGGCTGCCTTCCCCAGCTGGTGGAGCATCTCTCCTCTGCTGCTGATGCTTCAGGTGGGCAGCCACAGCAGGGTCTCTCCTTGGCAGGAAAGAGGAGCTTCGCTTCGGCCTGGGCTACAGCCTCTTCCTGGGGAAGCAGCGGAAGAGGCTGCCTTCCCCAGCTGGAGGAGCATCTCTCCTCTGCTGCTGCTGCTGCTGCTGCTGCTGATGCTGCAGGTGGGCAGCCACAGCAGGGTCTCTCCTTGGCAGGACTGAGGAGCTTCGCTTCGGCCGGGGCTTCTGCCTCTTCCTGGTGAAGCAGCGGAAGAGGCTGCCTTACCCAGGTGGAGGAGCATCTCTCCTCTGCTGCTGATGCTGCAGGTGGGCAGCCACAGCAGG
The DNA here is from genome assembly GCF_053564925.1 of Oryzias latipes. Lineage (NCBI taxonomy): Eukaryota > Metazoa > Chordata > Actinopteri > Beloniformes > Adrianichthyidae > Oryzias > Oryzias latipes. Next base: position 27,888,322 of record NC_136259.1, read on the forward strand.
GTCTCTCCTTGGCAGGAAAGAGGAGCTTCTCTTCGGCCTGGGCTACAGCCTCTTCCTGGGGATGCAGCGGAAGAGGCTGCCTTCCCCAGGTGGAGGAGCATCTCTCCTCTGCTGCTGCTGCTGCTGATGCTGCTGCAGGTGGGCAGCCACAGCAGGGTCTCTCCTTGGCAGGAAAGAGGAGCTTCGCTTCGGCCTGGGCTACAGCCTCTTCCTGGGGATGCAGCGGAAGAGGCTGCCTTCCCCAGCTGGAGGAGCATCTCTCCTCTGCTGCTGCTGCTGCTGATGCTGCAGGTGGGCATCCACAGCAGGGTCTCTCCTTGGCAGGAAAGAGGAGCTTCGCTTCGGCCTGGGCTACAGCCTCTTCCTGGGGAAGCAGCGGAAGAGGCTGCCTTCCCCAGCTGGAGGAGCATCTCTCCTCTGCTGCTGCTGCTGCTGCTGCTGATGCTGCAGGTGGGCAGCCACAGCAGGGTCTCTCCTTGGCAGGACAAAGGAGCTTCGCTTCGGCCGGGGCTTCTGCCTCTTCCTGGTGAAGCAGCGGAAGAGGCTGCCTTCCCCAGGTGGAGGAGCATCTCTCCTCTGCTGCTGCTGCTGCTGCTGCTGCTGCAGGTGGGCAGCCACAGCAGGGTCTCTCCTTGGCAGGAAAGAGGAGCTTCGCTGCGGCCTGGGCTACAGCCTCTTCCTGGGGAAGCAGCGAAAGAGGCTGCCTTCCCCAGCTGGTGGAGCATCTCTCCTCTGCTGCTGATGCTGCAGGGGGGAAGCCACAGCAGGGTCCCTCCTTGGCAGGACAGAGGAGCTTCGCTTCGGCCGGGGCTTCTGCCTCTTCCTGGTGAAGCAGCGGAAGAGGCTGCCTTACCCAGGTGGAGGAGCATCTCTCCTCTGCTGCTGATGCTGCAGGTGGGCAGCCACAGCAGGGTCCCTCCTTGGCAGGACAGAGGAGCTTCTCTTCGGCCTGGGCTTCTGCCTCTTCCTGGGGAAGCAGCGGAAGAGGCTGCCTTACCCAGGTGGAGGAGCATCTCTCCTCTGCTGCTGATGCTGCAGGGGGGCAGCCACAGCAGGGTCTCTCCTTGGCAGGACAGAGGAGCTTCGCTTCGGCCGGGGCTTCTGCCTCTTCCTGGTGAAGCAGCGGAAGAGGCTGCCTTACCCAGGTGGAGGAGCATCTCTCCTCTGCTGCTGATGCTGCAGGTGGGCAGCCACAGCAGGGTCTCTCCTTGGCAGGACAGAGGAGCTTCGCTTCGGCCGGGGCTTCTGCCTCTTCCTTGTGAAGCAGCGGAAGAGGCTGCCTTACCCAGGTGGAGGAGCATCTCTCCTCTGCTGCTGATGCTGCAGGTGGGCAGCCACAGCAGGGTCTCTCCTTGGCAGGAAAGAGGAGCTTCTCTTCGGCCTGGGCTTCTGCCTCTTCCTGGGGAAGCAGCGGAAGAGGCTGCCTTCCCCAGGTGGAGGAGCATCTCTCCTCTGCTGCTGCTGCTGCTGCTGCTGATGCTGCAGGTGGGCAGCCACAGCAGGGTCTCTCCTTGGCAGGACAGAGGAGCTTCTCTTCGGCCTGGGCTTCTGCCTCTTCCTGGTGAAGCAGCGGAAGAGGCTGCCTTCCCCAGCTGGAGGAGCATCTCTCCTCTCCTCTGCTGCTGCTGCTGCTGATGCTGCAGGTGGGCAGCCACAGCAGGGTCTCTCCTTGGCAGGAAAGAGGAGCTTCTCTTCGGCCTGGGCTTCTGCCTCTTCCTGGTGAAGCAGCGGAAGAGGCTGCCTTACCCAGGTGGAGGAGCATCTCTCCTCTGCTGCTGATGCTGCAGGTGGGCAGCCACAGCAGGGTCTCTCCTTGGCAGGAAAGAGGAGCTTCTCTTCGGCCTGGGCTTCTGCCTCTTCCTGGGGAAGCAGCGGAAGAGGCTGCCTTACCCAGGTGGAGGAGCATCTCTCCTCTGCTGCTGATGCTGCAGGGGGGCAGCCACAGCAGGGTCTCTCCTTGGCAGGACAGAGGAGCTTCGCTTCGGCCTGGGCTTCTGCCTCTTCCTGGGGAAGCAGCGGAAGAGGCTGCCTTACCCAGGTGGAGGAGCATCTCTCCTCTGCTGCTGATGCTGCAGGGGGGCAGCCACAGCAGGGTCTCTCCTTGGCAGGAAAGAGGAGCTTCGCTTCGGCCTGGGCTACAGCCTCTTCCTGGGGAAGCAGCGGAAGAGGCTGCCTTCCCCAGCTGGAGGAGCATCTCTCCTCTGCTGCTGCTGCTGCTGCTGCTGCTGCTGATGCTGCAGGTGGGCAGCCACAGCAGGGTCTCTCCTTGGCAGGACAGAGGAGCTTCGCTTCGGCCTGGGCTTCTGCCTCTTCCTGGTGAAGCAGCGGAAGAGGCTGCCTTACCCAGGTGGAGGAGCATCTCTCCTCTGCTGCTGATGCTGCAGGTGGGCAGCCACAGCAGGGTCTCTCCTTGGCAGGAAAGAGGAGCTTCTCTTCGGCCTGGGCTACAGCCTCTTCCTGGGGATGCAGCGGAAGAGGCTGCCTTCCCCAGGTGGAGGAGCATCTCTCCTCTGCTGCTGCTGCTGCTGATGCTGCTGCAGGTGGGCAGCCACAGCAGGGTCTCTCCTTGGCAGGAAAGAGGAGCTTCGCTTCGGCCTGGGCTACAGCCTCTTCCTGGGGAAGCAGCGGAAGAGGCTGCCTTCCCCAGCTGGAGGAGCATCTCTCCTCTGCTGCTGCTGCTGCTGATGCTGCAGGTGGGCAGCCACAGCAGGGTCTCTCCTTGGCAGGAAAGAGGAGCTTCGCTTCGGCCTGGGCTACAGCCTCTTCCTGGGGAAGCAGCGGAAGAGGCTGCCTTCCCCAGCTGGAGGAGCATCTCTCCTCTGCTGCTGCTGCTGCTGATGCTGCAGGTGGGCAGCCACAGCAGGGTCTCTCCTTGGCAGGAAAGAGGAGCTTCGCTTCGGCCTGGGCTACAGCCTCTTCCTGGGGAAGCAGCGGAAGAGGCTGCCTTCCCCAGCTGGAGGAGCATCTCTCCTCTGCTGCTGCTGCTGATGCTGCAGGTGGGCAGCCACAGCAGGGTCTCTCCTTGGCAGGAAAGAGGAGCTTCGCTGCGGCCTGGGCTACAGCCTCTTCCTGGGGAAGCAGCAAAAGAGGCTGCCTTCCCCAGCTGGTGGAGCATCTCTCCTCTGCTGCTGATGCTGCAGGGGGGAAGCCACAGCAGGGTCCCTCCTTGGCAGGACAGAGGAGCTTCGCTTCGGCCGGGGCTTCTGCCTCTTCCTGGTGAAGCAGCGGAAGAGGCTGCCTTCCCCAGGTGGAGGAGCATCTCTCCTCTGCTGCTGATGCTGCAGGTGGGCAGCCACAGCAGGGTCTCTCCTTGGCAGGAAAGAGGAGCTTCGCTTCGGCCTGGGCTACAGCCTCTTCCTGGGGAAGCAGCGGAAGAGGCTGCCTTCCCCAGCTGGAGGAGCATCTCTCCTCTGCTGCTGCTGCTGCTGATGCTGCAGGTGGGCAGCCACAGCAGGGTCTCTCCTTGGCAGGAAAGAGGAGCTTCGCTTCGGCCTGGGCTACAGCCTCTTCCTGGGGAAGCAGCGGAAGAGGCTGCCTTCCCCAGCTGGAGGAGCATCTCTCCTCTGCTGCTGCTGCTGCTGCTGCTGATGCTGCAGGTGGGCAGCCACAGCAGGGTCTCTCCTTGGCAGGACAAAGGAGCTTCGCTTCGGCCGGGGCTTCTGCCTCTTCCTGGTGAAGCAGCGGAAGAGGCCTCCTTACCCAGGTGGAGGAGCATCTCTCCTCTGCTGCTGCTGCTGCTGCTGCTGATGCTGCAGGTGGGCAGCCACAGCAGGGTCTCTCCTTGGCAGGACAGAGGAGCTTCGCTTCGGCCTGGGCTTCTGCCTCTTCCTGGGGAAGCAGCGGAAGAGGCTGCCTTACCCAGGTGGAGGAGCATCTCTCCTCTGCTGCTGATGCTGCAGGTGGGCAGCCACAGCAGGGTCTCTCCTTGGCAGGAAAGAGGAGCTTCTCTTCGGCCTGGGCTACAGCCTCTTCCTGGGGATGCAGCGGAAGAGGCTGCCTTCCCCAGGTGGAGGAGCATCTCTCCTCTGCTGCTGCTGCTGCTGATGCTGCAGGTGGGCAGCCACAGCAGGGTCTCTCCTTGGCAGGAAAGAGGAGCTTCTCTTCGGCCTGGGCTTCTGCCTCTTCCTGGTGAAGCAGCGGAAGAGGCTGCCTTCCCCAGCTGGAGGAGCATCTCTCCTCTGCTGCTGCTGCTGCTGCTGCTGATGCTGCAGGTGGGCAGCCACAGCAGGGTCTCTCCTTGGCAGGACAGAGGAGCTTCGCTTCGGCCGGGGCTTCTGCCTCTTCCTGGTGAAGCAGCGGAAGAGGCTGCCTTACCCAGGTGGAGGAGCATCTCTCCTCTGCTGCTGATGCTGCAGGTGGGCAGCCACAGCAGGGTCTCTCCTTGGCAGGAAAGAGGAGCTTCTCTTCGGCCTGGGCTTCTGCCTCTTCCTGGGGAAGCAGCGGAAGAGGCTGCCTTCCCCAGGTGGAGGAGCATCTCTCCTCTGCTGCTGCTGCTGCTGCTGCTGATGCTGCAGGTGGGCAGCCACAGCAGGGTCTCTCCTTGGCAGGACAGAGGAGCTTCGCTTCGGCCGGGGCTTCTGCCTCTTCCTGGTGAAGCAGCGGAAGAGGCTGCCTTACCCAGGTGGAGGAGCATCTCTCCTCTGCTGCTGATGCTGCAGGGGGGCAGCCACAGCAGGGTCTCTCCTTGGCAGGACAGAGGAGCTTCGCTTCGGCCTGGGCTTCTGCCTCTTCCTGGGGAAGCAGCGGAAGAGGCTGCCTTACCCAGGTGGAGGAGAATCTCTCCTCTGCTGCTGATGCTGCAGGGGGGCAGCCACAGCAGGGTCTCTCCTTGGCAGAACAGAGGAGCTTCGCTTCGGCCTGGGCTTCTGCCTCTTCCTGGGGAAGCAGCGGAAGAGGCTGCCTTACCCAGGTGGAGGAGCATCTCTCCTCTGCTGCTGATGCTGCAGGTGGGCAGCCACAGCAGGGTCTCTCCTTGGCAGGAAAGAGGAGCTTCTCTTCGGCCTGGGCTACAGCCTCTTCCTGGGGATGCAGCGGAAGAGGCTGCCTTCCCCAGGTGGAGGAGCATCTCTCCTCTGCTGCTGCTGCTTCTGATGCTGCTGCAGGTGGGCAGCCACAGCAGGGTCTCTCCTTGGCAGGAAAGAGGAGCTTCGCTTCGGCCTGGGCTTCTGCCTCTTCCTGGGGAAGCAGCGGAAGAGGCTGCCTTCCCCAGCTGGAGGAGCATCTCTCCTCTGCTGCTGCTGCTGCTGATGCTGCAGGTGGGCAGCCACAGCAGGGTCTCTCCTTGGCAGGACAGAGGAGCTTCGCTTCGGCCGGGGCTTCTGCCTCTTCCTGGTGAAGCAGCGGAAGAGGCTGCCTTACCCAGGTGGAGGAGCATCTCTCCTCTGCTGCTGATGCTGCAGGTGGGCAGCCACAGCAGGGTCTCTCCTTGGCAGGAAAGAGGAGCTTCTCTTCGGCCTGGGCTACAGCCTCTTCCTGGGGATGCAGCGGAAGAGGCTGCCTTCCCCAGGTGGAGGAGCATCTCTCCTCTGCTGCTGATGCTGCTGATGCTGCAGGTGGGCAGCCACAGCAGGGTCTCTCCTTGGCAGGAAAGAGGAGCTTCTCTTCGGCCTGGGCTTCTGCCTCTTCCTGGGGAAGCAGCGGAAGAGGCTGCCTTCCCCAGGTGGAGGAGCATCTCTCCTCTGCTGCTGCTGCTGATGCTGCAGGTGGGCAGCCACAGCAGGGTCTCTCCTTGGCAGGAAAGAGGAGCTTCGCTGCGGCCTGGGCTACAGCCTCTTCCTGGGGAAGCAGCGAAAGAGGCTGCCTTCCCCAGGTGGAGGATCATCTCTCCTCTGCTGCTGATGCTGCAGGTGGGCAGCCACAGCAGGGTCTCTCCTTGGCAGGAAAGAGGAGCTTCTCTTCGGCCTGGGCTACAGCCTCTTCCTGGGGATGCAGCGGAAGAGGCTGCCTTCCCCAGGTGGAGGAGCATCTCTCCTCTGCTGCTGATGCTGCAGGGGGGAAGCCACAGCAGGGTCTCTCCTTGGCAGGACAGAGGAGCTTCGCTTCGGCCGGGGCTTCTGCCTCTTCCTGGTGAAGCAGCGGAAGAGGCTGCCTTCCCCAGCTGGAGGAGCATCTCTCCTCTGCTGCTGCTGCTGCTGATGCTGCAGGTGGGCAGCCACAGCAGGGTCTCTCCTTGGCAGGACAGAGGAGCTTCGCTTCGGCCGGGGCTTCTGCCTCTTCCTGGTGAAGCAGCGGAAGAGGCTGCCTTCCCCAGCTGGAGGAGCATCTCTCCTCTGCTGCTGCTGCTGCTGATGCTGCAGGTGGGCAGCCACAGCAGGGTCTCTCCTTGGCAGGACAGAGGAGCTTCTCTTCGGCCTGGGCTTCTGCCTCTTCCTGGGGAAGCAGCGGAAGAGGCTGCCTTCCCCAGGTGGAGGAGCATCTCTCCTCTGCTGCTGCTGCTGCTGCTGATGCTGCAGGTGGGCAGCCACAGCAGGGTCTCTCCTTGGCAGGAAAGAGGAGCTTCTCTTCGGCCTGGGCTTCTGCCTCTTCCTGGTGAAGCAGCGGAAGAGGCTGCCTTCCCCAGCTGGAGGAGCATCTCTCCTCTGCTGCTGCTGCTGCTGCTGCTGATGCTGCAGGTGGGCAGCCACAGCAGGGTCTCTCCTTGGCAGGACAGAGGAGCTTCGCTTCGGCCGGGGCTTCTGCCTCTTCCTGGTGAAGCAGCGGAAGAGGCTGCCTTCCCCAGCTGGAGGAGCATCTCTCCTCTGCTGCTGCTGCTGCTGATGCTGCAGGTGGGCAGCCACAGCAGGGTCTCTCCTTGGCAGGACAGAGGAGCTTCTCTTCGGCCTGGGCTTCTGCCTCTTCCTGGGGAAGCAGCGGAAGAGGCTGCCTTCCCCAGGTGGAGGAGCATCTCTCCTCTGCTGCTGATGCTGCAGGTGGGCAGCCACAGCAGGGTCTCTCCTTGGCAGGAAAGAGGAGCTTCGCTGCGGCCTGGGCTACAGCCTCTTCCTGGGGAAGCAGCGAAAGAGGCTGCCTTCCCCAGCTGGAGGAGCATCTCTCCTCTGCTGCTGCTGCTGCTGCTGATGCTGCAGGTGGGCAGCCACAGCAGGGTCTCTCCTTGGCAGGAAAGAGGAGCTTCTCTTCGGCCTGGGCTTCTGCCTCTTCCTGGGGAAGCAGCGGAAGAGGCTGCCTTCCCCAGGTGGAGGAGCATCTCTCCTCTGCTGCTGATGCTGCAGGTGGGCAGCCACAGCAGGGTCTCTCCTTGGCAGGAAAGAGGAGCTTCTCTTCGGCCTGGGCTTCTGCCTCTTCCTGGGGAAGCAGCGGAAGAGGCTGCCTTCCCCAGGTGGAGGAGCATCTCTCCTCTGCTGCTGATGCTGCAGGTGGGCAGCCACAGCAGGGTCTCTCCTTGGCAGGAAAGAGGAGCTTCTCTTCGGCCTGGGCTTCTGCCTCTTCCTGGGGAAGCAGCGGAAGAGGCTGCCTTCCCCAGGTGGAGGAGCATCTCTCCTCTGCTGCTGATGCTGCAGGTGGGCAGCCACAGCAGGGTCTCTCCTTGGCAGGAAAGAGGAGCTTCTCTTCGGCCTGGGCTTCTGCCTCTTCCTGGGGAAGCAGCGGAAGAGGCTGCCTTCCCCAGGTGGAGGAGCATCTCTCCTCTGCTGCTGATGCTGCAGGTGGGCAGCCACAGCAGGGTCTCTCCTTGGCAGGAAAGAGGAGCTTCGCTGCGGCCTGGGCTACAGCCTCTTCCTGGGGAAGCAGCGAAAGAGGCTGCCTTCCCCAGCTGGAGGAGCATCTCTCCTCTGCTGCTGCTGCTGCTGCTGCTGATGCTGCAGGTGGGCAGCCACAGCAGGGTCTCTCCTTGGCAGGACTGAGGAGCTTCGCTTCGGCCGGGGCTTCTGCCTCTTCCTGGTGAAGCAGCGGAAGAGGCTGCCTTACCCAGGTGGAGGAGCATCTCTCCTCTGCTGCTGATGCTGCAGGTGGGCAGCCACAGCAGGGTCTCTCCTTGGCAGGAAAGAGGAGCTTCTCTTCGGCCTGGGCTACAGCCTCTTCCTGGGGATGCAGCGGAAGAGGCTGCCTTCCCCAGGTGGAGGAGCATCTCTCCTCTGCTGCTGCTGCTGCTGATGCTGCTGCAGGTGGGCAGCCACAGCAGGGTCTCTCCTTGGCAGGAAAGAGGAGCTTCGCTTCGGCCTGGGCTTCTGCCTCTTCCTGGGGAAGCAGCGGAAGAGGCTGCCTTCCCCAGCTGGAGGAGCATCTCTCCTCTGCTGCTGCTGCTGCTGATGCTGCAGGTGGGCAGCCACAGCAGGGTCTCTCCTTGGCAGGACAGAGGAGCTTCGCTTCAGCCGGGGCTTCTGCCTCTTCCTGGTGAAGCAGCGGAAGAGGCTGCCTTACCCAGGTGGAGGAGCATCTCTCCTCTGCTGCTGAAGTTGCAGGTGGGCAGCCACAGCAGGGTCTCTCCTTGGCAGGAAAGAGGAGCTTCTCTTCGGCCTGGGCTACAGCCTCTTCCTGGGGATGCAGCGGAAGAGGCTGCCTTCCCCAGGTGGAGGAGCATCTCTCCTCTGCTGCTGATGCTGCTGATGCTGCAGGTGGGCAGCCACAGCAGGGTCTCTCCTTGGCAGGAAAGAGGAGCTTCTCTTCGGCCTGGGCTTCTGCCTCTTCCTGGGGAAGCAGCGGAAGAGGCTGCCTTCCCCAGGTGGAGGAGCATCTCTCCTCTGCTGCTGATGCTGCAGGTGGGCAGCCACAGCAGGGTCTCTCCTTGGCAGGAAAGAGGAGCTTCGCTGTGGCCTGGGCTACAGCCTCTTCCTGGGGAAGCAGCGAAAGAGGCTGCCTTCCCCAGCTGGTGGAGCATCTCTCCTCTGCTGCTGATGCTGCAGGGGGGAAGCCACAGCAGGGTCCCTCCTTGGCAGGACAGAGGAGCTTCGCTTCGGCCGGGGCTTCTGCCTCTTCCTGGTGAAGCAGCGGAAGAGGCTGCCTTACCCAGGTGGAGGAGCATCTCTCCTCTGCTGCTGATGCTGCAGGTGGGCAGCCACAGCAGGGTCTCTCCTTGGCAGGACAGAGGAGCTTCGCTTCGGCCTGGGCTTCTGCCTCTTCCTGGGGAAGCAGCGGAAGAGGCTGCCTTCCCCAGGTGGAGGAGCATCTCTCCTCTGCTGCTGCTGCTGATGCTGCAGGTGGGCAGCCACAGCAGGGTCTCTCCTTGGCAGGAAAGAGGAGCTTCGCTGCGGCCTGGGCTACAGCCTCTTCCTGGGGAAGCAGCAAAAGAGGCTGCCTTCCCCAGCTGGTGGAGCATCTCTCCTCTGCTGCTGATGCTTCAGGTGGGCAGCCACAGCAGGGTCTCTCCTTGGCAGGAAAGAGGAGCTTCGCTTCGGCCTGGGCTACAGCCTCTTCCTGGGGAAGCAGCGGAAGAGGCTGCCTTCCCCAGCTGGAGGAGCATCTCTCCTCTGCTGCTGCTGCTGCTGCTGCTGCTGATGCTGCAGGTGGGCAGCCACAGCAGGGTCTCTCCTTGGCAGGACTGAGGAGCTTCGCTTCGGCCGGGGCTTCTGCCTCTTCCTGGTGAAGCAGCGGAAGAGGCTGCCTTACCCAGGTGGAGGAGCATCTCTCCTCTGCTGCTGATGCTGCAGGTGGGCAGCCACAGCAGGGTCTCTCCTTGGCAGGAAAGAGGAGCTTCTCTTCGGCCTGGGCTACAGCCTCTTCCTGGGGATGCAGCGGAAGAGGCTGCCTTCCCCAGGTGGAGGAGCATCTCTCCTCTGCTGCTGCTGCTGCTGATGCTGCTGCAGGTGGGCAGCCACAGCAGGGTCTCTCCTTGGCAGGAAAGAGGAGCTTCGCTTCGGCCTGGGCTACAGCCTCTTCCTGGGGATGCAGCGGAAGAGGCTGCCTTCCCCAGCTGGAGGAGCATCTCTCCTCTGCTGCTGCTGCTGCTGATGCTGCAGGTGGGCATCCACAGCAGGGTCTCTCCTTGGCAGGAAAGAGGAGCTTCGCTTCGGCCTGGGCTACAGCCTCTTCCTGGGGAAGCAGCGGAAGAGGCTGCCTTCCCCAGCTGGAGGAGCATCTCTCCTCTGCTGCTGCTGCTGCTGCTGCTGATGCTGCAGGTGGGCAGCCACAGCAGGGTCTCTCCTTGGCAGGACAAAGGAGCTTCGCTTCGGCCGGGGCTTCTGCCTCTTCCTGGTGAAGCAGCGGAAGAGGCTGCCTTCCCCAGGTGGAGGAGCATCTCTCCTCTGCTGCTGCTGCTGCTGCTGCTGCTGCAGGTGGGCAGCCACAGCAGGGTCTCTCCTTGGCAGGAAAGAGGAGCTTCGCTGCGGCCTGGGCTACAGCCTCTTCCTGGGGAAGCAGCGAAAGAGGCTGCCTTCCCCAGCTGGTGGAGCATCTCTCCTCTGCTGCTGATGCTGCAGGGGGGAAGCCACAGCAGGGTCCCTCCTTGGCAGGACAGAGGAGCTTCGCTTCGGCCGGGGCTTCTGCCTCTTCCTGGTGAAGCAGCGGAAGAGGCTGCCTTACCCAGGTGGAGGAGCATCTCTCCTCTGCTGCTGATGCTGCAGGTGGGCAGCCACAGCAGGGTCCCTCCTTGGCAGGACAGAGGAGCTTCTCTTCGGCCTGGGCTTCTGCCTCTTCCTGGGGAAGCAGCGGAAGAGGCTGCCTTACCCAGGTGGAGGAGCATCTCTCCTCTGCTGCTGATGCTGCAGGGGGGCAGCCACAGCAGGGTCTCTCCTTGGCAGGACAGAGGAGCTTCGCTTCGGCCGGGGCTTCTGCCTCTTCCTGGTGAAGCAGCGGAAGAGGCTGCCTTACCCAGGTGGAGGAGCATCTCTCCTCTGCTGCTGATGCTGCAGGTGGGCAGCCACAGCAGGGTCTCTCCTTGGCAGGAAAGAGGAGCTTCTCTTCGGCCTGGGCTACAGCCTCTTCCTGGGGAAGCAGCGGAAGAGGCTGCCTTCCCCAGGTGGAGGAGCATCTCTCCTCTGCTGCTGCTGCTGCTGATGCTGCTGCAGGTGGGCAGCCACAGCAGGGTCTCTCCTTGGCAGGAAAGAGGAGCTTCGCTTCGGCCTGGGCTACAGCCTCTTCCTGGGGAAGCAGCGGAAGAGGCTGCCTTCCCCAGCTGGAGGAGCATCTCTCCTCTGCTGCTGCTGCTGCTGATGCTGCAGGTGGGCAGCCACAGCAGGGTCTCTCCTTGGCAGGACAGAGGAGCTTCTCTTCGGCCTGGGCTTCTGCCTCTTCCTGGTGAAGCAGCGGAAGAGGCTGCCTTCCCCAGCTGGAGGAGCATCTCTCCTCTGCTGCTGCTGCTGCTGATGCTGCAGGTGGGCAGCCACAGCAGGGTCTCTCCTTGGCAGGAAAGAGGAGCTTCTCTTCGGCCTGGGCTTCTGCCTCTTCCTGGTGAAGCAGCGGAAGAGGCTGCCTTCCCCAGGTGGAGGAGCATCTCTCCTCTGCTGCTGCTGCTGATGCTGCAGGTGGGCAGCCACAGCAGGGTCTCTCCTTGGCAGGAAAGAGGAGCTTCGCTTCGGCCTGGGCTACAGCCTCTTCCTGGGGAAGCAGCGGAAGAGGCTGCCTTCCCCAGCTGGAGGAGCATCTCTCCTCTGCTGCTGCTGCTGCTGCTGCTGCTGCTGATGCTGCAGGTGGGCAGCCACAGCAGGGTCTCTCCTTGGCAGGACAGAGGAGCTTCGCTTCGGCCTGGGCTTCTGCCTCTTCCTGGTGAAGCAGCGGAAGAGGCTGCCTTACCCAGGTGGAGGAGCATCTCTCCTCTGCTGCTGATGCTGCAGGTGGGCAGCCACAGCAGGGTCTCTCCTTGGCAGGAAAGAGGAGCTTCTCTTCGGCCTGGGCTACAGCCTCTTCCTGGGGATGCAGCGGAAGAGGCTGCCTTCCCCAGGTGGAGGAGCATCTCTCCTCTGCTGCTGCTGCTGCTGATGCTGCTGCAGGTGGGCAGCCACAGCAGGGTCTCTCCTTGGCAGGAAAGAGGAGCTTCGCTTCGGCCTGGGCTACAGCCTCTTCCTGGGGAAGCAGCGGAAGAGGCTGCCTTCCCCAGCTGGAGGAGCATCTCTCCTCTGCTGCTGCTGCTGCTGCTGCTGATGCTGCAGGTGGGCAGCCACAGCAGGGTCTCTCCTTGGCAGGACAGAGGAGCTTCGCTTCGGCCGGGGCTTCTGCCTCTTCCTTGTGAAGCAGCGGAAGAGGCTGCCTTACCCAGGTGGAGGAGCATCTCTCCTCTGCTGCTGATGCTGCAGGGGGGCAGCCACAGCAGGGTCTCTCCTTGGCAGGACAGAGGAGCTTCGCTTCGGCCGGGGCTTCTGCCTCTTCCTTGTGAAGCAGCGGAAGAGGCTGCCTTACCCAGGTGGAGGAGCATCTCTCCTCTGCTGCTGATGCTGCAGGTGGGCAGCCACAGCAGGGTCTCTCCTTGGCAGGAAAGAGGAGCTTCTCTTCGGCCTGGGCTTCTGCCTCTTCCTGGGGAAGCAGCGGAAGAGGCTGCCTTCCCCAGGTGGAGGAGCATCTCTCCTCTGCTGCTGCTGCTGCTGCTGCTGATGCTGCAGGTGGGCAGCCACAGCAGGGTCTCTCCTTGGCAGGACAGAGGAGCTTCTCTTCGGCCTGGGCTTCTGCCTCTTCCTGGTGAAGCAGCGGAAGAGGCTGCCTTCCCCAGCTGGAGGAGCATCTCTCCTCTCCTCTGCTGCTGCTGCTGCTGATGCTGCAGGTGGGCAGCCACAGCAGGGTCTCTCCTTGGCAGGAAAGAGGAGCTTCTCTTCGGCCTGGGCTTCTGCCTCTTCCTGGTGAAGCAGCGGAAGAGGCTGCCTTACCCAGGTGGAGGAGCATCTCTCCTCTGCTGCTGATGCTGCAGGTGGGCAGCCACAGCAGGGTCTCTCCTTGGCAGGAAAGAGGAGCTTCTCTTCGGCCTGGGCTTCTGCCTCTTCCTGGGGAAGCAGCGGAAGAGGCTGCCTTACCCAGGTGGAGGAGCATCTCTCCTCTGCTGCTGATGCTGCAGGGGGGCAGCCACAGCAGGGTCTCTCCTTGGCAGGACAGAGGAGCTTCGCTTCGGCCTGGGCTTCTGCCTCTTCCTGGGGAAGCAGCGGAAGAGGCTGCCTTACCCAGGTGGAGGAGCATCTCTCCTCTGCTGCTGATGCTGCAGGGGGGCAGCCACAGCAGGGTCTCTCCTTGGCAGGAAAGAGGAGCTTCGCTTCGGCCTGGGCTACAGCCTCTTCCTGGGGAAGCAGCGGAAGAGGCTGCCTTCCCCAGCTGGAGGAGCATCTCTCCTCTGCTGCTGCTGCTGCTGCTGCTGCTGCTGATGCTGCAGGTGGGCAGCCACAGCAGGGTCTCTCCTTGGCAGGACAGAGGAGCTTCGCTTCGGCCTGGGCTTCTGCCTCTTCCTGGTGAAGCAGCGGAAGAGGCTGCCTTACCCAGGTGGAGGAGCATCTCTCCTCTGCTGCTGATGCTGCAGGTGGGCAGCCACAGCAGGGTCTCTCCTTGGCAGGAAAGAGGAGCTTCTCTTCGGCCTGGGCTACAGCCTCTTCCTGGGGATGCAGCGGAAGAGGCTGCCTTCCCCAGGTGGAGGAGCATCTCTCCTCTGCTGCTGCTGCTGCTGATGCTGCTGCAGGTGGGCAGCCACAGCAGGGTCTCTCCTTGGCAGGAAAGAGGAGCTTCGCTTCGGCCTGGGCTACAGCCTCTTCCTGGGGAAGCAGCGGAAGAGGCTGCCTTCCCCAGCTGGAGGAGCATCTCTCCTCTGCTGCTGCTGCTGCTGATGCTGCAGGTGGGCAGCCACAGCAGGGTCTCTCCTTGGCAGGAAAGAGGAGCTTCGCTTCGGCTTGGGCTACAGCCTCTTCCTGGGGAAGCAGCGGAAGAGGCTGCCTTCCCCAGCTGGAGGAGCATCTCTCCTCTGCTGCTGCTGCTGCTGATGCTGCAGGTGGGCAGCCACAGCAGGGTCTCTCCTTGGCAGGAAAGAGGAGCTTCGCTTCGGCCTGGGCTACAGCCTCTTCCTGGGGAAGCAGCGGAAGAGGCTGCCTTCCCCAGCTGGAGGAGCATCTCTCCTCTGCTGCTGCTGCTGATGCTGCAGGTGGGCAGCCACAGCAGGGTCTCTCCTTGGCAGGAAAGAGGAGCTTCGCTGCGGCCTGGGCTACAGCCTCTTCCTGGGGAAGCAGCAAAAGAGGCTGCCTTCCCCAGCTGGTGGAGCATCTCTCCTCTGCTGCTGATGCTGCAGGGGGGAAGCCACAGCAGGGTCCCTCCTTGGCAGGACAGAGGAGCTTCGCTTCGGCCGGGGCTTCTGCCTCTTCCTGGTGAAGCAGCGGAAGAGGCTGCCTTCCCCAGGTGGAGGAGCATCTCTCCTCTGCTGCTGATGCTGCAGGTGGGCAGCCACAGCAGGGTCTCTCCTTGGCAGGAAAGAGGAGCTTCGCTTCGGCCTGGGCTACAGCCTCTTCCTGGGGAAGCAGCGGAAGAGGCTGCCTTCCCCAGCTGGAGGAGCATCTCTCCTCTGCTGCTGCTGCTGCTGATGCTGCAGGTGGGCAGCCACAGCAGGGTCTCTCCTTGGCAGGAAAGAGGAGCTTCGCTTCGGCCTGGGCTACAGCCTCTTCCTGGGGAAGCAGCGGAAGAGGCTGCCTTCCCCAGCTGGAGGAGCATCTCTCCTCTGCTGCTGCTGCTGCTGCTGCTGATGCTGCAGGTGGGCAGCCACAGCAGGGTCTCTCCTTGGCAGGACAAAGGAGCTTCGCTTCGGCCGGGGCTTCTGCCTCTTCCTGGTGAAGCAGCGGAAGAGGCCTCCTTACCCAGGTGGAGGAGCATCTCTCCTCTGCTGCTGCTGCTGCTGCTGCTGATGCTGCAGGTGGGCAGCCACAGCAGGGTCTCTCCTTGGCAGGACAGAGGAGCTTCGCTTCGGCCTGGGCTTCTGCCTCTTCCTGGGGAAGCAGCGGAAGAGGCTGCCTTACCCAGGTGGAGGAGCATCTCTCCTCTGCTGCTGATGCTGCAGGTGGGCAGCCACAGCAGGGTCTCTCCTTGGCAGGAAAGAGGAGCTTCTCTTCGGCCTGGGCTACAGCCTCTTCCTGGGGATGCAGCGGAAGAGGCTGCCTTCCCCAGGTGGAGGAGCATCTCTCCTCTGCTGCTGCTGCTGCTGATGCTGCAGGTGGGCAGCCACAGCAGGGTCTCTCCTTGGCAGGAAAGAGGAGCTTCTCTTCGGCCTGGGCTTCTGCCTCTTCCTGGTGAAGCAGCGGAAGAGGCTGCCTTACCCAGGTGGAGGAGCATCTCTCCTCTGCTGCTGATGCTGCAGGTGGGCAGCCACAGCAGGGTCTCTCCTTGGCAGGAAAGAGGAGCTTCTCTTCGGCCTGGGCTTCTGCCTCTTCCTGGGGAAGCAGCGGAAGAGGCTGCCTTACCCAGGTGGAGGAGCATCTCTCCTCTGCTGCTGATGCTGCAGGGGGGCAGCCACAGCAGGGTCTCTCCTTGGCAGGACAGAGGAGCTTCGCTTCGGCCTGGGCTTCTGCCTCTTCCTGGGGAAGCAGCGGAAGAGGCTGCCTTACCCAGGTGGAGGAGCATCTCTCCTCTGCTGCTGATGCTGCAGGGGGGCAGCCACAGCAGGGTCTCTCCTTGGCAGGAAAGAGGAGCTTCGCTTCGGCCTGGGCTACAGCCTCTTCCTGGGGAAGCAGCGGAAGAGGCTGCCTTCCCCAGCTGGAGGAGCATCTCTCCTCTGCTGCTGCTGCTGCTGCTGCTGCTGCTGATGCTGCAGGTGGGCAGCCACAGCAGGGTCTCTCCTTGGCAGGACAGAGGAGCTTCGCTTCGGCCTGGGCTTCTGCCTCTTCCTGGTGAAGCAGCGGAAGAGGCTGCCTTACCCAGGTGGAGGAGCATCTCTCCTCTGCTGCTGATGCTGCAGGTGGGCAGCCACAGCAGGGTCTCTCCTTGGCAGGAAAGAGGAGCTTCTCTTCGGCCTGGGCTACAGCCTCTTCCTGGGGATGCAGCGGAAGAGGCTGCCTTCCCCAGGTGGAGGAGCATCTCTCCTCTGCTGCTGCTGCTGCTGATGCTGCTGCAGGTGGGCAGCCACAGCAGGGTCTCTCCTTGGCAGGAAAGAGGAGCTTCGCTTCGGCCTGGGCTACAGCCTCTTCCTGGGGAAGCAGCGGAAGAGGCTGCCTTCCCCAGCTGGAGGAGCATCTCTCCTCTGCTGCTGCTGCTGCTGATGCTGCAGGTGGGCAGCCACAGCAGGGTCTCTCCTTGGCAGGAAAGAGGAGCTTCGCTTCGGCCTGGGCTACAGCCTCTTCCTGGGGAAGCAGCGGAAGAGGCTGCCTTCCCCAGCTGGAGGAGCATCTCTCCTCTGCTGCTGCTGCTGCTGATGCTGCAGGTGGGCAGCCACAGCAGGGTCTCTCCTTGGCAGGAAAGAGGAGCTTCGCTTCGGCCTGGGCTACAGCCTCTTCCTGGGGAAGCAGCGGAAGAGGCTGCCTTCCCCAGCTGGAGGAGCATCTCTCCTCTGCTGCTGCTGCTGATGCTGCAGGTGGGCAGCCACAGCAGGGTCTCTCCTTGGCAGGAAAGAGGAGCTTCGCTGCGGCCTGGGCTACAGCCTCTTCCTGGGGAAGCAGCAAAAGAGGCTGCCTTCCCCAGCTGGTGGAGCATCTCTCCTCTGCTGCTGATGCTGCAGGGGGGAAGCCACAGCAGGGTCCCTCCTTGGCAGGACAGAGGAGCTTCGCTTCGGCCGGGGCTTCTGCCTCTTCCTGGTGAAGCAGCGGAAGAGGCTGCCTTCCCCAGGTGGAGGAGCATCTCTCCTCTGCTGCTGATGCTGCAGGTGGGCAGCCACAGCAGGGTCTCTCCTTGGCAGGAAAGAGGAGCTTCGCTTCGGCCTGGGCTACAGCCTCTTCCTGGGGAAGCAGCGGAAGAGGCTGCCTTCCCCAGCTGGAGGAGCATCTCTCCTCTGCTGCTGCTGCTGCTGATGCTGCAGGTGGGCAGCCACAGCAGGGTCTCTCCTTGGCAGGAAAGAGGAGCTTCGCTTCGGCCTGGGCTACAGCCTCTTCCTGGGGAAGCAGCGGAAGAGGCTGCCTTCCCCAGCTGGAGGAGCATCTCTCCTCTGCTGCTGCTGCTGCTGCTGCTGATGCTGCAGGTGGGCAGCCACAGCAGGGTCTCTCCTTGGCAGGACAAAGGAGCTTCGCTTCGGCCGGGGCTTCTGCCTCTTCCTGGTGAAGCAGCGGAAGAGGCCTCCTTACCCAGGTGGAGGAGCATCTCTCCTCTGCTGCTGCTGCTGCTGCTGCTGATGCTGCAGGTGGGCAGCCACAGCAGGGTCTCTCCTTGGCAGGACAGAGGAGCTTCGCTTCGGCCTGGGCTTCTGCCTCTTCCTGGGGAAGCAGCGGAAGAGGCTGCCTTACCCAGGTGGAGGAGCATCTCTCCTCTGCTGCTGATGCTGCAGGTGGGCAGCCACAGCAGGGTCTCTCCTTGGCAGGAAAGAGGAGCTTCTCTTCGGCCTGGGCTACAGCCTCTTCCTGGGGATGCAGCGGAAGAGGCTGCCTTCCCCAGGTGGAGGAGCATCTCTCCTCTGCTGCTGCTGCTGCTGATGCTGCAGGTGGGCAGCCACAGCAGGGTCTCTCCTTGGCAGGAAAGAGGAGCTTCTCTTCGGCCTGGGCTTCTGCCTCTTCCTGGTGAAGCAGCGGAAGAGGCTGCCTTCCCCAGCTGGAGGAGCATCTCTCCTCTGCTGCTGCTGCTGCTGCTGCTGATGCTGCAGGTGGGCAGCCACAGCAGGGTCTCTCCTTGGCAGGACAGAGGAGCTTCGCTTCGGCCGGGGCTTCTGCCTCTTCCTGGTGAAGCAGCGGAAGAGGCTGCCTTACCCAGGTGGAGGAGCATCTCTCCTCTGCTGCTGATGCTGCAGGTGGGCAGCCACAGCAGGGTCTCTCCTTGGCAGGAAAGAGGAGCTTCTCTTCGGCCTGGGCTTCTGCCTCTTCCTGGGGAAGCAGCGGAAGAGGCTGCCTTCCCCAGGTGGAGGAGCATCTCTCCTCTGCTGCTGCTGCTGCTGCTGCTGATGCTGCAGGTGGGCAGCCACAGCAGGGTCTCTCCTTGGCAGGACAGAGGAGCTTCGCTTCGGCCGGGGCTTCTGCCTCTTCCTGGTGAAGCAGCGGAAGAGGCTGCCTTACCCAGGTGGAGGAGCATCTCTCCTCTGCTGCTGATGCTGCAGGGGGGCAGCCACAGCAGGGTCTCTCCTTGGCAGGACAGAGGAGCTTCGCTTCGGCCTGGGCTTCTGCCTCTTCCTGGGGAAGCAGCGGAAGAGGCTGCCTTACCCAGGTGGAGGAGAATCTCTCCTCTGCTGCTGATGCTGCAGGGGGGCAGCCACAGCAGGGTCTCTCCTTGGCAGAACAGAGGAGCTTCGCTTCGGCCTGGGCTTCTGCCTCTTCCTGGGGAAGCAGCGGAAGAGGCTGCCTTACCCAGGTGGAGGAGCATCTCTCCTCTGCTGCTGATGCTGCAGGTGGGCAGCCACAGCAGGGTCTCTCCTTGGCAGGAAAGAGGAGCTTCTCTTCGGCCTGGGCTACAGCCTCTTCCTGGGGATGCAGCGGAAGAGGCTGCCTTCCCCAGGTGGAGGAGCATCTCTCCTCTGCTGCTGCTGCTGCTGATGCTGCTGCAGGTGGGCAGCCACAGCAGGGTCTCTCCTTGGCAGGAAAGAGGAGCTTCGCTTCGGCCTGGGCTTCTGCCTCTTCCTGGGGAAGCAGCGGAAGAGGCTGCCTTCCCCAGCTGGAGGAGCATCTCTCCTCTGCTGCTGCTGCTGCTGATGCTGCAGGTGGGCAGCCACAGCAGGGTCTCTCCTTGGCAGGACAGAGGAGCTTCGCTTCGGCCGGGGCTTCTGCCTCTTCCTGGTGAAGCAGCGGAAGAGGCTGCCTTACCCAGGTGGAGGAGCATCTCTCCTCTGCTGCTGATGCTGCAGGTGGGCAGCCACAGCAGGGTCTCTCCTTGGCAGGAAAGAGGAGCTTCTCTTCGGCCTGGGCTACAGCCTCTTCCTGGGGATGCAGCGGAAGAGGCTGCCTTCCCCAGGTGGAGGAGCATCTCTCCTCTGCTGCTGATGCTGCTGATGCTGCAGGTGGGCAGCCACAGCAGGGTCTCTCCTTGGCAGGAAAGAGGAGCTTCTCTTCGGCCTGGGCTTCTGCCTCTTCCTGGGGAAGCAGCGGAAGAGGCTGCCTTCCCCAGGTGGAGGAGCATCTCTCCTCTGCTGCTGCTGCTGATGCTGCAGGTGGGCAGCCACAGCAGGGTCTCTCCTTGGCAGGAAAGAGGAGCTTCGCTGCGGCCTGGGCTACAGCCTCTTCCTGGGGAAGCAGCGAAAGAGGCTGCCTTCCCCAGGTGGAGGATCATCTCTCCTCTGCTGCTGATGCTGCAGGTGGGCAGCCACAGCAGGGTCTCTCCTTGGCAGGAAAGAGGAGCTTCTCTTCGGCCTGGGCTACAGCCTCTTCCTGGGGATGCAGCGGAAGAGGCTGCCTTCCCCAGGTGGAGGAGCATCTCTCCTCTGCTGCTGATGCTGCAGGGGGGAAGCCACAGCAGGGTCTCTCCTTGGCAGGACAGAGGAGCTTCGCTTCGGCCGGGGCTTCTGCCTCTTCCTGGTGAAGCAGCGGAAGAGGCTGCCTTCCCCAGCTGGAGGAGCATCTCTCCTCTGCTGCTGCTGCTGCTGATGCTGCAGGTGGGCAGCCACAGCAGGGTCTCTCCTTGGCAGGACAGAGGAGCTTCGCTTCGGCCGGGGCTTCTGCCTCTTCCTGGTGAAGCAGCGGAAGAGGCTGCCTTCCCCAGCTGGAGGAGCATCTCTCCTCTGCTGCTGCTGCTGCTGATGCTGCAGGTGGGCAGCCACAGCAGGGTCTCTCCTTGGCAGGACAGAGGAGCTTCTCTTCGGCCTGGGCTTCTGCCTCTTCCTGGGGAAGCAGCGGAAGAGGCTGCCTTCCCCAGGTGGAGGAGCATCTCTCCTCTGCTGCTGCTGCTGCTGCTGATGCTGCAGGTGGGCAGCCACAGCAGGGTCTCTCCTTGGCAGGAAAGAGGAGCTTCTCTTCGGCCTGGGCTTCTGCCTCTTCCTGGTGAAGCAGCGGAAGAGGCTGCCTTCCCCAGCTGGAGGAGCATCTCTCCTCTGCTGCTGCTGCTGCTGCTGCTGATGCTGCAGGTGGGCAGCCACAGCAGGGTCTCTCCTTGGCAGGACAGAGGAGCTTCGCTTCGGCCGGGGCTTCTGCCTCTTCCTGGTGAAGCAGCGGAAGAGGCTGCCTTCCCCAGCTGGAGGAGCATCTCTCCTCTGCTGCTGCTGCTGCTGATGCTGCAGGTGGGCAGCCACAGCAGGGTCTCTCCTTGGCAGGACAGAGGAGCTTCTCTTCGGCCTGGGCTTCTGCCTCTTCCTGGGGAAGCAGCGGAAGAGGCTGCCTTCCCCAGGTGGAGGAGCATCTCTCCTCTGCTGCTGATGCTGCAGGTGGGCAGCCACAGCAGGGTCTCTCCTTGGCAGGAAAGAGGAGCTTCGCTGCGGCCTGGGCTACAGCCTCTTCCTGGGGAAGCAGCGAAAGAGGCTGCCTTCCCCAGCTGGAGGAGCATCTCTCCTCTGCTGCTGCTGCTGCTGCTGATGCTGCAGGTGGGCAGCCACAGCAGGGTCTCTCCTTGGCAGGAAAGAGGAGCTTCTCTTCGGCCTGGGCTTCTGCCTCTTCCTGGGGAAGCAGCGGAAGAGGCTGCCTTCCCCAGGTGGAGGAGCATCTCTCCTCTGCTGCTGATGCTGCAGGTGGGCAGCCACAGCAGGGTCTCTCCTTGGCAGGAAAGAGGAGCTTCTCTTCGGCCTGGGCTTCTGCCTCTTCCTGGGGAAGCAGCGGAAGAGGCTGCCTTCCCCAGGTGGAGGAGCATCTCTCCTCTGCTGCTGATGCTGCAGGTGGGCAGCCACAGCAGGGTCTCTCCTTGGCAGGAAAGAGGAGCTTCTCTTCGGCCTGGGCTTCTGCCTCTTCCTGGGGAAGCAGCGGAAGAGGCTGCCTTCCCCAGGTGGAGGAGCATCTCTCCTCTGCTGCTGATGCTGCAGGTGGGCAGCCACAGCAGGGTCTCTCCTTGGCAGGAAAGAGGAGCTTCTCTTCGGCCTGGGCTTCTGCCTCTTCCTGGGGAAGCAGCGGAAGAGGCTGCCTTCCCCAGGTGGAGGAGCATCTCTCCTCTGCTGCTGATGCTGCAGGTGGGCAGCCACAGCAGGGTCTCTCCTTGGCAGGACTGAGGAGCTTCGCTTCGGCCGGGGCTTCTGCCTCTTCCTGGTGAAGCAGCGGAAGAGGCTGCCTTACCCAGGTGGAGGAGCATCTCTCCTCTGCTGCTGATGCTGCAGGTGGGCAGCCACAGCAGGGTCTCTCCTTGGCAGGAAAGAGGAGCTTCTCTTCGGCCTGGGCTACAGCCTCTTCCTGGGGATGCAGCGGAAGAGGCTGCCTTCCCCAGGTGGAGGAGCATCTCTCCTCTGCTGCTGCTGCTGCTGATGCTGCTGCAGGTGGGCAGCCACAGCAGGGTCTCTCCTTGGCAGGAAAGAGGAGCTTCGCTTCGGCCTGGGCTACAGCCTCTTCCTGGGGATGCAGCGGAAGAGGCTGCCTTCCCCAGCTGGAGGAGCATCTCTCCTCTGCTGCTGCTGCTGCTGATGCTGCAGGTGGGCATCCACAGCAGGGTCTCTCCTTGGCAGGAAAGAGGAGCTTCGCTTCGGCCTGGGCTACAGCCTCTTCCTGGGGAAGCAGCGGAAGAGGCTGCCTTCCCCAGCTGGAGGAGCATCTCTCCTCTGCTGCTGCTGCTGCTGCTGCTGCTGCTGATGCTGCAGGTGGGCAGCCACAGCAGGGTCTCTCCTTGGCAGGACAAAGGAGCTTCGCTTCGGCCGGGGCTTCTGCCTCTTCCTGGTGAAGCAGCGGAAGAGGCTGCCTTCCCCAGGTGGAGGAGCATCTCTCCTCTGCTGCTGCTGCTGCTGCTGATGCTGCAGGTGGGCAGCCACAGCAGGGTCTCTCCTTGGCAGGAAAGAGGAGCTTCGCTGCGGCCTGGGCTACAGCCTCTTCCTGGGGAAGCAGCGAAAGAGGCTGCCTTCCCCAGCTGGTGGAGCATCTCTCCTCTGCTGCTGATGCTGCAGGTGGGCAGCCACAGCAGGGTCTCTCCTTGGCAGGACAGAGGAGCTTCGCTTCGGCCGGGGCTTCTGCCTCTTCCTGGTGAAGCAGCGGAAGAGGCTGCCTTCCCCAGGTGGAGGAGCATCTCTCCTCTGCTGCTGCTGCTGCTGCTGATGCTGCTGCAGGTGGGCAGCCACAGCAGGGTCTCTCCTTGGCAGGAAAGAGGAGCTTCTCTTCGGCCTGGGCTACAGCCTCTTCCTGGGGAAGCAGCGGAAGAGGCTGCCTTACCCAGGTGGAGGAGCATCTCTCCTCTGCTGCTGATGCTGCAGGTGGGCAGCCACAGCAGGGTCTCTCCTTGGCAGGAAAGAGGAGCTTCTCTTCGGCCTGGGCTACAGCCTCTTCCTGGGGAAGCAGCGGAAGAGGCTGCCTTCCCCAGGTGGAGGAGCATCTCTCCTCTGCTGCTGCTGCTGCTGCTGATGCTGCTGCAGGTGGGCAGCCACAGCAGGGTCTCTCCTTGGCAGGAAAGAGGAGCTTCGCTTCGGCCTGGGCTACAGCCTCTTCCTGGGGAAGCAGCGGAAGAGGCTGCCTTCCCCAGCTGGAGGAGCATCTCTCCTCTGCTGCTGCTGCTGCTGATGCTGCAGGTGGGCAGCCACAGCAGGGTCTCTCCTTGGCAGGACAGAGGAGCTTCTCTTCGGCCTGGGCTTCTGCCTCTTCCTGGTGAAGCAGCGGAAGAGGCTGCCTTCCCCAGGTGGAGGAGCATCTCTCCTCTGCTGCTGCTGCTGCTGATGCTGCAGGTGGGCAGCCACAGCAGGGTCTCTCCTTGGCAGGAAAGAGGAGCTTCTCTTCGGCCTGGGCTTCTGCCTCTTCCTGGTGAAGCAGCGGAAGAGGCTGCCTTCCCCAGGTGGAGGAGCATCTCTCCTCTGCTGCTGCTGCTGATGCTGCAGGTGGGCAGCCACAGCAGGGTCTCTCCTTGGCAGGAAAGAGGAGCTTCGCTTCGGCCTGGGCTACAGCCTCTTCCTGGGGAAGCAGCGGAAGAGGCTGCCTTCCCCAGCTGGAGGAGCATCTCTCCTCTGCTGCTGCTGCTGCTGCTGCTGCTGCTGATGCTGCAGGTGGGCAGCCACAGCAGGGTCTCTCCTTGGCAGGACAGAGGAGCTTCGCTTCGGCCTGGGCTTCTGCCTCTTCCTGGTGAAGCAGCGGAAGAGGCTGCCTTACCCAGGTGGAGGAGCATCTCTCCTCTGCTGCTGATGCTGCAGGTGGGCAGCCACAGCAGGGTCTCTCCTTGGCAGGAAAGAGGAGCTTCTCTTCGGCCTGGGCTACAGCCTCTTCCTGGGGATGCAGCGGAAGAGGCTGCCTTCCCCAGGTGGAGGAGCATCTCTCCTCTGCTGCTGCTGCTGCTGATGCTGCTGCAGGTGGGCAGCCACAGCAGGGTCTCTCCTTGGCAGGAAAGAGGAGCTTCGCTTCGGCCTGGGCTACAGCCTCTTCCTGGGGAAGCAGCGGAAGAGGCTGCCTTCCCCAGCTGGAGGAGCATCTCTCCTCTGCTGCTGCTGCTGCTGATGCTGCAGGTGGGCAGCCACAGCAGGGTCTCTCCTTGGCAGGACAGAGGAGCTTCGCTTCGGCCGGGGCTTCTGCCTCTTCCTGGTGAAGCAGCGGAAGAGGCTGCCTTACCCAGGTGGAGGAGCATCTCTCCTCTGCTGCTGATGCTGCAGGGGGGCAGCCACAGCAGGGTCTCTCCTTGGCAGGACAGAGGAGCTTCGCTTCGGCCGGGGCTTCTGCCTCTTCCTTGTGAAGCAGCGGAAGAGGCTGCCTTACCCAGGTGGAGGAGCATCTCTCCTCTGCTGCTGATGCTGCAGGTGGGCAGCCACAGCAGGGTCTCTCCTTGGCAGGAAAGAGGAGCTTCTCTTCGGCCTGGGCTTCTGCCTCTTCCTGGGGAAGCAGCGGAAGAGGCTGCCTTCCCCAGGTGGAGGAGCATCTCTCCTCTGCTGCTGCTGCTGCTGCTGCTGATGCTGCAGGTGGGCAGCCACAGCAGGGTCTCTCCTTGGCAGGACAGAGGAGCTTCGCTTCGGCCTGGGCTTCTGCCTCTTCCTGGGGAAGCAGCGGAAGAGGCTGCCTTACCCAGGTGGAGGAGCATCTCTCCTCTGCTGCTGATGCTGCAGGGGGGCAGCCACAGCAGGGTCTCTCCTTGGCAGGACAGAGGAGCTTCGCTTCGGCCTGGGCTTCTGCCTCTTCCTGGGGAAGCAGCGGAAGAGGCTGCCTTACCCAGGTGGAGGAGCATCTCTCCTCTGCTGCTGATGCTGCAGGTGGGCAGCCACAGCAGGGTCTCTCCTTGGCAGAACAGAGGAGCTTCGCTTCGGCCGGGGCTTCTGCCTCTTCCTGGTGAAGCAGCGGAAGAGGCTGCCTTACCCAGGTGGAGGAGCATCTCTCCTCTGCTGCTGATGCTGCAGGTGGGCAGCCACAGCAGGGTCTCTCCTTGGCAGGAAAGAGGAGCTTCTCTTCGGCCTGGGCTACAGCCTCTTCCTGGGGATGCAGCGGAAGAGGCTGCCTTCCCCAGGTGGAGGAGCATCTCTCCTCTGCTGCTGCTGCTGCTGATGCTGCTGCAGGTGGGCAGCCACAGCAGGGTCTCTCCTTGGCAGGAAAGAGGAGCTTCGCTTCGGCCTGGGCTTCTGCCTCTTCCTGGGGAAGCAGCGGAAGAGGCTGCCTTCCCCAGCTGGAGGAGCATCTCTCCTCTGCTGCTGCTGCTGCTGATGCTGCAGGTGGGCAGCCACAGCAGGGTCTCTCCTTGGCAGGACAGAGGAGCTTCGCTTCGGCCGGGGCTTCTGCCTCTTCCTGGTGAAGCAGCGGAAGAGGCTGCCTTACCCAGGTGGAGGAGCATCTCTCCTCTGCTGCTGAAGTTGCAGGTGGGCAGCCACAGCAGGGTCTCTCCTTGGCAGGAAAGAGGAGCTTCTCTTCGGCCTGGGCTACAGCCTCTTCCTGGGGATGCAGCGGAAGAGGCTGCCTTCCCCAGGTGGAGGAGCATCTCTCCTCTGCTGCTGATGCTGCTGATGCTGCAGGTGGGCAGCCACAGCAGGGTCTCTCCTTGGCAGGAAAGAGGAGCTTCTCTTCGGCCTGGGCTTCTGCCTCTTCCTGGGGAAGCAGCGGAAGAGGCTGCCTTCCCCAGGTGGAGGAGCATCTCTCCTCTGCTGCTGCTGCTGATGCTGCAGGTGGGCAGCCACAGCAGGGTCTCTCCTTGGCAGGAAAGAGGAGCTTCTCTTCGGCCTGGGCTACAGCCTCTTCCTGGGGATGCAGCGGAAGAGGCTGCCTTCCCCAGGTGGAGGAGCATCTCTCCTCTGCTGCTGCTGCTGCTGATGCTGCAGGTGGGCAGCCACAGCAGGGTCTCTCCTTGGCAGGACAGAGGAGCTTCGCTTCGGCCGGGGCTTCTGCCTCTTCCTGGTGAAGCAGCGGAAGAGGCTGCCTTACCCAGGTGGAGGAGCATCTCTCCTCTGCTGCTGATGCTGCAGGTGGGCAGCCACAGCAGGGTCTCTCCTTGGCAGGAAAGAGGAGCTTCGCTGCGGCCTGGGCTACAGCCTCTTCCTGGGGAAGCAGCGAAAGAGGCTGCCTTCCCCAGCTGGAGGAGCATCTCTCCTCTGCTGCTGCTGCTGCTGCTGCTGATGCTGCAGGTGGGCAGCCACAGCAGGGTCTCTCCTTGGCAGGACTGAGGAGCTTCGCTTCGGCCGGGGCTTCTGCCTCTTCCTGGTGAAGCAGCGGAAGAGGCTGCCTTACCCAGGTGGAGGAGCATCTCTCCTCTGCTGCTGATGCTGCAGGTGGGCAGCCACAGCAGGGTCTCTCCTTGGCAGGAAAGAGGAGCTTCTCTTCGGCCTGGGCTACAGCCTCTTCCTGGGGATGCAGCGGAAGAGGCTGCCTTCCCCAGGTGGAGGAGCATCTCTCCTCTGCTGCTGCTGCTGCTGATGCTGCTGCAGGTGGGCAGCCACAGCAGGGTCTCTCCTTGGCAGGAAAGAGGAGCTTCGCTTCGGCCTGGGCTACAGCCTCTTCCTGGGGATGCAGCGGAAGAGGCTGCCTTCCCCAGCTGGAGGAGCATCTCTCCTCTGCTGCTGCTGCTGCTGATGCTGCAGGTGGGCATCCACAGCAGGGTCTCTCCTTGGCAGGAAAGAGGAGCTTCGCTTCGGCCTGGGCTACAGCCTCTTCCTGGGGAAGCAGCGGAAGAGGCTGCCTTCCCCAGCTGGAGGAGCATCTCTCCTCTGCTGCTGCTGCTGCTGCTGCTGATGCTGCAGGTGGGCAGCCACAGCAGGGTCTCTCCTTGGCAGGACAAAGGAGCTTCGCTTCGGCCGGGGCTTCTGCCTCTTCCTGGTGAAGCAGCGGAAGAGGCTGCCTTCCCCAGGTGGAGGAGCATCTCTCCTCTGCTGCTGCTGCTGCTGCTGATGCTGCAGGTGGGCAGCCACAGCAGGGTCTCTCCTTGGCAGGAAAGAGGAGCTTCGCTGCGGCCTGGGCTACAGCCTCTTCCTGGGGAAGCAGCGAAAGAGGCTGCCTTCCCCAGCTGGTGGAGCATCTCTCCTCTGCTGCTGATGCTGCAGGTGGGCAGCCACAGCAGGGTCTCTCCTTGGCAGGACAGAGGAGCTTCGCTTCGGCCGGGGCTTCTGCCTCTTCCTGGTGAAGCAGCGGAAGAGGCTGCCTTCCCCAGGTGGAGGAGCATCTCTCCTCTGCTGCTGCTGCTGCTGCTGATGCTGCTGCAGGTGGGCAGCCACAGCAGGGTCTCTCCTTGGCAGGAAAGAGGAGCTTCGCTTCGGCCTGGGCTACAGCCTCTTCCTGGGGAAGCAGCGGAAGAGGCTGCCTTCCCCAGCTGGAGGAGCATCTCTCCTCTGCTGCTGCTGCTGCTGCTGCTGCTGCTGATGCTGCAGGTGGGCAGCCACAGCAGGGTCTCTCCTTGGCAGGACAGAGGAGCTTCGCTTCGGCCTGGGCTTCTGCCTCTTCCTGGTGAAGCAGCGGAAGAGGCTGCCTTACCCAGGTGGAGGAGCATCTCTCCTCTGCTGCTGATGCTGCAGGTGGGCAGCCACAGCAGGGTCTCTCCTTGGCAGGAAAGAGGAGCTTCTCTTCGGCCTGGGCTACAGCCTCTTCCTGGGGATGCAGCGGAAGAGGCTGCCTTCCCCAGGTGGAGGAGCATCTCTCCTCTGCTGCTGCTGCTGCTGATGCTGCTGCAGGTGGGCAGCCACAGCAGGGTCTCTCCTTGGCAGGAAAGAGGAGCTTCGCTTCGGCCTGGGCTACAGCCTCTTCCTGGGGAAGCAGCGGAAGAGGCTGCCTTCCCCAGCTGGAGGAGCATCTCTCCTCTGCTGCTGCTGCTGCTGATGCTGCAGGTGGGCAGCCACAGCAGGGTCTCTCCTTGGCAGGACAGAGGAGCTTCGCTTCGGCCGGGGCTTCTGCCTCTTCCTGGTGAAGCAGCGGAAGAGGCTGCCTTACCCAGGTGGAGGAGCATCTCTCCTCTGCTGCTGATGCTGCAGGGGGGCAGCCACAGCAGGGTCTCTCCTTGGCAGGACAGAGGAGCTTCGCTTCGGCCGGGGCTTCTGCCTCTTCCTTGTGAAGCAGCGGAAGAGGCTGCCTTACCCAGGTGGAGGAGCATCTCTCCTCTGCTGCTGATGCTGCAGGTGGGCAGCCACAGCAGGGTCTCTCCTTGGCAGGAAAGAGGAGCTTCTCTTCGGCCTGGGCTTCTGCCTCTTCCTGGGGAAGCAGCGGAAGAGGCTGCCTTCCCCAGGTGGAGGAGCATCTCTCCTCTGCTGCTGCTGCTGCTGCTGCTGATGCTGCAGGTGGGCAGCCACAGCAGGGTCTCTCCTTGGCAGGACAGAGGAGCTTCGCTTCGGCCTGGGCTTCTGCCTCTTCCTGGGGAAGCAGCGGAAGAGGCTGCCTTACCCAGGTGGAGGAGCATCTCTCCTCTGCTGCTGATGCTGCAGGGGGGCAGCCACAGCAGGGTCTCTCCTTGGCAGGACAGAGGAGCTTCGCTTCGGCCTGGGCTTCTGCCTCTTCCTGGGGAAGCAGCGGAAGAGGCTGCCTTACCCAGGTGGAGGAGCATCTCTCCTCTGCTGCTGATGCTGCAGGTGGGCAGCCACAGCAGGGTCTCTCCTTGGCAGAACAGAGGAGCTTCGCTTCGGCCGGGGCTTCTGCCTCTTCCTGGTGAAGCAGCGGAAGAGGCTGCCTTACCCAGGTGGAGGAGCATCTCTCCTCTGCTGCTGATGCTGCAGGTGGGCAGCCACAGCAGGGTCTCTCCTTGGCAGGAAAGAGGAGCTTCTCTTCGGCCTGGGCTACAGCCTCTTCCTGGGGATGCAGCGGAAGAGGCTGCCTTCCCCAGGTGGAGGAGCATCTCTCCTCTGCTGCTGCTGCTGCTGATGCTGCTGCAGGTGGGCAGCCACAGCAGGGTCTCTCCTTGGCAGGAAAGAGGAGCTTCGCTTCGGCCTGGGCTTCTGCCTCTTCCTGGGGAAGCAGCGGAAGAGGCTGCCTTCCCCAGCTGGAGGAGCATCTCTCCTCTGCTGCTGCTGCTGCTGATGCTGCAGGTGGGCAGCCACAGCAGGGTCTCTCCTTGGCAGGACAGAGGAGCTTCGCTTCGGCCGGGGCTTCTGCCTCTTCCTGGTGAAGCAGCGGAAGAGGCTGCCTTACCCAGGTGGAGGAGCATCTCTCCTCTGCTGCTGAAGTTGCAGGTGGGCAGCCACAGCAGGGTCTCTCCTTGGCAGGAAAGAGGAGCTTCTCTTCGGCCTGGGCTACAGCCTCTTCCTGGGGATGCAGCGGAAGAGGCTGCCTTCCCCAGGTGGAGGAGCATCTCTCCTCTGCTGCTGATGCTGCTGATGCTGCAGGTGGGCAGCCACAGCAGGGTCTCTCCTTGGCAGGAAAGAGGAGCTTCTCTTCGGCCTGGGCTTCTGCCTCTTCCTGGGGAAGCAGCGGAAGAGGCTGCCTTCCCCAGGTGGAGGAGCATCTCTCCTCTGCTGCTGCTGCTGATGCTGCAGGTGGGCAGCCACAGCAGGGTCTCTCCTTGGCAGGAAAGAGGAGCTTCTCTTCGGCCTGGGCTACAGCCTCTTCCTGGGGATGCAGCGGAAGAGGCTGCCTTCCCCAGGTGGAGGAGCATCTCTCCTCTGCTGCTGCTGCTGCTGATGCTGCAGGTGGGCAGCCACAGCAGGGTCTCTCCTTGGCAGGACAGAGGAGCTTCGCTTCGGCCGGGGCTTCTGCCTCTTCCTGGTGAAGCAGCGGAAGAGGCTGCCTTACCCAGGTGGAGGAGCATCTCTCCTCTGCTGCTGATGCTGCAGGTGGGCAGCCACAGCAGGGTCTCTCCTTGGCAGGAAAGAGGAGCTTCGCTGCGGCCTGGGCTACAGCCTCTTCCTGGGGAAGCAGCGAAAGAGGCTGCCTTCCCCAGCTGGAGGAGCATCTCTCCTCTGCTGCTGCTGCTGCTGCTGCTGATGCTGCAGGTGGGCAGCCACAGCAGGGTCTCTCCTTGGCAGGACTGAGGAGCTTCGCTTCGGCCGGGGCTTCTGCCTCTTCCTGGTGAAGCAGCGGAAGAGGCTGCCTTACCCAGGTGGAGGAGCATCTCTCCTCTGCTGCTGATGCTGCTGATGCTGCAGGTGGGCAGCCACAGCAGGGTCTCTCCTTGGCAGGAAAGAGGAGCTTCTCTTCGGCCTGGGCTTCTGCCTCTTCCTGGGGATGCAGCGGAAGAGGCTGCCTTCCCCAGGTGGAGGAGCATCTCTCCTCTGCTGCTGCTGCTGCTGATGCTGCTGCAGGTGGGCAGCCACAGCAGGGTCTCTCCTTGGCAGGAAAGAGGAGCTTCGCTTCGGCCTGGGCTTCTGCCTCTTCCTGGGGAAGCAGCGAAAGAGGCTGCCTTCCCCAGCTGGTGGAGCATCTCTCCTCTGCTGCTGATGCTGCAGGGGGGAAGCCACAGCAGGGTCCCTCCTTGGCAGGACAGAGGAGCTTCGCTTCGGCCGGGGCTTCTGCCTCTTCCTGGTGAAGCAGCGGAAGAGGCTGCCTTACCCAGGTGGAGGAGCATCTCTCCTCTGCTGCTGATGCTGCAGGTGGGCAGCCACAGCAGGGTCTCTCCTTGGCAGGACAGAGGAGCTTCGCTTCGGCCTGGGCTTCTGCCTCTTCCTGGGGAAGCAGCGGAAGAGGCTGCCTTCCCCAGGTGGAGGAGCATCTCTCCTCTGCTGCTGCTGCTGATGCTGCAGGTGGGCAGCCACAGCAGGGTCTCTCCTTGGCAGGAAAGAGGAGCTTCGCTGCGGCCTGGGCTACAGCCTCTTCCTGGGGAAGCAGCAAAAGAGGCTGCCTTCCCCAGCTGGTGGAGCATCTCTCCTCTGCTGCTGATGCTTCAGGTGGGCAGCCACAGCAGGGTCTCTCCTTGGCAGGAAAGAGGAGCTTCGCTTCGGCCTGGGCTACAGCCTCTTCCTGGGGAAGCAGCGGAAGAGGCTGCCTTCCCCAGCTGGAGGAGCATCTCTCCTCTGCTGCTGCTGCTGCTGCTGCTGATGCTGCAGGTGGGCAGCCACAGCAGGGTCTCTCCTTGGCAGGACTGAGGAGCTTCGCTTCGGCCGGGGCTTCTGCCTCTTCCTGGTGAAGCAGCGGAAGAGGCTGCCTTACCCAGGTGGAGGAGCATCTCTCCTCTGCTGCTGATGCTGCAGGTGGGCAGCCACAGCAGGGTCTCTCCTTGGCAGGAAAGAGGAGCTTCTCTTCGGCCTGGGCTACAGCCTCTTCCTGGGGATGCAGCGGAAGAGGCTGCCTTCCCCAGGTGGAGGAGCATCTCTCCTCTGCTGCTGCTGCTGCTGATGCTGCTGCAGGTGGGCAGCCACAGCAGGGTCTCTCCTTGGCAGGAAAGAGGAGCTTCGCTTCGGCCTGGGCTACAGCCTCTTCCTGGGGATGCAGCGGAAGAGGCTGCCTTCCCCAGCTGGAGGAGCATCTCTCCTCTGCTGCTGCTGCTGCTGATGCTGCAGGTGGGCATCCACAGCAGGGTCTCTCCTTGGCAGGAAAGAGGAGCTTCGCTTCGGCCTGGGCTACAGCCTCTTCCTGGGGAAGCAGCGGAAGAGGCTGCCTTCCCCAGCTGGAGGAGCATCTCTCCTCTGCTGCTGCTGCTGCTGCTGCTGATGCTGCAGGTGGGCAGCCACAGCAGGGTCTCTCCTTGGCAGGACAAAGGAGCTTCGCTTCGGCCGGGGCTTCTGCCTCTTCCTGGTGAAGCAGCGGAAGAGGCTGCCTTCCCCAGGTGGAGGAGCATCTCTCCTCTGCTGCTGCTGCTGCTGCTGCTGCTGCAGGTGGGCAGCCACAGCAGGGTCTCTCCTTGGCAGGAAAGAGGAGCTTCGCTGCGGCCTGGGCTACAGCCTCTTCCTGGGGAAGCAGCGAAAGAGGCTGCCTTCCCCAGCTGGTGGAGCATCTCTCCTCTGCTGCTGATGCTGCAGGGGGGAAGCCACAGCAGGGTCCCTCCTTGGCAGGACAGAGGAGCTTCGCTTCGGCCGGGGCTTCTGCCTCTTCCTGGTGAAGCAGCGGAAGAGGCTGCCTTACCCAGGTGGAGGAGCATCTCTCCTCTGCTGCTGATGCTGCAGGTGGGCAGCCACAGCAGGGTCTCTCCTTGGCAGGACAGAGGAGCTTCGCTTCGGCCTGGGCTTCTGCCTCTTCCTGGGGAAGCAGCGGAAGAGGCTGCCTTACCCAGGTGGAGGAGCATCTCTCCTCTGCTGCTGATGCTGCAGGGGGGCAGCCACAGCAGGGTCTCTCCTTGGCAGGACAGAGGAGCTTCGCTTCGGCCGGGGCTTCTGCCTCTTCCTGGTGAAGCAGCGGAAGAGGCTGCCTTACCCAGGTGGAGGAGCATCTCTCCTCTGCTGCTGATGCTGCAGGTGGGCAGCCACAGCAGGGTCTCTCCTTGGCAGGAAAGAGGAGCTTCGCTTCGGCCTGGGCTACAGCCTCTTCCTGGGGAAGCAGCGGAAGAGGCTGCCTTCCCCAGCTGGAGGAGCATCTCTCCTCTGCTGCTGCTGCTGCTGATGCTGCAGGTGGGCAGCTACAGCAGGGTCTCTCCTTGGCAGGACAGAGGAGCTTCTCTTCGGCCTGGGCTTCTGCCTCTTCCTGGTGAAGCAGCGGAAGAGGCTGCCTTCCCCAGGTGGAGGAGCATCTCTCCTCTGCTGCTGCTGCTGATGCTGCAGGTGGGCAGCCACAGCAGGGTCTCTCCTTGGCAGGAAAGAGGAGCTTCGCTTCGGCCTGGGCTACAGCCTCTTCCTGGGGAAGCAGCGGAAGAGGCTGCCTTCCCCAGCTGGAGGAGCATCTCTCCTCTGCTGCTGCTGCTGCTGCTGCTGCTGCTGATGCTGCAGGTGGGCAGCCACAGCAGGGTCTCTCCTTGGCAGGACAGAGGAGCTTCGCTTCGGCCTGGGCTACAGCCTCTTCCTGGGGAAGCAGCGGAAGAGGCTGCCTTCCCCAGCTGGAGGAGCATCTCTCCTCTGCTGCTGCTGCTGCTGCTGCTGCTGCTGATGCTGCAGGTGGGCAGCCACAGCAGGGTCTCTCCTTGGCAGGACAGAGGAGCTTCGCTTCGGCCTGGGCTTCTGCCTCTTCCTGGGGAAGCAGCGGAAGAGGCTGCCTTCCCCAGGTGGAGGAGCATCTCTCCTCTGCTGCTGCTGCTGATGCTGCAGGTGGGCAGCCACAGCAGGGTCTCTCCTTGGCAGGAAAGAGGAGCTTCGCTTCGGCCTGGGCTACAGCCTCTTCCTGGGGAAGCAGCGGAAGAGGCTGCCTTCCCCAGCTGGAGGAGCATCTCTCCTCTGCTGCTGCTGCTGCTGCTGCTGATGCTGCAGGTGGGCAGCCACAGCAGGGTCTCTCCTTGGCAGGACAGAGGAGCTTCGCTTCGGCCGGGGCTTCTGCCTCTTCCTGGTGAAGCAGCGGAAGAGGCTGCCTTCCCCAGCTGGAGGAGCATCTCTCCTCTGCTGCTGATGCTGCAGGTGGGCAGCCACAGCAGGGTCTCTCCTTGGCAGGAAAGAGGAGCTTCTCTTCGGCCTGGGCTTCTGCCTCTTCCTGGGGAAGCAGCGGAAGAGGCTGCCTTCCCCAGCTGGAGGAGCATCTCTCCTCTCCTCTGCTGCTGCTGCTGCTGATGCTGCAGGTGGGCAGCCACAGCAGGGTCTCTCCTTGGCAGGAAAGAGGAGCTTCTCTTCGGCCTGGGCTTCTGCCTCTTCCTGGTGAAGCAGCGGAAGAGGCTGCCTTACCCAGGTGGAGGAGCATCTCTCCTCTGCTGCTGATGCTGCAGGTGGGCAGCCACAGCAGGGTCTCTCCTTGGCAGGAAAGAGGAGCTTCTCTTCGGCCTGGGCTTCTGCCTCTTCCTGGGGAAGCAGCGGAAGAGGCTGCCTTACCCAGGTGGAGGAGCATCTCTCCTCTGCTGCTGATGCTGCAGGGGGGCAGCCACAGCAGGGTCTCTCCTTGGCAGGACAGAGGAGCTTCGCTTCGGCCTGGGCTTCTGCCTCTTCCTGGGGAAGCAGCGGAAGAGGCTGCCTTACCCAGGTGGAGGAGCATCTCTCCTCTGCTGCTGATGCTGCAGGGGGGCAGCCACAGCAGGGTCTCTCCTTGGCAGGAAAGAGGAGCTTCGCTTCGGCCTGGGCTACAGCCTCTTCCTGGGGAAGCAGCGGAAGAGGCTGCCTTCCCCAGCTGGAGGAGCATCTCTCCTCTGCTGCTGCTGCTGCTGCTGCTGCTGCTGATGCTGCAGGTGGGCAGCCACAGCAGGGTCTCTCCTTGGCAGGACAGAGGAGCTTCGCTTCGGCCTGGGCTTCTGCCTCTTCCTGGTGAAGCAGCGGAAGAGGCTGCCTTACCCAGGTGGAGGAGCATCTCTCCTCTGCTGCTGATGCTGCAGGTGGGCAGCCACAGCAGGGTCTCTCCTTGGCAGGAAAGAGGAGCTTCTCTTCGGCCTGGGCTACAGCCTCTTCCTGGGGATGCAGCGGAAGAGGCTGCCTTCCCCAGGTGGAGGAGCATCTCTCCTCTGCTGCTGCTGCTGCTGATGCTGCTGCAGGTGGGCAGCCACAGCAGGGTCTCTCCTTGGCAGGAAAGAGGAGCTTCGCTTCGGCCTGGGCTACAGCCTCTTCCTGGGGAAGCAGCGGAAGAGGCTGCCTTCCCCAGCTGGAGGAGCATCTCTCCTCTGCTGCTGCTGCTGCTGCTGCTGATGCTGCAGGTGGGCAGCCACAGCAGGGTCTCTCCTTGGCAGGACAGAGGAGCTTCGCTTCGGCCGGGGCTTCTGCCTCTTCCTGGTGAAGCAGCGGAAGAGGCTGCCTTACCCAGGTGGAGGAGCATCTCTCCTCTGCTGCTGATGCTGCAGGTGGGCAGCCACAGCATGGTCTCTCCTTGGCAGGAAAGAGGAGCTTCTCTTCGGCCTGGGCTTCTGCCTCTTCCTGGGGAAGCAGCGGAAGAGGCTGCCTTCCCCAGGTGGAGGAGCATCTCTCCTCTGCTGCTGCTGCTGCTGCTGCTGATGCTGCAGGTGGGCAGCCACAGCAGGGTCTCTCCTTGGCAGGACAGAGGAGCTTCGCTTCGGCCGGGGCTTCTGCCTCTTCCTGGTGAAGCAGCGGAAGAGGCTGCCTTACCCAGGTGGAGGAGCATCTCTCCTCTGCTGCTGATGCTGCAGGGGGGCAGCCACAGCAGGGTCTCTCCTTGGCAGGAAAGAGGAGCTTCTCTTCGGCCTGGGCTTCTGCCTCTTCCTGGGGAAGCAGCGGAAGAGGCTGCCTTACCCAGGTGGAGGAGCATCTCTCCTCTGCTGCTGATGCTGCAGGGGGGCAGCCACAGCAGGGTCTCTCCTTGGCAGGACAGAGGAGCTTCGCTTCGGCCTGGGCTTCTGCCTCTTCCTGGGGAAGCAGCGGAAGAGGCTGCCTTACCCAGGTGGAGGAGCATCTCTCCTCTGCTGCTGATGCTGCAGGGGGGCAGCCACAGCAGGGTCTCTCCTTGGCAGAACAGAGGAGCTTCGCTTCGGCCTGGGCTTCTGCCTCTTCCTGGGGAAGCAGCGGAAGAGGCTGCCTTACCCAGGTGGAGGAGCATCTCTCCTCTGCTGCTGATGCTGCAGGTGGGCAGCCACAGCAGGGTCTCTCCTTGGCAGGAAAGAGGAGCTTCTCTTCGGCCTGGGCTACAGCCTCTTCCTGGGGATGCAGCGGAAGAGGCTGCCTTCCCCAGGTGGAGGAGCATCTCTCCTCTGCTGCTGCTGCTGCTGATGCTGCTGCAGGTGGGCAGCCACAGCAGGGTCTCTCCTTGGCAGGAAAGAGGAGCTTCGCTTCGGCCTGGGCTTCTGCCTCTTCCTGGGGAAGCAGCGGAAGAGGCTGCCTTCCCCAGCTGGAGGAGCATCTCTCCTCTGCTGCTGCTGCTGCTGATGCTGCAGGTGGGCAGCCACAGCAGGGTCTCTCCTTGGCAGGACAGAGGAGCTTCGCTTCGGCCGGGGCTTCTGCCTCTTCCTGGTGAAGCAGCGGAAGAGGCTGCCTTACCCAGGTGGAGGAGCATCTCTCCTCTGCTGCTGATGCTGCAGGTGGGCAGCCACAGCAGGGTCTCTCCTTGGCAGGAAAGAGGAGCTTCGCTGCGGCCTGGGCTACAGCCTCTTCCTGGTGAAGCAGCGGAAGAGGCTGCCTTCCCCAGCTGGAGGAGCATCTCTCCTCTGCTGCTGCTGCTGCTGATGCTGCAGGTGGGCAGCCACAGCAGGGTCCCTCCTTGGCAGGACAGAGGAGCTTCGCTTCGGCCTGGGCTTCTGCCTCTTCCTGGTGAAGCAGCGGAAGAGGCTGCCTTACCCAGGTGGAGGAGCATCTCTCCTCTGCTGCTGATGCTGCAGGTGGGCAGCCACAGCAGGGTCTCTCCTTGGCAGGAAAGAGGAGCTTCTCTTCGGCCTGGGCTTCTGCCTCTTCCTGGGGAAGCAGCGGAAGAGGCTGCCTTCCCCAGGTGGAGGAGCATCTCTCCTCTGCTGCTGCTGCTGCTGCTGCTGATGCTGCAGGTGGGCAGCCACAGCAGGGTCTCTCCTTGGCAGGACAGAGGAGCTTCGCTTCGGCCGGGGCTTCTGCCTCTTCCTGGTGAAGCAGCGGAAGAGGCTGCCTTCCCCAGCTGGTGGAGCATCTCTCCTCTGCTGCTGATGCTGCAGGGGGGAAGCCACAGCAGGGTCCCTCCTTGGCAGGACAGAGGAGCTTCGCTTCGGCCTGGGCTTCTGCCTCTTCCTGGTGAAGCAGCGGAAGAGGCTGCCTTACCCAGGTGGAGGAGCATCTCTCCTCTGCTGCTGATGCTGCAGGTGGGCAGCCACAGCAGGGTCTCTCCTTGGCAGGAAAGAGGAGCTTCTCTTCGGCCTGGGCTACAGCCTCTTCCTGGGGATGCAGCGGAAGAGGCTGCCTTCCCCAGCTGGAGGAGCATCTCTCCTCTGCTGCTGCTGCTGCTGATGCTGCAGGTGGGCAGCCACAGCAGGGTCTCTCCTTGGCAGGACAGAGGAGCTTCGCTTCGGCCGGGGCTTCTGCCTCTTCCTGGTGAAGCAGCGGAAGAGGCTGCCTTACCCAGGTGGAGGAGCATCTCTCCTCTGCTGCTGATGCTGCAGGTGGGCAGCCACAGCAGGGTCTCTCCTTGGCAGGAAAGAGGAGCTTCTCTTCGGCCTGGGCTACAGCCTCTTCCTGGGGATGCAGCGGAAGAGGCTGCCTTCCCCTGGTGGAGAAGCATCTCTCCTCTGCTGCTGATGCTGCTGATGCTGCAGGTGGGCAGCCACAGCAGGGTCTCTCCTTGGCAGGAAAGAGGAGCTTCTCTTCGGCCTGGGCTTCTGCCTCTTCCTGGGGAAGCAGCGGAAGAGGCTGCCTTCCCCAGGTGGAGGAGCATCTCTCCTCTGCTGCTGATGCTGCAGGTGGGCAGCCACAGCAGGGTCTCTCCTTGGCAGGAAAGAGGAGCTTCGCTGTGGCCTGGGCTACAGCCTCTTCCTGGGGAAGCAGCGAAAGAGGCTGCCTTCCCCAGCTGGTGGAGCATCTCTCCTCTGCTGCTGATGCTGCAGGGGGGAAGCCACAGCAGGGTCCCTCCTTGGCAGGACAGAGGAGCTTCGCTTCGGCCGGGGCTTCTGCCTCTTCCTGGTGAAGCAGCGGAAGAGGCTGCCTTACCCAGGTGGAGGAGCATCTCTCCTCTGCTGCTGATGCTGCAGGTGGGCAGCCACAGCAGGGTCTCTCCTTGGCAGGACAGAGGAGCTTCGCTTCGGCCTGGGCTTCTGCCTCTTCCTGGGGAAGCAGCGGAAGAGGCTGCCTTACCCAGGTGGAGGAGCATCTCTCCTCTGCTGCTGCTGCTGCTGATGCTGATGCTGCAGGTGGGCAGCCACAGCAGGGTCTCTCCTTGGCAGGACAGAGGAGCTTCGCTTCGGCCGGGGCTTCTGCCTCTTCCTGGGGAAGCAGCGGAAGAGGCTGCCTTACCCAGGTGGAGGAGCATCTCTCCTTTGCTGCTGATGCTGCAGGTGGGCAGCCACAGCAGGGTCTCTCCTTGGCAGGAAAGAGGAGCTTCTCTTCGGCCTGGGCTTCTGCCTCTTCCTGGGGAAGCAGCGGAAGAGGCTGCCTTCCCCAGGTGGAGGAGCATCTCTCCTCTGCTGCTGCTGCTGATGCTGCAGGTGGGCAGCCACAGCAGGGTCTCTCCTTGGCAGGAAAGAGGAGCTTCGCTGCGGCCTGGGCTACAGCCTCTTCCTGGGGAAGCAGCGAAAGAGGCTGCCTTCCCCAGCTGGTGGAGCATCTCTCCTCTGCTGCTGATGCTGCAGGTGGGCAGCCACAGCAGGGTCTCTCCTTGGCAGGACAGAGGAGCTTCGCTTCGGCCTGGGCTTCTGCCTCTTCCTGGGGAAGCAGCGGAAGAGGCTGCCTTACCCAGGTGGAGGAGCATCTCTCCTCTGCTGCTGCTGCTGCTGATGCTGATGCTGCAGGTGGGCAGCCACAGCAGGGTCTCTCCTTGGCAGGACAGAGGAGCTTCGCTTCGGCCGGGGCTTCTGCCTCTTCCTGGGGAAGCAGCGGAAGAGGCTGCCTTACCCAGGTGGAGGAGCATCTCTCCTCTGCTGCTGATGCTGCTGATGCTGCAGGTGGGCAGCCACAGCAGGGTCTCTCCTTGGCAGGAAAGAGGAGCTTCTCTTCGGCCTGGGCTTCTGCCTCTTCCTGGGGAAGCAGCGGAAGAGGCTGCCTTCCCCAGGTGGAGGAGCATCTCTCCTCTGCTGCTGCTGCTGATGCTGCAGGTGGGCAGCCACAGCAGGGTCTCTCCTTGGCAGGAAAGAGGAGCTTCGCTGCGGCCTGGGC
This sequence comes from Oryzias latipes, assembly GCF_053564925.1. Taxonomy (NCBI): domain Eukaryota; kingdom Metazoa; phylum Chordata; class Actinopteri; order Beloniformes; family Adrianichthyidae; genus Oryzias; species Oryzias latipes. The sequence continues at coordinate 27,926,447 of NC_136259.1, forward strand.
TACAGCCTCTTCCTGGGGAAGCAGCGAAAGAGGCTGCCTTCCCCAGCTGGTGGAGCATCTCTCCTCTGCTGCTGATGCTGCAGGTGGGCAGCCACAGCAGGGTCTCTCCTTGGCAGGACAGAGGAGCTTCGCTTCGGCCTGGGCTTCTGCCTCTTCCTGGGGAAGCAGCGGAAGAGGCTGCCTTCCCCAGCTGGAGGAGCATCTCTCCTCTGCTGCTGCTGCTGCTGATGCTGCAGGTGGGCAGCCACAGCAGGGTCTCTCCTTGGCAGGAAAGAGGAGCTTCGCTTCGGCCTGGGCTTCTGCCTCTTCCTGGGGAAGCAGCGGAAGAGGCTGCCTTCCCCAGGTGGAGGAGCATCTCTCCTCTGCTGCTGCTGCTGATGCTGCAGGTGGGCAGCCACAGCAGGGTCTCTCCTTGGCAGGAAAGAGGAGCTTCTCTTCGGCCTGGGCTACAGCCTCTTCCTGGGGATGCAGCGGAAGAGGCTGCCTTCCCCAGGTGGAGGAGCATCTCTCCTCTGCTGCTGCTGCTGCTGATGCTGCAGGTGGGCAGCCACAGCAGGGTCTCTCCTTGGCAGGACAGAGGAGCTTCGCTTCGGCCGGGGCTTCTGCCTCTTCCTGGTGAAGCAGCGGAAGAGGCTGCCTTACCCAGGTGGAGGAGCATCTCTCCTCTGCTGCTGATGCTGCAGGTGGGCAGCCACAGCAGGGTCTCTCCTTGGCAGGAAAGAGGAGCTTCTCTTCGGCCTGGGCTACAGCCTCTTCCTGGGGATGCAGCTGAAGAGGCTGCCTTCCCCAGGTGGAGGAGCATCTCTCCTCTGCTGCTGATGCTGCTGATGCTGCAGGTGGGCAGCCACAGCAGGGTCTCTCCTTGGCAGGAAAGAGGAGCTTCTCTTCGGCCTGGGCTTCTGCCTCTTCCTGGGGAAGCAGCGAAAGAGGCTGCCTTCCCCAGGTGGAGGATCATCTCTCCTCTGCTGCTGATGCTGCAGGTGGGCAGCCACAGCAGGGTCTCTCCTTGGCAGGAAAGAGGAGCTTCTCTTCGGCCTGGGCTACAGCCTCTTCCTGGGGATGCAGCGGAAGAGGCTGCCTTCCCCAGGTGGAGGAGCATCTCTCCTCTGCTGCTGCTGCTGCTGATGCTGCTGCAGGTGGGCAGCCACAGCAGGGTCTCTCCTTGGCAGGAAAGAGGAGCTTCGCTTCGGCCTGGGCTTCTGCCTCTTCCTGGGGAAGCAGCGGAAGAGGCTGCCTTCCCCAGCTGGAGGAGCATCTCTCCTCTGCTGCTGCTGCTGCTGATGCTGCAGGTGGGCAGCCACAGCAGGGTCTCTCCTTGGCAGGACAGAGGAGCTTCGCTTCAGCCGGGGCTTCTGCCTCTTCCTGGTGAAGCAGCGGAAGAGGCTGCCTTACCCAGGTGGAGGAGCATCTCTCCTCTGCTGCTGAAGTTGCAGGTGGGCAGCCACAGCAGGGTCTCTCCTTGGCAGGAAAGAGGAGCTTCTCTTCGGCCTGGGCTACAGCCTCTTCCTGGGGATGCAGCGGAAGAGGCTGCCTTCCCCAGGTGGAGGAGCATCTCTCCTCTGCTGCTGATGCTGCTGATGCTGCAGGTGGGCAGCCACAGCAGGGTCTCTCCTTGGCAGGAAAGAGGAGCTTCTCTTCGGCCTGGGCTTCTGCCTCTTCCTGGGGAAGCAGCGGAAGAGGCTGCCTTCCCCAGGTGGAGGAGCATCTCTCCTCTGCTGCTGATGCTGCAGGTGGGCAGCCACAGCAGGGTCTCTCCTTGGCAGGAAAGAGGAGCTTCGCTGTGGCCTGGGCTACAGCCTCTTCCTGGGGAAGCAGCGAAAGAGGCTGCCTTCCCCAGCTGGTGGAGCATCTCTCCTCTGCTGCTGATGCTGCAGGGGGGAAGCCACAGCAGGGTCCCTCCTTGGCAGGACAGAGGAGCTTCGCTTCGGCCGGGGCTTCTGCCTCTTCCTGGTGAAGCAGCGGAAGAGGCTGCCTTACCCAGGTGGAGGAGCATCTCTCCTCTGCTGCTGATGCTGCAGGTGGGCAGCCACAGCAGGGTCTCTCCTTGGCAGGACAGAGGAGCTTCGCTTCGGCCTGGGCTTCTGCCTCTTCCTGGGGAAGCAGCGGAAGAGGCTGCCTTCCCCAGGTGGAGGAGCATCTCTCCTCTGCTGCTGCTGCTGATGCTGCAGGTGGGCAGCCACAGCAGGGTCTCTCCTTGGCAGGAAAGAGGAGCTTCGCTGCGGCCTGGGCTACAGCCTCTTCCTGGGGAAGCAGCAAAAGAGGCTGCCTTCCCCAGCTGGTGGAGCATCTCTCCTCTGCTGCTGATGCTTCAGGTGGGCAGCCACAGCAGGGTCTCTCCTTGGCAGGAAAGAGGAGCTTCGCTTCGGCCTGGGCTACAGCCTCTTCCTGGGGAAGCAGCGGAAGAGGCTGCCTTCCCCAGCTGGAGGAGCATCTCTCCTCTGCTGCTGCTGCTGCTGCTGCTGATGCTGCAGGTGGGCAGCCACAGCAGGGTCTCTCCTTGGCAGGACTGAGGAGCTTCGCTTCGGCCGGGGCTTCTGCCTCTTCCTGGTGAAGCAGCGGAAGAGGCTGCCTTACCCAGGTGGAGGAGCATCTCTCCTCTGCTGCTGATGCTGCAGGTGGGCAGCCACAGCAGGGTCTCTCCTTGGCAGGAAAGAGGAGCTTCTCTTCGGCCTGGGCTACAGCCTCTTCCTGGGGATGCAGCGGAAGAGGCTGCCTTCCCCAGGTGGAGGAGCATCTCTCCTCTGCTGCTGCTGCTGCTGATGCTGCTGCAGGTGGGCAGCCACAGCAGGGTCTCTCCTTGGCAGGAAAGAGGAGCTTCGCTTCGGCCTGGGCTACAGCCTCTTCCTGGGGATGCAGCGGAAGAGGCTGCCTTCCCCAGCTGGAGGAGCATCTCTCCTCTGCTGCTGCTGCTGCTGATGCTGCAGGTGGGCATCCACAGCAGGGTCTCTCCTTGGCAGGAAAGAGGAGCTTCGCTTCGGCCTGGGCTACAGCCTCTTCCTGGGGAAGCAGCGGAAGAGGCTGCCTTCCCCAGCTGGAGGAGCATCTCTCCTCTGCTGCTGCTGCTGCTGCTGCTGATGCTGCAGGTGGGCAGCCACAGCAGGGTCTCTCCTTGGCAGGACAAAGGAGCTTCGCTTCGGCCGGGGCTTCTGCCTCTTCCTGGTGAAGCAGCGGAAGAGGCTGCCTTCCCCAGGTGGAGGAGCATCTCTCCTCTGCTGCTGCTGCTGCTGCTGCTGCTGCAGGTGGGCAGCCACAGCAGGGTCTCTCCTTGGCAGGAAAGAGGAGCTTCGCTGCGGCCTGGGCTACAGCCTCTTCCTGGGGAAGCAGCGAAAGAGGCTGCCTTCCCCAGCTGGTGGAGCATCTCTCCTCTGCTGCTGATGCTGCAGGTGGGCAGCCACAGCAGGGTCCCTCCTTGGCAGGACAGAGGAGCTTCGCTTCGGCCGGGGCTTCTGCCTCTTCCTGGTGAAGCAGCGGAAGAGGCTGCCTTACCCAGGTGGAGGAGCATCTCTCCTCTGCTGCTGATGCTGCAGGTGGGCAGCCACAGCAGGGTCTCTCCTTGGCAGGACAGAGGAGCTTCGCTTCGGCCTGGGCTTCTGCCTCTTCCTGGGGAAGCAGCGGAAGAGGCTGCCTTACCCAGGTGGAGGAGCATCTCTCCTCTGCTGCTGATGCTGCAGGTGGGCAGCCACAGCAGGGTCTCTCCTTGGCAGGACAGAGGAGCTTCGCTTCGGCCTGGGCTTCTGCCTCTTCCTGGGGAAGCAGCGGAAGAGGCTGCCTTACCCAGGTGGAGGAGCATCTCTCCTCTGCTGCTGATGCTGCAGGTGGGCAGCCACAGCAGGGTCTCTCCTTGGCAGGAAAGAGGAGCTTCTCTTCGGCCTGGGCTACAGCCTCTTCCTGGGGAAGCAGCGGAAGAGGCTGCCTTCCCCAGGTGGAGGAGCATCTCTCCTCTGCTGCTGCTGCTGCTGATGCTGCTGCAGGTGGGCAGCCACAGCAGGGTCTCTCCTTGGCAGGAAAGAGGAGCTTCGCTTCGGCCTGGGCTACAGCCTCTTCCTGGGGAAGCAGCGGAAGAGGCTGCCTTCCCCAGCTGGAGGAGCATCTCTCCTCTGCTGCTGCTGCTGCTGATGCTGCAGGTGGGCAGCCACAGCAGGGTCTCTCCTTGGCAGGACAGAGGAGCTTCTCTTCGGCCTGGGCTTCTGCCTCTTCCTGGTGAAGCAGCGGAAGAGGCTGCCTTCCCCAGCTGGAGGAGCATCTCTCCTCTGCTGCTGCTGCTGCTGATGCTGCAGGTGGGCAGCCACAGCAGGGTCTCTCCTTGGCAGGAAAGAGGAGCTTCTCTTCGGCCTGGGCTTCTGCCTCTTCCTGGTGAAGCAGCGGAAGAGGCTGCCTTCCCCAGGTGGAGGAGCATCTCTCCTCTGCTGCTGCTGCTGATGCTGCAGGTGGGCAGCCACAGCAGGGTCTCTCCTTGGCAGGAAAGAGGAGCTTCGCTTCGGCCTGGGCTACAGCCTCTTCCTGGGGAAGCAGCGGAAGAGGCTGCCTTCCCCAGCTGGAGGAGCATCTCTCCTCTGCTGCTGCTGCTGCTGCTGCTGCTGCTGATGCTGCAGGTGGGCAGCCACAGCAGGGTCTCTCCTTGGCAGGACAGAGGAGCTTCGCTTCGGCCTGGGCTACAGCCTCTTCCTGGGGAAGCAGCGGAAGAGGCTGCCTTCCCCAGCTGGAGGAGCATCTCTCCTCTGCTGCTGCTGCTGCTGCTGCTGCTGCTGATGCTGCAGGTGGGCAGCCACAGCAGGGTCTCTCCTTGGCAGGACAGAGGAGCTTCGCTTCGGCCTGGGCTTCTGCCTCTTCCTGGGGAAGCAGCGGAAGAGGCTGCCTTCCCCAGGTGGAGGAGCATCTCTCCTCTGCTGCTGCTGCTGATGCTGCAGGTGGGCAGCCACAGCAGGGTCTCTCCTTGGCAGGAAAGAGGAGCTTCGCTTCGGCCTGGGCTACAGCCTCTTCCTGGGGAAGCAGCGGAAGAGGCTGCCTTCCCCAGCTGGAGGAGCATCTCTCCTCTGCTGCTGCTGCTGCTGCTGCTGATGCTGCAGGTGGGCAGCCACAGCAGGGTCTCTCCTTGGCAGGACAGAGGAGCTTCGCTTCGGCCGGGGCTTCTGCCTCTTCCTGGTGAAGCAGCGGAAGAGGCTGCCTTACCCAGGTGGAGGAGCATCTCTCCTCTGCTGCTGATGCTGCAGGGGGGCAGCCACAGCAGGGTCTCTCCTTGGCAGGACAGAGGAGCTTCGCTTCGGCCGGGGCTTCTGCCTCTTCCTTGTGAAGCAGCGGAAGAGGCTGCCTTACCCAGGTGGAGGAGCATCTCTCCTCTGCTGCTGATGCTGCAGGTGGGCAGCCACAGCAGGGTCTCTCCTTGGCAGGAAAGAGGAGCTTCTCTTCGGCCTGGGCTTCTGCCTCTTCCTGGGGAAGCAGCGGAAGAGGCTGCCTTCCCCAGGTGGAGGAGCATCTCTCCTCTGCTGCTGCTGCTGCTGCTGCTGATGCTGCAGGTGGGCAGCCACAGCAGGGTCTCTCCTTGGCAGGACAGAGGAGCTTCTCTTCGGCCTGGGCTTCTGCCTCTTCCTGGTGAAGCAGCGGAAGAGGCTGCCTTCCCCAGCTGGAGGAGCATCTCTCCTCTCCTCTGCTGCTGCTGCTGCTGATGCTGCAGGTGGGCAGCCACAGCAGGGTCTCTCCTTGGCAGGAAAGAGGAGCTTCTCTTCGGCCTGGGCTTCTGCCTCTTCCTGGTGAAGCAGCGGAAGAGGCTGCCTTACCCAGGTGGAGGAGCATCTCTCCTCTGCTGCTGATGCTGCAGGTGGGCAGCCACAGCAGGGTCTCTCCTTGGCAGGAAAGAGGAGCTTCTCTTCGGCCTGGGCTTCTGCCTCTTCCTGGGGAAGCAGCGGAAGAGGCTGCCTTACCCAGGTGGAGGAGCATCTCTCCTCTGCTGCTGATGCTGCAGGGGGGCAGCCACAGCAGGGTCTCTCCTTGGCAGGACAGAGGAGCTTCGCTTCGGCCTGGGCTTCTGCCTCTTCCTGGGGAAGCAGCGGAAGAGGCTGCCTTACCCAGGTGGAGGAGCATCTCTCCTCTGCTGCTGATGCTGCAGGGGGGCAGCCACAGCAGGGTCTCTCCTTGGCAGGAAAGAGGAGCTTCGCTTCGGCCTGGGCTACAGCCTCTTCCTGGGGAAGCAGCGGAAGAGGCTGCCTTCCCCAGCTGGAGGAGCATCTCTCCTCTGCTGCTGCTGCTGCTGCTGCTGCTGCTGATGCTGCAGGTGGGCAGCCACAGCAGGGTCTCTCCTTGGCAGGACAGAGGAGCTTCGCTTCGGCCTGGGCTTCTGCCTCTTCCTGGTGAAGCAGCGGAAGAGGCTGCCTTACCCAGGTGGAGGAGCATCTCTCCTCTGCTGCTGATGCTGCAGGTGGGCAGCCACAGCAGGGTCTCTCCTTGGCAGGAAAGAGGAGCTTCTCTTCGGCCTGGGCTACAGCCTCTTCCTGGGGATGCAGCGGAAGAGGCTGCCTTCCCCAGGTGGAGGAGCATCTCTCCTCTGCTGCTGCTGCTGCTGATGCTGCTGCAGGTGGGCAGCCACAGCAGGGTCTCTCCTTGGCAGGAAAGAGGAGCTTCGCTTCGGCCTGGGCTACAGCCTCTTCCTGGGGAAGCAGCGGAAGAGGCTGCCTTCCCCAGCTGGAGGAGCATCTCTCCTCTGCTGCTGCTGCTGCTGCTGCTGATGCTGCAGGTGGGCAGCCACAGCAGGGTCTCTCCTTGGCAGGACAGAGGAGCTTCGCTTCGGCCGGGGCTTCTGCCTCTTCCTGGTGAAGCAGCGGAAGAGGCTGCCTTACCCAGGTGGAGGAGCATCTCTCCTCTGCTGCTGATGCTGCAGGGGGGCAGCCACAGCAGGGTCTCTCCTTGGCAGGACAGAGGAGCTTCGCTTCGGCCGGGGCTTCTGCCTCTTCCTTGTGAAGCAGCGGAAGAGGCTGCCTTACCCAGGTGGAGGAGCATCTCTCCTCTGCTGCTGATGCTGCAGGTGGGCAGCCACAGCAGGGTCTCTCCTTGGCAGGAAAGAGGAGCTTCTCTTCGGCCTGGGCTTCTGCCTCTTCCTGGGGAAGCAGCGGAAGAGGCTGCCTTCCCCAGGTGGAGGAGCATCTCTCCTCTGCTGCTGCTGCTGCTGCTGCTGCTGATGCTGCAGGTGGGCAGCCACAGCAGGGTCTCTCCTTGGCAGGACAGAGGAGCTTCTCTTCGGCCTGGGCTTCTGCCTCTTCCTGGTGAAGCAGCGGAAGAGGCTGCCTTCCCCAGCTGGAGGAGCATCTCTCCTCTCCTCTGCTGCTGCTGCTGCTGATGCTGCAGGTGGGCAGCCACAGCAGGGTCTCTCCTTGGCAGGAAAGAGGAGCTTCTCTTCGGCCTGGGCTTCTGCCTCTTCCTGGTGAAGCAGCGGAAGAGGCTGCCTTCCCCAGCTGGAGGAGCATCTCTCCTCTGCTGCTGCTGCTGCTGCTGCTGCTGATGCTGCAGGTGGGCAGCCACAGCAGGGTCTCTCCTTGGCAGGACAGAGGAGCTTCGCTTCGGCCGGGGCTTCTGCCTCTTCCTGGTGAAGCAGCGGAAGAGGCTGCCTTACCCAGGTGGAGGAGCATCTCTCCTCTGCTGCTGATGCTGCAGGTGGGCAGCCACAGCATGGTCTCTCCTTGGCAGGAAAGAGGAGCTTCTCTTCGGCCTGGGCTTCTGCCTCTTCCTGGGGAAGCAGCGGAAGAGGCTGCCTTCCCCAGGTGGAGGAGCATCTCTCCTCTGCTGCTGCTGCTGCTGCTGCTGATGCTGCAGGTGGGCAGCCACAGCAGGGTCTCTCCTTGGCAGGACAGAGGAGCTTCGCTTCGGCCGGGGCTTCTGCCTCTTCCTGGTGAAGCAGCGGAAGAGGCTGCCTTACCCAGGTGGAGGAGCATCTCTCCTCTGCTGCTGATGCTGCAGGGGGGCAGCCACAGCAGGGTCTCTCCTTGGCAGGAAAGAGGAGCTTCTCTTCGGCCTGGGCTTCTGCCTCTTCCTGGGGAAGCAGCGGAAGAGGCTGCCTTACCCAGGTGGAGGAGCATCTCTCCTCTGCTGCTGATGCTGCAGGGGGGCAGCCACAGCAGGGTCTCTCCTTGGCAGGACAGAGGAGCTTCGCTTCGGCCTGGGCTTCTGCCTCTTCCTGGGGAAGCAGCGGAAGAGGCTGCCTTACCCAGGTGGAGGAGCATCTCTCCTCTGCTGCTGATGCTGCAGGGGGGCAGCCACAGCAGGGTCTCTCCTTGGCAGAACAGAGGAGCTTCGCTTCGGCCTGGGCTTCTGCCTCTTCCTGGGGAAGCAGCGGAAGAGGCTGCCTTACCCAGGTGGAGGAGCATCTCTCCTCTGCTGCTGATGCTGCAGGTGGGCAGCCACAGCAGGGTCTCTCCTTGGCAGGAAAGAGGAGCTTCTCTTCGGCCTGGGCTACAGCCTCTTCCTGGGGATGCAGCGGAAGAGGCTGCCTTCCCCAGGTGGAGGAGCATCTCTCCTCTGCTGCTGCTGCTGCTGATGCTGCTGCAGGTGGGCAGCCACAGCAGGGTCTCTCCTTGGCAGGAAAGAGGAGCTTCGCTTCGGCCTGGGCTTCTGCCTCTTCCTGGGGAAGCAGCGGAAGAGGCTGCCTTCCCCAGCTGGAGGAGCATCTCTCCTCTGCTGCTGCTGCTGCTGATGCTGCAGGTGGGCAGCCACAGCAGGGTCTCTCCTTGGCAGGACAGAGGAGCTTCGCTTCGGCCGGGGCTTCTGCCTCTTCCTGGTGAAGCAGCGGAAGAGGCTGCCTTACCCAGGTGGAGGAGCATCTCTCCTCTGCTGCTGATGCTGCAGGTGGGCAGCCACAGCAGGGTCTCTCCTTGGCAGGAAAGAGGAGCTTCGCTGCGGCCTGGGCTACAGCCTCTTCCTGGTGAAGCAGCGGAAGAGGCTGCCTTCCCCAGCTGGAGGAGCATCTCTCCTCTGCTGCTGCTGCTGCTGATGCTGCAGGTGGGCAGCCACAGCAGGGTCCCTCCTTGGCAGGACAGAGGAGCTTCGCTTCGGCCTGGGCTTCTGCCTCTTCCTGGTGAAGCAGCGGAAGAGGCTGCCTTACCCAGGTGGAGGAGCATCTCTCCTCTGCTGCTGATGCTGCAGGTGGGCAGCCACAGCAGGGTCTCTCCTTGGCAGGAAAGAGGAGCTTCTCTTCGGCCTGGGCTTCTGCCTCTTCCTGGGGAAGCAGCGGAAGAGGCTGCCTTCCCCAGGTGGAGGAGCATCTCTCCTCTGCTGCTGCTGCTGCTGCTGCTGATGCTGCAGGTGGGCAGCCACAGCAGGGTCTCTCCTTGGCAGGACAGAGGAGCTTCGCTTCGGCCGGGGCTTCTGCCTCTTCCTGGTGAAGCAGCGGAAGAGGCTGCCTTCCCCAGCTGGTGGAGCATCTCTCCTCTGCTGCTGATGCTGCAGGGGGGAAGCCACAGCAGGGTCCCTCCTTGGCAGGACAGAGGAGCTTCGCTTCGGCCTGGGCTTCTGCCTCTTCCTGGTGAAGCAGCGGAAGAGGCTGCCTTACCCAGGTGGAGGAGCATCTCTCCTCTGCTGCTGATGCTGCAGGTGGGCAGCCACAGCAGGGTCTCTCCTTGGCAGGAAAGAGGAGCTTCTCTTCGGCCTGGGCTACAGCCTCTTCCTGGGGATGCAGCGGAAGAGGCTGCCTTCCCCAGCTGGAGGAGCATCTCTCCTCTGCTGCTGCTGCTGCTGATGCTGCAGGTGGGCAGCCACAGCAGGGTCTCTCCTTGGCAGGACAGAGGAGCTTCGCTTCGGCCGGGGCTTCTGCCTCTTCCTGGTGAAGCAGCGGAAGAGGCTGCCTTACCCAGGTAGAGGAGCATCTCTCCTCTGCTGCTGAAGTTGCAGGTGGGCAGCCACAGCAGGGTCTCTCCTTGGCAGGAAAGAGGAGCTTCTCTTCGGCCTGGGCTACAGCCTCTTCCTGGGGATGCAGCGGAAGAGGCTGCCTTCCCCAGGTGGAGGAGCATCTCTCCTCTGCTGCTGATGCTGCTGATGCTGCAGGTGGGCAGCCACAGCAGGGTCTCTCCTTGGCAGGAAAGAGGAGCTTCTCTTCGGCCTGGGCTTCTGCCTCTTCCTGGGGAAGCAGCGGAAGAGGCTGCCTTCCCCAGGTGGAGGAGCATCTCTCCTCTGCTGCTGATGCTGCAGGTGGGCAGCCACAGCAGGGTCTCTCCTTGGCAGGAAAGAGGAGCTTCGCTGTGGCCTGGGCTACAGCCTCTTCCTGGGGAAGCAGCGAAAGAGGCTGCCTTCCCCAGCTGGTGGAGCATCTCTCCTCTGCTGCTGATGCTGCAGGGGGGAAGCCACAGCAGGGTCCCTCCTTGGCAGGACAGAGGAGCTTCGCTTCGGCCGGGGCTTCTGCCTCTTCCTGGTGAAGCAGCGGAAGAGGCTGCCTTACCCAGGTGGAGGAGCATCTCTCCTCTGCTGCTGATGCTGCAGGTGGGCAGCCACAGCAGGGTCTCTCCTTGGCAGGACAGAGGAGCTTCGCTTCGGCCTGGGCTTCTGCCTCTTCCTGGGGAAGCAGCGGAAGAGGCTGCCTTACCCAGGTGGAGGAGCATCTCTCCTCTGCTGCTGATGCTGCAGGTGGGCAGCCACAGCAGGGTCTCTCCTTGGCAGGAAAGAGGAGCTTCTCTTCGGCCTGGGCTACAGCCTCTTCCTGGGGATGCAGCGGAAGAGGCTGCCTTCCCCAGCTGGAGGAGCATCTCTCCTCTGCTGCTGCTGCTGCTGATGCTGCAGGTGGGCAGCCACAGCAGGGTCTCTCCTTGGCAGGACAGAGGAGCTTCGCTTCGGCCGGGGCTTCTGCCTCTTCCTGGTGAAGCAGCGGAAGAGGCTGCCTTACCCAGGTGGAGGAGCATCTCTCCTCTGCTGCTGATGCTGCAGGTGGGCAGCCACAGCAGGGTCTCTCCTTGGCAGGAAAGAGGAGCTTCTCTTCGGCCTGGGCTACAGCCTCTTCCTGGGGATGCAGCGGAAGAGGCTGCCTTCCCCAGGTGGAGGAGCATCTCTCCTCTGCTGCTGATGCTGCTGATGCTGCAGGTGGGCAGCCACAGCAGGGTCTCTCCTTGGCAGGAAAGAGGAGCTTCTCTTCGGCCTGGGCTTCTGCCTCTTCCTGGGGAAGCAGCGGAAGAGGCTGCCTTCCCCAGGTGGAGGAGCATCTCTCCTCTGCTGCTGATGCTGCAGGTGGGCAGCCACAGCAGGGTCTCTCCTTGGCAGGAAAGAGGAGCTTCGCTGTGGCCTGGGCTACAGCCTCTTCCTGGGGAAGCAGCGAAAGAGGCTGCCTTCCCCAGCTGGTGGAGCATCTCTCCTCTGCTGCTGATGCTGCAGGGGGGAAGCCACAGCAGGGTCCCTCCTTGGCAGGACAGAGGAGCTTCGCTTCGGCCGGGGCTTCTGCCTCTTCCTGGTGAAGCAGCGGAAGAGGCTGCCTTACCCAGGTGGAGGAGCATCTCTCCTCTGCTGCTGATGCTGCAGGTGGGCAGCCACAGCAGGGTCTCTCCTTGGCAGGACAGAGGAGCTTCGCTTCGGCCTGGGCTTCTGCCTCTTCCTGGGGAAGCAGCGGAAGAGGCTGCCTTACCCAGGTGGAGGAGCATCTCTCCTCTGCTGCTGCTGCTGCTGATGCTGATGCTGCAGGTGGGCAGCCACAGCAGGGTCTCTCCTTGGCAGGACAGAGGAGCTTCGCTTCGGCCGGGGCTTCTGCCTCTTCCTGGGGAAGCAGCGGAAGAGGCTGCCTTACCCAGGTGGAGGAGCATCTCTCCTCTGCTGCTGATGCTGCAGGTGGGCAGCCACAGCAGGGTCTCTCCTTGGCAGGAAAGAGGAGCTTCTCTTCGGCCTGGGCTTCTGCCTCTTCCTGGGGAAGCAGCGGAAGAGGCTGCCTTCCCCAGGTGGAGGAGCATCTCTCCTCTGCTGCTGCTGCTGATGCTGCAGGTGGGCAGCCACAGCAGGGTCTCTCCTTGGCAGGAAAGAGGAGCTTCGCTGCGGCCTGGGCTACAGCCTCTTCCTGGGGAAGCAGCGAAAGAGGCTGCCTTCCCCAGCTGGTGGAGCATCTCTCCTCTGCTGCTGATGCTGCAGGTGGGCAGCCACAGCAGGGTCTCTCCTTGGCAGGACAGAGGAGCTTCGCTTCGGCCTGGGCTTCTGCCTCTTCCTGGGGAAGCAGCGGAAGAGGCTGCCTTACCCAGGTGGAGGAGCATCTCTCCTCTGCTGCTGCTGCTGCTGATGCTGATGCTGCAGGTGGGCAGCCACAGCAGGGTCTCTCCTTGGCAGGACAGAGGAGCTTCGCTTCGGCCGGGGCTTCTGCCTCTTCCTGGGGAAGCAGCGGAAGAGGCTGCCTTACCCAGGTGGAGGAGCATCTCTCCTCTGCTGCTGATGCTGCAGGTGGGCAGCCACAGCAGGGTCTCTCCTTGGCAGGAAAGAGGAGCTTCTCTTCGGCCTGGGCTTCTGCCTCTTCCTGGGGAAGCAGCGGAAGAGGCTGCCTTCCCCAGGTGGAGGAGCATCTCTCCTCTGCTGCTGCTGCTGATGCTGCAGGTGGGCAGCCACAGCAGGGTCTCTCCTTGGCAGGAAAGAGGAGCTTCGCTGCGGCCTGGGCTACAGCCTCTTCCTGGGGAAGCAGCGAAAGAGGCTGCCTTCCCCAGCTGGTGGAGCATCTCTCCTCTGCTGCTGATGCTGCAGGTGGGCAGCCACAGCAGGGTCTCTCCTTGGCAGGACAGAGGAGCTTCGCTTCGGCCTGGGCTTCTGCCTCTTCCTGGGGAAGCAGCGGAAGAGGCTGCCTTCCCCAGCTGGAGGAGCATCTCTCCTCTGCTGCTGCTGCTGCTGATGCTGCAGGTGGGCAGCCACAGCAGGGTCTCTCCTTGGCAGGAAAGAGGAGCTTCGCTGCGGCCTGGGCTACAGCCTCTTCCTGGGGAAGCAGCAAAAGAGGCTGCCTTCCCCAGCTGGTGGAGCATCTCTCCTCTGCTGCTGATGCTGCAGGTGGGCAGCCACAGCAGGGTCTCTCCTTGGCAGGAAAGAGGAGCTTCGCTTCGGCCTGGGCTTCTGCCTCTTCCTGGGGAAGCAGCGGAAGAGGCTGCCTTCCCCAGGTGGAGGAGCATCTCTCCTCTGCTGCTGCTGCTGATGCTGCAGGTGGGCAGCCACAGCAGGGTCTCTCCTTGGCAGGAAAGAGGAGCTTCTCTTCGGCCTGGGCTACAGCCTCTTCCTGGGGATGCAGCGGAAGAGGCTGCCTTCCCCAGGTGGAGGAGCATCTCTCCTCTGCTGCTGCTGCTGCTGATGCTGCAGGTGGGCAGCCACAGCAGGGTCTCTCCTTGGCAGGACAGAGGAGCTTCGCTTCGGCCGGGGCTTCTGCCTCTTCCTGGTGAAGCAGCGGAAGAGGCTGCCTTACCCAGGTGGAGGAGCATCTCTCCTCTGCTGCTGATGCTGCAGGTGGGCAGCCACAGCAGGGTCTCTCCTTGGCAGGAAAGAGGAGCTTCTCTTCGGCCTGGGCTACAGCCTCTTCCTGGGGATGCAGCTGAAGAGGCTGCCTTCCCCAGGTGGAGGAGCATCTCTCCTCTGCTGCTGATGCTGCTGATGCTGCAGGTGGGCAGCCACAGCAGGGTCTCTCCTTGGCAGGAAAGAGGAGCTTCTCTTCGGCCTGGGCTTCTGCCTCTTCCTGGGGAAGCAGCGAAAGAGGCTGCCTTCCCCAGGTGGAGGATCATCTCTCCTCTGCTGCTGATGCTGCAGGTGGGCAGCCACAGCAGGGTCTCTCCTTGGCAGGAAAGAGGAGCTTCTCTTCGGCCTGGGCTACAGCCTCTTCCTGGGGATGCAGCGGAAGAGGCTGCCTTCCCCAGGTGGAGGAGCATCTCTCCTCTGCTGCTGCTGCTGCTGATGCTGCTGCAGGTGGGCAGCCACAGCAGGGTCTCTCCTTGGCAGGAAAGAGGAGCTTCGCTTCGGCCTGGGCTTCTGCCTCTTCCTGGGGAAGCAGCGGAAGAGGCTGCCTTCCCCAGCTGGAGGAGCATCTCTCCTCTGCTGCTGCTGCTGCTGATGCTGCAGGTGGGCAGCCACAGCAGGGTCTCTCCTTGGCAGGACAGAGGAGCTTCGCTTCAGCCGGGGCTTCTGCCTCTTCCTGGTGAAGCAGCGGAAGAGGCTGCCTTACCCAGGTGGAGGAGCATCTCTCCTCTGCTGCTGAAGTTGCAGGTGGGCAGCCACAGCAGGGTCTCTCCTTGGCAGGAAAGAGGAGCTTCTCTTCGGCCTGGGCTACAGCCTCTTCCTGGGGATGCAGCGGAAGAGGCTGCCTTCCCCAGGTGGAGGAGCATCTCTCCTCTGCTGCTGATGCTGCTGATGCTGCAGGTGGGCAGCCACAGCAGGGTCTCTCCTTGGCAGGAAAGAGGAGCTTCTCTTCGGCCTGGGCTTATGCCTCTTCCTGGGGAAGCAGCGGAAGAGGCTGCCTTCCCCAGGTGGAGGAGCATCTCTCCTCTGCTGCTGATGCTGCAGGTGGGCAGCCACAGCAGGGTCTCTCCTTGGCAGGAAAGAGGAGCTTCGCTGTGGCCTGGGCTACAGCCTCTTCATGGGGAAGCAGCGAAAGAGGCTGCCTTCCCCAGCTGGTGGAGCATCTCTCCTCTGCTGCTGATGCTGCAGGGGGGAAGCCACAGCAGGGTCCCTCCTTGGCAGGACAGAGGAGCTTCGCTTCGGCCGGGGCTTCTGCCTCTTCCTGGTGAAGCAGCGGAAGAGGCTGCCTTACCCAGGTGGAGGAGCATCTCTCCTCTGCTGCTGATGCTGCAGGTGGGCAGCCACAGCAGGGTCTCTCCTTGGCAGGACAGAGGAGCTTCGCTTCGGCCTGGGCTTCTGCCTCTTCCTGGGGAAGCAGCGGAAGAGGCTGCCTTCCCCAGGTGGAGGAGCATCTCTCCTCTGCTGCTGCTGCTGATGCTGCAGGTGGGCAGCCACAGCAGGGTCTCTCCTTGGCAGGAAAGAGGAGCTTCGCTGCGGCCTGGGCTACAGCCTCTTCCTGGGGAAGCAGCAAAAGAGGCTGCCTTCCCCAGCTGGTGGAGCATCTCTCCTCTGCTGCTGATGCTTCAGGTGGGCAGCCACAGCAGGGTCTCTCCTTGGCAGGAAAGAGGAGCTTCGCTTCGGCCTGGGCTACAGCCTCTTCCTGGGGAAGCAGCGGAAGAGGCTGCCTTCCCCAGCTGGAGGAGCATCTCTCCTCTGCTGCTGCTGCTGCTGCTGCTGATGCTGCAGGTGGGCAGCCACAGCAGGGTCTCTCCTTGGCAGGACTGAGGAGCTTCGCTTCGGCCGGGGCTTCTGCCTCTTCCTGGTGAAGCAGCGGAAGAGGCTGCCTTACCCAGGTGGAGGAGCATCTCTCCTCTGCTGCTGATGCTGCAGGTGGGCAGCCACAGCAGGGTCTCTCCTTGGCAGGAAAGAGGAGCTTCTCTTCGGCCTGGGCTACAGCCTCTTCCTGGGGATGCAGCGGAAGAGGCTGCCTTCCCCAGGTGGAGGAGCATCTCTCCTCTGCTGCTGCTGCTGCTGATGCTGCTGCAGGTGGGCAGCCACAGCAGGGTCTCTCCTTGGCAGGAAAGAGGAGCTTCGCTTCGGCCTGGGCTACAGCCTCTTCCTGGGGATGCAGCGGAAGAGGCTGCCTTCCCCAGCTGGAGGAGCATCTCTCCTCTGCTGCTGCTGCTGCTGATGCTGCAGGTGGGCATCCACAGCAGGGTCTCTCCTTGGCAGGAAAGAGGAGCTTCGCTTCGGCCTGGGCTACAGCCTCTTCCTGGGGAAGCAGCGGAAGAGGCTGCCTTCCCCAGGTGGAGGAGCATCTCTCCTCTGCTGCTGCTGCTGCTGCTGCAGGTGGGCAGCCACAGCAGGGTCTCTCCTTGGCAGGAAAGAGGAGCTTCGCTTCGGCCTGGGCTACAGCCTCTTCCTGGGGAAGCAGCGGAAGAGGCTGCCTTCCCCAGCTGGAGGAGCATCTCTCCTCTGCTGCTGCTGCTGCTGCTGCTGATGCTGCAGGTGGGCAGCCACAGCAGGGTCTCTCCTTGGCAGGACAGAGGAGCTTCGCTTCGGCCGGGGCTTCTGCCTCTTCCTGGTGAAGCAGCGGAAGAGGCTGCCTTACCCAGGTGGAGGAGCATCTCTCCTCTGCTGCTGATGCTGCAGGGGGGCAGCCACAGCAGGGTCTCTCCTTGGCAGGACAGAGGAGCTTCGCTTCGGCCGGGGCTTCTGCCTCTTCCTTGTGAAGCAGCGGAAGAGGCTGCCTTACCCAGGTGGAGGAGCATCTCTCCTCTGCTGCTGATGCTGCAGGTGGGCAGCCACAGCAGGGTCTCTCCTTGGCAGGAAAGAGGAGCTTCTCTTCGGCCTGGGCTTCTGCCTCTTCCTGGGGAAGCAGCGGAAGAGGCTGCCTTCCCCAGGTGGAGGAGCATCTCTCCTCTGCTGCTGCTGCTGCTGCTGCTGATGCTGCAGGTGGGCAGCCACAGCAGGGTCTCTCCTTGGCAGGACAGAGGAGCTTCTCTTCGGCCTGGGCTTCTGCCTCTTCCTGGTGAAGCAGCGGAAGAGGCTGCCTTCCCCAGCTGGAGGAGCATCTCTCCTCTCCTCTGCTGCTGCTGCTGCTGATGCTGCAGGTGGGCAGCCACAGCAGGGTCTCTCCTTGGCAGGAAAGAGGAGCTTCTCTTCGGCCTGGGCTTCTGCCTCTTCCTGGTGAAGCAGCGGAAGAGGCTGCCTTACCCAGGTGGAGGAGCATCTCTCCTCTGCTGCTGATGCTGCAGGTGGGCAGCCACAGCAGGGTCTCTCCTTGGCAGGAAAGAGGAGCTTCTCTTCGGCCTGGGCTTCTGCCTCTTCCTGGGGAAGCAGCGGAAGAGGCTGCCTAACCCAGGTGGAGGAGCATCTCTCCTCTGCTGCTGATGCTGCAGGGGGGCAGCCACAGCAGGGTCTCTCCTTGGCAGGACAGAGGAGCTTCGCTTCGGCCTGGGCTTCTGCCTCTTCCTGGGGAAGCAGCGGAAGAGGCTGCCTTACCCAGGTGGAGGAGCATCTCTCCTCTGCTGCTGATGCTGCAGGGGGGCAGCCACAGCAGGGTCTCTCCTTGGCAGGAAAGAGGAGCTTCGCTTCGGCCTGGGCTACAGCCTCTTCCTGGGGAAGCAGCGGAAGAGGCTGCCTTCCCCAGCTGGAGGAGCATCTCTCCTCTGCTGCTGCTGCTGCTGCTGCTGCTGCTGATGCTGCAGGTGGGCAGCCACAGCAGGGTCTCTCCTTGGCAGGACAGAGGAGCTTCGCTTCGGCCTGGGCTTCTGCCTCTTCCTGGTGAAGCAGCGGAAGAGGTTGCCTTACCCAGGTGGAGGAGCATCTCTCCTCTGCTGCTGATGCTGCAGGTGGGCAGCCACAGCAGGGTCTCTCCTTGGCAGGAAAGAGGAGCTTCTCTTCGGCCTGGGCTACAGCCTCTTCCTGGGGATGCAGCGGAAGAGGCTGCCTTCCCCAGGTGGAGGAGCATCTCTCCTCTGCTGCTGCTGCTGCTGATGCTGCTGCAGGTGGGCAGCCACAGCAGGGTCTCTCCTTGGCAGGAAAGAGGAGCTTCGCTTCGGCCTGGGCTACAGCCTCTTCCTGGGGAAGCAGCGGAAGAGGCTGCCTTCCCCAGCTGGAGGAGCATCTCTCCTCTGCTGCTGCTGCTGCTGATGCTGCAGGTGGGCAGCCACAGCAGGGTCTCTCCTTGGCAGGAAAGAGGAGCTTCGCTTCGGCCTGGGCTACAGCCTCTTCCTGGGGAAGCAGCGGAAGAGGCTGCCTTCCCCAGCTGGAGGAGCATCTCTCCTCTGCTGCTGCTGCTGCTGATGCTGCAGGTGGGCAGCCACAGCAGGGTCTCTCCTTGGCAGGAAAGAGGAGCTTCGCTTCGGCCTGGGCTACAGCCTCTTCCTGGGGAAGCAGCGGAAGAGGCTGCCTTCCCCAGCTGGAGGAGCATCTCTCCTCTGCTGCTGCTGCTGATGCTGCAGGTGGGCAGCCACAGCAGGGTCTCTCCTTGGCAGGAAAGAGGAGCTTCGCTGCGGCCTGGGCTACAGCCTCTTCCTGGGGAAGCAGCAAAAGAGGCTGCCTTCCCCAGCTGGTGGAGCATCTCTCCTCTGCTGCTGATGCTGCAGGGGGGAAGCCACAGCAGGGTCCCTCCTTGGCAGGACAGAGGAGCTTCGCTTCGGCCGGGGCTTCTGCCTCTTCCTGGTGAAGCAGCGGAAGAGGCTGCCTTCCCCAGGTGGAGGAGCATCTCTCCTCTGCTGCTGCTGCTGATGCTGCAGGTGGGCAGCCACAGCAGGGTCTCTCCTTGGCAGGAAAGAGGAGCTTCGCTGCGGCCTGGGCTACAGCCTCTTCCTGGGGAAGCAGCAAAAGAGGCTGCCTTCCCCAGCTGGTGGAGCATCTCTCCTCTGCTGCTGATGCTGCAGGTGGGCAGCCACAGCAGGGTCTCTCCTTGGCAGGAAAGAGGAGCTTCGCTTCGGCCTGGGCTACAGCCTCTTCCTGGGGAAGCAGCGGAAGAGGCTGCCTTCCCCAGCTGGAGGAGCATCTCTCCTCTGCTGCTGCTGCTGCTGATGCTGCAGGTGGGCAGCCACAGCAGGGTCTCTCCTTGGCAGGAAAGAGGAGCTTCGCTTCGGCCTGGGCTACAGCCTCTTCCTGGGGAAGCAGCGGAAGAGGCTGCCTTCCCCAGCTGGAGGAGCATCTCTCCTCTGCTGCTGCTGCTGCTGCTGCTGATGCTGCAGGTGGGCAGCCACAGCAGGGTCTCTCCTTGGCAGGACAAAGGAGCTTCGCTTCGGCCGGGGCTTCTGCCTCTTCCTGGTGAAGCAGCGGAAGAGGCCTCCTTACCCAGGTGGAGGAGCATCTCTCCTCTGCTGCTGCTGCTGCTGCTGCTGATGCTGCAGGTGGGCAGCCACAGCAGGGTCTCTCCTTGGCAGGACAGAGGAGCTTCGCTTCGGCCTGGGCTTCTGCCTCTTCCTGGGGAAGCAGCGGAAGAGGCTGCCTTACCCAGGTGGAGGAGCATCTCTCCTCTGCTGCTGATGCTGCAGGTGGGCAGCCACAGCAGGGTCTCTCCTTGGCAGGAAAGAGGAGCTTCTCTTCGGCCTGGGCTACAGCCTCTTCCTGGGGATGCAGCGGAAGAGGCTGCCTTCCCCAGGTGGAGGAGCATCTCTCCTCTGCTGCTGCTGCTGCTGATGCTGCTGCAGGTGGGCAGCCACAGCAGGGTCTCTCCTTGGCAGGAAAGAGGAGCTTCGCTTCGGCCTGGGCTTCTGCCTCTTCCTGGGGAAGCAGCGGAAGAGGCTGCCTTCCCCAGCTGGAGGAGCATCTCTCCTCTGCTGCTGCTGCTGCTGATGCTGCAGGTGGGCAGCCACAGCAGGGTCTCTCCTTGGCAGGACAGAGGAGCTTCGCTTCGGCCGGGGCTTCTGCCTCTTCCTGGTGAAGCAGCGGAAGAGGCTGCCTTACCCAGGTGGAGGAGCATCTCTCCTCTGCTGCTGATGCTGCAGGTGGGCAGCCACAGCAGGGTCTCTCCTTGGCAGGAAAGAGGAGCTTCTCTTCGGCCTGGGCTACAGCCTCTTCCTGGGGATGCAGCGGAAGAGGCTGCCTTCCCCAGGTGGAGGAGCATCTCTCCTCTGCTGCTGCTGCTGCTGATGCTGCAGGTGGGCAGCCACAGCAGGGTCTCTCCTTGGCAGGAAAGAGGAGCTTCTCTTCGGCCTGGGCTTCTGCCTCTTCCTGGTGAAGCAGCGGAAGAGGCTGCCTTCCCCAGCTGGAGGAGCATCTCTCCTCTGCTGCTGCTGCTGCTGCTGCTGATGCTGCAGGTGGGCAGCCACAGCAGGGTCTCTCCTTGGCAGGACAGAGGAGCTTCGCTTCGGCCGGGGCTTCTGCCTCTTCCTGGTGAAGCAGCGGAAGAGGCTGCCTTACCCAGGTGGAGGAGCATCTCTCCTCTGCTGCTGATGCTGCAGGTGGGCAGCCACAGCAGGGTCTCTCCTTGGCAGGAAAGAGGAGCTTCTCTTCGGCCTGGGCTTCTGCCTCTTCCTGGGGAAGCAGCGGAAGAGGCTGCCTTCCCCAGGTGGAGGAGCATCTCTCCTCTGCTGCTGCTGCTGCTGCTGCTGATGCTGCAGGTGGGCAGCCACAGCAGGGTCTCTCCTTGGCAGGACAGAGGAGCTTCGCTTCGGCCGGGGCTTCTGCCTCTTCCTGGTGAAGCAGCGGAAGAGGCTGCCTTACCCAGGTGGAGGAGCATCTCTCCTCTGCTGCTGATGCTGCAGGGGGGCAGCCACAGCAGGGTCTCTCCTTGGCAGAACAGAGGAGCTTCGCTTCGGCCTGGGCTTCTGCCTCTTCCTGGGGAAGCAGCGGAAGAGGCTGCCTTACCCAGGTGGAGGAGCATCTCTCCTCTGCTGCTGATGCTGCAGGTGGGCAGCCACAGCAGGGTCTCTCCTTGGCAGGAAAGAGGAGCTTCTCTTCGGCCTGGGCTACAGCCTCTTCCTGGGGATGCAGCGGAAGAGGCTGCCTTCCCCAGGTGGAGGAGCATCTCTCCTCTGCTGCTGATGCTGCTGATGCTGCAGGTGGGCAGCCACAGCAGGGTCTCTCCTTGGCAGGAAAGAGGAGCTTCTCTTCGGCCTGGGCTTCTGCCTCTTCCTGGGGAAGCAGCGGAAGAGGCTGCCTTCCCCAGGTGGAGGAGCATCTCTCCTCTGCTGCTGCTGCTGATGCTGCAGGTGGGCAGCCACAGCAGGGTCTCTCCTTGGCAGGAAAGAGGAGCTTCGCTGCGGCCTGGGCTACAGCCTCTTCCTGGGGAAGCAGCGAAAGAGGCTGCCTTCCCCAGGTGGAGGATCATCTCTCCTCTGCTGCTGATGCTGCAGGTGGGCAGCCACAGCAGGGTCTCTCCTTGGCAGGAAAGAGGAGCTTCTCTTCGGCCTGGGCTACAGCCTCTTCCTGGGGATGCAGCGGAAGAGGCTGCCTTCCCCAGGTGGAGGAGCATCTCTCCTCTGCTGCTGATGCTGCAGGGGGGAAGCCACAGCAGGGTCTCTCCTTGGCAGGACAGAGGAGCTTCGCTTCGGCCGGGGCTTCTGCCTCTTCCTGGTGAAGCAGCGGAAGAGGCTGCCTTCCCCAGCTGGAGGAGCATCTCTCCTCTGCTGCTGCTGCTGCTGATGCTGCAGGTGGGCAGCCACAGCAGGGTCTCTCCTTGGCAGGACAGAGGAGCTTCGCTTCGGCCGGGGCTTCTGCCTCTTCCTGGTGAAGCAGCGGAAGAGGCTGCCTTCCCCAGCTGGAGGAGCATCTCTCCTCTGCTGCTGCTGCTGCTGATGCTGCAGGTGGGCAGCCACAGCAGGGTCTCTCCTTGGCAGGACAGAGGAGCTTCTCTTCGGCCTGGGCTTCTGCCTCTTCCTGGGGAAGCAGCGGAAGAGGCTGCCTTCCCCAGGTGGAGGAGCATCTCTCCTCTGCTGCTGCTGCTGCTGCTGATGCTGCAGGTGGGCAGCCACAGCAGGGTCTCTCCTTGGCAGGAAAGAGGAGCTTCTCTTCGGCCTGGGCTTCTGCCTCTTCCTGGTGAAGCAGCGGAAGAGGCTGCCTTCCCCAGCTGGAGGAGCATCTCTCCTCTGCTGCTGCTGCTGCTGCTGCTGATGCTGCAGGTGGGCAGCCACAGCAGGGTCTCTCCTTGGCAGGACAGAGGAGCTTCGCTTCGGCCGGGGCTTCTGCCTCTTCCTGGTGAAGCAGCGGAAGAGGCTGCCTTCCCCAGCTGGAGGAGCATCTCTCCTCTGCTGCTGCTGCTGCTGATGCTGCAGGTGGGCAGCCACAGCAGGGTCTCTCCTTGGCAGGACAGAGGAGCTTCTCTTCGGCCTGGGCTTCTGCCTCTTCCTGGGGAAGCAGCGGAAGAGGCTGCCTTCCCCAGGTGGAGGAGCATCTCTCCTCTGCTGCTGATGCTGCAGGTGGGCAGCCACAGCAGGGTCTCTCCTTGGCAGGAAAGAGGAGCTTCGCTGCGGCCTGGGCTACAGCCTCTTCCTGGGGAAGCAGCGAAAGAGGCTGCCTTCCCCAGCTGGAGGAGCATCTCTCCTCTGCTGCTGCTGCTGCTGCTGATGCTGCAGGTGGGCAGCCACAGCAGGGTCTCTCCTTGGCAGGAAAGAGGAGCTTCTCTTCGGCCTGGGCTTCTGCCTCTTCCTGGGGAAGCAGCGGAAGAGGCTGCCTTCCCCAGGTGGAGGAGCATCTCTCCTCTGCTGCTGATGCTGCAGGTGGGCAGCCACAGCAGGGTCTCTCCTTGGCAGGAAAGAGGAGCTTCTCTTCGGCCTGGGCTTCTGCCTCTTCCTGGGGAAGCAGCGAAAGAGGCTGCCTTCCCCAGCTGGTGGAGCATCTCTCCTCTGCTGCTGATGCTGCAGGGGGGAAGCCACAGCAGGGTCTCTCCTTGGCAGGACAGAGGAGCTTCGCTTCGGCCTGGGCTTCTGCCTCTTCCTGGGGAAGCAGCGGAAGAGGCTGCCTTCCCCAGGTGGAGGAGCATCTCTCCTCTGCTGCTGCTGCTGATGCTGCAGGTGGGCAGCCACAGCAGGGTCTCTCCTTGGCAGGAAAGAGGAGCTTCGCTTCGGCCTGGGCTACAGCCTCTTCCTGGGGAAGCAGCGGAAGAGGCTGCCTTCCCCAGCTGGAGGAGCATCTCTCCTCTGCTGCTGCTGCTGCTGCTGCTGATGCTGCAGGTGGGCAGCCACAGCAGGGTCTCTCCTTGGCAGGACTGAGGAGCTTCGCTTCGGCCGGGGCTTCTGCCTCTTCCTGGTGAAGCAGCGGAAGAGGCTGCCTTACCCAGGTGGAGGAGCATCTCTCCTCTGCTGCTGATGCTGCAGGTGGGCAGCCACAGCAGGGTCTCTCCTTGGCAGGAAAGAGGAGCTTCTCTTCGGCCTGGGCTACAGCCTCTTCCTGGGGATGCAGCGGAAGAGGCTGCCTTCCCCAGGTGGAGGAGCATCTCTCCTCTGCTGCTGCTGCTGCTGATGCTGCTGCAGGTGGGCAGCCACAGCAGGGTCTCTCCTTGGCAGGAAAGAGGAGCTTCGCTTCGGCCTGGGCTACAGCCTCTTCCTGGGGATGCAGCGGAAGAGGCTGCCTTCCCCAGCTGGAGGAGCATCTCTCCTCTGCTGCTGCTGCTGCTGATGCTGCAGGTGGGCATCCACAGCAGGGTCTCTCCTTGGCAGGAAAGAGGAGCTTCGCTTCGGCCTGGGCTACAGCCTCTTCCTGGGGAAGCAGCGGAAGAGGCTGCCTTCCCCAGCTGGAGGAGCATCTCTCCTCTGCTGCTGCTGCTGCTGCTGCTGATGCTGCAGGTGGGCAGCCACAGCAGGGTCTCTCCTTGGCAGGACAAAGGAGCTTCGCTTCGGCCGGGGCTTCTGCCTCTTCCTGGTGAAGCAGCGGAAGAGGCTGCCTTCCCCAGGTGGAGGAGCATCTCTCCTCTGCTGCTGCTGCTGCTGCTGATGCTGCAGGTGGGCAGCCACAGCAGGGTCTCTCCTTGGCAGGAAAGAGGAGCTTCGCTGCGGCCTGGGCTACAGCCTCTTCCTGGGGAAGCAGCGAAAGAGGCTGCCTTCCCCAGCTGGTGGAGCATCTCTCCTCTGCTGCTGATGCTGCAGGTGGGCAGCCACAGCAGGGTCTCTCCTTGGCAGGACAGAGGAGCTTCGCTTCGGCCGGGGCTTCTGCCTCTTCCTGGTGAAGCAGCGGAAGAGGCTGCCTTCCCCAGGTGGAGGAGCATCTCTCCTCTGCTGCTGCTGCTGCTGCTGATGCTGCTGCAGGTGGGCAGCCACAGCAGGGTCTCTCCTTGGCAGGAAAGAGGAGCTTCTCTTCGGCCTGGGCTACAGCCTCTTCCTGGGGAAGCAGCGGAAGAGGCTGCCTTCCCCAGGTGGAGGAGCATCTCTCCTCTGCTGCTGCTGCTGCTGCTGATGCTGCTGCAGGTGGGCAGCCACAGCAGGGTCTCTCCTTGGCAGGAAAGAGGAGCTTCGCTTCGGCCTGGGCTACAGCCTCTTCCTGGGGAAGCAGCGGAAGAGGCTGCCTTCCCCAGCTGGAGGAGCATCTCTCCTCTGCTGCTGCTGCTGCTGATGCTGCAGGTGGGCAGCCACAGCAGGGTCTCTCCTTGGCAGGACAGAGGAGCTTCTCTTCGGCCTGGGCTTCTGCCTCTTCCTGGTGAAGCAGCGGAAGAGGCTGCCTTCCCCAGCTGGAGGAGCATCTCTCCTCTGCTGCTGCTGCTGCTGATGCTGCAGGTGGGCAGCCACAGCAGGGTCTCTCCTTGGCAGGAAAGAGGAGCTTCTCTTCGGCCTGGGCTACAGCCTCTTCCTGGGGAAGCAGCGGAAGAGGCTGCCTTCCCCAGCTGGAGGAGCATCTCTCCTCTGCTGCTGCTGCTGCTGCTGCTGCTGCTGATGCTGCAGGTGGGCAGCCACAGCAGGGTCTCTCCTTGGCAGGACAGAGGAGCTTCGCTTCGGCCTGGGCTTCTGCCTCTTCCTGGTGAAGCAGCGGAAGAGGCTGCCTTACCCAGGTGGAGGAGCATCTCTCCTCTGCTGCTGATGCTGCAGGTGGGCAGCCACAGCAGGGTCTCTCCTTGGCAGGAAAGAGGAGCTTCTCTTCGGCCTGGGCTACAGCCTCTTCCTGGGGATGCAGCGGAAGAGGCTGCCTTCCCCAGGTGGAGGAGCATCTCTCCTCTGCTGCTGCTGCTGCTGATGCTGCTGCAGGTGGGCAGCCACAGCAGGGTCTCTCCTTGGCAGGAAAGAGGAGCTTCGCTTCGGCCTGGGCTACAGCCTCTTCCTGGGGAAGCAGCGGAAGAGGCTGCCTTCCCCAGCTGGAGGAGCATCTCTCCTCTGCTGCTGCTGCTGCTGATGCTGCAGGTGGGCAGCCACAGCAGGGTCTCTCCTTGGCAGGACAGAGGAGCTTCGCTTCGGCCGGGGCTTCTGCCTCTTCCTGGTGAAGCAGCGGAAGAGGCTGCCTTACCCAGGTGGAGGAGCATCTCTCCTCTGCTGCTGATGCTGCAGGGGGGCAGCCACAGCAGGGTCTCTCCTTGGCAGGACAGAGGAGCTTCGCTTCGGCCGGGGCTTCTGCCTCTTCCTTGTGAAGCAGCGGAAGAGGCTGCCTTACCCAGGTGGAGGAGCATCTCTCCTCTGCTGCTGATGCTGCAGGTGGGCAGCCACAGCAGGGTCTCTCCTTGGCAGGAAAGAGGAGCTTCTCTTCGGCCTGGGCTTCTGCCTCTTCCTGGGGAAGCAGCGGAAGAGGCTGCCTTCCCCAGGTGGAGGAGCATCTCTCCTCTGCTGCTGCTGCTGCTGCTGCTGATGCTGCAGGTGGGCAGCCACAGCAGGGTCTCTCCTTGGCAGGACAGAGGAGCTTCGCTTCGGCCTGGGCTTCTGCCTCTTCCTGGGGAAGCAGCGGAAGAGGCTGCCTTACCCAGGTGGAGGAGCATCTCTCCTCTGCTGCTGATGCTGCAGGGGGGCAGCCACAGCAGGGTCTCTCCTTGGCAGGACAGAGGAGCTTCGCTTCGGCCTGGGCTTCTGCCTCTTCCTGGGGAAGCAGCGGAAGAGGCTGCCTTACCCAGGTGGAGGAGCATCTCTCCTCTGCTGCTGATGCTGCAGGTGGGCAGCCACAGCAGGGTCTCTCCTTGGCAGAACAGAGGAGCTTCGCTTCGGCCGGGGCTTCTGCCTCTTCCTGGTGAAGCAGCGGAAGAGGCTGCCTTACCCAGGTGGAGGAGCATCTCTCCTCTGCTGCTGATGCTGCAGGTGGGCAGCCACAGCAGGGTCTCTCCTTGGCAGGAAAGAGGAGCTTCTCTTCGGCCTGGGCTACAGCCTCTTCCTGGGGATGCAGCGGAAGAGGCTGCCTTCCCCAGGTGGAGGAGCATCTCTCCTCTGCTGCTGCTGCTGCTGATGCTGCTGCAGGTGGGCAGCCACAGCAGGGTCTCTCCTTGGCAGGAAAGAGGAGCTTCGCTTCGGCCTGGGCTTCTGCCTCTTCCTGGGGAAGCAGCGGAAGAGGCTGCCTTCCCCAGCTGGAGGAGCATCTCTCCTCTGCTGCTGCTGCTGCTGATGCTGCAGGTGGGCAGCCACAGCAGGGTCTCTCCTTGGCAGGACAGAGGAGCTTCGCTTCGGCCGGGGCTTCTGCCTCTTCCTGGTGAAGCAGCGGAAGAGGCTGCCTTACCCAGGTGGAGGAGCATCTCTCCTCTGCTGCTGAAGTTGCAGGTGGGCAGCCACAGCAGGGTCTCTCCTTGGCAGGAAAGAGGAGCTTCTCTTCGGCCTGGGCTACAGCCTCTTCCTGGGGATGCAGCGGAAGAGGCTGCCTTCCCCAGGTGGAGGAGCATCTCTCCTCTGCTGCTGATGCTGCTGATGCTGCAGGTGGGCAGCCACAGCAGGGTCTCTCCTTGGCAGGAAAGAGGAGCTTCTCTTCGGCCTGGGCTTCTGCCTCTTCCTGGGGAAGCAGCGGAAGAGGCTGCCTTCCCCAGGTGGAGGAGCATCTCTCCTCTGCTGCTGCTGCTGATGCTGCAGGTGGGCAGCCACAGCAGGGTCTCTCCTTGGCAGGAAAGAGGAGCTTCTCTTCGGCCTGGGCTACAGCCTCTTCCTGGGGATGCAGCGGAAGAGGCTGCCTTCCCCAGGTGGAGGAGCATCTCTCCTCTGCTGCTGCTGCTGCTGATGCTGCAGGTGGGCAGCCACAGCAGGGTCTCTCCTTGGCAGGACAGAGGAGCTTCGCTTCGGCCGGGGCTTCTGCCTCTTCCTGGTGAAGCAGCGGAAGAGGCTGCCTTACCCAGGTGGAGGAGCATCTCTCCTCTGCTGCTGATGCTGCAGGTGGGCAGCCACAGCAGGGTCTCTCCTTGGCAGGAAAGAGGAGCTTCTCTTCGGCCTGGGCTACAGCCTCTTCCTGGGGATGCAGCGGAAGAGGCTGCCTTCCCCAGGTGGAGGAGCATCTCTCCTCTGCTGCTGATGCTGCTGATGCTGCAGGTGGGCAGCCACAGCAGGGTCTCTCCTTGGCAGGAAAGAGGAGCTTCTCTTCGGCCTGGGCTTCTGCCTCTTCCTGGGGAAGCAGCGAAAGAGGCTGCCTTCCCCAGGTGGAGGATCATCTCTCCTCTGCTGCTGATGCTGCAGGTGGGCAGCCACAGCAGGGTCTCTCCTTGGCAGGAAAGAGGAGC
Source organism: Oryzias latipes (assembly GCF_053564925.1). NCBI lineage: Eukaryota > Metazoa > Chordata > Actinopteri > Beloniformes > Adrianichthyidae > Oryzias > Oryzias latipes. The sequence goes on from NC_136259.1 coordinate 27,953,472, forward strand.
TTCTCTTCGGCCTGGGCTACAGCCTCTTCCTGGGGATGCAGCGGAAGAGGCTGCCTTCCCCAGGTGGAGGAGCATCTCTCCTCTGCTGCTGCTGCTGCTGATGCTGCTGCAGGTGGGCAGCCACAGCAGGGTCTCTCCTTGGCAGGAAAGAGGAGCTTCGCTTCGGCCTGGGCTTCTGCCTCTTCCTGGGGAAGCAGCGGAAGAGGCTGCCTTCCCCAGCTGGAGGAGCATCTCTCCTCTGCTGCTGCTGCTGCTGATGCTGCAGGTGGGCAGCCACAGCAGGGTCTCTCCTTGGCAGGACAGAGGAGCTTCGCTTCAGCCGGGGCTTCTGCCTCTTCCTGGTGAAGCAGCGGAAGAGGCTGCCTTACCCAGGTGGAGGAGCATCTCTCCTCTGCTGCTGAAGTTGCAGGTGGGCAGCCACAGCAGGGTCTCTCCTTGGCAGGAAAGAGGAGCTTCTCTTCGGCCTGGGCTACAGCCTCTTCCTGGGGATGCAGCGGAAGAGGCTGCCTTCCCCAGGTGGAGGAGCATCTCTCCTCTGCTGCTGATGCTGCTGATGCTGCAGGTGGGCAGCCACAGCAGGGTCTCTCCTTGGCAGGAAAGAGGAGCTTCTCTTCGGCCTGGGCTTCTGCCTCTTCCTGGGGAAGCAGCGGAAGAGGCTGCCTTCCCCAGGTGGAGGAGCATCTCTCCTCTGCTGCTGATGCTGCAGGTGGGCAGCCACAGCAGGGTCTCTCCTTGGCAGGAAAGAGGAGCTTCGCTGTGGCCTGGGCTACAGCCTCTTCCTGGGGAAGCAGCGAAAGAGGCTGCCTTCCCCAGCTGGTGGAGCATCTCTCCTCTGCTGCTGATGCTGCAGGGGGGAAGCCACAGCAGGGTCCCTCCTTGGCAGGACAGAGGAGCTTCGCTTCGGCCGGGGCTTCTGCCTCTTCCTGGTGAAGCAGCGGAAGAGGCTGCCTTACCCAGGTGGAGGAGCATCTCTCCTCTGCTGCTGATGCTGCAGGTGGGCAGCCACAGCAGGGTCTCTCCTTGGCAGGACAGAGGAGCTTCGCTTCGGCCTGGGCTTCTGCCTCTTCCTGGGGAAGCAGCGGAAGAGGCTGCCTTCCCCAGGTGGAGGAGCATCTCTCCTCTGCTGCTGCTGCTGATGCTGCAGGTGGGCAGCCACAGCAGGGTCTCTCCTTGGCAGGAAAGAGGAGCTTCGCTGCGGCCTGGGCTACAGCCTCTTCCTGGGGAAGCAGCAAAAGAGGCTGCCTTCCCCAGCTGGTGGAGCATCTCTCCTCTGCTGCTGATGCTTCAGGTGGGCAGCCACAGCAGGGTCTCTCCTTGGCAGGAAAGAGGAGCTTCGCTTCGGCCTGGGCTACAGCCTCTTCCTGGGGAAGCAGCGGAAGAGGCTGCCTTCCCCAGCTGGAGGAGCATCTCTCCTCTGCTGCTGCTGCTGCTGCTGCTGCTGATGCTGCAGGTGGGCAGCCACAGCAGGGTCTCTCCTTGGCAGGACTGAGGAGCTTCGCTTCGGCCGGGGCTTCTGCCTCTTCCTGGTGAAGCAGCGGAAGAGGCTGCCTTACCCAGGTGGAGGAGCATCTCTCCTCTGCTGCTGATGCTGCAGGTGGGCAGCCACAGCAGGGTCTCTCCTTGGCAGGAAAGAGGAGCTTCTCTTCGGCCTGGGCTACAGCCTCTTCCTGGGGATGCAGCGGAAGAGGCTGCCTTCCCCAGGTGGAGGAGCATCTCTCCTCTGCTGCTGCTGCTGCTGATGCTGCTGCAGGTGGGCAGCCACAGCAGGGTCTCTCCTTGGCAGGAAAGAGGAGCTTCGCTTCGGCCTGGGCTACAGCCTCTTCCTGGGGATGCAGCGGAAGAGGCTGCCTTCCCCAGCTGGAGGAGCATCTCTCCTCTGCTGCTGCTGCTGCTGATGCTGCAGGTGGGCATCCACAGCAGGGTCTCTCCTTGGCAGGAAAGAGGAGCTTCGCTTCGGCCTGGGCTACAGCCTCTTCCTGGGGAAGCAGCGGAAGAGGCTGCCTTCCCCAGCTGGAGGAGCATCTCTCCTCTGCTGCTGCTGCTGCTGCTGCTGATGCTGCAGGTGGGCAGCCACAGCAGGGTCTCTCCTTGGCAGGACAAAGGAGCTTCGCTTCGGCCGGGGCTTCTGCCTCTTCCTGGTGAAGCAGCGGAAGAGGCTGCCTTCCCCAGGTGGAGGAGCATCTCTCCTCTGCTGCTGCTGCTGCTGCTGCTGCTGCAGGTGGGCAGCCACAGCAGGGTCTCTCCTTGGCAGGAAAGAGGAGCTTCGCTGCGGCCTGGGCTACAGCCTCTTCCTGGGGAAGCAGCGAAAGAGGCTGCCTTCCCCAGCTGGTGGAGCATCTCTCCTCTGCTGCTGATGCTGCAGGGGGGAAGCCACAGCAGGGTCCCTCCTTGGCAGGACAGAGGAGCTTCGCTTCGGCCGGGGCTTCTGCCTCTTCCTGGTGAAGCAGCGGAAGAGGCTGCCTTACCCAGGTGGAGGAGCATCTCTCCTCTGCTGCTGATGCTGCAGGTGGGCAGCCACAGCAGGGTCCCTCCTTGGCAGGACAGAGGAGCTTCTCTTCGGCCTGGGCTTCTGCCTCTTCCTGGGGAAGCAGCGGAAGAGGCTGCCTTCCCCAGGTGGAGGAGCATCTCTCCTCTGCTGCTGCTGCTGCTGCTGATGCTGCTGCAGGTGGGCAGCCACAGCAGGGTCTCTCCTTGGCAGGAAAGAGGAGCTTCGCTGCGGCCTGGGCTACAGCCTCTTCCTGGGGAAGCAGCGAAAGAGGCTGCCTTCCCCAGCTGGTGGAGCATCTCTCCTCTGCTGCTGATGCTGCAGGGGGGAAGCCACAGCAGGGTCCCTCCTTGGCAGGAAAGAGGAGCTTCGCTGCGGCCTGGGCTACAGCCTCTTCCTGGGGAAGCAGCGAAAGAGGCTGCCTTCCCCAGCTGGTGGAGCATCTCTCCTCTGCTGCTGATGCTGCAGGGGGGAAGCCACAGCAGGGTCCCTCCTTGGCAGGACAGAGGAGCTTCGCTTCGGCCGGGGCTTCTGCCTCTTCCTGGTGAAGCAGCGGAAGAGGCTGCCTTACCCAGGTGGAGGAGCATCTCTCCTCTGCTGCTGATGCTGCAGGTGGGCAGCCACAGCAGGGTCCCTCCTTGGCAGGACAGAGGAGCTTCTCTTCGGCCTGGGCTTCTGCCTCTTCCTGGGGAAGCAGCGGAAGAGGCTGCCTTCCCCAGGTGGAGGAGCATCTCTCCTCTGCTGCTGCTGCTGATGCTGCAGGTGGGCAGCCACAGCAGGGTCTCTCCTTGGCAGGAAAGAGGAGCTTCGCTGCGGCCTGGGCTACAGCCTCTTCCTGGGGAAGCAGCAAAAGAGGCTGCCTTCCCCAGCTGGTGGAGCATCTCTCCTCTGCTGCTGATGCTGCAGGGGGGCAGCCACAGCAGGGTCTCTCCTTGGCAGGACAGAGGAGCTTCGCTTCGGCCGGGGCTTCTGCCTCTTCCTGGTGAAGCAGCGGAAGAGGCTGCCTTACCCAGGTGGAGGAGCATCTCTCCTCTGCTGCTGATGCTGCAGGTGGGCAGCCACAGCAGGGTCTCTCCTTGGCAGGAAAGAGGAGCTTCTCTTCGGCCTGGGCTACAGCCTCTTCCTGGGGAAGCAGCGGAAGAGGCTGCCTTCCCCAGGTGGAGGAGCATCTCTCCTCTGCTGCTGCTGCTGCTGATGCTGCTGCAGGTGGGCAGCCACAGCAGGGTCTCTCCTTGGCAGGAAAGAGGAGCTTCGCTTCGGCCTGGGCTACAGCCTCTTCCTGGGGAAGCAGCGGAAGAGGCTGCCTTCCCCAGCTGGAGGAGCATCTCTCCTCTGCTGCTGCTGCTGCTGATGCTGCAGGTGGGCAGCCACAGCAGGGTCTCTCCTTGGCAGGACAGAGGAGCTTCTCTTCGGCCTGGGCTTCTGCCTCTTCCTGGTGAAGCAGCGGAAGAGGCTGCCTTCCCCAGCTGGAGGAGCATCTCTCCTCTGCTGCTGCTGCTGCTGATGCTGCAGGTGGGCAGCCACAGCAGGGTCTCTCCTTGGCAGGAAAGAGGAGCTTCTCTTCGGCCTGGGCTTCTGCCTCTTCCTGGTGAAGCAGCGGAAGAGGCTGCCTTCCCCAGGTGGAGGAGCATCTCTCCTCTGCTGCTGCTGCTGCTGCTGATGCTGCTGCAGGTGGGCAGCCACAGCAGGGTCTCTCCTTGGCAGGAAAGAGGAGCTTCGCTTCGGCCTGGGCTACAGCCTCTTCCTGGGGAAGCAGCGGAAGAGGCTGCCTTCCCCAGCTGGAGGAGCATCTCTCCTCTGCTGCTGCTGCTGCTGATGCTGCAGGTGGGCAGCCACAGCAGGGTCTCTCCTTGGCAGGACTGAGGAGCTTCGCTTCGGCCGGGGCTTCTGCCTCTTCCTGGTGAAGCAGCGGAAGAGGCTGCCTTACCCAGGTGGAGGAGCATCTCTCCTCTGCTGCTGATGCTGCAGGTGGGCAGCCACAGCAGGGTCTCTCCTTGGCAGGAAAGAGGAGCTTCTCTTCGGCCTGGGCTACAGCCTCTTCCTGGGGATGCAGCGGAAGAGGCTGCCTTCCCCAGGTGGAGGAGCATCTCTCCTCTGCTGCTGCTGCTGCTGATGCTGCTGCAGGTGGGCAGCCACAGCAGGGTCTCTCCTTGGCAGGAAAGAGGAGCTTCGCTTCGGCCTGGGCTACAGCCTCTTCCTGGGGAAGCAGCGGAAGAGGCTGCCTTCCCCAGCTGGAGGAGCATCTCTCCTCTGCTGCTGCTGCTGCTGATGCTGCAGGTGGGCAGCCACAGCAGGGTCTCTCCTTGGCAGGACAGAGGAGCTTCGCTTCGGCCGGGGCTTCTGCCTCTTCCTTGTGAAGCAGCGGAAGAGGCTGCCTTACCCAGGTGGAGGAGCATCTCTCCTCTGCTGCTGATGCTGCAGGGGGGCAGCCACAGCAGGGTCTCTCCTTGGCAGGACAGAGGAGCTTCGCTTCGGCCGGGGCTTCTGCCTCTTCCTTGTGAAGCAGCGGAAGAGGCTGCCTTACCCAGGTGGAGGAGCATCTCTCCTCTGCTGCTGATGCTGCAGGTGGGCAGCCACAGCAGGGTCTCTCCTTGGCAGGAAAGAGGAGCTTCTCTTCGGCCTGGGCTTCTGCCTCTTCCTGGGGAAGCAGCGGAAGAGGCTGCCTTCCCCAGGTGGAGGAGCATCTCTCCTCTGCTGCTGCTGCTGCTGCTGCTGATGCTGCAGGTGGGCAGCCACAGCAGGGTCTCTCCTTGGCAGGACAGAGGAGCTTCTCTTCGGCCTGGGCTTCTGCCTCTTCCTGGTGAAGCAGCGGAAGAGGCTGCCTTCCCCAGCTGGAGGAGCATCTCTCCTCTCCTCTGCTGCTGCTGCTGCTGATGCTGCAGGTGGGCAGCCACAGCAGGGTCTCTCCTTGGCAGGAAAGAGGAGCTTCTCTTCGGCCTGGGCTTCTGCCTCTTCCTGGTGAAGCAGCGGAAGAGGCTGCCTTACCCAGGTGGAGGAGCATCTCTCCTCTGCTGCTGATGCTGCAGGTGGGCAGCCACAGCAGGGTCTCTCCTTGGCAGGAAAGAGGAGCTTCTCTTCGGCCTGGGCTTCTGCCTCTTCCTGGGGAAGCAGCGGAAGAGGCTGCCTTACCCAGGTGGAGGAGCATCTCTCCTCTGCTGCTGATGCTGCAGGGGGGCAGCCACAGCAGGGTCTCTCCTTGGCAGGACAGAGGAGCTTCGCTTCGGCCTGGGCTTCTGCCTCTTCCTGGGGAAGCAGCGGAAGAGGCTGCCTTACCCAGGTGGAGGAGCATCTCTCCTCTGCTGCTGATGCTGCAGGGGGGCAGCCACAGCAGGGTCTCTCCTTGGCAGGAAAGAGGAGCTTCGCTTCGGCCTGGGCTACAGCCTCTTCCTGGGGAAGCAGCGGAAGAGGCTGCCTTCCCCAGCTGGAGGAGCATCTCTCCTCTGCTGCTGCTGCTGCTGCTGCTGCTGCTGATGCTGCAGGTGGGCAGCCACAGCAGGGTCTCTCCTTGGCAGGACAGAGGAGCTTCGCTTCGGCCTGGGCTTCTGCCTCTTCCTGGTGAAGCAGCGGAAGAGGCTGCCTTACCCAGGTGGAGGAGCATCTCTCCTCTGCTGCTGATGCTGCAGGTGGGCAGCCACAGCAGGGTCTCTCCTTGGCAGGAAAGAGGAGCTTCTCTTCGGCCTGGGCTACAGCCTCTTCCTGGGGATGCAGCGGAAGAGGCTGCCTTCCCCAGGTGGAGGAGCATCTCTCCTCTGCTGCTGCTGCTGCTGATGCTGCTGCAGGTGGGCAGCCACAGCAGGGTCTCTCCTTGGCAGGAAAGAGGAGCTTCGCTTCGGCCTGGGCTACAGCCTCTTCCTGGGGAAGCAGCGGAAGAGGCTGCCTTCCCCAGCTGGAGGAGCATCTCTCCTCTGCTGCTGCTGCTGCTGATGCTGCAGGTGGGCAGCCACAGCAGGGTCTCTCCTTGGCAGGAAAGAGGAGCTTCGCTTCGGCCTGGGCTACAGCCTCTTCCTGGGGAAGCAGCGGAAGAGGCTGCCTTCCCCAGCTGGAGGAGCATCTCTCCTCTGCTGCTGCTGCTGCTGATGCTGCAGGTGGGCAGCCACAGCAGGGTCTCTCCTTGGCAGGAAAGAGGAGCTTCGCTTCGGCCTGGGCTACAGCCTCTTCCTGGGGAAGCAGCGGAAGAGGCTGCCTTCCCCAGCTGGAGGAGCATCTCTCCTCTGCTGCTGCTGCTGATGCTGCAGGTGGGCAGCCACAGCAGGGTCTCTCCTTGGCAGGAAAGAGGAGCTTCGCTGCGGCCTGGGCTACAGCCTCTTCCTGGGGAAGCAGCAAAAGAGGCTGCCTTCCCCAGCTGGTGGAGCATCTCTCCTCTGCTGCTGATGCTGCAGGGGGGAAGCCACAGCAGGGTCCCTCCTTGGCAGGACAGAGGAGCTTCGCTTCGGCCGGGGCTTCTGCCTCTTCCTGGTGAAGCAGCGGAAGAGGCTGCCTTCCCCAGGTGGAGGAGCATCTCTCCTCTGCTGCTGCTGCTGATGCTGCAGGTGGGCAGCCACAGCAGGGTCTCTCCTTGGCAGGAAAGAGGAGCTTCGCTGCGGCCTGGGCTACAGCCTCTTCCTGGGGAAGCAGCAAAAGAGGCTGCCTTCCCCAGCTGGTGGAGCATCTCTCCTCTGCTGCTGATGCTGCAGGTGGGCAGCCACAGCAGGGTCTCTCCTTGGCAGGAAAGAGGAGCTTCTCTTCGGCCTGGGCTTCTGCCTCTTCCTGGGGAAGCAGCGGAAGAGGCTGCCTTCCCCAGGTGGAGGAGCATCTCTCCTCTGCTGCTGCTGCTGCTGATGCTGCAGGTGGGCAGCCACAGCAGGGTCTCTCCTTGGCAGGAAAGAGGAGCTTCGCTTCGGCCTGGGCTACAGCCTCTTCCTGGGGAAGCAGCGGAAGAGGCTGCCTTCCCCAGCTGGAGGAGCATCTCTCCTCTGCTGCTGCTGCTGCTGCTGCTGATGCTGCAGGTGGGCAGCCACAGCAGGGTCTCTCCTTGGCAGGACAAAGGAGCTTCGCTTCGGCCGGGGCTTCTGCCTCTTCCTGGTGAAGCAGCGGAAGAGGCCTCCTTACCCAGGTGGAGGAGCATCTCTCCTCTGCTGCTGCTGCTGCTGCTGCTGATGCTGCAGGTGGGCAGCCACAGCAGGGTCTCTCCTTGGCAGGACAAAGGAGCTTCGCTTCGGCCGGGGCTTCTGCCTCTTCCTGGGGAAGCAGCGGAAGAGGCTGCCTTACCCAGGTGGAGGAGCATCTCTCCTCTGCTGCTGATGCTGCAGGTGGGCAGCCACAGCAGGGTCTCTCCTTGGCAGGAAAGAGGAGCTTCTCTTCGGCCTGGGCTACAGCCTCTTCCTGGGGATGCAGCGGAAGAGGCTGCCTTCCCCAGGTGGAGGAGCATCTCTCCTCTGCTGCTGCTGCTGCTGATGCTGCAGGTGGGCAGCCACAGCAGGGTCTCTCCTTGGCAGGAAAGAGGAGCTTCTCTTCGGCCTGGGCTTCTGCCTCTTCCTGGTGAAGCAGCGGAAGAGGCTGCCTTCCCCAGCTGGAGGAGCATCTCTCCTCTGCTGCTGCTGCTGCTGCTGCTGATGCTGCAGGTGGGCAGCCACAGCAGGGTCTCTCCTTGGCAGGACAGAGGAGCTTCGCTTCGGCCGGGGCTTCTGCCTCTTCCTGGTGAAGCAGCGGAAGAGGCTGCCTTACCCAGGTGGAGGAGCATCTCTCCTCTGCTGCTGATGCTGCAGGTGGGCAGCCACAGCAGGGTCTCTCCTTGGCAGGAAAGAGGAGCTTCTCTTCGGCCTGGGCTTCTGCCTCTTCCTGGGGAAGCAGCGGAAGAGGCTGCCTTCCCCAGGTGGAGGAGCATCTCTCCTCTGCTGCTGCTGCTGCTGCTGCTGATGCTGCAGGTGGGCAGCCACAGCAGGGTCTCTCCTTGGCAGGACAGAGGAGCTTCGCTTCGGCCGGGGCTTCTGCCTCTTCCTGGTGAAGCAGCGGAAGAGGCTGCCTTACCCAGGTGGAGGAGCATCTCTCCTCTGCTGCTGATGCTGCAGGGGGGCAGCCACAGCAGGGTCTCTCCTTGGCAGGACAGAGGAGCTTCGCTTCGGCCTGGGCTTCTGCCTCTTCCTGGGGAAGCAGCGGAAGAGGCTGCCTTACCCAGGTGGAGGAGAATCTCTCCTCTGCTGCTGATGCTGCAGGGGGGCAGCCACAGCAGGGTCTCTCCTTGGCAGAACAGAGGAGCTTCGCTTCGGCCTGGGCTTCTGCCTCTTCCTGGGGAAGCAGCGGAAGAGGCTGCCTTACCCAGGTGGAGGAGCATCTCTCCTCTGCTGCTGATGCTGCAGGTGGGCAGCCACAGCAGGGTCTCTCCTTGGCAGGAAAGAGGAGCTTCTCTTCGGCCTGGGCTACAGCCTCTTCCTGGGGATGCAGCGGAAGAGGCTGCCTTCCCCAGGTGGAGGAGCATCTCTCCTCTGCTGCTGCTGCTGCTGATGCTGCTGCAGGTGGGCAGCCACAGCAGGGTCTCTCCTTGGCAGGAAAGAGGAGCTTCGCTTCGGCCTGGGCTTCTGCCTCTTCCTGGGGAAGCAGCGGAAGAGGCTGCCTTCCCCAGCTGGAGGAGCATCTCTCCTCTGCTGCTGCTGCTGCTGATGCTGCAGGTGGGCAGCCACAGCAGGGTCTCTCCTTGGCAGGACAGAGGAGCTTCGCTTCGGCCGGGGCTTCTGCCTCTTCCTGGTGAAGCAGCGGAAGAGGCTGCCTTACCCAGGTGGAGGAGCATCTCTCCTCTGCTGCTGATGCTGCAGGTGGGCAGCCACAGCAGGGTCTCTCCTTGGCAGGAAAGAGGAGCTTCTCTTCGGCCTGGGCTACAGCCTCTTCCTGGGGATGCAGCGGAAGAGGCTGCCTTCCCCAGGTGGAGGAGCATCTCTCCTCTGCTGCTGATGCTGCTGATGCTGCAGGTGGGCAGCCACAGCAGGGTCTCTCCTTGGCAGGAAAGAGGAGCTTCTCTTCGGCCTGGGCTTCTGCCTCTTCCTGGGGAAGCAGCGGAAGAGGCTGCCTTCCCCAGGTGGAGGAGCATCTCTCCTCTGCTGCTGCTGCTGATGCTGCAGGTGGGCAGCCACAGCAGGGTCTCTCCTTGGCAGGAAAGAGGAGCTTCGCTGCGGCCTGGGCTACAGCCTCTTCCTGGGGAAGCAGCGAAAGAGGCTGCCTTCCCCAGGTGGAGGATCATCTCTCCTCTGCTGCTGATGCTGCAGGTGGGCAGCCACAGCAGGGTCTCTCCTTGGCAGGAAAGAGGAGCTTCTCTTCGGCCTGGGCTACAGCCTCTTCCTGGGGATGCAGCGGAAGAGGCTGCCTTCCCCAGGTGGAGGAGCATCTCTCCTCTGCTGCTGATGCTGCAGGGGGGAAGCCACAGCAGGGTCTCTCCTTGGCAGGACAGAGGAGCTTCGCTTCGGCCGGGGCTTCTGCCTCTTCCTGGTGAAGCAGCGGAAGAGGCTGCCTTCCCCAGCTGGAGGAGCATCTCTCCTCTGCTGCTGCTGCTGCTGATGCTGCAGGTGGGCAGCCACAGCAGGGTCTCTCCTTGGCAGGACAGAGGAGCTTCGCTTCGGCCGGGGCTTCTGCCTCTTCCTGGTGAAGCAGCGGAAGAGGCTGCCTTCCCCAGCTGGAGGAGCATCTCTCCTCTGCTGCTGCTGCTGCTGATGCTGCAGGTGGGCAGCCACAGCAGGGTCTCTCCTTGGCAGGACAGAGGAGCTTCTCTTCGGCCTGGGCTTCTGCCTCTTCCTGGGGAAGCAGCGGAAGAGGCTGCCTTCCCCAGGTGGAGGAGCATCTCTCCTCTGCTGCTGCTGCTGCTGCTGATGCTGCAGGTGGGCAGCCACAGCAGGGTCTCTCCTTGGCAGGAAAGAGGAGCTTCTCTTCGGCCTGGGCTTCTGCCTCTTCCTGGTGAAGCAGCGGAAGAGGCTGCCTTCCCCAGCTGGAGGAGCATCTCTCCTCTGCTGCTGCTGCTGCTGCTGATGCTGCAGGTGGGCAGCCACAGCAGGGTCTCTCCTTGGCAGGACAGAGGAGCTTCGCTTCGGCCGGGGCTTCTGCCTCTTCCTGGTGAAGCAGCGGAAGAGGCTGCCTTCCCCAGCTGGAGGAGCATCTCTCCTCTGCTGCTGCTGCTGCTGATGCTGCAGGTGGGCAGCCACAGCAGGGTCTCTCCTTGGCAGGACAGAGGAGCTTCTCTTCGGCCTGGGCTTCTGCCTCTTCCTGGGGAAGCAGCGGAAGAGGCTGCCTTCCCCAGGTGGAGGAGCATCTCTCCTCTGCTGCTGATGCTGCAGGTGGGCAGCCACAGCAGGGTCTCTCCTTGGCAGGAAAGAGGAGCTTCGCTGCGGCCTGGGCTACAGCCTCTTCCTGGGGAAGCAGCGAAAGAGGCTGCCTTCCCCAGCTGGAGGAGCATCTCTCCTCTGCTGCTGCTGCTGCTGCTGATGCTGCAGGTGGGCAGCCACAGCAGGGTCTCTCCTTGGCAGGAAAGAGGAGCTTCTCTTCGGCCTGGGCTTCTGCCTCTTCCTGGGGAAGCAGCGGAAGAGGCTGCCTTCCCCAGGTGGAGGAGCATCTCTCCTCTGCTGCTGATGCTGCAGGTGGGCAGCCACAGCAGGGTCTCTCCTTGGCAGGAAAGAGGAGCTTCTCTTCGGCCTGGGCTTCTGCCTCTTCCTGGGGAAGCAGCGGAAGAGGCTGCCTTCCCCAGGTGGAGGAGCATCTCTCCTCTGCTGCTGATGCTGCAGGTGGGCAGCCACAGCAGGGTCTCTCCTTGGCAGGAAAGAGGAGCTTCGCTGCGGCCTGGGCTACAGCCTCTTCCTGGGGAAGCAGCGAAAGAGGCTGCCTTCCCCAGCTGGTGGAGCATCTCTCCTCTGCTGCTGATGCTGCAGGGGGGAAGCCACAGCAGGGTCTCTCCTTGGCAGGACAGAGGAGCTTCGCTTCGGCCTGGGCTTCTGCCTCTTCCTGGGGAAGCAGCGGAAGAGGCTGCCTTCCCCAGGTGGAGGAGCATCTCTCCTCTGCTGCTGCTGCTGATGCTGCAGGTGGGCAGCCACAGCAGGGTCTCTCCTTGGCAGGAAAGAGGAGCTTCGCTTCGGCCTGGGCTACAGCCTCTTCCTGGGGAAGCAGCGGAAGAGGCTGCCTTCCCCAGCTGGAGGAGCATCTCTCCTCTGCTGCTGCTGCTGCTGATGCTGCAGGTGGGCAGCCACAGCAGGGTCTCTCCTTGGCAGGACTGAGGAGCTTCGCTTCGGCCGGGGCTTCTGCCTCTTCCTGGTGAAGCAGCGGAAGAGGCTGCCTTACCCAGGTGGAGGAGCATCTCTCCTCTGCTGCTGATGCTGCAGGTGGGCAGCCACAGCAGGGTCTCTCCTTGGCAGGAAAGAGGAGCTTCTCTTCGGCCTGGGCTACAGCCTCTTCCTGGGGATGCAGCGGAAGAGGCTGCCTTCCCCAGGTGGAGGAGCATCTCTCCTCTGCTGCTGCTGCTGCTGATGCTGCTGCAGGTGGGCAGCCACAGCAGGGTCTCTCCTTGGCAGGAAAGAGGAGCTTCGCTTCGGCCTGGGCTACAGCCTCTTCCTGGGGATGCAGCGGAAGAGGCTGCCTTCCCCAGCTGGAGGAGCATCTCTCCTCTGCTGCTGCTGCTGCTGATGCTGCAGGTGGGCATCCACAGCAGGGTCTCTCCTTGGCAGGAAAGAGGAGCTTCGCTTCGGCCTGGGCTACAGCCTCTTCCTGGGGAAGCAGCGGAAGAGGCTGCCTTCCCCAGCTGGAGGAGCATCTCTCCTCTGCTGCTGCTGCTGCTGCTGCTGATGCTGCAGGTGGGCAGCCACAGCAGGGTCTCTCCTTGGCAGGACAAAGGAGCTTCGCTTCGGCCGGGGCTTCTGCCTCTTCCTGGTGAAGCAGCGGAAGAGGCTGCCTTCCCCAGGTGGAGGAGCATCTCTCCTCTGCTGCTGCTGCTGCTGCTGATGCTGCAGGTGGGCAGCCACAGCAGGGTCTCTCCTTGGCAGGAAAGAGGAGCTTCGCTGCGGCCTGGGCTACAGCCTCTTCCTGGGGAAGCAGCGAAAGAGGCTGCCTTCCCCAGCTGGTGGAGCATCTCTCCTCTGCTGCTGATGCTGCAGGTGGGCAGCCACAGCAGGGTCTCTCCTTGGCAGGACAGAGGAGCTTCGCTTCGGCCGGGGCTTCTGCCTCTTCCTGGTGAAGCAGCGGAAGAGGCTGCCTTCCCCAGGTGGAGGAGCATCTCTCCTCTGCTGCTGCTGCTGCTGCTGATGCTGCTGCAGGTGGGCAGCCACAGCAGGGTCTCTCCTTGGCAGGAAAGAGGAGCTTCTCTTCGGCCTGGGCTACAGCCTCTTCCTGGGGAAGCAGCGGAAGAGGCTGCCTTACCCAGGTGGAGGAGCATCTCTCCTCTGCTGCTGATGCTGCAGGTGGGCAGCCACAGCAGGGTCTCTCCTTGGCAGGAAAGAGGAGCTTCTCTTCGGCCTGGGCTACAGCCTCTTCCTGGGGAAGCAGCGGAAGAGGCTGCCTTCCCCAGGTGGAGGAGCATCTCTCCTCTGCTGCTGCTGCTGCTGCTGATGCTGCTGCAGGTGGGCAGCCACAGCAGGGTCTCTCCTTGGCAGGAAAGAGGAGCTTCGCTTCGGCCTGGGCTACAGCCTCTTCCTGGGGAAGCAGCGGAAGAGGCTGCCTTCCCCAGCTGGAGGAGCATCTCTCCTCTGCTGCTGCTGCTGCTGATGCTGCAGGTGGGCAGCCACAGCAGGGTCTCTCCTTGGCAGGACAGAGGAGCTTCTCTTCGGCCTGGGCTTCTGCCTCTTCCTGGTGAAGCAGCGGAAGAGGCTGCCTTCCCCAGGTGGAGGAGCATCTCTCCTCTGCTGCTGCTGCTGCTGATGCTGCAGGTGGGCAGCCACAGCAGGGTCTCTCCTTGGCAGGAAAGAGGAGCTTCTCTTCGGCCTGGGCTTCTGCCTCTTCCTGGTGAAGCAGCGGAAGAGGCTGCCTTCCCCAGGTGGAGGAGCATCTCTCCTCTGCTGCTGCTGCTGATGCTGCAGGTGGGCAGCCACAGCAGGGTCTCTCCTTGGCAGGAAAGAGGAGCTTCGCTTCGGCCTGGGCTACAGCCTCTTCCTGGGGAAGCAGCGGAAGAGGCTGCCTTCCCCAGCTGGAGGAGCATCTCTCCTCTGCTGCTGCTGCTGCTGCTGCTGCTGCTGATGCTGCAGGTGGGCAGCCACAGCAGGGTCTCTCCTTGGCAGGACAGAGGAGCTTCGCTTCGGCCTGGGCTTCTGCCTCTTCCTGGTGAAGCAGCGGAAGAGGCTGCCTTACCCAGGTGGAGGAGCATCTCTCCTCTGCTGCTGATGCTGCAGGTGGGCAGCCACAGCAGGGTCTCTCCTTGGCAGGAAAGAGGAGCTTCTCTTCGGCCTGGGCTACAGCCTCTTCCTGGGGATGCAGCGGAAGAGGCTGCCTTCCCCAGGTGGAGGAGCATCTCTCCTCTGCTGCTGCTGCTGCTGATGCTGCTGCAGGTGGGCAGCCACAGCAGGGTCTCTCCTTGGCAGGAAAGAGGAGCTTCGCTTCGGCCTGGGCTACAGCCTCTTCCTGGGGAAGCAGCGGAAGAGGCTGCCTTCCCCAGCTGGAGGAGCATCTCTCCTCTGCTGCTGCTGCTGCTGATGCTGCAGGTGGGCAGCCACAGCAGGGTCTCTCCTTGGCAGGACAGAGGAGCTTCGCTTCGGCCGGGGCTTCTGCCTCTTCCTGGTGAAGCAGCGGAAGAGGCTGCCTTACCCAGGTGGAGGAGCATCTCTCCTCTGCTGCTGATGCTGCAGGGGGGCAGCCACAGCAGGGTCTCTCCTTGGCAGGACAGAGGAGCTTCGCTTCGGCCGGGGCTTCTGCCTCTTCCTTGTGAAGCAGCGGAAGAGGCTGCCTTACCCAGGTGGAGGAGCATCTCTCCTCTGCTGCTGATGCTGCAGGTGGGCAGCCACAGCAGGGTCTCTCCTTGGCAGGAAAGAGGAGCTTCTCTTCGGCCTGGGCTTCTGCCTCTTCCTGGGGAAGCAGCGGAAGAGGCTGCCTTCCCCAGGTGGAGGAGCATCTCTCCTCTGCTGCTGCTGCTGCTGCTGCTGATGCTGCAGGTGGGCAGCCACAGCAGGGTCTCTCCTTGGCAGGACAGAGGAGCTTCGCTTCGGCCTGGGCTTCTGCCTCTTCCTGGGGAAGCAGCGGAAGAGGCTGCCTTACCCAGGTGGAGGAGCATCTCTCCTCTGCTGCTGATGCTGCAGGGGGGCAGCCACAGCAGGGTCTCTCCTTGGCAGGACAGAGGAGCTTCGCTTCGGCCTGGGCTTCTGCCTCTTCCTGGGGAAGCAGCGGAAGAGGCTGCCTTACCCAGGTGGAGGAGCATCTCTCCTCTGCTGCTGATGCTGCAGGTGGGCAGCCACAGCAGGGTCTCTCCTTGGCAGAACAGAGGAGCTTCGCTTCGGCCGGGGCTTCTGCCTCTTCCTGGTGAAGCAGCGGAAGAGGCTGCCTTACCCAGGTGGAGGAGCATCTCTCCTCTGCTGCTGATGCTGCAGGTGGGCAGCCACAGCAGGGTCTCTCCTTGGCAGGAAAGAGGAGCTTCTCTTCGGCCTGGGCTACAGCCTCTTCCTGGGGATGCAGCGGAAGAGGCTGCCTTCCCCAGGTGGAGGAGCATCTCTCCTCTGCTGCTGCTGCTGCTGATGCTGCTGCAGGTGGGCAGCCACAGCAGGGTCTCTCCTTGGCAGGAAAGAGGAGCTTCGCTTCGGCCTGGGCTTCTGCCTCTTCCTGGGGAAGCAGCGGAAGAGGCTGCCTTCCCCAGCTGGAGGAGCATCTCTCCTCTGCTGCTGCTGCTGCTGATGCTGCAGGTGGGCAGCCACAGCAGGGTCTCTCCTTGGCAGGACAGAGGAGCTTCGCTTCGGCCGGGGCTTCTGCCTCTTCCTGGTGAAGCAGCGGAAGAGGCTGCCTTACCCAGGTGGAGGAGCATCTCTCCTCTGCTGCTGAAGTTGCAGGTGGGCAGCCACAGCAGGGTCTCTCCTTGGCAGGAAAGAGGAGCTTCTCTTCGGCCTGGGCTACAGCCTCTTCCTGGGGATGCAGCGGAAGAGGCTGCCTTCCCCAGGTGGAGGAGCATCTCTCCTCTGCTGCTGATGCTGCTGATGCTGCAGGTGGGCAGCCACAGCAGGGTCTCTCCTTGGCAGGAAAGAGGAGCTTCTCTTCGGCCTGGGCTTCTGCCTCTTCCTGGGGAAGCAGCGGAAGAGGCTGCCTTCCCCAGGTGGAGGAGCATCTCTCCTCTGCTGCTGCTGCTGATGCTGCAGGTGGGCAGCCACAGCAGGGTCTCTCCTTGGCAGGAAAGAGGAGCTTCTCTTCGGCCTGGGCTACAGCCTCTTCCTGGGGATGCAGCGGAAGAGGCTGCCTTCCCCAGGTGGAGGAGCATCTCTCCTCTGCTGCTGCTGCTGCTGATGCTGCAGGTGGGCAGCCACAGCAGGGTCTCTCCTTGGCAGGACAGAGGAGCTTCGCTTCGGCCGGGGCTTCTGCCTCTTCCTGGTGAAGCAGCGGAAGAGGCTGCCTTACCCAGGTGGAGGAGCATCTCTCCTCTGCTGCTGATGCTGCAGGTGGGCAGCCACAGCAGGGTCTCTCCTTGGCAGGAAAGAGGAGCTTCTCTTCGGCCTGGGCTACAGCCTCTTCCTGGGGATGCAGCGGAAGAGGCTGCCTTCCCCAGGTGGAGGAGCATCTCTCCTCTGCTGCTGATGCTGCTGATGCTGCAGGTGGGCAGCCACAGCAGGGTCTCTCCTTGGCAGGAAAGAGGAGCTTCTCTTCGGCCTGGGCTTCTGCCTCTTCCTGGGGATGCAGCGGAAGAGGCTGCCTTCCCCAGGTGGAGGAGCATCTCTCCTCTGCTGCTGCTGCTGCTGATGCTGCTGCAGGTGGGCAGCCACAGCAGGGTCTCTCCTTGGCAGGAAAGAGGAGCTTCGCTTCGGCCTGGGCTTCTGCCTCTTCCTGGGGAAGCAGCGAAAGAGGCTGCCTTCCCCAGCTGGTGGAGCATCTCTCCTCTGCTGCTGATGCTGCAGGGGGGAAGCCACAGCAGGGTCCCTCCTTGGCAGGACAGAGGAGCTTCGCTTCGGCCGGGGCTTCTGCCTCTTCCTGGTGAAGCAGCGGAAGAGGCTGCCTTACCCAGGTGGAGGAGCATCTCTCCTCTGCTGCTGATGCTGCAGGTGGGCAGCCACAGCAGGGTCTCTCCTTGGCAGGACAGAGGAGCTTCGCTTCGGCCTGGGCTTCTGCCTCTTCCTGGGGAAGCAGCGGAAGAGGCTGCCTTCCCCAGGTGGAGGAGCATCTCTCCTCTGCTGCTGCTGCTGATGCTGCAGGTGGGCAGCCACAGCAGGGTCTCTCCTTGGCAGGAAAGAGGAGCTTCGCTGCGGCCTGGGCTACAGCCTCTTCCTGGGGAAGCAGCAAAAGAGGCTGCCTTCCCCAGCTGGTGGAGCATCTCTCCTCTGCTGCTGATGCTTCAGGTGGGCAGCCACAGCAGGGTCTCTCCTTGGCAGGAAAGAGGAGCTTCGCTTCGGCCTGGGCTACAGCCTCTTCCTGGGGAAGCAGCGGAAGAGGCTGCCTTCCCCAGCTGGAGGAGCATCTCTCCTCTGCTGCTGCTGCTGCTGCTGCTGATGCTGCAGGTGGGCAGCCACAGCAGGGTCTCTCCTTGGCAGGACTGAGGAGCTTCGCTTCGGCCGGGGCTTCTGCCTCTTCCTGGTGAAGCAGCGGAAGAGGCTGCCTTACCCAGGTGGAGGAGCATCTCTCCTCTGCTGCTGATGCTGCAGGTGGGCAGCCACAGCAGGGTCTCTCCTTGGCAGGAAAGAGGAGCTTCTCTTCGGCCTGGGCTACAGCCTCTTCCTGGGGATGCAGCGGAAGAGGCTGCCTTCCCCAGGTGGAGGAGCATCTCTCCTCTGCTGCTGCTGCTGCTGATGCTGCTGCAGGTGGGCAGCCACAGCAGGGTCTCTCCTTGGCAGGAAAGAGGAGCTTCGCTTCGGCCTGGGCTACAGCCTCTTCCTGGGGATGCAGCGGAAGAGGCTGCCTTCCCCAGCTGGAGGAGCATCTCTCCTCTGCTGCTGCTGCTGCTGATGCTGCAGGTGGGCAGCCACAGCAGGGTCTCTCCTTGGCAGGAAAGAGGAGCTTCGCTTCGGCCTGGGCTACAGCCTCTTCCTGGGGATGCAGCGGAAGAGGCTGCCTTCCCCAGGTGGAGGAGCATCTCTCCTCTGCTGCTGCTGCTGCTGATGCTGCTGCAGGTGGGCAGCCACAGCAGGGTCTCTCCTTGGCAGGAAAGAGGAGCTTCGCTTCGGCCTGGGCTACAGCCTCTTCCTGGGGATGCAGCGGAAGAGGCTGCCTTCCCCAGCTGGAGGAGCATCTCTCCTCTGCTGCTGCTGCTGCTGATGCTGCAGGTGGGCATCCACAGCAGGGTCTCTCCTTGGCAGGACAGAGGAGCTTCTCTTCGGCCTGGGCTTCTGCCTCTTCCTGGTGAAGCAGCGGAAGAGGCTGCCTTCCCCAGGTGGAGGAGCATCTCTCCTCTGCTGCTGCTGCTGATGCTGCAGGTGGGCAGCCACAGCAGGGTCTCTCCTTGGCAGGAAAGAGGAGCTTCTCTTCGGCCTGGGCTACAGCCTCTTCCTGGGGATGCAGCGGAAGAGGCTGCCTTCCCCAGGTGGAGGAGCATCTCTCCTCTGCTGCTGCTGCTGCTGATGCTGCTGCAGGTGGGCAGCCACAGCAGGGTCTCTCCTTGGCAGGAAAGAGGAGCTTCGCTTCGGCCTGGGCTACAGCCTCTTCCTGGGGATGCAGCGGAAGAGGCTGCCTTCCCCAGCTGGAGGAGCATCTCTCCTCTGCTGCTGCTGCTGCTGATGCTGCAGGTGGGCATCCACAGCAGGGTCTCTCCTTGGCAGGAAAGAGGAGCTTCGCTTCGGCCTGGGCTACAGCCTCTTCCTGGGGAAGCAGCGGAAGAGGCTGCCTTCCCCAGCTGGAGGAGCATCTCTCCTCTGCTGCTGCTGCTGCTGCTGCTGATGCTGCAGGTGGGCAGCCACAGCAGGGTCTCTCCTTGGCAGGACAAAGGAGCTTCGCTTCGGCCGGGGCTTCTGCCTCTTCCTGGTGAAGCAGCGGAAGAGGCTGCCTTCCCCAGGTGGAGGAGCATCTCTCCTCTGCTGCTGCTGCTGCTGCTGCTGCTGCAGGTGGGCAGCCACAGCAGGGTCTCTCCTTGGCAGGAAAGAGGAGCTTCGCTGCGGCCTGGGCTACAGCCTCTTCCTGGGGAAGCAGCGAAAGAGGCTGCCTTCCCCAGCTGGTGGAGCATCTCTCCTCTGCTGCTGATGCTGCAGGGGGGAAGCCACAGCAGGGTCCCTCCTTGGCAGGACAGAGGAGCTTCGCTTCGGCCGGGGCTTCTGCCTCTTCCTGGTGAAGCAGCGGAAGAGGCTGCCTTACCCAGGTGGAGGAGCATCTCTCCTCTGCTGCTGATGCTGCAGGTGGGCAGCCACAGCAGGGTCTCTCCTTGGCAGGACAGAGGAGCTTCGCTTCGGCCTGGGCTTCTGCCTCTTCCTGGGGAAGCAGCGGAAGAGGCTGCCTTACCCAGGTGGAGGAGCATCTCTCCTCTGCTGCTGATGCTGCAGGGGGGCAGCCACAGCAGGGTCTCTCCTTGGCAGGACAGAGGAGCTTCGCTTCGGCCGGGGCTTCTGCCTCTTCCTGGTGAAGCAGCGGAAGAGGCTGCCTTACCCAGGTGGAGGAGCATCTCTCCTCTGCTGCTGATGCTGCAGGTGGGCAGCCACAGCAGGGTCTCTCCTTGGCAGGAAAGAGGAGCTTCGCTTCGGCCTGGGCTACAGCCTCTTCCTGGGGAAGCAGCGGAAGAGGCTGCCTTCCCCAGCTGGAGGAGCATCTCTCCTCTGCTGCTGCTGCTGCTGATGCTGCAGGTGGGCAGCTACAGCAGGGTCTCTCCTTGGCAGGACAGAGGAGCTTCTCTTCGGCCTGGGCTTCTGCCTCTTCCTGGTGAAGCAGCGGAAGAGGCTGCCTTCCCCAGGTGGAGGAGCATCTCTCCTCTGCTGCTGCTGCTGATGCTGCAGGTGGGCAGCCACAGCAGGGTCTCTCCTTGGCAGGAAAGAGGAGCTTCGCTTCGGCCTGGGCTACAGCCTCTTCCTGGGGAAGCAGCGGAAGAGGCTGCCTTCCCCAGCTGGAGGAGCATCTCTCCTCTGCTGCTGCTGCTGCTGCTGCTGCTGCTGATGCTGCAGGTGGGCAGCCACAGCAGGGTCTCTCCTTGGCAGGACAGAGGAGCTTCGCTTCGGCCTGGGCTACAGCCTCTTCCTGGGGAAGCAGCGGAAGAGGCTGCCTTCCCCAGCTGGAGGAGCATCTCTCCTCTGCTGCTGCTGCTGCTGCTGCTGCTGCTGATGCTGCAGGTGGGCAGCCACAGCAGGGTCTCTCCTTGGCAGGACAGAGGAGCTTCGCTTCGGCCTGGGCTTCTGCCTCTTCCTGGGGAAGCAGCGGAAGAGGCTGCCTTCCCCAGGTGGAGGAGCATCTCTCCTCTGCTGCTGCTGCTGATGCTGCAGGTGGGCAGCCACAGCAGGGTCTCTCCTTGGCAGGAAAGAGGAGCTTCGCTTCGGCCTGGGCTACAGCCTCTTCCTGGGGAAGCAGCGGAAGAGTCTGCCTTCCCCAGCTGGAGGAGCATCTCTCCTCTGCTGCTGCTGCTGCTGCTGCTGATGCTGCAGGTGGGCAGCCACAGCAGGGTCTCTCCTTGGCAGGACAGAGGAGCTTCGCTTCGGCCGGGGCTTCTGCCTCTTCCTGGTGAAGCAGCGGAAGAGGCTGCCTTCCCCAGCTGGAGGAGCATCTCTCCTCTGCTGCTGATGCTGCAGGTGGGCAGCCACAGCAGGGTCTCTCCTTGGCAGGAAAGAGGAGCTTCTCTTCGGCCTGGGCTTCTGCCTCTTCCTGGGGAAGCAGCGGAAGAGGCTGCCTTCCCCAGCTGGAGGAGCATCTCTCCTCTCCTCTGCTGCTGCTGCTGCTGATGCTGCAGGTGGGCAGCCACAGCAGGGTCTCTCCTTGGCAGGAAAGAGGAGCTTCTCTTCGGCCTGGGCTTCTGCCTCTTCCTGGTGAAGCAGCGGAAGAGGCTGCCTTACCCAGGTGGAGGAGCATCTCTCCTCTGCTGCTGATGCTGCAGGTGGGCAGCCACAGCAGGGTCTCTCCTTGGCAGGAAAGAGGAGCTTCTCTTCGGCCTGGGCTTCTGCCTCTTCCTGGGGAAGCAGCGGAAGAGGCTGCCTTACCCAGGTGGAGGAGCATCTCTCCTCTGCTGCTGATGCTGCAGGGGGGCAGCCACAGCAGGGTCTCTCCTTGGCAGGACAGAGGAGCTTCGCTTCGGCCTGGGCTTCTGCCTCTTCCTGGGGAAGCAGCGGAAGAGGCTGCCTTACCCAGGTGGAGGAGCATCTCTCCTCTGCTGCTGATGCTGCAGGGGGGCAGCCACAGCAGGGTCTCTCCTTGGCAGGAAAGAGGAGCTTCGCTTCGGCCTGGGCTACAGCCTCTTCCTGGGGAAGCAGCGGAAGAGGCTGCCTTCCCCAGCTGGAGGAGCATCTCTCCTCTGCTGCTGCTGCTGCTGCTGCTGCTGCTGATGCTGCAGGTGGGCAGCCACAGCAGGGTCTCTCCTTGGCAGGACAGAGGAGCTTCGCTTCGGCCTGGGCTTCTGCCTCTTCCTGGTGAAGCAGCGGAAGAGGCTGCCTTACCCAGGTGGAGGAGCATCTCTCCTCTGCTGCTGATGCTGCAGGTGGGCAGCCACAGCAGGGTCTCTCCTTGGCAGGAAAGAGGAGCTTCTCTTCGGCCTGGGCTACAGCCTCTTCCTGGGGATGCAGCGGAAGAGGCTGCCTTCCCCAGGTGGAGGAGCATCTCTCCTCTGCTGCTGCTGCTGCTGATGCTGCTGCAGGTGGGCAGCCACAGCAGGGTCTCTCCTTGGCAGGAAAGAGGAGCTTCGCTTCGGCCTGGGCTACAGCCTCTTCCTGGGGAAGCAGCGGAAGAGGCTGCCTTCCCCAGCTGGAGGAGCATCTCTCCTCTGCTGCTGCTGCTGCTGCTGCTGATGCTGCAGGTGGGCAGCCACAGCAGGGTCTCTCCTTGGCAGGACAGAGGAGCTTCGCTTCGGCCGGGGCTTCTGCCTCTTCCTGGTGAAGCAGCGGAAGAGGCTGCCTTACCCAGGTGGAGGAGCATCTCTCCTCTGCTGCTGATGCTGCAGGTGGGCAGCCACAGCATGGTCTCTCCTTGGCAGGAAAGAGGAGCTTCTCTTCGGCCTGGGCTTCTGCCTCTTCCTGGGGAAGCAGCGGAAGAGGCTGCCTTCCCCAGGTGGAGGAGCATCTCTCCTCTGCTGCTGCTGCTGCTGCTGCTGATGCTGCAGGTGGGCAGCCACAGCAGGGTCTCTCCTTGGCAGGACAGAGGAGCTTCGCTTCGGCCGGGGCTTCTGCCTCTTCCTGGTGAAGCAGCGGAAGAGGCTGCCTTACCCAGGTGGAGGAGCATCTCTCCTCTGCTGCTGATGCTGCAGGGGGGCAGCCACAGCAGGGTCTCTCCTTGGCAGGAAAGAGGAGCTTCTCTTCGGCCTGGGCTTCTGCCTCTTCCTGGGGAAGCAGCGGAAGAGGCTGCCTTACCCAGGTGGAGGAGCATCTCTCCTCTGCTGCTGATGCTGCAGGGGGGCAGCCACAGCAGGGTCTCTCCTTGGCAGGACAGAGGAGCTTCGCTTCGGCCTGGGCTTCTGCCTCTTCCTGGGGAAGCAGCGGAAGAGGCTGCCTTACCCAGGTGGAGGAGCATCTCTCCTCTGCTGCTGATGCTGCAGGGGGGCAGCCACAGCAGGGTCTCTCCTTGGCAGAACAGAGGAGCTTCGCTTCGGCCTGGGCTTCTGCCTCTTCCTGGGGAAGCAGCGGAAGAGGCTGCCTTACCCAGGTGGAGGAGCATCTCTCCTCTGCTGCTGATGCTGCAGGTGGGCAGCCACAGCAGGGTCTCTCCTTGGCAGGAAAGAGGAGCTTCTCTTCGGCCTGGGCTACAGCCTCTTCCTGGGGATGCAGCGGAAGAGGCTGCCTTCCCCAGGTGGAGGAGCATCTCTCCTCTGCTGCTGCTGCTGCTGATGCTGCTGCAGGTGGGCAGCCACAGCAGGGTCTCTCCTTGGCAGGAAAGAGGAGCTTCGCTTCGGCCTGGGCTTCTGCCTCTTCCTGGGGAAGCAGCGGAAGAGGCTGCCTTCCCCAGCTGGAGGAGCATCTCTCCTCTGCTGCTGCTGCTGCTGATGCTGCAGGTGGGCAGCCACAGCAGGGTCTCTCCTTGGCAGGACAGAGGAGCTTCGCTTCGGCCGGGGCTTCTGCCTCTTCCTGGTGAAGCAGCGGAAGAGGCTGCCTTACCCAGGTGGAGGAGCATCTCTCCTCTGCTGCTGATGCTGCAGGTGGGCAGCCACAGCAGGGTCTCTCCTTGGCAGGAAAGAGGAGCTTCGCTGCGGCCTGGGCTACAGCCTCTTCCTGGTGAAGCAGCGGAAGAGGCTGCCTTCCCCAGCTGGAGGAGCATCTCTCCTCTGCTGCTGCTGCTGCTGATGCTGCAGGTGGGCAGCCACAGCAGGGTCCCTCCTTGGCAGGACAGAGGAGCTTCGCTTCGGCCTGGGCTTCTGCCTCTTCCTGGTGAAGCAGCGGAAGAGGCTGCCTTACCCAGGTGGAGGAGCATCTCTCCTCTGCTGCTGATGCTGCAGGTGGGCAGCCACAGCAGGGTCTCTCCTTGGCAGGAAAGAGGAGCTTCTCTTCGGCCTGGGCTTCTGCCTCTTCCTGGGGAAGCAGCGGAAGAGGCTGCCTTCCCCAGGTGGAGGAGCATCTCTCCTCTGCTGCTGCTGCTGCTGCTGCTGATGCTGCAGGTGGGCAGCCACAGCAGGGTCTCTCCTTGGCAGGACAGAGGAGCTTCGCTTCGGCCGGGGCTTCTGCCTCTTCCTGGTGAAGCAGCGGAAGAGGCTGCCTTCCCCAGCTGGTGGAGCATCTCTCCTCTGCTGCTGATGCTGCAGGGGGGAAGCCACAGCAGGGTCCCTCCTTGGCAGGACAGAGGAGCTTCGCTTCGGCCTGGGCTTCTGCCTCTTCCTGGTGAAGCAGCGGAAGAGGCTGCCTTCCCCAGGTGGAGGAGCATCTCTCCTCTGCTGCTGATGCTGCAGGTGGGCAGCCACAGCAGGGTCTCTCCTTGGCAGGAAAGAGGAGCTTCGCTGTGGCCTGGGCTACAGCCTCTTCCTGGGGAAGCAGCGAAAGAGGCTGCCTTCCCCAGCTGGTGGAGCATCTCTCCTCTGCTGCTGATGCTGCAGGGGGGAAGCCACAGCAGGGTCCCTCCTTGGCAGGACAGAGGAGCTTCGCTTCGGCCGGGGCTTCTGCCTCTTCCTGGTGAAGCAGCGGAAGAGGCTGCCTTACCCAGGTGGAGGAGCATCTCTCCTCTGCTGCTGATGCTGCAGGTGGGCAGCCACAGCAGGGTCTCTCCTTGGCAGGACAGAGGAGCTTCGCTTCGGCCTGGGCTTCTGCCTCTTCCTGGGGAAGCAGCGGAAGAGGCTGCCTTACCCAGGTGGAGGAGCATCTCTCCTCTGCTGCTGCTGCTGCTGATGCTGATGCTGCAGGTGGGCAGCCACAGCAGGGTCTCTCCTTGGCAGGACAGAGGAGCTTCGCTTCGGCCGGGGCTTCTGCCTCTTCCTGGGGAAGCAGCGGAAGAGGCTGCCTTACCCAGGTGGAGGAGCATCTCTCCTTTGCTGCTGATGCTGCAGGTGGGCAGCCACAGCAGGGTCTCTCCTTGGCAGGAAAGAGGAGCTTCTCTTCGGCCTGGGCTTCTGCCTCTTCCTGGGGAAGCAGCGGAAGAGGCTGCCTTCCCCAGGTGGAGGAGCATCTCTCCTCTGCTGCTGCTGCTGATGCTGCAGGTGGGCAGCCACAGCAGGGTCTCTCCTTGGCAGGAAAGAGGAGCTTCGCTGCGGCCTGGGCTACAGCCTCTTCCTGGGGAAGCAGCGAAAGAGGCTGCCTTCCCCAGCTGGTGGAGCATCTCTCCTCTGCTGCTGATGCTGCAGGTGGGCAGCCACAGCAGGGTCTCTCCTTGGCAGGACAGAGGAGCTTCGCTTCGGCCTGGGCTTCTGCCTCTTCCTGGGGAAGCAGCGGAAGAGGCTGCCTTACCCAGGTGGAGGAGCATCTCTCCTCTGCTGCTGCTGCTGCTGATGCTGATGCTGCAGGTGGGCAGCCACAGCAGGGTCTCTCCTTGGCAGGACAGAGGAGCTTCGCTTCGGCCGGGGCTTCTGCCTCTTCCTGGGGAAGCAGCGGAAGAGGCTGCCTTACCCAGGTGGAGGAGCATCTCTCCTCTGCTGCTGATGCTGCTGATGCTGCAGGTGGGCAGCCACAGCAGGGTCTCTCCTTGGCAGGAAAGAGGAGCTTCTCTTCGGCCTGGGCTTCTGCCTCTTCCTGGGGAAGCAGCGGAAGAGGCTGCCTTCCCCAGGTGGAGGAGCATCTCTCCTCTGCTGCTGCTGCTGATGCTGCAGGTGGGCAGCCACAGCAGGGTCTCTCCTTGGCAGGAAAGAGGAGCTTCGCTGCGGCCTGGGCTACAGCCTCTTCCTGGGGAAGCAGCGAAAGAGGCTGCCTTCCCCAGCTGGTGGAGCATCTCTCCTCTGCTGCTGATGCTGCAGGTGGGCAGCCACAGCAGGGTCTCTCCTTGGCAGGACAGAGGAGCTTCGCTTCGGCCTGGGCTTCTGCCTCTTCCTGGGGAAGCAGCGGAAGAGGCTGCCTTCCCCAGCTGGAGGAGCATCTCTCCTCTGCTGCTGCTGCTGCTGATGCTGCAGGTGGGCAGCCACAGCAGGGTCTCTCCTTGGCAGGAAAGAGGAGCTTCGCTTCGGCCTGGGCTTCTGCCTCTTCCTGGGGAAGCAGCGGAAGAGGCTGCCTTCCCCAGGTGGAGGAGCATCTCTCCTCTGCTGCTGCTGCTGATGCTGCAGGTGGGCAGCCACAGCAGGGTCTCTCCTTGGCAGGAAAGAGGAGCTTCTCTTCGGCCTGGGCTACAGCCTCTTCCTGGGGATGCAGCGGAAGAGGCTGCCTTCCCCAGGTGGAGGAGCATCTCTCCTCTGCTGCTGCTGCTGCTGATGCTGCAGGTGGGCAGCCACAGCAGGGTCTCTCCTTGGCAGGACAGAGGAGCTTCGCTTCGGCCGGGGCTTCTGCCTCTTCCTGGTGAAGCAGCGGAAGAGGCTGCCTTACCCAGGTGGAGGAGCATCTCTCCTCTGCTGCTGATGCTGCAGGTGGGCAGCCACAGCAGGGTCTCTCCTTGGCAGGAAAGAGGAGCTTCTCTTCGGCCTGGGCTACAGCCTCTTCCTGGGGATGCAGCTGAAGAGGCTGCCTTCCCCAGGTGGAGGAGCATCTCTCCTCTGCTGCTGATGCTGCTGATGCTGCAGGTGGGCAGCCACAGCAGGGTCTCTCCTTGGCAGGAAAGAGGAGCTTCTCTTCGGCCTGGGCTTCTGCCTCTTCCTGGGGAAGCAGCGAAAGAGGCTGCCTTCCCCAGGTGGAGGATCATCTCTCCTCTGCTGCTGATGCTGCAGGTGGGCAGCCACAGCAGGGTCTCTCCTTGGCAGGAAAGAGGAGCTTCTCTTCGGCCTGGGCTACAGCCTCTTCCTGGGGATGCAGCGGAAGAGGCTGCCTTCCCCAGGTGGAGGAGCATCTCTCCTCTGCTGCTGCTGCTGCTGATGCTGCTGCAGGTGGGCAGCCACAGCAGGGTCTCTCCTTGGCAGGAAAGAGGAGCTTCGCTTCGGCCTGGGCTTCTGCCTCTTCCTGGGGAAGCAGCGGAAGAGGCTGCCTTCCCCAGCTGGAGGAGCATCTCTCCTCTGCTGCTGCTGCTGCTGATGCTGCAGGTGGGCAGCCACAGCAGGGTCTCTCCTTGGCAGGACAGAGGAGCTTCGCTTCAGCCGGGGCTTCTGCCTCTTCCTGGTGAAGCAGCGGAAGAGGCTGCCTTACCCAGGTGGAGGAGCATCTCTCCTCTGCTGCTGAAGTTGCAGGTGGGCAGCCACAGCAGGGTCTCTCCTTGGCAGGAAAGAGGAGCTTCTCTTCGGCCTGGGCTACAGCCTCTTCCTGGGGATGCAGCGGAAGAGGCTGCCTTCCCCAGGTGGAGGAGCATCTCTCCTCTGCTGCTGATGCTGCTGATGCTGCAGGTGGGCAGCCACAGCAGGGTCTCTCCTTGGCAGGAAAGAGGAGCTTCTCTTCGGCCTGGGCTTCTGCCTCTTCCTGGGGAAGCAGCGGAAGAGGCTGCCTTCCCCAGGTGGAGGAGCATCTCTCCTCTGCTGCTGATGCTGCAGGTGGGCAGCCACAGCAGGGTCTCTCCTTGGCAGGAAAGAGGAGCTTCGCTGTGGCCTGGGCTACAGCCTCTTCCTGGGGAAGCAGCGAAAGAGGCTGCCTTCCCCAGCTGGTGGAGCATCTCTCCTCTGCTGCTGATGCTGCAGGGGGGAAGCCACAGCAGGGTCCCTCCTTGGCAGGACAGAGGAGCTTCGCTTCGGCCGGGGCTTCTGCCTCTTCCTGGTGAAGCAGCGGAAGAGGCTGCCTTACCCAGGTGGAGGAGCATCTCTCCTCTGCTGCTGATGCTGCAGGTGGGCAGCCACAGCAGGGTCTCTCCTTGGCAGGACAGAGGAGCTTCGCTTCGGCCTGGGCTTCTGCCTCTTCCTGGGGAAGCAGCGGAAGAGGCTGCCTTCCCCAGGTGGAGGAGCATCTCTCCTCTGCTGCTGCTGCTGATGCTGCAGGTGGGCAGCCACAGCAGGGTCTCTCCTTGGCAGGAAAGAGGAGCTTCGCTGCGGCCTGGGCTACAGCCTCTTCCTGGGGAAGCAGCAAAAGAGGCTGCCTTCCCCAGCTGGTGGAGCATCTCTCCTCTGCTGCTGATGCTTCAGGTGGGCAGCCACAGCAGGGTCTCTCCTTGGCAGGAAAGAGGAGCTTCGCTTCGGCCTGGGCTACAGCCTCTTCCTGGGGAAGCAGCGGAAGAGGCTGCCTTCCCCAGCTGGAGGAGCATCTCTCCTCTGCTGCTGCTGCTGCTGCTGCTGATGCTGCAGGTGGGCAGCCACAGCAGGGTCTCTCCTTGGCAGGACTGAGGAGCTTCGCTTCGGCCGGGGCTTCTGCCTCTTCCTGGTGAAGCAGCGGAAGAGGCTGCCTTACCCAGGTGGAGGAGCATCTCTCCTCTGCTGCTGATGCTGCAGGTGGGCAGCCACAGCAGGGTCTCTCCTTGGCAGGAAAGAGGAGCTTCTCTTCGGCCTGGGCTACAGCCTCTTCCTGGGGATGCAGCGGAAGAGGCTGCCTTCCCCAGGTGGAGGAGCATCTCTCCTCTGCTGCTGCTGCTGCTGATGCTGCTGCAGGTGGGCAGCCACAGCAGGGTCTCTCCTTGGCAGGAAAGAGGAGCTTCGCTTCGGCCTGGGCTACAGCCTCTTCCTGGGGATGCAGCGGAAGAGGCTGCCTTCCCCAGCTGGAGGAGCATCTCTCCTCTGCTGCTGCTGCTGCTGATGCTGCAGGTGGGCATCCACAGCAGGGTCTCTCCTTGGCAGGAAAGAGGAGCTTCGCTTCGGCCTGGGCTACAGCCTCTTCCTGGGGAAGCAGCGGAAGAGGCTGCCTTCCCCAGCTGGAGGAGCATCTCTCCTCTGCTGCTGCTGCTGCTGCTGCTGATGCTGCAGGTGGGCAGCCACAGCAGGGTCTCTCCTTGGCAGGACAAAGGAGCTTCGCTTCGGCCGGGGCTTCTGCCTCTTCCTGGTGAAGCAGCGGAAGAGGCTGCCTTCCCCAGGTGGAGGAGCATCTCTCCTCTGCTGCTGCTGCTGCTGCTGCTGCTGCAGGTGGGCAGCCACAGCAGGGTCTCTCCTTGGCAGGAAAGAGGAGCTTCGCTGCGGCCTGGGCTACAGCCTCTTCCTGGGGAAGCAGCGAAAGAGGCTGCCTTCCCCAGCTGGTGGAGCATCTCTCCTCTGCTGCTGATGCTGCAGGTGGGCAGCCACAGCAGGGTCCCTCCTTGGCAGGACAGAGGAGCTTCGCTTCGGCCGGGGCTTCTGCCTCTTCCTGGTGAAGCAGCGGAAGAGGCTGCCTTACCCAGGTGGAGGAGCATCTCTCCTCTGCTGCTGATGCTGCAGGTGGGCAGCCACAGCAGGGTCTCTCCTTGGCAGGACAGAGGAGCTTCGCTTCGGCCTGGGCTTCTGCCTCTTCCTGGGGAAGCAGCGGAAGAGGCTGCCTTACCCAGGTGGAGGAGCATCTCTCCTCTGCTGCTGATGCTGCAGGTGGGCAGCCACAGCAGGGTCTCTCCTTGGCAGGACAGAGGAGCTTCGCTTCGGCCTGGGCTTCTGCCTCTTCCTGGGGAAGCAGCGGAAGAGGCTGCCTTACCCAGGTGGAGGAGCATCTCTCCTCTGCTGCTGATGCTGCAGGTGGGCAGCCACAGCAGGGTCTCTCCTTGGCAGGAAAGAGGAGCTTCTCTTCGGCCTGGGCTACAGCCTCTTCCTGGGGAAGCAGCGGAAGAGGCTGCCTTCCCCAGGTGGAGGAGCATCTCTCCTCTGCTGCTGCTGCTGCTGATGCTGCTGCAGGTGGGCAGCCACAGCAGGGTCTCTCCTTGGCAGGAAAGAGGAGCTTCGCTTCGGCCTGGGCTACAGCCTCTTCCTGGGGAAGCAGCGGAAGAGGCTGCCTTCCCCAGCTGGAGGAGCATCTCTCCTCTGCTGCTGCTGCTGCTGATGCTGCAGGTGGGCAGCCACAGCAGGGTCTCTCCTTGGCAGGACAGAGGAGCTTCTCTTCGGCCTGGGCTTCTGCCTCTTCCTGGTGAAGCAGCGGAAGAGGCTGCCTTCCCCAGGTGGAGGAGCATCTCTCCTCTGCTGCTGCTGCTGATGCTGCAGGTGGGCAGCCACAGCAGGGTCTCTCCTTGGCAGGAAAGAGGAGCTTCGCTTCGGCCTGGGCTACAGCCTCTTCCTGGGGAAGCAGCGGAAGAGGCTGCCTTCCCCAGCTGGAGGAGCATCTCTCCTCTGCTGCTGCTGCTGCTGCTGCTGCTGCTGATGCTGCAGGTGGGCAGCCACAGCAGGGTCTCTCCTTGGCAGGACAGAGGAGCTTCGCTTCGGCCTGGGCTACAGCCTCTTCCTGGGGAAGCAGCGGAAGAGGCTGCCTTCCCCAGCTGGAGGAGCATCTCTCCTCTGCTGCTGCTGCTGCTGCTGCTGCTGCTGATGCTGCAGGTGGGCAGCCACAGCAGGGTCTCTCCTTGGCAGGACAGAGGAGCTTCGCTTCGGCCTGGGCTTCTGCCTCTTCCTGGGGAAGCAGCGGAAGAGGCTGCCTTCCCCAGGTGGAGGAGCATCTCTCCTCTGCTGCTGCTGCTGATGCTGCAGGTGGGCAGCCACAGCAGGGTCTCTCCTTGGCAGGAAAGAGGAGCTTCGCTTCGGCCTGGGCTACAGCCTCTTCCTGGGGAAGCAGCGGAAGAGGCTGCCTTCCCCAGCTGGAGGAGCATCTCTCCTCTGCTGCTGCTGCTGCTGCTGCTGATGCTGCAGGTGGGCAGCCACAGCAGGGTCTCTCCTTGGCAGGACAGAGGAGCTTCGCTTCGGCCGGGGCTTCTGCCTCTTCCTGGTGAAGCAGCGGAAGAGGCTGCCTTACCCAGGTGGAGGAGCATCTCTCCTCTGCTGCTGATGCTGCAGGGGGGCAGCCACAGCAGGGTCTCTCCTTGGCAGGACAGAGGAGCTTCGCTTCGGCCGGGGCTTCTGCCTCTTCCTTGTGAAGCAGCGGAAGAGGCTGCCTTACCCAGGTGGAGGAGCATCTCTCCTCTGCTGCTGATGCTGCAGGTGGGCAGCCACAGCAGGGTCTCTCCTTGGCAGGAAAGAGGAGCTTCTCTTCGGCCTGGGCTTCTGCCTCTTCCTGGGGAAGCAGCGGAAGAGGCTGCCTTCCCCAGGTGGAGGAGCATCTCTCCTCTGCTGCTGCTGCTGCTGCTGCTGATGCTGCAGGTGGGCAGCCACAGCAGGGTCTCTCCTTGGCAGGACAGAGGAGCTTCTCTTCGGCCTGGGCTTCTGCCTCTTCCTGGTGAAGCAGCGGAAGAGGCTGCCTTCCCCAGCTGGAGGAGCATCTCTCCTCTCCTCTGCTGCTGCTGCTGCTGATGCTGCAGGTGGGCAGCCACAGCAGGGTCTCTCCTTGGCAGGAAAGAGGAGCTTCTCTTCGGCCTGGGCTTCTGCCTCTTCCTGGTGAAGCAGCGGAAGAGGCTGCCTTACCCAGGATGGGGGAGCATCTCTCCTCTGCTGCTGATGCTGCAGGTGGGCAGCCACAGCAGGGTCTCTCCTTGGCAGGAAAGAGGAGCTTCTCTTCGGCCTGGGCTTCTGCCTCTTCCTGGGGAAGCAGCGGAAGAGGCTGCCTTACCCAGGTGGAGGAGCATCTCTCCTCTGCTGCTGATGCTGCAGGGGGGCAGCCACAGCAGGGTCTCTCCTTGGCAGGACAGAGGAGCTTCGCTTCGGCCTGGGCTTCTGCCTCTTCCTGGGGAAGCAGCGGAAGAGGCTGCCTTACCCAGGTGGAGGAGCATCTCTCCTCTGCTGCTGATGCTGCAGGGGGGCAGCCACAGCAGGGTCTCTCCTTGGCAGGAAAGAGGAGCTTCGCTTCGGCCTGGGCTACAGCCTCTTCCTGGGGAAGCAGCGGAAGAGGCTGCCTTCCCCAGCTGGAGGAGCATCTCTCCTCTGCTGCTGCTGCTGCTGCTGCTGCTGCTGATGCTGCAGGTGGGCAGCCACAGCAGGGTCTCTCCTTGGCAGGACAGAGGAGCTTCGCTTCGGCCTGGGCTTCTGCCTCTTCCTGGTGAAGCAGCGGAAGAGGCTGCCTTACCCAGGTGGAGGAGCATCTCTCCTCTGCTGCTGATGCTGCAGGTGGGCAGCCACAGCAGGGTCTCTCCTTGGCAGGAAAGAGGAGCTTCTCTTCGGCCTGGGCTACAGCCTCTTCCTGGGGATGCAGCGGAAGAGGCTGCCTTCCCCAGGTGGAGGAGCATCTCTCCTCTGCTGCTGCTGCTGCTGATGCTGCTGCAGGTGGGCAGCCACAGCAGGGTCTCTCCTTGGCAGGAAAGAGGAGCTTCGCTTCGGCCTGGGCTACAGCCTCTTCCTGGGGAAGCAGCGGAAGAGGCTGCCTTCCCCAGCTGGAGGAGCATCTCTCCTCTGCTGCTGCTGCTGCTGCTGCTGATGCTGCAGGTGGGCAGCCACAGCAGGGTCTCTCCTTGGCAGGACAGAGGAGCTTCGCTTCGGCCGGGGCTTCTGCCTCTTCCTGGTGAAGCAGCGGAAGAGGCTGCCTTACCCAGGTGGAGGAGCATCTCTCCTCTGCTGCTGATGCTGCAGGGGGGCAGCCACAGCAGGGTCTCTCCTTGGCAGGACAGAGGAGCTTCGCTTCGGCCGGGGCTTCTGCCTCTTCCTTGTGAAGCAGCGGAAGAGGCTGCCTTACCCAGGTGGAGGAGCATCTCTCCTCTGCTGCTGATGCTGCAGGTGGGCAGCCACAGCAGG
This sequence comes from Oryzias latipes, assembly GCF_053564925.1. Lineage (NCBI taxonomy): Eukaryota > Metazoa > Chordata > Actinopteri > Beloniformes > Adrianichthyidae > Oryzias > Oryzias latipes. The sequence continues at coordinate 27,985,349 of NC_136259.1, forward strand.
GTCTCTCCTTGGCAGGAAAGAGGAGCTTCTCTTCGGCCTGGGCTTCTGCCTCTTCCTGGGGAAGCAGCGGAAGAGGCTGCCTTCCCCAGGTGGAGGAGCATCTCTCCTCTGCTGCTGCTGCTGCTGCTGCTGCTGATGCTGCAGGTGGGCAGCCACAGCAGGGTCTCTCCTTGGCAGGACAGAGGAGCTTCTCTTCGGCCTGGGCTTCTGCCTCTTCCTGGTGAAGCAGCGGAAGAGGCTGCCTTCCCCAGCTGGAGGAGCATCTCTCCTCTCCTCTGCTGCTGCTGCTGCTGATGCTGCAGGTGGGCAGCCACAGCAGGGTCTCTCCTTGGCAGGAAAGAGGAGCTTCTCTTCGGCCTGGGCTTCTGCCTCTTCCTGGTGAAGCAGCGGAAGAGGCTGCCTTCCCCAGCTGGAGGAGCATCTCTCCTCTGCTGCTGCTGCTGCTGCTGCTGCTGATGCTGCAGGTGGGCAGCCACAGCAGGGTCTCTCCTTGGCAGGACAGAGGAGCTTCGCTTCGGCCGGGGCTTCTGCCTCTTCCTGGTGAAGCAGCGGAAGAGGCTGCCTTACCCAGGTGGAGGAGCATCTCTCCTCTGCTGCTGATGCTGCAGGTGGGCAGCCACAGCATGGTCTCTCCTTGGCAGGAAAGAGGAGCTTCTCTTCGGCCTGGGCTTCTGCCTCTTCCTGGGGAAGCAGCGGAAGAGGCTGCCTTCCCCAGGTGGAGGAGCATCTCTCCTCTGCTGCTGCTGCTGCTGCTGCTGATGCTGCAGGTGGGCAGCCACAGCAGGGTCTCTCCTTGGCAGGACAGAGGAGCTTCGCTTCGGCCGGGGCTTCTGCCTCTTCCTGGTGAAGCAGCGGAAGAGGCTGCCTTACCCAGGTGGAGGAGCATCTCTCCTCTGCTGCTGATGCTGCAGGGGGGCAGCCACAGCAGGGTCTCTCCTTGGCAGGAAAGAGGAGCTTCTCTTCGGCCTGGGCTTCTGCCTCTTCCTGGGGAAGCAGCGGAAGAGGCTGCCTTACCCAGGTGGAGGAGCATCTCTCCTCTGCTGCTGATGCTGCAGGGGGGCAGCCACAGCAGGGTCTCTCCTTGGCAGGACAGAGGAGCTTCGCTTCGGCCTGGGCTTCTGCCTCTTCCTGGGGAAGCAGCGGAAGAGGCTGCCTTACCCAGGTGGAGGAGCATCTCTCCTCTGCTGCTGATGCTGCAGGGGGGCAGCCACAGCAGGGTCTCTCCTTGGCAGAACAGAGGAGCTTCGCTTCGGCCTGGGCTTCTGCCTCTTCCTGGGGAAGCAGCGGAAGAGGCTGCCTTACCCAGGTGGAGGAGCATCTCTCCTCTGCTGCTGATGCTGCAGGTGGGCAGCCACAGCAGGGTCTCTCCTTGGCAGGAAAGAGGAGCTTCTCTTCGGCCTGGGCTACAGCCTCTTCCTGGGGATGCAGCGGAAGAGGCTGCCTTCCCCAGGTGGAGGAGCATCTCTCCTCTGCTGCTGCTGCTGCTGATGCTGCTGCAGGTGGGCAGCCACAGCAGGGTCTCTCCTTGGCAGGAAAGAGGAGCTTCGCTTCGGCCTGGGCTTCTGCCTCTTCCTGGGGAAGCAGCGGAAGAGGCTGCCTTCCCCAGCTGGAGGAGCATCTCTCCTCTGCTGCTGCTGCTGCTGATGCTGCAGGTGGGCAGCCACAGCAGGGTCTCTCCTTGGCAGGACAGAGGAGCTTCGCTTCGGCCGGGGCTTCTGCCTCTTCCTGGTGAAGCAGCGGAAGAGGCTGCCTTACCCAGGTGGAGGAGCATCTCTCCTCTGCTGCTGATGCTGCAGGTGGGCAGCCACAGCAGGGTCTCTCCTTGGCAGGAAAGAGGAGCTTCGCTGCGGCCTGGGCTACAGCCTCTTCCTGGTGAAGCAGCGGAAGAGGCTGCCTTCCCCAGCTGGAGGAGCATCTCTCCTCTGCTGCTGCTGCTGCTGATGCTGCAGGTGGGCAGCCACAGCAGGGTCCCTCCTTGGCAGGACAGAGGAGCTTCGCTTCGGCCTGGGCTTCTGCCTCTTCCTGGTGAAGCAGCGGAAGAGGCTGCCTTACCCAGGTGGAGGAGCATCTCTCCTCTGCTGCTGATGCTGCAGGTGGGCAGCCACAGCAGGGTCTCTCCTTGGCAGGAAAGAGGAGCTTCTCTTCGGCCTGGGCTTCTGCCTCTTCCTGGGGAAGCAGCGGAAGAGGCTGCCTTCCCCAGGTGGAGGAGCATCTCTCCTCTGCTGCTGCTGCTGCTGCTGCTGATGCTGCAGGTGGGCAGCCACAGCAGGGTCTCTCCTTGGCAGGACAGAGGAGCTTCGCTTCGGCCGGGGCTTCTGCCTCTTCCTGGTGAAGCAGCGGAAGAGGCTGCCTTCCCCAGCTGGTGGAGCATCTCTCCTCTGCTGCTGATGCTGCAGGGGGGAAGCCACAGCAGGGTCCCTCCTTGGCAGGACAGAGGAGCTTCGCTTCGGCCTGGGCTTCTGCCTCTTCCTGGTGAAGCAGCGGAAGAGGCTGCCTTACCCAGGTGGAGGAGCATCTCTCCTCTGCTGCTGATGCTGCAGGTGGGCAGCCACAGCAGGGTCTCTCCTTGGCAGGAAAGAGGAGCTTCTCTTCGGCCTGGGCTACAGCCTCTTCCTGGGGATGCAGCGGAAGAGGCTGCCTTCCCCAGCTGGAGGAGCATCTCTCCTCTGCTGCTGCTGCTGCTGATGCTGCAGGTGGGCAGCCACAGCAGGGTCTCTCCTTGGCAGGACAGAGGAGCTTCGCTTCGGCCGGGGCTTCTGCCTCTTCCTGGTGAAGCAGCGGAAGAGGCTGCCTTACCCAGGTAGAGGAGCATCTCTCCTCTGCTGCTGAAGTTGCAGGTGGGCAGCCACAGCAGGGTCTCTCCTTGGCAGGAAAGAGGAGCTTCTCTTCGGCCTGGGCTACAGCCTCTTCCTGGGGATGCAGCGGAAGAGGCTGCCTTCCCCAGGTGGAGGAGCATCTCTCCTCTGCTGCTGATGCTGCTGATGCTGCAGGTGGGCAGCCACAGCAGGGTCTCTCCTTGGCAGGAAAGAGGAGCTTCTCTTCGGCCTGGGCTTCTGCCTCTTCCTGGGGAAGCAGCGGAAGAGGCTGCCTTCCCCAGGTGGAGGAGCATCTCTCCTCTGCTGCTGATGCTGCAGGTGGGCAGCCACAGCAGGGTCTCTCCTTGGCAGGAAAGAGGAGCTTCGCTGTGGCCTGGGCTACAGCCTCTTCCTGGGGAAGCAGCGAAAGAGGCTGCCTTCCCCAGCTGGTGGAGCATCTCTCCTCTGCTGCTGATGCTGCAGGGGGGAAGCCACAGCAGGGTCCCTCCTTGGCAGGACAGAGGAGCTTCGCTTCGGCCGGGGCTTCTGCCTCTTCCTGGTGAAGCAGCGGAAGAGGCTGCCTTACCCAGGTGGAGGAGCATCTCTCCTCTGCTGCTGATGCTGCAGGTGGGCAGCCACAGCAGGGTCTCTCCTTGGCAGGACAGAGGAGCTTCGCTTCGGCCTGGGCTTCTGCCTCTTCCTGGGGAAGCAGCGGAAGAGGCTGCCTTACCCAGGTGGAGGAGCATCTCTCCTCTGCTGCTGATGCTGCAGGTGGGCAGCCACAGCAGGGTCTCTCCTTGGCAGGAAAGAGGAGCTTCTCTTCGGCCTGGGCTACAGCCTCTTCCTGGGGATGCAGCGGAAGAGGCTGCCTTCCCCAGCTGGAGGAGCATCTCTCCTCTGCTGCTGCTGCTGCTGATGCTGCAGGTGGGCAGCCACAGCAGGGTCTCTCCTTGGCAGGACAGAGGAGCTTCGCTTCGGCCGGGGCTTCTGCCTCTTCCTGGTGAAGCAGCGGAAGAGGCTGCCTTACCCAGGTGGAGGAGCATCTCTCCTCTGCTGCTGATGCTGCAGGTGGGCAGCCACAGCAGGGTCTCTCCTTGGCAGGAAAGAGGAGCTTCTCTTCGGCCTGGGCTACAGCCTCTTCCTGGGGATGCAGCGGAAGAGGCTGCCTTCCCCAGGTGGAGGAGCATCTCTCCTCTGCTGCTGATGCTGCTGATGCTGCAGGTGGGCAGCCACAGCAGGGTCTCTCCTTGGCAGGAAAGAGGAGCTTCTCTTCGGCCTGGGCTTCTGCCTCTTCCTGGGGAAGCAGCGGAAGAGGCTGCCTTCCCCAGGTGGAGGAGCATCTCTCCTCTGCTGCTGATGCTGCAGGTGGGCAGCCACAGCAGGGTCTCTCCTTGGCAGGAAAGAGGAGCTTCGCTGTGGCCTGGGCTACAGCCTCTTCCTGGGGAAGCAGCGAAAGAGGCTGCCTTCCCCAGCTGGTGGAGCATCTCTCCTCTGCTGCTGATGCTGCAGGGGGGAAGCCACAGCAGGGTCCCTCCTTGGCAGGACAGAGGAGCTTCGCTTCGGCCGGGGCTTCTGCCTCTTCCTGGTGAAGCAGCGGAAGAGGCTGCCTTACCCAGGTGGAGGAGCATCTCTCCTCTGCTGCTGATGCTGCAGGTGGGCAGCCACAGCAGGGTCTCTCCTTGGCAGGACAGAGGAGCTTCGCTTCGGCCTGGGCTTCTGCCTCTTCCTGGGGAAGCAGCGGAAGAGGCTGCCTTACCCAGGTGGAGGAGCATCTCTCCTCTGCTGCTGCTGCTGCTGATGCTGATGCTGCAGGTGGGCAGCCACAGCAGGGTCTCTCCTTGGCAGGACAGAGGAGCTTCGCTTCGGCCGGGGCTTCTGCCTCTTCCTGGGGAAGCAGCGGAAGAGGCTGCCTTACCCAGGTGGAGGAGCATCTCTCCTCTGCTGCTGATGCTGCAGGTGGGCAGCCACAGCAGGGTCTCTCCTTGGCAGGAAAGAGGAGCTTCTCTTCGGCCTGGGCTTCTGCCTCTTCCTGGGGAAGCAGCGGAAGAGGCTGCCTTCCCCAGGTGGAGGAGCATCTCTCCTCTGCTGCTGCTGCTGATGCTGCAGGTGGGCAGCCACAGCAGGGTCTCTCCTTGGCAGGAAAGAGGAGCTTCGCTGCGGCCTGGGCTACAGCCTCTTCCTGGGGAAGCAGCGAAAGAGGCTGCCTTCCCCAGCTGGTGGAGCATCTCTCCTCTGCTGCTGATGCTGCAGGTGGGCAGCCACAGCAGGGTCTCTCCTTGGCAGGACAGAGGAGCTTCGCTTCGGCCTGGGCTTCTGCCTCTTCCTGGGGAAGCAGCGGAAGAGGCTGCCTTACCCAGGTGGAGGAGCATCTCTCCTCTGCTGCTGCTGCTGCTGATGCTGATGCTGCAGGTGGGCAGCCACAGCAGGGTCTCTCCTTGGCAGGACAGAGGAGCTTCGCTTCGGCCGGGGCTTCTGCCTCTTCCTGGGGAAGCAGCGGAAGAGGCTGCCTTACCCAGGTGGAGGAGCATCTCTCCTCTGCTGCTGATGCTGCAGGTGGGCAGCCACAGCAGGGTCTCTCCTTGGCAGGAAAGAGGAGCTTCTCTTCGGCCTGGGCTTCTGCCTCTTCCTGGGGAAGCAGCGGAAGAGGCTGCCTTCCCCAGGTGGAGGAGCATCTCTCCTCTGCTGCTGCTGCTGATGCTGCAGGTGGGCAGCCACAGCAGGGTCTCTCCTTGGCAGGAAAGAGGAGCTTCGCTGCGGCCTGGGCTACAGCCTCTTCCTGGGGAAGCAGCGAAAGAGGCTGCCTTCCCCAGCTGGTGGAGCATCTCTCCTCTGCTGCTGATGCTGCAGGTGGGCAGCCACAGCAGGGTCTCTCCTTGGCAGGACAGAGGAGCTTCGCTTCGGCCTGGGCTTCTGCCTCTTCCTGGGGAAGCAGCGGAAGAGGCTGCCTTCCCCAGCTGGAGGAGCATCTCTCCTCTGCTGCTGCTGCTGCTGATGCTGCAGGTGGGCAGCCACAGCAGGGTCTCTCCTTGGCAGGAAAGAGGAGCTTCGCTGCGGCCTGGGCTACAGCCTCTTCCTGGGGAAGCAGCGGAAGAGGCTGCCTTACCCAGGTGGAGGAGCATCTCTCCTCTGCTGCTGATGCTGCAGGTGGGCAGCCACAGCAGGGTCTCTCCTTGGCAGGAAAGAGGAGCTTCGCTTCGGCCTGGGCTTCTGCCTCTTCCTGGGGAAGCAGCGGAAGAGGCTGCCTTCCCCAGGTGGAGGAGCATCTCTCCTCTGCTGCTGCTGCTGATGCTGCAGGTGGGCAGCCACAGCAGGGTCTCTCCTTGGCAGGAAAGAGGAGCTTCTCTTCGGCCTGGGCTACAGCCTCTTCCTGGGGATGCAGCGGAAGAGGCTGCCTTCCCCAGGTGGAGGAGCATCTCTCCTCTGCTGCTGCTGCTGCTGATGCTGCAGGTGGGCAGCCACAGCAGGGTCTCTCCTTGGCAGGACAGAGGAGCTTCGCTTCGGCCGGGGCTTCTGCCTCTTCCTGGTGAAGCAGCGGAAGAGGCTGCCTTACCCAGGTGGAGGAGCATCTCTCCTCTGCTGCTGATGCTGCAGGTGGGCAGCCACAGCAGGGTCTCTCCTTGGCAGGAAAGAGGAGCTTCTCTTCGGCCTGGGCTACAGCCTCTTCCTGGGGATGCAGCTGAAGAGGCTGCCTTCCCCAGGTGGAGGAGCATCTCTCCTCTGCTGCTGATGCTGCTGATGCTGCAGGTGGGCAGCCACAGCAGGGTCTCTCCTTGGCAGGAAAGAGGAGCTTCTCTTCGGCCTGGGCTTCTGCCTCTTCCTGGGGAAGCAGCGAAAGAGGCTGCCTTCCCCAGGTGGAGGATCATCTCTCCTCTGCTGCTGATGCTGCAGGTGGGCAGCCACAGCAGGGTCTCTCCTTGGCAGGAAAGAGGAGCTTCTCTTCGGCCTGGGCTACAGCCTCTTCCTGGGGATGCAGCGGAAGAGGCTGCCTTCCCCAGGTGGAGGAGCATCTCTCCTCTGCTGCTGCTGCTGCTGATGCTGCTGCAGGTGGGCAGCCACAGCAGGGTCTCTCCTTGGCAGGAAAGAGGAGCTTCGCTTCGGCCTGGGCTTCTGCCTCTTCCTGGGGAAGCAGCGGAAGAGGCTGCCTTCCCCAGCTGGAGGAGCATCTCTCCTCTGCTGCTGCTGCTGCTGATGCTGCAGGTGGGCAGCCACAGCAGGGTCTCTCCTTGGCAGGACAGAGGAGCTTCGCTTCAGCCGGGGCTTCTGCCTCTTCCTGGTGAAGCAGCGGAAGAGGCTGCCTTACCCAGGTGGAGGAGCATCTCTCCTCTGCTGCTGAAGTTGCAGGTGGGCAGCCACAGCAGGGTCTCTCCTTGGCAGGAAAGAGGAGCTTCTCTTCGGCCTGGGCTACAGCCTCTTCCTGGGGATGCAGCGGAAGAGGCTGCCTTCCCCAGGTGGAGGAGCATCTCTCCTCTGCTGCTGATGCTGCTGATGCTGCAGGTGGGCAGCCACAGCAGGGTCTCTCCTTGGCAGGAAAGAGGAGCTTCTCTTCGGCCTGGGCTTATGCCTCTTCCTGGGGAAGCAGCGGAAGAGGCTGCCTTCCCCAGGTGGAGGAGCATCTCTCCTCTGCTGCTGATGCTGCAGGTGGGCAGCCACAGCAGGGTCTCTCCTTGGCAGGAAAGAGGAGCTTCGCTGTGGCCTGGGCTACAGCCTCTTCCTGGGGAAGCAGCGAAAGAGGCTGCCTTCCCCAGCTGGTGGAGCATCTCTCCTCTGCTGCTGATGCTGCAGGGGGGAAGCCACAGCAGGGTCCCTCCTTGGCAGGACAGAGGAGCTTCGCTTCGGCCGGGGCTTCTGCCTCTTCCTGGTGAAGCAGCGGAAGAGGCTGCCTTACCCAGGTGGAGGAGCATCTCTCCTCTGCTGCTGATGCTGCAGGTGGGCAGCCACAGCAGGGTCTCTCCTTGGCAGGACAGAGGAGCTTCGCTTCGGCCTGGGCTTCTGCCTCTTCCTGGGGAAGCAGCGGAAGAGGCTGCCTTCCCCAGGTGGAGGAGCATCTCTCCTCTGCTGCTGCTGCTGATGCTGCAGGTGGGCAGCCACAGCAGGGTCTCTCCTTGGCAGGAAAGAGGAGCTTCGCTGCGGCCTGGGCTACAGCCTCTTCCTGGGGAAGCAGCAAAAGAGGCTGCCTTCCCCAGCTGGTGGAGCATCTCTCCTCTGCTGCTGATGCTTCAGGTGGGCAGCCACAGCAGGGTCTCTCCTTGGCAGGAAAGAGGAGCTTCGCTTCGGCCTGGGCTACAGCCTCTTCCTGGGGAAGCAGCGGAAGAGGCTGCCTTCCCCAGCTGGAGGAGCATCTCTCCTCTGCTGCTGCTGCTGCTGCTGCTGATGCTGCAGGTGGGCAGCCACAGCAGGGTCTCTCCTTGGCAGGACTGAGGAGCTTCGCTTCGGCCGGGGCTTCTGCCTCTTCCTGGTGAAGCAGCGGAAGAGGCTGCCTTACCCAGGTGGAGGAGCATCTCTCCTCTGCTGCTGATGCTGCAGGTGGGCAGCCACAGCAGGGTCTCTCCTTGGCAGGAAAGAGGAGCTTCTCTTCGGCCTGGGCTACAGCCTCTTCCTGGGGATGCAGCGGAAGAGGCTGCCTTCCCCAGGTGGAGGAGCATCTCTCCTCTGCTGCTGCTGCTGCTGATGCTGCTGCAGGTGGGCAGCCACAGCAGGGTCTCTCCTTGGCAGGAAAGAGGAGCTTCGCTTCGGCCTGGGCTACAGCCTCTTCCTGGGGATGCAGCGGAAGAGGCTGCCTTCCCCAGCTGGAGGAGCATCTCTCCTCTGCTGCTGCTGCTGCTGATGCTGCAGGTGGGCATCCACAGCAGGGTCTCTCCTTGGCAGGAAAGAGGAGCTTCGCTTCGGCCTGGGCTACAGCCTCTTCCTGGGGAAGCAGCGGAAGAGGCTGCCTTCCCCAGCTGGAGGAGCATCTCTCCTCTGCTGCTGCTGCTGCTGCTGCTGATGCTGCAGGTGGGCAGCCACAGCAGGGTCTCTCCTTGGCAGGACAAAGGAGCTTCGCTTCGGCCGGGGCTTCTGCCTCTTCCTGGTGAAGCAGCGGAAGAGGCTGCCTTCCCCAGGTGGAGGAGCATCTCTCCTCTGCTGCTGCTGCTGCTGCTGCTGCTGCAGGTGGGCAGCCACAGCAGGGTCTCTCCTTGGCAGGAAAGAGGAGCTTCGCTGCGGCCTGGGCTACAGCCTCTTCCTGGGGAAGCAGCGAAAGAGGCTGCCTTCCCCAGCTGGTGGAGCATCTCTCCTCTGCTGCTGCTGCTGCTGATGCTGCAGGTGGGCAGCCACAGCAGGGTCCCTCCTTGGCAGGACAGAGGAGCTTCGCTTCGGCCGGGGCTTCTGCCTCTTCCTGGTGAAGCAGCGGAAGAGGCTGCCTTACCCAGGTGGAGGAGCATCTCTCCTCTGCTGCTGATGCTGCAGGTGGGCAGCCACAGCAGGGTCTCTCCTTGGCAGGACAGAGGAGCTTCGCTTCGGCCTGGGCTTCTGCCTCTTCCTGGGGAAGCAGCGGAAGAGGCTGCCTTACCCAGGTGGAGGAGCATCTCTCCTCTGCTGCTGATGCTGCAGGGGGGCAGCCACAGCAGGGTCTCTCCTTGGCAGGACAGAGGAGCTTCGCTTCGGCCGGGGCTTCTGCCTCTTCCTGGTGAAGCAGCGGAAGAGGCTGCCTTACCCAGGTGGAGGAGCATCTCTCCTCTGCTGCTGATGCTGCAGGTGGGCAGCCACAGCAGGGTCTCTCCTTGGCAGGAAAGAGGAGCTTCTCTTCGGCCTGGGCTACAGCCTCTTCCTGGGGAAGCAGCGGAAGAGGCTGCCTTCCCCAGGTGGAGGAGCATCTCTCCTCTGCTGCTGCTGCTGCTGATGCTGCTGCAGGTGGGCAGCCACAGCAGGGTCTCTCCTTGGCAGGAAAGAGGAGCTTCGCTTCGGCCTGGGCTACAGCCTCTTCCTGGGGAAGCAGCGGAAGAGGCTGCCTTCCCCAGCTGGAGGAGCATCTCTCCTCTGCTGCTGCTGCTGCTGATGCTGCAGGTGGGCAGCCACAGCAGGGTCTCTCCTTGGCAGGACAGAGGAGCTTCTCTTCGGCCTGGGCTTCTGCCTCTTCCTGGTGAAGCAGCGGAAGAGGCTGCCTTCCCCAGCTGGAGGAGCATCTCTCCTCTGCTGCTGCTGCTGCTGATGCTGCAGGTGGGCAGCCACAGCAGGGTCTCTCCTTGGCAGGAAAGAGGAGCTTCTCTTCGGCCTGGGCTTCTGCCTCTTCCTGGTGAAGCAGCGGAAGAGGCTGCCTTCCCCAGGTGGAGGAGCATCTCTCCTCTGCTGCTGCTGCTGATGCTGCAGGTGGGCAGCCACAGCAGGGTCTCTCCTTGGCAGGAAAGAGGAGCTTCGCTTCGGCCTGGGCTACAGCCTCTTCCTGGGGAAGCAGCGGAAGAGGCTGCCTTCCCCAGCTGGAGGAGCATCTCTCCTCTGCTGCTGCTGCTGCTGCTGCTGCTGCTGATGCTGCAGGTGGGCAGCCACAGCAGGGTCTCTCCTTGGCAGGACAGAGGAGCTTCGCTTCGGCCTGGGCTACAGCCTCTTCCTGGGGAAGCAGCGGAAGAGGCTGCCTTCCCCAGCTGGAGGAGCATCTCTCCTCTGCTGCTGCTGCTGCTGCTGCTGCTGCTGATGCTGCAGGTGGGCAGCCACAGCAGGGTCTCTCCTTGGCAGGACAGAGGAGCTTCGCTTCGGCCTGGGCTTCTGCCTCTTCCTGGGGAAGCAGCGGAAGAGGCTGCCTTCCCCAGGTGGAGGAGCATCTCTCCTCTGCTGCTGCTGCTGATGCTGCAGGTGGGCAGCCACAGCAGGGTCTCTCCTTGGCAGGAAAGAGGAGCTTCGCTTCGGCCTGGGCTACAGCCTCTTCCTGGGGAAGCAGCGGAAGAGGCTGCCTTCCCCAGCTGGAGGAGCATCTCTCCTCTGCTGCTGCTGCTGCTGCTGCTGATGCTGCAGGTGGGCAGCCACAGCAGGGTCTCTCCTTGGCAGGACAGAGGAGCTTCGCTTCGGCCGGGGCTTCTGCCTCTTCCTGGTGAAGCAGCGGAAGAGGCTGCCTTACCCAGGTGGAGGAGCATCTCTCCTCTGCTGCTGATGCTGCAGGGGGGCAGCCACAGCAGGGTCTCTCCTTGGCAGGACAGAGGAGCTTCGCTTCGGCCGGGGCTTCTGCCTCTTCCTTGTGAAGCAGCGGAAGAGGCTGCCTTACCCAGGTGGAGGAGCATCTCTCCTCTGCTGCTGATGCTGCAGGTGGGCAGCCACAGCAGGGTCTCTCCTTGGCAGGAAAGAGGAGCTTCTCTTCGGCCTGGGCTTCTGCCTCTTCCTGGGGAAGCAGCGGAAGAGGCTGCCTTCCCCAGGTGGAGGAGCATCTCTCCTCTGCTGCTGCTGCTGCTGCTGCTGATGCTGCAGGTGGGCAGCCACAGCAGGGTCTCTCCTTGGCAGGACAGAGGAGCTTCTCTTCGGCCTGGGCTTCTGCCTCTTCCTGGTGAAGCAGCGGAAGAGGCTGCCTTCCCCAGCTGGAGGAGCATCTCTCCTCTCCTCTGCTGCTGCTGCTGCTGATGCTGCAGGTGGGCAGCCACAGCAGGGTCTCTCCTTGGCAGGAAAGAGGAGCTTCTCTTCGGCCTGGGCTTCTGCCTCTTCCTGGTGAAGCAGCGGAAGAGGCTGCCTTACCCAGGTGGAGGAGCATCTCTCCTCTGCTGCTGATGCTGCAGGTGGGCAGCCACAGCAGGGTCTCTCCTTGGCAGGAAAGAGGAGCTTCTCTTCGGCCTGGGCTTCTGCCTCTTCCTGGGGAAGCAGCGGAAGAGGCTGCCTTACCCAGGTGGAGGAGCATCTCTCCTCTGCTGCTGATGCTGCAGGGGGGCAGCCACAGCAGGGTCTCTCCTTGGCAGGACAGAGGAGCTTCGCTTCGGCCTGGGCTTCTGCCTCTTCCTGGGGAAGCAGCGGAAGAGGCTGCCTTACCCAGGTGGAGGAGCATCTCTCCTCTGCTGCTGATGCTGCAGGGGGGCAGCCACAGCAGGGTCTCTCCTTGGCAGGAAAGAGGAGCTTCGCTTCGGCCTGGGCTACAGCCTCTTCCTGGGGAAGCAGCGGAAGAGGCTGCCTTCCCCAGCTGGAGGAGCATCTCTCCTCTGCTGCTGCTGCTGCTGCTGCTGCTGCTGATGCTGCAGGTGGGCAGCCACAGCAGGGTCTCTCCTTGGCAGGACAGAGGAGCTTCGCTTCGGCCTGGGCTTCTGCCTCTTCCTGGTGAAGCAGCGGAAGAGGCTGCCTTACCCAGGTGGAGGAGCATCTCTCCTCTGCTGCTGATGCTGCAGGTGGGCAGCCACAGCAGGGTCTCTCCTTGGCAGGAAAGAGGAGCTTCTCTTCGGCCTGGGCTACAGCCTCTTCCTGGGGATGCAGCGGAAGAGGCTGCCTTCCCCAGGTGGAGGAGCATCTCTCCTCTGCTGCTGCTGCTGCTGATGCTGCTGCAGGTGGGCAGCCACAGCAGGGTCTCTCCTTGGCAGGAAAGAGGAGCTTCGCTTCGGCCTGGGCTACAGCCTCTTCCTGGGGACGCAGCGGAAGAGGCTGCCTTCCCCAGCTGGAGGAGCATCTCTCCTCTGCTGCTGCTGCTGCTGCTGCTGATGCTGCAGGTGGGCAGCCACAGCAGGGTCTCTCCTTGGCAGGACAGAGGAGCTTCGCTTCGGCCGGGGCTTCTGCCTCTTCCTGGTGAAGCAGCGGAAGAGGCTGCCTTACCCAGGTGGAGGAGCATCTCTCCTCTGCTGCTGATGCTGCAGGGGGGCAGCCACAGCAGGGTCTCTCCTTGGCAGGACAGAGGAGCTTCGCTTCGGCCGGGGCTTCTGCCTCTTCCTTGTGAAGCAGCGGAAGAGGCTGCCTTACCCAGGTGGAGGAGCATCTCTCCTCTGCTGCTGATGCTGCAGGTGGGCAGCCACAGCAGGGTCTCTCCTTGGCAGGAAAGAGGAGCTTCTCTTCGGCCTGGGCTTCTGCCTCTTCCTGGGGAAGCAGCGGAAGAGGCTGCCTTCCCCAGGTGGAGGAGCATCTCTCCTCTGCTGCTGCTGCTGCTGCTGCTGCTGATGCTGCAGGTGGGCAGCCACAGCAGGGTCTCTCCTTGGCAGGACAGAGGAGCTTCTCTTCGGCCTGGGCTTCTGCCTCTTCCTGGTGAAGCAGCGGAAGAGGCTGCCTTCCCCAGCTGGAGGAGCATCTCTCCTCTCCTCTGCTGCTGCTGCTGCTGATGCTGCAGGTGGGCAGCCACAGCAGGGTCTCTCCTTGGCAGGAAAGAGGAGCTTCTCTTCGGCCTGGGCTTCTGCCTCTTCCTGGTGAAGCAGCGGAAGAGGCTGCCTTCCCCAGCTGGAGGAGCATCTCTCCTCTGCTGCTGCTGCTGCTGCTGCTGATGCTGCAGGTGGGCAGCCACAGCAGGGTCTCTCCTTGGCAGGAAAGAGGAGCTTCTCTTCGGCCTGGGCTACAGCCTCTTCCTGGGGAAGCAGCGGAAGAGGCTGCCTTCCCCAGGTGGAGGAGCATCTCTCCTCTGCTGCTGCTGCTGCTGATGCTGCTGCAGGTGGGCAGCCACAGCAGGGTCTCTCCTTGGCAGGAAAGAGGAGCTTCGCTTCGGCCTGGGCTACAGCCTCTTCCTGGGGAAGCAGCGGAAGAGGCTGCCTTCCCCAGCTGGAGGAGCATCTCTCCTCTGCTGCTGCTGCTGCTGATGCTGCAGGTGGGCAGCCACAGCAGGGTCTCTCCTTGGCAGGACAGAGGAGCTTCTCTTCGGCCTGGGCTTCTGCCTCTTCCTGGTGAAGCAGCGGAAGAGGCTGCCTTCCCCAGCTGGAGGAGCATCTCTCCTCTGCTGCTGCTGCTGCTGATGCTGCAGGTGGGCAGCCACAGCAGGGTCTCTCCTTGGCAGGAAAGAGGAGCTTCTCTTCGGCCTGGGCTTCTGCCTCTTCCTGGTGAAGCAGCGGAAGAGGCTGCCTTCCCCAGGTGGAGGAGCATCTCTCCTCTGCTGCTGCTGCTGATGCTGCAGGTGGGCAGCCACAGCAGGGTCTCTCCTTGGCAGGAAAGAGGAGCTTCGCTTCGGCCTGGGCTACAGCCTCTTCCTGGGGAAGCAGCGGAAGAGGCTGCCTTCCCCAGCTGGAGGAGCATCTCTCCTCTGCTGCTGCTGCTGCTGCTGCTGCTGCTGATGCTGCAGGTGGGCAGCCACAGCAGGGTCTCTCCTTGGCAGGACAGAGGAGCTTCGCTTCGGCCTGGGCTTCTGCCTCTTCCTGGTGAAGCAGCGGAAGAGGCTGCCTTACCCAGGTGGAGGAGCATCTCTCCTCTGCTGCTGATGCTGCAGGTGGGCAGCCACAGCAGGGTCTCTCCTTGGCAGGAAAGAGGAGCTTCTCTTCGGCCTGGGCTACAGCCTCTTCCTGGGGATGCAGCGGAAGAGGCTGCCTTCCCCAGGTGGAGGAGCATCTCTCCTCTGCTGCTGCTGCTGCTGATGCTGCTGCAGGTGGGCAGCCACAGCAGGGTCTCTCCTTGGCAGGAAAGAGGAGCTTCGCTTCGGCCTGGGCTACAGCCTCTTCCTGGGGAAGCAGCGGAAGAGGCTGCCTTCCCCAGCTGGAGGAGCATCTCTCCTCTGCTGCTGCTGCTGCTGCTGCTGATGCTGCAGGTGGGCAGCCACAGCAGGGTCTCTCCTTGGCAGGACAGAGGAGCTTCGCTTCGGCCGGGGCTTCTGCCTCTTCCTGGTGAAGCAGCGGAAGAGGCTGCCTTACCCAGGTGGAGGAGCATCTCTCCTCTGCTGCTGATGCTGCAGGGGGGCAGCCACAGCAGGGTCTCTCCTTGGCAGGACAGAGGAGCTTCGCTTCGGCCGGGGCTTCTGCCTCTTCCTTGTGAAGCAGCGGAAGAGGCTGCCTTACCCAGGTGGAGGAGCATCTCTCCTCTGCTGCTGATGCTGCAGGTGGGCAGCCACAGCAGGGTCTCTCCTTGGCAGGAAAGAGGAGCTTCTCTTCGGCCTGGGCTTCTGCCTCTTCCTGGGGAAGCAGCGGAAGAGGCTGCCTTCCCCAGGTGGAGGAGCATCTCTCCTCTGCTGCTGCTGCTGCTGCTGCTGATGCTGCAGGTGGGCAGCCACAGCAGGGTCTCTCCTTGGCAGGACAGAGGAGCTTCTCTTCGGCCTGGGCTTCTGCCTCTTCCTGGTGAAGCAGCGGAAGAGGCTGCCTTCCCCAGCTGGAGGAGCATCTCTCCTCTCCTCTGCTGCTGCTGCTGCTGATGCTGCAGGTGGGCAGCCACAGCAGGGTCTCTCCTTGGCAGGAAAGAGGAGCTTCTCTTCGGCCTGGGCTTCTGCCTCTTCCTGGTGAAGCAGCGGAAGAGGCTGCCTTACCCAGGTGGAGGAGCATCTCTCCTCTGCTGCTGATGCTGCAGGTGGGCAGCCACAGCAGGGTCTCTCCTTGGCAGGAAAGAGGAGCTTCTCTTCGGCCTGGGCTTCTGCCTCTTCCTGGGGAAGCAGCGGAAGAGGCTGCCTTACCCAGGTGGAGGAGCATCTCTCCTCTGCTGCTGATGCTGCAGGGGGGCAGCCACAGCAGGGTCTCTCCTTGGCAGGACAGAGGAGCTTCGCTTCGGCCTGGGCTTCTGCCTCTTCCTGGGGAAGCAGCGGAAGAGGCTGCCTTACCCAGGTGGAGGAGCATCTCTCCTCTGCTGCTGATGCTGCAGGGGGGCAGCCACAGCAGGGTCTCTCCTTGGCAGGAAAGAGGAGCTTCGCTTCGGCCTGGGCTACAGCCTCTTCCTGGGGAAGCAGCGGAAGAGGCTGCCTTCCCCAGCTGGAGGAGCATCTCTCCTCTGCTGCTGCTGCTGCTGCTGCTGCTGCTGATGCTGCAGGTGGGCAGCCACAGCAGGGTCTCTCCTTGGCAGGACAGAGGAGCTTCGCTTCGGCCTGGGCTTCTGCCTCTTCCTGGTGAAGCAGCGGAAGAGGCTGCCTTACCCAGGTGGAGGAGCATCTCTCCTCTGCTGCTGATGCTGCAGGTGGGCAGCCACAGCAGGGTCTCTCCTTGGCAGGAAAGAGGAGCTTCTCTTCGGCCTGGGCTACAGCCTCTTCCTGGGGATGCAGCGGAAGAGGCTGCCTTCCCCAGGTGGAGGAGCATCTCTCCTCTGCTGCTGCTGCTGCTGATGCTGCTGCAGGTGGGCAGCCACAGCAGGGTCTCTCCTTGGCAGGAAAGAGGAGCTTCGCTTCGGCCTGGGCTACAGCCTCTTCCTGGGGAAGCAGCGGAAGAGGCTGCCTTCCCCAGCTGGAGGAGCATCTCTCCTCTGCTGCTGCTGCTGCTGCTGCTGATGCTGCAGGTGGGCAGCCACAGCAGGGTCTCTCCTTGGCAGGACAGAGGAGCTTCGCTTCGGCCGGGGCTTCTGCCTCTTCCTGGTGAAGCAGCGGAAGAGGCTGCCTTACCCAGGTGGAGGAGCATCTCTCCTCTGCTGCTGATGCTGCAGGGGGGCAGCCACAGCAGGGTCTCTCCTTGGCAGGACAGAGGAGCTTCGCTTCGGCCGGGGCTTCTGCCTCTTCCTTGTGAAGCAGCGGAAGAGGCTGCCTTACCCAGGTGGAGGAGCATCTCTCCTCTGCTGCTGATGCTGCAGGTGGGCAGCCACAGCAGGGTCTCTCCTTGGCAGGAAAGAGGAGCTTCTCTTCGGCCTGGGCTTCTGCCTCTTCCTGGGGAAGCAGCGGAAGAGGCTGCCTTCCCCAGGTGGAGGAGCATCTCTCCTCTGCTGCTGCTGCTGCTGCTGCTGCTGATGCTGCAGGTGGGCAGCCACAGCAGGGTCTCTCCTTGGCAGGACAGAGGAGCTTCTCTTCGGCCTGGGCTTCTGCCTCTTCCTGGTGAAGCAGCGGAAGAGGCTGCCTTCCCCAGCTGGAGGAGCATCTCTCCTCTCCTCTGCTGCTGCTGCTGCTGATGCTGCAGGTGGGCAGCCACAGCAGGGTCTCTCCTTGGCAGGAAAGAGGAGCTTCTCTTCGGCCTGGGCTTCTGCCTCTTCCTGGTGAAGCAGCGGAAGAGGCTGCCTTCCCCAGCTGGAGGAGCATCTCTCCTCTGCTGCTGCTGCTGCTGCTGCTGATGCTGCAGGTGGGCAGCCACAGCAGGGTCTCTCCTTGGCAGGACAGAGGAGCTTCGCTTCGGCCGGGGCTTCTGCCTCTTCCTGGTGAAGCAGCGGAAGAGGCTGCCTTACCCAGGTGGAGGAGCATCTCTCCTCTGCTGCTGATGCTGCAGGTGGGCAGCCACAGCATGGTCTCTCCTTGGCAGGAAAGAGGAGCTTCTCTTCGGCCTGGGCTTCTGCCTCTTCCTGGGGAAGCAGCGGAAGAGGCTGCCTTCCCCAGGTGGAGGAGCATCTCTCCTCTGCTGCTGCTGCTGCTGCTGCTGATGCTGCAGGTGGGCAGCCACAGCAGGGTCTCTCCTTGGCAGGACAGAGGAGCTTCGCTTCGGCCGGGGCTTCTGCCTCTTCCTGGTGAAGCAGCGGAAGAGGCTGCCTTACCCAGGTGGAGGAGCATCTCTCCTCTGCTGCTGATGCTGCAGGGGGGCAGCCACAGCAGGGTCTCTCCTTGGCAGGAAAGAGGAGCTTCTCTTCGGCCTGGGCTTCTGCCTCTTCCTGGGGAAGCAGCGGAAGAGGCTGCCTTACCCAGGTGGAGGAGCATCTCTCCTCTGCTGCTGATGCTGCAGGGGGGCAGCCACAGCAGGGTCTCTCCTTGGCAGGACAGAGGAGCTTCGCTTCGGCCTGGGCTTCTGCCTTTTCCTGGGGAAGCAGCGGAAGAGGCTGCCTTACCCAGGTGGAGGAGCATCTCTCCTCTGCTGCTGATGCTGCAGGGGGGCAGCCACAGCAGGGTCTCTCCTTGGCAGAACAGAGGAGCTTCGCTTCGGCCTGGGCTTCTGCCTCTTCCTGGGGAAGCAGCGGAAGAGGCTGCCTTACCCAGGTGGAGGAGCATCTCTCCTCTGCTGCTGATGCTGCAGGTGGGCAGCCACAGCAGGGTCTCTCCTTGGCAGGAAAGAGGAGCTTCTCTTCGGCCTGGGCTACAGCCTCTTCCTGGGGATGCAGCGGAAGAGGCTGCCTTCCCCAGGTGGAGGAGCATCTCTCCTCTGCTGCTGCTGCTGCTGATGCTGCTGCAGGTGGGCAGCCACAGCAGGGTCTCTCCTTGGCAGGAAAGAGGAGCTTCGCTTCGGCCTGGGCTTCTGCCTCTTCCTGGGGAAGCAGCGGAAGAGGCTGCCTTCCCCAGCTGGAGGAGCATCTCTCCTCTGCTGCTGCTGCTGCTGATGCTGCAGGTGGGCAGCCACAGCAGGGTCTCTCCTTGGCAGGACAGAGGAGCTTCGCTTCGGCCGGGGCTTCTGCCTCTTCCTGGTGAAGCAGCGGAAGAGGCTGCCTTACCCAGGTGGAGGAGCATCTCTCCTCTGCTGCTGATGCTGCAGGTGGGCAGCCACAGCAGGGTCTCTCCTTGGCAGGAAAGAGGAGCTTCGCTGCGGCCTGGGCTACAGCCTCTTCCTGGTGAAGCAGCGGAAGAGGCTGCCTTCCCCAGCTGGAGGAGCATCTCTCCTCTGCTGCTGCTGCTGCTGATGCTGCAGGTGGGCAGCCACAGCAGGGTCCCTCCTTGGCAGGACAGAGGAGCTTCGCTTCGGCCTGGGCTTCTGCCTCTTCCTGGTGAAGCAGCGGAAGAGGCTGCCTTACCCAGGTGGAGGAGCATCTCTCCTCTGCTGCTGATGCTGCAGGTGGGCAGCCACAGCAGGGTCTCTCCTTGGCAGGAAAGAGGAGCTTCTCTTCGGCCTGGGCTTCTGCCTCTTCCTGGGGAAGCAGCGGAAGAGGCTGCCTTCCCCAGGTGGAGGAGCATCTCTCCTCTGCTGCTGCTGCTGCTGCTGCTGCTGCTGCTGATGCTGCAGGTGGGCAGCCACAGCAGGGTCTCTCCTTGGCAGGACAGAGGAGCTTCGCTTCGGCCGGGGCTTCTGCCTCTTCCTGGTGAAGCAGCGGAAGAGGCTGCCTTACCCAGGTGGAGGAGCATCTCTCCTCTGCTGCTGATGCTGCAGGGGGGAAGCCACAGCAGGGTCCCTCCTTGGCAGGACAGAGGAGCTTCGCTTCGGCCTGGGCTTCTGCCTCTTCCTGGTGAAGCAGCGGAAGAGGCTGCCTTACCCAGGTGGAGGAGCATCTCTCCTCTGCTGCTGATGCTGCAGGTGGGCAGCCACAGCAGGGTCTCTCCTTGGCAGGACAGAGGAGCTTCGCTTCGGCCGGGGCTTCTGCCTCTTCCTGGTGAAGCAGCGGAAGAGGCTGCCTTACCCAGGTAGAGGAGCATCTCTCCTCTGCTGCTGAAGTTGCAGGTGGGCAGCCACAGCAGGGTCTCTCCTTGGCAGGAAAGAGGAGCTTCTCTTCGGCCTGGGCTACAGCCTCTTCCTGGGGATGCAGCGGAAGAGGCTGCCTTCCCCAGGTGGAGGAGCATCTCTCCTCTGCTGCTGATGCTGCTGATGCTGCAGGTGGGCAGCCACAGCAGGGTCTCTCCTTGGCAGGAAAGAGGAGCTTCTCTTCGGCCTGGGCTTCTGCCTCTTCCTGGGGAAGCAGCGGAAGAGGCTGCCTTCCCCAGGTGGAGGAGCATCTCTCCTCTGCTGCTGATGCTGCAGGTGGGCAGCCACAGCAGGGTCTCTCCTTGGCAGGAAAGAGGAGCTTCGCTGTGGCCTGGGCTACAGCCTCTTCCTGGGGAAGCAGCGAAAGAGGCTGCCTTCCCCAGCTGGTGGAGCATCTCTCCTCTGCTGCTGATGCTGCAGGGGGGAAGCCACAGCAGGGTCCCTCCTTGGCAGGACAGAGGAGCTTCGCTTCGGCCGGGGCTTCTGCCTCTTCCTGGGGAAGCAGCGGAAGAGGCTGCCTTACCCAGGTGGAGGAGCATCTCTCCTCTGCTGCTGCTGCTGCTGATGCTGATGCTGCAGGTGGGCAGCCACAGCAGGGTCTCTCCTTGGCAGGACAGAGGAGCTTCGCTTCGGCCGGGGCTTCTGCCTCTTCCTGGGGAAGCAGCGGAAGAGGCTGCCTTACCCAGGTGGAGGAGCATCTCTCCTCTGCTGCTGATGCTGCAGGTGGGCAGCCACAGCAGGGTCTCTCCTTGGCAGGAAAGAGGAGCTTCTCTTCGGCCTGGGCTTCTGCCTCTTCCTGGGGAAGCAGCGGAAGAGGCTGCCTTCCCCAGGTGGAGGAGCATCTCTCCTCTGCTGCTGCTGCTGATGCTGCAGGTGGGCAGCCACAGCAGGGTCTCTCCTTGGCAGGAAAGAGGAGCTTCGCTGCGGCCTGGGCTACAGCCTCTTCCTGGGGAAGCAGCGAAAGAGGCTGCCTTCCCCAGCTGGTGGAGCATCTCTCCTCTGCTGCTGATGCTGCAGGTGGGCAGCCACAGCAGGGTCTCTCCTTGGCAGGACAGAGGAGCTTCGCTTCGGCCTGGGCTTCTGCCTCTTCCTGGGGAAGCAGCGGAAGAGGCTGCCTTCCCCAGCTGGAGGAGCATCTCTCCTCTGCTGCTGCTGCTGCTGATGCTGCAGGTGGGCAGCCACAGCAGGGTCTCTCCTTGGCAGGAAAGAGGAGCTTCGCTGCGGCCTGGGCTACAGCCTCTTCCTGGGGAAGCAGCAAAAGAGGCTGCCTTCCCCAGCTGGTGGAGCATCTCTCCTCTGCTGCTGATGCTGCAGGTGGGCAGCCACAGCAGGGTCTCTCCTTGGCAGGAAAGAGGAGCTTCGCTTCGGCCTGGGCTACAGCCTCTTCCTGGGGAAGCAGCGGAAGAGGCTGCCTTCCCCAGCTGGAGGAGCATCTCTCCTCTGCTGCTGCTGCTGCTGATGCTGCAGGTGGGCAGCCACAGCAGGGTCTCTCCTTGGCAGGAAAGAGGAGCTTCGCTTCGGCCTGGGCTACAGCCTCTTCCTGGGGAAGCAGCGGAAGAGGCTGCCTTCCCCAGCTGGAGGAGCATCTCTCCTCTGCTGCTGCTGCTGCTGATGCTGCAGGTGGGCAGCCACAGCAGGGTCTCTCCTTGGCAGGAAAGAGGAGCTTCGCTGCGGCCTGGGCTACAGCCTCTTCCTGGGGAAGCAGCGAAAGAGGCTGCCTTCCCCAGCTGGTGGAGCATCTCTCCTCTGCTGCTGATGCTGCAGGGGGGAAGCCACAGCAGGGTCCCTCCTTGGCAGGACAGAGGAGCTTCGCTTCGGCCGGGGCTTCTGCCTCTTCCTGGTGAAGCAGCGAAAGAGGCTGCCTTCCCCAGGTGGAGGAGCATCTCTCCTCTGCTGCTGATGCTGCAGGTGGGCAGCCACAGCAGGGTCTCTCCTTGGCAGGAAAGAGGAGCTTCTCTTCGGCCTGGGCTTCTGCCTCTTCCTGGGGAAGCAGTGGAAGAGGCTGCCTTCCCCAGGTGGAGGAGCATCTCTCCTCTGCTGCTGCTGCTGATGCTGCAGGTGGGCAGCCACAGCAGGGTCTCTCCTTGGCAGGAAAGAGGAGCTTCGCTGCGGCCTGGGCTACAGCCTCTTCCTGGGGAAGCAGCAAAAGAGGCTGCCTTCCCCAGCTGGTGGAGCATCTCTCCTCTGCTGCTGATGCTGCAGGTGGGCAGCCACAGCAGGGTCTCTCCTTGGCAGGAAAGAGGAGCTTCGCTTCGGCCTGGGCTACAGCCTCTTCCTGGGGAAGCAGCGGAAGAGGCTGCCTTCCCCAGCTGGAGGAGCATCTCTCCTCTGCTGCTGCTGCTGCTGATGCTGCAGGTGGGCAGCCACAGCAGGGTCTCTCCTTGGCAGGAAAGAGGAGCTTCGCTTCGGCCTGGGCTACAGCCTCTTCCTGGGGAAGCAGCGGAAGAGGCTGCCTTCCCCAGCTGGAGGAGCATCTCTCCTCTGCTGCTGCTGCTGCTGCTGCTGATGCTGCAGGTGGGCAGCCACAGCAGGGTCTCTCCTTGGCAGGACAAAGGAGCTTCGCTTCGGCCGGGGCTTCTGCCTCTTCCTGGTGAAGCAGCGGAAGAGGCCTCCTTACCCAGGTGGAGGAGCATCTCTCCTCTGCTGCTGCTGCTGCTGCTGCTGATGCTGCAGGTGGGCAGCCACAGCAGGGTCTCTCCTTGGCAGGACAGAGGAGCTTCGCTTCGGCCTGGGCTTCTGCCTCTTCCTGGGGAAGCAGCGGAAGAGGCTGCCTTACCCAGGTGGAGGAGCATCTCTCCTCTGCTGCTGATGCTGCAGGTGGGCAGCCACAGCAGGGTCTCTCCTTGGCAGGACAGAGGAGCTTCGCTTCGGCCGGGGCTTCTGCCTCTTCCTGGGGAAGCAGCGGAAGAGGCTGCCTTACCCAGGTGGAGGAGCATCTCTCCTCTGCTGCTGATGCTGCAGGTGGGCAGCCACAGCAGGGTCTCTCCTTGGCAGGAAAGAGGAGCTTCTCTTCGGCCTGGGCTTCTGCCTCTTCCTGGGGAAGCAGCGGAAGAGGCTGCCTTCCCCAGGTGGAGGAGCATCTCTCCTCTGCTGCTGCTGCTGATGCTGCAGGTGGGCAGCCACAGCAGGGTCTCTCCTTGGCAGGAAAGAGGAGCTTCGCTGCGGCCTGGGCTACAGCCTCTTCCTGGGGAAGCAGCGAAAGAGGCTGCCTTCCCCAGCTGGTGGAGCATCTCTCCTCTGCTGCTGATGCTGCAGGTGGGCAGCCACAGCAGGGTCTCTCCTTGGCAGGACAGAGGAGCTTCGCTTCGGCCTGGGCTTCTGCCTCTTCCTGGGGAAGCAGCGGAAGAGGCTGCCTTCCCCAGCTGGTGGAGCATCTCTCCTCTGCTGCTGATGCTGCAGGGGGGAAGCCACAGCAGGGTCCCTCCTTGGCAGGACAGAGGAGCTTCGCTTCGGCCGGGGCTTCTGCCTCTTCCTGGGGAAGCAGCGGAAGAGGCTGCCTTACCCAGGTGGAGGAGCATCTCTCCTCTGCTGCTGCTGCTGCTGATGCTGATGCTGCAGGTGGGCAGCCACAGCAGGGTCTCTCCTTGGCAGGACAGAGGAGCTTCGCTTCGGCCGGGGCTTCTGCCTCTTCCTGGGGAAGCAGCGGAAGAGGCTGCCTTACCCAGGTGGAGGAGCATCTCTCCTCTGCTGCTGATGCTGCAGGTGGGCAGCCACAGCAGGGTCTCTCCTTGGCAGGAAAGAGGAGCTTCTCTTCGGCCTGGGCTTCTGCCTCTTCCTGGGGAAGCAGCGGAAGAGGCTGCCTTCCCCAGGTGGAGGAGCATCTCTCCTCTGCTGCTGCTGCTGATGCTGCAGGTGGGCAGCCACAGCAGGGTCTCTCCTTGGCAGGAAAGAGGAGCTTCGCTGCGGCCTGGGCTACAGCCTCTTCCTGGGGAAGCAGCGAAAGAGGCTGCCTTCCCCAGCTGGTGGAGCATCTCTCCTCTGCTGCTGATGCTGCAGGTGGGCAGCCACAGCAGGGTCTCTCCTTGGCAGGACAGAGGAGCTTCGCTTCGGCCTGGGCTTCTGCCTCTTCCTGGGGAAGCAGCGGAAGAGGCTGCCTTCCCCAGCTGGAGGAGCATCTCTCCTCTGCTGCTGCTGCTGCTGATGCTGCAGGTGGGCAGCCACAGCAGGGTCTCTCCTTGGCAGGAAAGAGGAGCTTCGCTGCGGCCTGGGCTACAGCCTCTTCCTGGGGAAGCAGCAAAAGAGGCTGCCTTCCCCAGCTGGTGGAGCATCTCTCCTCTGCTGCTGATGCTGCAGGTGGGCAGCCACAGCAGGGTCTCTCCTTGGCAGGAAAGAGGAGCTTCGCTTCGGCCTGGGCTACAGCCTCTTCCTGGGGAAGCAGCGGAAGAGGCTGCCTTCCCCAGCTGGAGGAGCATCTCTCCTCTGCTGCTGCTGCTGCTGATGCTGCAGGTGGGCAGCCACAGCAGGGTCTCTCCTTGGCAGGAAAGAGGAGCTTCGCTTCGGCCTGGGCTACAGCCTCTTCCTGGGGAAGCAGCGGAAGAGGCTGCCTTCCCCAGCTGGAGGAGCATCTCTCCTCTGCTGCTGCTGCTGCTGATGCTGCAGGTGGGCAGCCACAGCAGGGTCTCTCCTTGGCAGGAAAGAGGAGCTTCGCTGCGGCCTGGGCTACAGCCTCTTCCTGGGGAAGCAGCGAAAGAGGCTGCCTTCCCCAGCTGGTGGAGCATCTCTCCTCTGCTGCTGATGCTGCAGGGGGGAAGCCACAGCAGGGTCCCTCCTTGGCAGGACAGAGGAGCTTCGCTTCGGCCGGGGCTTCTGCCTCTTCCTGGTGAAGCAGCGAAAGAGGCTGCCTTCCCCAGGTGGAGGAGCATCTCTCCTCTGCTGCTGATGCTGCAGGTGGGCAGCCACAGCAGGGTCTCTCCTTGGCAGGAAAGAGGAGCTTCTCTTCGGCCTGGGCTTCTGCCTCTTCCTGGGGAAGCAGTGGAAGAGGCTGCCTTCCCCAGGTGGAGGAGCATCTCTCCTCTGCTGCTGCTGCTGATGCTGCAGGTGGGCAGCCACAGCAGGGTCTCTCCTTGGCAGGAAAGAGGAGCTTCGCTGCGGCCTGGGCTACAGCCTCTTCCTGGGGAAGCAGCAAAAGAGGCTGCCTTCCCCAGCTGGTGGAGCATCTCTCCTCTGCTGCTGATGCTGCAGGTGGGCAGCCACAGCAGGGTCTCTCCTTGGCAGGAAAGAGGAGCTTCGCTTCGGCCTGGGCTACAGCCTCTTCCTGGGGAAGCAGCGGAAGAGGCTGCCTTCCCCAGCTGGAGGAGCATCTCTCCTCTGCTGCTGCTGCTGCTGATGCTGCAGGTGGGCAGCCACAGCAGGGTCTCTCCTTGGCAGGAAAGAGGAGCTTCGCTTCGGCCTGGGCTACAGCCTCTTCCTGGGGAAGCAGCGGAAGAGGCTGCCTTCCCCAGCTGGAGGAGCATCTCTCCTCTGCTGCTGCTGCTGCTGCTGCTGATGCTGCAGGTGGGCAGCCACAGCAGGGTCTCTCCTTGGCAGGACAAAGGAGCTTCGCTTCGGCCGGGGCTTCTGCCTCTTCCTGGTGAAGCAGCGGAAGAGGCCTCCTTACCCAGGTGGAGGAGCATCTCTCCTCTGCTGCTGCTGCTGCTGCTGCTGATGCTGCAGGTGGGCAGCCACAGCAGGGTCTCTCCTTGGCAGGACAGAGGAGCTTCGCTTCGGCCTGGGCTTCTGCCTCTTCCTGGGGAAGCAGCGGAAGAGGCTGCCTTACCCAGGTGGAGGAGCATCTCTCCTCTGCTGCTGATGCTGCAGGTGGGCAGCCACAGCAGGGTCTCTCCTTGGCAGGAAAGAGGAGCTTCTCTTCGGCCTGGGCTACAGCCTCTTCCTGGGGATGCAGCGGAAGAGGCTGCCTTCCCCAGGTGGAGGAGCATCTCTCCTCTGCTGCTGCTGCTGCTGATGCTGCTGCAGGTGGGCAGCCACAGCAGGGTCTCTCCTTGGCAGGAAAGAGGAGCTTCGCTTCGGCCTGGGCTTCTGCCTCTTCCTGGGGAAGCAGCGGAAGAGGCTGCCTTCCCCAGCTGGAGGAGCATCTCTCCTCTGCTGCTGCTGCTGCTGATGCTGCAGGTGGGCAGCCACAGCAGGGTCTCTCCTTGGCAGGACAGAGGAGCTTCGCTTCGGCCGGGGCTTCTGCCTCTTCCTGGTGAAGCAGCGGAAGAGGCTGCCTTACCCAGGTGGAGGAGCATCTCTCCTCTGCTGCTGATGCTGCAGGTGGGCAGCCACAGCAGGGTCTCTCCTTGGCAGGAAAGAGGAGCTTCTCTTCGGCCTGGGCTACAGCCTCTTCCTGGGGATGCAGCGGAAGAGGCTGCCTTCCCCAGGTGGAGGAGCATCTCTCCTCTGCTGCTGATGCTGCAGGGGGGAAGCCACAGCAGGGTCTCTCCTTGGCAGGACAGAGGAGCTTCGCTTCGGCCGGGGCTTCTGCCTCTTCCTGGTGAAGCAGCGGAAGAGGCTGCCTTCCCCAGCTGGAGGAGCATCTCTCCTCTGCTGCTGCTGCTGCTGATGCTGCAGGTGGGCAGCCACAGCAGGGTCTCTCCTTGGCAGGACAGAGGAGCTTCGCTTCGGCCGGGGCTTCTGCCTCTTCCTGGTGAAGCAGCGGAAGAGGCTGCCTTCCCCAGCTGGAGGAGCATCTCTCCTCTGCTGCTGCTGATGCTGCAGGTGGGCAGCCACAGCAGGGTCTCTCCTTGGCAGGACAGAGGAGCTTCTCTTCGGCCTGGGCTTCTGCCTCTTCCTGGGGAAGCAGCGGAAGAGGCTGCCTTCCCCAGGTGGAGGAGCATCTCTCCTCTGCTGCTGCTGCTGCTGCTGATGCTGCAGGTGGGCAGCCACAGCAGGGTCTCTCCTTGGCAGGAAAGAGGAGCTTCTCTTCGGCCTGGGCTTCTGCCTCTTCCTGGTGAAGCAGCGGAAGAGGCTGCCTTCCCCAGCTGGAGGAGCATCTCTCCTCTGCTGCTGCTGCTGCTGCTGCTGATGCTGCAGGTGGGCAGCCACAGCAGGGTCTCTCCTTGGCAGGACAGAGGAGCTTCGCTTCGGCCGGGGCTTCTGCCTCTTCCTGGTGAAGCAGCGGAAGAGGCTGCCTTCCCCAGCTGGAGGAGCATCTCTCCTCTGCTGCTGCTGCTGCTGATGCTGCAGGTGGGCAGCCACAGCAGGGTCTCTCCTTGGCAGGACAGAGGAGCTTCTCTTCGGCCTGGGCTTCTGCCTCTTCCTGGGGAAGCAGCGGAAGAGGCTGCCTTCCCCAGGTGGAGGAGCATCTCTCCTCTGCTGCTGATGCTGCAGGTGGGCAGCCACAGCAGGGTCTCTCCTTGGCAGGAAAGAGGAGCTTCGCTGCGGCCTGGGCTACAGCCTCTTCCTGGGGAAGCAGCGAAAGAGGCTGCCTTCCCCAGCTGGAGGAGCATCTCTCCTCTGCTGCTGCTGCTGCTGCTGATGCTGCAGGTGGGCAGCCACAGCAGGGTCTCTCCTTGGCAGGAAAGAGGAGCTTCTCTTCGGCCTGGGCTTCTGCCTCTTCCTGGGGAAGCAGCGGAAGAGGCTGCCTTCCCCAGGTGGAGGAGCATCTCTCCTCTGCTGCTGATGCTGCAGGTGGGCAGCCACAGCAGGGTCTCTCCTTGGCAGGAAAGAGGAGCTTCTCTTCGGCCTGGGCTTCTGCCTCTTCCTGGGGAAGCAGCGGAAGAGGCTGCCTTCCCCAGGTGGAGGAGCATCTCTCCTCTGCTGCTGATGCTGCAGGTGGGCAGCCACAGCAGGGTCTCTCCTTGGCAGGAAAGAGGAGCTTCGCTGCGGCCTGGGCTACAGCCTCTTCCTGGGGAAGCAGCGAAAGAGGCTGCCTTCCCCAGCTGGTGGAGCATCTCTCCTCTGCTGCTGATGCTGCAGGGGGGAAGCCACAGCAGGGTCTCTCCTTGGCAGGACAGAGGAGCTTCGCTTCGGCCTGGGCTTCTGCCTCTTCCTGGGGAAGCAGCGGAAGAGGCTGCCTTCCCCAGGTGGAGGAGCATCTCTCCTCTGCTGCTGCTGCTGATGCTGCAGGTGGGCAGCCACAGCAGGGTCTCTCCTTGGCAGGAAAGAGGAGCTTCGCTTCGGCCTGGGCTACAGCCTCTTCCTGGGGAAGCAGCGGAAGAGGCTGCCTTCCCCAGCTGGAGGAGCATCTCTCCTCTGCTGCTGCTGCTGCTGCTGCTGATGCTGCAGGTGGGCAGCCACAGCAGGGTCTCTCCTTGGCAGGACTGAGGAGCTTCGCTTCGGCCGGGGCTTCTGCCTCTTCCTGGTGAAGCAGCGGAAGAGGCTGCCTTACCCAGGTGGAGGAGCATCTCTCCTCTGCTGCTGATGCTGCAGGTGGGCAGCCACAGCAGGGTCTCTCCTTGGCAGGAAAGAGGAGCTTCTCTTCGGCCTGGGCTACAGCCTCTTCCTGGGGATGCAGCGGAAGAGGCTGCCTTCCCCAGGTGGAGGAGCATCTCTCCTCTGCTGCTGCTGCTGCTGATGCTGCTGCAGGTGGGCAGCCACAGCAGGGTCTCTCCTTGGCAGGAAAGAGGAGCTTCGCTTCGGCCTGGGCTACAGCCTCTTCCTGGGGATGCAGCGGAAGAGGCTGCCTTCCCCAGCTGGAGGAGCATCTCTCCTCTGCTGCTGCTGCTGCTGATGCTGCAGGTGGGCATCCACAGCAGGGTCTCTCCTTGGCAGGAAAGAGGAGCTTCGCTTCGGCCTGGGCTACAGCCTCTTCCTGGGGAAGCAGCCGAAGAGGCTGCCTTCCCCAGCTGGAGGAGCATCTCTCCTCTGCTGCTGCTGCTGCTGCTGCTGATGCTGCAGGTGGGCAGCCACAGCAGGGTCTCTCCTTGGCAGGACAAAGGAGCTTCGCTTCGGCCGGGGCTTCTGCCTCTTCCTGGTGAAGCAGCGGAAGAGGCTGCCTTCCCCAGGTGGAGGAGCATCTCTCCTCTGCTGCTGCTGCTGCTGCTGATGCTGCAGGTGGGCAGCCACAGCAGGGTCTCTCCTTGGCAGGAAAGAGGAGCTTCGCTGCGGCCTGGGCTACAGCCTCTTCCTGGGGAAGCAGCGAAAGAGGCTGCCTTCCCCAGCTGGTGGAGCATCTCTCCTCTGCTGCTGATGCTGCAGGTGGGCAGCCACAGCAGGGTCTCTCCTTGGCAGGACAGAGGAGCTTCGCTTCGGCCGGGGCTTCTGCCTCTTCCTGGTGAAGCAGCGGAAGAGGCTGCCTTCCCCAGGTGGAGGAGCATCTCTCCTCTGCTGCTGCTGCTGCTGCTGATGCTGCTGCAGGTGGGCAGCCACAGCAGGGTCTCTCCTTGGCAGGAAAGAGGAGCTTCTCTTCGGCCTGGGCTACAGCCTCTTCCTGGGGAAGCAGCGGAAGAGGCTGCCTTACCCAGGTGGAGGAGCATCTCTCCTCTGCTGCTGATGCTGCAGGTGGGCAGCCACAGCAGGGTCTCTCCTTGGCAGGAAAGAGGAGCTTCTCTTCGGCCTGGGCTACAGCCTCTTCCTGGGGAAGCAGCGGAAGAGGCTGCCTTCCCCAGGTGGAGGAGCATCTCTCCTCTGCTGCTGCTGCTGCTGCTGATGCTGCTGCAGGTGGGCAGCCACAGCAGGGTCTCTCCTTGGCAGGAAAGAGGAGCTTCGCTTCGGCCTGGGCTACAGCCTCTTCCTGGGGAAGCAGCGGAAGAGGCTGCCTTCCCCAGCTGGAGGAGCATCTCTCCTCTGCTGCTGCTGCTGCTGATGCTGCAGGTGGGCAGCCACAGCAGGGTCTCTCCTTGGCAGGACAGAGGAGCTTCTCTTCGGCCTGGGCTTCTGCCTCTTCCTGGTGAAGCAGCGGAAGAGGCTGCCTTCCCCAGGTGGAGGAGCATCTCTCCTCTGCTGCTGCTGCTGCTGATGCTGCAGGTGGGCAGCCACAGCAGGGTCTCTCCTTGGCAGGAAAGAGGAGCTTCTCTTCGGCCTGGGCTTCTGCCTCTTCCTGGTGAAGCAGCGGAAGAGGCTGCCTTCCCCAGGTGGAGGAGCATCTCTCCTCTGCTGCTGCTGCTGATGCTGCAGGTGGGCAGCCACAGCAGGGTCTCTCCTTGGCAGGAAAGAGGAGCTTCGCTTCGGCCTGGGCTACAGCCTCTTCCTGGGGAAGCAGCGGAAGAGGCTGCCTTCCCCAGCTGGAGGAGCATCTCTCCTCTGCTGCTGCTGCTGCTGCTGCTGCTGCTGATGCTGCAGGTGGGCAGCCACAGCAGGGTCTCTCCTTGGCAGGACAGAGGAGCTTCGCTTCGGCCTGGGCTTCTGCCTCTTCCTGGTGAAGCAGCGGAAGAGGCTGCCTTACCCAGGTGGAGGAGCATCTCTCCTCTGCTGCTGATGCTGCAGGTGGGCAGCCACAGCAGGGTCTCTCCTTGGCAGGAAAGAGGAGCTTCTCTTCGGCCTGGGCTACAGCCTCTTCCTGGGGATGCAGCGGAAGAGGCTGCCTTCCCCAGGTGGAGGAGCATCTCTCCTCTGCTGCTGCTGCTGCTGATGCTGCTGCAGGTGGGCAGCCACAGCAGGGTCTCTCCTTGGCAGGAAAGAGGAGCTTCGCTTCGGCCTGGGCTACAGCCTCTTCCTGGGGAAGCAGCGGAAGAGGCTGCCTTCCCCAGCTGGAGGAGCATCTCTCCTCTGCTGCTGCTGCTGCTGATGCTGCAGGTGGGCAGCCACAGCAGGGTCTCTCCTTGGCAGGACAGAGGAGCTTCGCTTCGGCCGGGGCTTCTGCCTCTTCCTGGTGAAGCAGCGGAAGAGGCTGCCTTACCCAGGTGGAGGAGCATCTCTCCTCTGCTGCTGATGCTGCAGGGGGGCAGCCACAGCAGGGTCTCTCCTTGGCAGGACAGAGGAGCTTCGCTTCG
The DNA here is from genome assembly GCF_053564925.1 of Oryzias latipes. Lineage (NCBI taxonomy): Eukaryota > Metazoa > Chordata > Actinopteri > Beloniformes > Adrianichthyidae > Oryzias > Oryzias latipes. Next base: position 28,015,316 of record NC_136259.1, read on the forward strand.
GCCGGGGCTTCTGCCTCTTCCTTGTGAAGCAGCGGAAGAGGCTGCCTTACCCAGGTGGAGGAGCATCTCTCCTCTGCTGCTGATGCTGCAGGTGGGCAGCCACAGCAGGGTCTCTCCTTGGCAGGAAAGAGGAGCTTCTCTTCGGCCTGGGCTTCTGCCTCTTCCTGGGGAAGCAGCGGAAGAGGCTGCCTTCCCCAGGTGGAGGAGCATCTCTCCTCTGCTGCTGCTGCTGCTGCTGCTGATGCTGCAGGTGGGCAGCCACAGCAGGGTCTCTCCTTGGCAGGACAGAGGAGCTTCGCTTCGGCCTGGGCTTCTGCCTCTTCCTGGGGAAGCAGCGGAAGAGGCTGCCTTACCCAGGTGGAGGAGCATCTCTCCTCTGCTGCTGATGCTGCAGGGGGGCAGCCACAGCAGGGTCTCTCCTTGGCAGGACAGAGGAGCTTCGCTTCGGCCTGGGCTTCTGCCTCTTCCTGGGGAAGCAGCGGAAGAGGCTGCCTTACCCAGGTGGAGGAGCATCTCTCCTCTGCTGCTGATGCTGCAGGTGGGCAGCCACAGCAGGGTCTCTCCTTGGCAGAACAGAGGAGCTTCGCTTCGGCCGGGGCTTCTGCCTCTTCCTGGTGAAGCAGCGGAAGAGGCTGCCTTACCCAGGTGGAGGAGCATCTCTCCTCTGCTGCTGATGCTGCAGGTGGGCAGCCACAGCAGGGTCTCTCCTTGGCAGGAAAGAGGAGCTTCTCTTCGGCCTGGGCTACAGCCTCTTCCTGGGGATGCAGCGGAAGAGGCTGCCTTCCCCAGGTGGAGGAGCATCTCTCCTCTGCTGCTGCTGCTGCTGATGCTGCTGCAGGTGGGCAGCCACAGCAGGGTCTCTCCTTGGCAGGAAAGAGGAGCTTCGCTTCGGCCTGGGCTTCTGCCTCTTCCTGGGGAAGCAGCGGAAGAGGCTGCCTTCCCCAGCTGGAGGAGCATCTCTCCTCTGCTGCTGCTGCTGCTGATGCTGCAGGTGGGCAGCCACAGCAGGGTCTCTCCTTGGCAGGACAGAGGAGCTTCGCTTCGGCCGGGGCTTCTGCCTCTTCCTGGTGAAGCAGCGGAAGAGGCTGCCTTACCCAGGTGGAGGAGCATCTCTCCTCTGCTGCTGAAGTTGCAGGTGGGCAGCCACAGCAGGGTCTCTCCTTGGCAGGAAAGAGGAGCTTCTCTTCGGCCTGGGCTACAGCCTCTTCCTGGGGATGCAGCGGAAGAGGCTGCCTTCCCCAGGTGGAGGAGCATCTCTCCTCTGCTGCTGATGCTGCTGATGCTGCAGGTGGGCAGCCACAGCAGGGTCTCTCCTTGGCAGGAAAGAGGAGCTTCTCTTCGGCCTGGGCTTCTGCCTCTTCCTGGGGAAGCAGCGGAAGAGGCTGCCTTCCCCAGGTGGAGGAGCATCTCTCCTCTGCTGCTGCTGCTGATGCTGCAGGTGGGCAGCCACAGCAGGGTCTCTCCTTGGCAGGAAAGAGGAGCTTCTCTTCGGCCTGGGCTACAGCCTCTTCCTGGGGATGCAGCGGAAGAGGCTGCCTTCCCCAGGTGGAGGAGCATCTCTCCTCTGCTGCTGCTGCTGCTGATGCTGCAGGTGGGCAGCCACAGCAGGGTCTCTCCTTGGCAGGACAGAGGAGCTTCGCTTCGGCCGGGGCTTCTGCCTCTTCCTGGTGAAGCAGCGGAAGAGGCTGCCTTACCCAGGTGGAGGAGCATCTCTCCTCTGCTGCTGATGCTGCAGGTGGGCAGCCACAGCAGGGTCTCTCCTTGGCAGGAAAGAGGAGCTTCTCTTCGGCCTGGGCTACAGCCTCTTCCTGGGGATGCAGCGGAAGAGGCTGCCTTCCCCAGGTGGAGGAGCATCTCTCCTCTGCTGCTGATGCTGCTGATGCTGCAGGTGGGCAGCCACAGCAGGGTCTCTCCTTGGCAGGAAAGAGGAGCTTCTCTTCGGCCTGGGCTTCTGCCTCTTCCTGGGGATGCAGCGGAAGAGGCTGCCTTCCCCAGGTGGAGGAGCATCTCTCCTCTGCTGCTGCTGCTGCTGATGCTGCTGCAGGTGGGCAGCCACAGCAGGGTCTCTCCTTGGCAGGAAAGAGGAGCTTCGCTTCGGCCTGGGCTTCTGCCTCTTCCTGGGGAAGCAGCGAAAGAGGCTGCCTTCCCCAGCTGGTGGAGCATCTCTCCTCTGCTGCTGATGCTGCAGGGGGGAAGCCACAGCAGGGTCCCTCCTTGGCAGGACAGAGGAGCTTCGCTTCGGCCGGGGCTTCTGCCTCTTCCTGGTGAAGCAGCGGAAGAGGCTGCCTTACCCAGGTGGAGGAGCATCTCTCCTCTGCTGCTGATGCTGCAGGTGGGCAGCCACAGCAGGGTCTCTCCTTGGCAGGACAGAGGAGCTTCGCTTCGGCCTGGGCTTCTGCCTCTTCCTGGGGAAGCAGCGGAAGAGGCTGCCTTCCCCAGGTGGAGGAGCATCTCTCCTCTGCTGCTGCTGCTGATGCTGCAGGTGGGCAGCCACAGCAGGGTCTCTCCTTGGCAGGAAAGAGGAGCTTCGCTGCGGCCTGGGCTACAGCCTCTTCCTGGGGAAGCAGCAAAAGAGGCTGCCTTCCCCAGCTGGTGGAGCATCTCTCCTCTGCTGCTGATGCTTCAGGTGGGCAGCCACAGCAGGGTCTCTCCTTGGCAGGAAAGAGGAGCTTCGCTTCGGCCTGGGCTACAGCCTCTTCCTGGGGAAGCAGCGGAAGAGGCTGCCTTCCCCAGCTGGAGGAGCATCTCTCCTCTGCTGCTGCTGCTGCTGCTGCTGATGCTGCAGGTGGGCAGCCACAGCAGGGTCTCTCCTTGGCAGGACTGAGGAGCTTCGCTTCGGCCGGGGCTTCTGCCTCTTCCTGGTGAAGCAGCGGAAGAGGCTGCCTTACCCAGGTGGAGGAGCATCTCTCCTCTGCTGCTGATGCTGCAGGTGGGCAGCCACAGCAGGGTCTCTCCTTGGCAGGAAAGAGGAGCTTCTCTTCGGCCTGGGCTACAGCCTCTTCCTGGGGATGCAGCGGAAGAGGCTGCCTTCCCCAGGTGGAGGAGCATCTCTCCTCTGCTGCTGCTGCTGCTGATGCTGCTGCAGGTGGGCAGCCACAGCAGGGTCTCTCCTTGGCAGGAAAGAGGAGCTTCGCTTCGGCCTGGGCTACAGCCTCTTCCTGGGGATGCAGCGGAAGAGGCTGCCTTCCCCAGCTGGAGGAGCATCTCTCCTCTGCTGCTGCTGCTGCTGATGCTGCAGGTGGGCATCCACAGCAGGGTCTCTCCTTGGCAGGAAAGAGGAGCTTCGCTTCGGCCTGGGCTACAGCCTCTTCCTGGGGAAGCAGCGGAAGAGGCTGCCTTCCCCAGCTGGAGGAGCATCTCTCCTCTGCTGCTGCTGCTGCTGCTGCTGATGCTGCAGGTGGGCAGCCACAGCAGGGTCTCTCCTTGGCAGGACAAAGGAGCTTCGCTTCGGCCGGGGCTTCTGCCTCTTCCTGGTGAAGCAGCGGAAGAGGCTGCCTTCCCCAGGTGGAGGAGCATCTCTCCTCTGCTGCTGCTGCTGCTGCTGCTGCTGCAGGTGGGCAGCCACAGCAGGGTCTCTCCTTGGCAGGAAAGAGGAGCTTCGCTGCGGCCTGGGCTACAGCCTCTTCCTGGGGAAGCAGCGAAAGAGGCTGCCTTCCCCAGCTGGTGGAGCATCTCTCCTCTGCTGCTGATGCTGCAGGGGGGAAGCCACAGCAGGGTCCCTCCTTGGCAGGACAGAGGAGCTTCGCTTCGGCCGGGGCTTCTGCCTCTTCCTGGTGAAGCAGCGGAAGAGGCTGCCTTACCCAGGTGGAGGAGCATCTCTCCTCTGCTGCTGATGCTGCAGGTGGGCAGCCACAGCAGGGTCTCTCCTTGGCAGGACAGAGGAGCTTCGCTTCGGCCTGGGCTTCTGCCTCTTCCTGGGGAAGCAGCGGAAGAGGCTGCCTTACCCAGGTGGAGGAGCATCTCTCCTCTGCTGCTGATGCTGCAGGGGGGCAGCCACAGCAGGGTCTCTCCTTGGCAGGACAGAGGAGCTTCGCTTCGGCCGGGGCTTCTGCCTCTTCCTGGTGAAGCAGCGGAAGAGGCTGCCTTACCCAGGTGGAGGAGCATCTCTCCTCTGCTGCTGATGCTGCAGGTGGGCAGCCACAGCAGGGTCTCTCCTTGGCAGGAAAGAGGAGCTTCGCTTCGGCCTGGGCTACAGCCTCTTCCTGGGGAAGCAGCGGAAGAGGCTGCCTTCCCCAGCTGGAGGAGCATCTCTCCTCTGCTGCTGCTGCTGCTGATGCTGCAGGTGGGCAGCTACAGCAGGGTCTCTCCTTGGCAGGACAGAGGAGCTTCTCTTCGGCCTGGGCTTCTGCCTCTTCCTGGTGAAGCAGCGGAAGAGGCTGCCTTCCCCAGGTGGAGGAGCATCTCTCCTCTGCTGCTGCTGCTGATGCTGCAGGTGGGCAGCCACAGCAGGGTCTCTCCTTGGCAGGAAAGAGGAGCTTCGCTTCGGCCTGGGCTACAGCCTCTTCCTGGGGAAGCAGCGGAAGAGGCTGCCTTCCCCAGCTGGAGGAGCATCTCTCCTCTGCTGCTGCTGCTGCTGCTGCTGCTGCTGATGCTGCAGGTGGGCAGCCACAGCAGGGTCTCTCCTTGGCAGGACAGAGGAGCTTCGCTTCGGCCTGGGCTACAGCCTCTTCCTGGGGAAGCAGCGGAAGAGGCTGCCTTCCCCAGCTGGAGGAGCATCTCTCCTCTGCTGCTGCTGCTGCTGCTGCTGCTGCTGATGCTGCAGGTGGGCAGCCACAGCAGGGTCTCTCCTTGGCAGGACAGAGGAGCTTCGCTTCGGCCTGGGCTTCTGCCTCTTCCTGGGGAAGCAGCGGAAGAGGCTGCCTTCCCCAGGTGGAGGAGCATCTCTCCTCTGCTGCTGCTGCTGATGCTGCAGGTGGGCAGCCACAGCAGGGTCTCTCCTTGGCAGGAAAGAGGAGCTTCGCTTCGGCCTGGGCTACAGCCTCTTCCTGGGGAAGCAGCGGAAGAGGCTGCCTTCCCCAGCTGGAGGAGCATCTCTCCTCTGCTGCTGCTGCTGCTGCTGCTGATGCTGCAGGTGGGCAGCCACAGCAGGGTCTCTCCTTGGCAGGACAGAGGAGCTTCGCTTCGGCCGGGGCTTCTGCCTCTTCCTGGTGAAGCAGCGGAAGAGGCTGCCTTCCCCAGCTGGAGGAGCATCTCTCCTCTGCTGCTGATGCTGCAGGTGGGCAGCCACAGCAGGGTCTCTCCTTGGCAGGAAAGAGGAGCTTCTCTTCGGCCTGGGCTTCTGCCTCTTCCTGGGGAAGCAGCGGAAGAGGCTGCCTTCCCCAGCTGGAGGAGCATCTCTCCTCTCCTCTGCTGCTGCTGCTGCTGATGCTGCAGGTGGGCAGCCACAGCAGGGTCTCTCCTTGGCAGGAAAGAGGAGCTTCTCTTCGGCCTGGGCTTCTGCCTCTTCCTGGTGAAGCAGCGGAAGAGGCTGCCTTACCCAGGTGGAGGAGCATCTCTCCTCTGCTGCTGATGCTGCAGGTGGGCAGCCACAGCAGGGTCTCTCCTTGGCAGGAAAGAGGAGCTTCTCTTCGGCCTGGGCTTCTGCCTCTTCCTGGGGAAGCAGCGGAAGAGGCTGCCTTACCCAGGTGGAGGAGCATCTCTCCTCTGCTGCTGATGCTGCAGGGGGGCAGCCACAGCAGGGTCTCTCCTTGGCAGGACAGAGGAGCTTCGCTTCGGCCTGGGCTTCTGCCTCTTCCTGGGGAAGCAGCGGAAGAGGCTGCCTTACCCAGGTGGAGGAGCATCTCTCCTCTGCTGCTGATGCTGCAGGGGGGCAGCCACAGCAGGGTCTCTCCTTGGCAGGAAAGAGGAGCTTCGCTTCGGCCTGGGCTACAGCCTCTTCCTGGGGAAGCAGCGGAAGAGGCTGCCTTCCCCAGCTGGAGGAGCATCTCTCCTCTGCTGCTGCTGCTGCTGCTGCTGCTGCTGATGCTGCAGGTGGGCAGCCACAGCAGGGTCTCTCCTTGGCAGGACAGAGGAGCTTCGCTTCGGCCTGGGCTTCTGCCTCTTCCTGGTGAAGCAGCGGAAGAGGCTGCCTTACCCAGGTGGAGGAGCATCTCTCCTCTGCTGCTGATGCTGCAGGTGGGCAGCCACAGCAGGGTCTCTCCTTGGCAGGAAAGAGGAGCTTCTCTTCGGCCTGGGCTACAGCCTCTTCCTGGGGATGCAGCGGAAGAGGCTGCCTTCCCCAGGTGGAGGAGCATCTCTCCTCTGCTGCTGCTGCTGCTGATGCTGCTGCAGGTGGGCAGCCACAGCAGGGTCTCTCCTTGGCAGGAAAGAGGAGCTTCGCTTCGGCCTGGGCTACAGCCTCTTCCTGGGGAAGCAGCGGAAGAGGCTGCCTTCCCCAGCTGGAGGAGCATCTCTCCTCTGCTGCTGCTGCTGCTGCTGCTGATGCTGCAGGTGGGCAGCCACAGCAGGGTCTCTCCTTGGCAGGACAGAGGAGCTTCGCTTCGGCCGGGGCTTCTGCCTCTTCCTGGTGAAGCAGCGGAAGAGGCTGCCTTACCCAGGTGGAGGAGCATCTCTCCTCTGCTGCTGATGCTGCAGGTGGGCAGCCACAGCATGGTCTCTCCTTGGCAGGAAAGAGGAGCTTCTCTTCGGCCTGGGCTTCTGCCTCTTCCTGGGGAAGCAGCGGAAGAGGCTGCCTTCCCCAGGTGGAGGAGCATCTCTCCTCTGCTGCTGCTGCTGCTGCTGCTGATGCTGCAGGTGGGCAGCCACAGCAGGGTCTCTCCTTGGCAGGACAGAGGAGCTTCGCTTCGGCCGGGGCTTCTGCCTCTTCCTGGTGAAGCAGCGGAAGAGGCTGCCTTACCCAGGTGGAGGAGCATCTCTCCTCTGCTGCTGATGCTGCAGGGGGGCAGCCACAGCAGGGTCTCTCCTTGGCAGGAAAGAGGAGCTTCTCTTCGGCCTGGGCTTCTGCCTCTTCCTGGGGAAGCAGCGGAAGAGGCTGCCTTACCCAGGTGGAGGAGCATCTCTCCTCTGCTGCTGATGCTGCAGGGGGGCAGCCACAGCAGGGTCTCTCCTTGGCAGGACAGAGGAGCTTCGCTTCGGCCTGGGCTTCTGCCTCTTCCTGGGGAAGCAGCGGAAGAGGCTGCCTTACCCAGGTGGAGGAGCATCTCTCCTCTGCTGCTGATGCTGCAGGGGGGCAGCCACAGCAGGGTCTCTCCTTGGCAGAACAGAGGAGCTTCGCTTCGGCCTGGGCTTCTGCCTCTTCCTGGGGAAGCAGCGGAAGAGGCTGCCTTACCCAGGTGGAGGAGCATCTCTCCTCTGCTGCTGATGCTGCAGGTGGGCAGCCACAGCAGGGTCTCTCCTTGGCAGGAAAGAGGAGCTTCTCTTCGGCCTGGGCTACAGCCTCTTCCTGGGGATGCAGCGGAAGAGGCTGCCTTCCCCAGGTGGAGGAGCATCTCTCCTCTGCTGCTGCTGCTGCTGATGCTGCTGCAGGTGGGCAGCCACAGCAGGGTCTCTCCTTGGCAGGAAAGAGGAGCTTCGCTTCGGCCTGGGCTTCTGCCTCTTCCTGGGGAAGCAGCGGAAGAGGCTGCCTTCCCCAGCTGGAGGAGCATCTCTCCTCTGCTGCTGCTGCTGCTGATGCTGCAGGTGGGCAGCCACAGCAGGGTCTCTCCTTGGCAGGACAGAGGAGCTTCGCTTCGGCCGGGGCTTCTGCCTCTTCCTGGTGAAGCAGCGGAAGAGGCTGCCTTACCCAGGTGGAGGAGCATCTCTCCTCTGCTGCTGATGCTGCAGGTGGGCAGCCACAGCAGGGTCTCTCCTTGGCAGGAAAGAGGAGCTTCGCTGCGGCCTGGGCTACAGCCTCTTCCTGGTGAAGCAGCGGAAGAGGCTGCCTTCCCCAGCTGGAGGAGCATCTCTCCTCTGCTGCTGCTGCTGCTGATGCTGCAGGTGGGCAGCCACAGCAGGGTCCCTCCTTGGCAGGACAGAGGAGCTTCGCTTCGGCCTGGGCTTCTGCCTCTTCCTGGTGAAGCAGCGGAAGAGGCTGCCTTACCCAGGTGGAGGAGCATCTCTCCTCTGCTGCTGATGCTGCAGGTGGGCAGCCACAGCAGGGTCTCTCCTTGGCAGGAAAGAGGAGCTTCTCTTCGGCCTGGGCTTCTGCCTCTTCCTGGGGAAGCAGCGGAAGAGGCTGCCTTCCCCAGGTGGAGGAGCATCTCTCCTCTGCTGCTGCTGCTGCTGCTGCTGATGCTGCAGGTGGGCAGCCACAGCAGGGTCTCTCCTTGGCAGGACAGAGGAGCTTCGCTTCGGCCGGGGCTTCTGCCTCTTCCTGGTGAAGCAGCGGAAGAGGCTGCCTTCCCCAGCTGGTGGAGCATCTCTCCTCTGCTGCTGATGCTGCAGGGGGGAAGCCACAGCAGGGTCCCTCCTTGGCAGGACAGAGGAGCTTCGCTTCGGCCTGGGCTTCTGCCTCTTCCTGGTGAAGCAGCGGAAGAGGCTGCCTTACCCAGGTGGAGGAGCATCTCTCCTCTGCTGCTGATGCTGCAGGTGGGCAGCCACAGCAGGGTCTCTCCTTGGCAGGAAAGAGGAGCTTCTCTTCGGCCTGGGCTACAGCCTCTTCCTGGGGATGCAGCGGAAGAGGCTGCCTTCCCCAGCTGGAGGAGCATCTCTCCTCTGCTGCTGCTGCTGCTGATGCTGCAGGTGGGCAGCCACAGCAGGGTCTCTCCTTGGCAGGACAGAGGAGCTTCGCTTCGGCCGGGGCTTCTGCCTCTTCCTGGTGAAGCAGCGGAAGAGGCTGCCTTACCCAGGTGGAGGAGCATCTCTCCTCTGCTGCTGAAGTTGCAGGTGGGCAGCCACAGCAGGGTCTCTCCTTGGCAGGAAAGAGGAGCTTCTCTTCGGCCTGGGCTACAGCCTCTTCCTGGGGATGCAGCGGAAGAGGCTGCCTTCCCCAGGTGGAGGAGCATCTCTCCTCTGCTGCTGATGCTGCTGATGCTGCAGGTGGGCAGCCACAGCAGGGTCTCTCCTTGGCAGGAAAGAGGAGCTTCTCTTCGGCCTGGGCTTCTGCCTCTTCCTGGGGAAGCAGCGGAAGAGGCTGCCTTCCCCAGGTGGAGGAGCATCTCTCCTCTGCTGCTGATGCTGCAGGTGGGCAGCCACAGCAGGGTCTCTCCTTGGCAGGAAAGAGGAGCTTCGCTGTGGCCTGGGCTACAGCCTCTTCCTGGGGAAGCAGCGAAAGAGGCTGCCTTCCCCAGCTGGTGGAGCATCTCTCCTCTGCTGCTGATGCTGCAGGGGGGAAGCCACAGCAGGGTCCCTCCTTGGCAGGACAGAGGAGCTTCGCTTCGGCCGGGGCTTCTGCCTCTTCCTGGTGAAGCAGCGGAAGAGGCTGCCTTACCCAGGTGGAGGAGCATCTCTCCTCTGCTGCTGATGCTGCAGGTGGGCAGCCACAGCAGGGTCTCTCCTTGGCAGGACAGAGGAGCTTCGCTTCGGCCTGGGCTTCTGCCTCTTCCTGGGGAAGCAGCGGAAGAGGCTGCCTTACCCAGGTGGAGGAGCATCTCTCCTCTGCTGCTGATGCTGCAGGTGGGCAGCCACAGCAGGGTCTCTCCTTGGCAGGAAAGAGGAGCTTCTCTTCGGCCTGGGCTACAGCCTCTTCCTGGGGATGCAGCGGAAGAGGCTGCCTTCCCCAGCTGGAGGAGCATCTCTCCTCTGCTGCTGCTGCTGCTGATGCTGCAGGTGGGCAGCCACAGCAGGGTCTCTCCTTGGCAGGACAGAGGAGCTTCGCTTCGGCCGGGGCTTCTGCCTCTTCCTGGTGAAGCAGCGGAAGAGGCTGCCTTACCCAGGTGGAGGAGCATCTCTCCTCTGCTGCTGATGCTGCAGGTGGGCAGCCACAGCAGGGTCTCTCCTTGGCAGGAAAGAGGAGCTTCTCTTCGGCCTGGGCTACAGCCTCTTCCTGGGGATGCAGCGGAAGAGGCTGCCTTCCCCAGGTGGAGGAGCATCTCTCCTCTGCTGCTGATGCTGCTGATGCTGCAGGTGGGCAGCCACAGCAGGGTCTCTCCTTGGCAGGAAAGAGGAGCTTCTCTTCGGCCTGGGCTTCTGCCTCTTCCTGGGGAAGCAGCGGAAGAGGCTGCCTTCCCCAGGTGGAGGAGCATCTCTCCTCTGCTGCTGATGCTGCAGGTGGGCAGCCACAGCAGGGTCTCTCCTTGGCAGGAAAGAGGAGCTTCGCTGTGGCCTGGGCTACAGCCTCTTCCTGGGGAAGCAGCGAAAGAGGCTGCCTTCCCCAGCTGGTGGAGCATCTCTCCTCTGCTGCTGATGCTGCAGGGGGGAAGCCACAGCAGGGTCCCTCCTTGGCAGGACAGAGGAGCTTCGCTTCGGCCGGGGCTTCTGCCTCTTCCTGGTGAAGCAGCGGAAGAGGCTGCCTTACCCAGGTGGAGGAGCATCTCTCCTCTGCTGCTGATGCTGCAGGTGGGCAGCCACAGCAGGGTCTCTCCTTGGCAGGACAGAGGAGCTTCGCTTCGGCCTGGGCTTCTGCCTCTTCCTGGGGAAGCAGCGGAAGAGGCTGCCTTACCCAGGTGGAGGAGCATCTCTCCTCTGCTGCTGCTGCTGCTGATGCTGATGCTGCAGGTGGGCAGCCACAGCAGGGTCTCTCCTTGGCAGGACAGAGGAGCTTCGCTTCGGCCGGGGCTTCTGCCTCTTCCTGGGGAAGCAGCGGAAGAGGCTGCCTTACCCAGGTGGAGGAGCATCTCTCCTCTGCTGCTGATGCTGCAGGTGGGCAGCCACAGCAGGGTCTCTCCTTGGCAGGAAAGAGGAGCTTCTCTTCGGCCTTGGCTTCTGCCTCTTCCTGGGGAAGCAGCGGAAGAGGCTGCCTTCCCCAGGTGGAGGAGCATCTCTCCTCTGCTGCTGCTGCTGATGCTGCAGGTGGGCAGCCACAGCAGGGTCTCTCCTTGGCAGGAAAGAGGAGCTTCGCTGCGGCCTGGGCTACAGCCTCTTCCTGGGGAAGCAGCGAAAGAGGCTGCCTTCCCCAGCTGGTGGAGCATCTCTCCTCTGCTGCTGATGCTGCAGGTGGGCAGCCACAGCAGGGTCTCTCCTTGGCAGGACAGAGGAGCTTCGCTTCGGCCTGGGCTTCTGCCTCTTCCTGGGGAAGCAGCGGAAGAGGCTGCCTTACCCAGGTGGAGGAGCATCTCTCCTCTGCTGCTGCTGCTGCTGATGCTGATGCTGCAGGTGGGCAGCCACAGCAGGGTCTCTCCTTGGCAGGACAGAGGAGCTTCGCTTCGGCCGGGGCTTCTGCCTCTTCCTGGGGAAGCAGCGGAAGAGGCTGCCTTACCCAGGTGGAGGAGCATCTCTCCTCTGCTGCTGATGCTGCAGGTGGGCAGCCACAGCAGGGTCTCTCCTTGGCAGGAAAGAGGAGCTTCTCTTCGGCCTGGGCTTCTGCCTCTTCCTGGGGAAGCAGCGGAAGAGGCTGCCTTCCCCAGGTGGAGGAGCATCTCTCCTCTGCTGCTGCTGCTGATGCTGCAGGTGGGCAGCCACAGCAGGGTCTCTCCTTGGCAGGAAAGAGGAGCTTCGCTGCGGCCTGGGCTACAGCCTCTTCCTGGGGAAGCAGCGAAAGAGGCTGCCTTCCCCAGCTGGTGGAGCATCTCTCCTCTGCTGCTGATGCTGCAGGTGGGCAGCCACAGCAGGGTCTCTCCTTGGCAGGACAGAGGAGCTTCGCTTCGGCCTGGGCTTCTGCCTCTTCCTGGGGAAGCAGCGGAAGAGGCTGCCTTCCCCAGCTGGAGGAGCATCTCTCCTCTGCTGCTGCTGCTGCTGATGCTGCAGGTGGGCAGCCACAGCAGGGTCTCTCCTTGGCAGGAAAGAGGAGCTTCGCTGCGGCCTGGGCTACAGCCTCTTCCTGGGGAAGCAGCGGAAGAGGCTGCCTTACCCAGGTGGAGGAGCATCTCTCCTCTGCTGCTGATGCTGCAGGTGGGCAGCCACAGCAGGGTCTCTCCTTGGCAGGAAAGAGGAGCTTCGCTTCGGCCTGGGCTTCTGCCTCTTCCTGGGGAAGCAGCGGAAGAGGCTGCCTTCCCCAGGTGGAGGAGCATCTCTCCTCTGCTGCTGCTGCTGATGCTGCAGGTGGGCAGCCACAGCAGGGTCTCTCCTTGGCAGGAAAGAGGAGCTTCTCTTCGGCCTGGGCTACAGCCTCTTCCTGGGGATGCAGCGGAAGAGGCTGCCTTCCCCAGGTGGAGGAGCATCTCTCCTCTGCTGCTGCTGCTGCTGATGCTGCAGGTGGGCAGCCACAGCAGGGTCTCTCCTTGGCAGGACAGAGGAGCTTCGCTTCGGCCGGGGCTTCTGCCTCTTCCTGGTGAAGCAGCGGAAGAGGCTGCCTTACCCAGGTGGAGGAGCATCTCTCCTCTGCTGCTGATGCTGCAGGTGGGCAGCCACAGCAGGGTCTCTCCTTGGCAGGAAAGAGGAGCTTCTCTTCGGCCTGGGCTACAGCCTCTTCCTGGGGATGCAGCTGAAGAGGCTGCCTTCCCCAGGTGGAGGAGCATCTCTCCTCTGCTGCTGATGCTGCTGATGCTGCAGGTGGGCAGCCACAGCAGGGTCTCTCCTTGGCAGGAAAGAGGAGCTTCTCTTCGGCCTGGGCTTCTGCCTCTTCCTGGGGAAGCAGCGAAAGAGGCTGCCTTCCCCAGGTGGAGGATCATCTCTCCTCTGCTGCTGATGCTGCAGGTGGGCAGCCACAGCAGGGTCTCTCCTTGGCAGGAAAGAGGAGCTTCTCTTCGGCCTGGGCTACAGCCTCTTCCTGGGGATGCAGCGGAAGAGGCTGCCTTCCCCAGGTGGAGGAGCATCTCTCCTCTGCTGCTGCTGCTGCTGATGCTGCTGCAGGTGGGCAGCCACAGCAGGGTCTCTCCTTGGCAGGAAAGAGGAGCTTCGCTTCGGCCTGGGCTTCTGCCTCTTCCTGGGGAAGCAGCGGAAGAGGCTGCCTTCCCCAGCTGGAGGAGCATCTCTCCTCTGCTGCTGCTGCTGCTGATGCTGCAGGTGGGCAGCCACAGCAGGGTCTCTCCTTGGCAGGACAGAGGAGCTTCGCTTCAGCCGGGGCTTCTGCCTCTTCCTGGTGAAGCAGCGGAAGAGGCTGCCTTACCCAGGTGGAGGAGCATCTCTCCTCTGCTGCTGAAGTTGCAGGTGGGCAGCCACAGCAGGGTCTCTCCTTGGCAGGAAAGAGGAGCTTCTCTTCGGCCTGGGCTACAGCCTCTTCCTGGGGATGCAGCGGAAGAGGCTGCCTTCCCCAGGTGGAGGAGCATCTCTCCTCTGCTGCTGATGCTGCTGATGCTGCAGGTGGGCAGCCACAGCAGGGTCTCTCCTTGGCAGGAAAGAGGAGCTTCTCTTCGGCCTGGGCTTATGCCTCTTCCTGGGGAAGCAGCGGAAGAGGCTGCCTTCCCCAGGTGGAGGAGCATCTCTCCTCTGCTGCTGATGCTGCAGGTGGGCAGCCACAGCAGGGTCTCTCCTTGGCAGGAAAGAGGAGCTTCGCTGTGGCCTGGGCTACAGCCTCTTCCTGGGGAAGCAGCGAAAGAGGCTGCCTTCCCCAGCTGGTGGAGCATCTCTCCTCTGCTGCTGATGCTGCAGGGGGGAAGCCACAGCAGGGTCCCTCCTTGGCAGGACAGAGGAGCTTCGCTTCGGCCGGGGCTTCTGCCTCTTCCTGGTGAAGCAGCGGAAGAGGCTGCCTTACCCAGGTGGAGGAGCATCTCTCCTCTGCTGCTGATGCTGCAGGTGGGCAGCCACAGCAGGGTCTCTCCTTGGCAGGACAGAGGAGCTTCGCTTCGGCCTGGGCTTCTGCCTCTTCCTGGGGAAGCAGCGGAAGAGGCTGCCTTCCCCAGGTGGAGGAGCATCTCTCCTCTGCTGCTGCTGCTGATGCTGCAGGTGGGCAGCCACAGCAGGGTCTCTCCTTGGCAGGAAAGAGGAGCTTCGCTGCGGCCTGGGCTACAGCCTCTTCCTGGGGAAGCAGCAAAAGAGGCTGCCTTCCCCAGCTGGTGGAGCATCTCTCCTCTGCTGCTGATGCTTCAGGTGGGCAGCCACAGCAGGGTCTCTCCTTGGCAGGAAAGAGGAGCTTCGCTTCGGCCTGGGCTACAGCCTCTTCCTGGGGAAGCAGCGGAAGAGGCTGCCTTCCCCAGCTGGAGGAGCATCTCTCCTCTGCTGCTGCTGCTGCTGCTGCTGATGCTGCAGGTGGGCAGCCACAGCAGGGTCTCTCCTTGGCAGGACTGAGGAGCTTCGCTTCGGCCGGGGCTTCTGCCTCTTCCTGGTGAAGCAGCGGAAGAGGCTGCCTTACCCAGGTGGAGGAGCATCTCTCCTCTGCTGCTGATGCTGCAGGTGGGCAGCCACAGCAGGGTCTCTCCTTGGCAGGAAAGAGGAGCTTCTCTTCGGCCTGGGCTACAGCCTCTTCCTGGGGATGCAGCGGAAGAGGCTGCCTTCCCCAGGTGGAGGAGCATCTCTCCTCTGCTGCTGCTGCTGCTGATGCTGCTGCAGGTGGGCAGCCACAGCAGGGTCTCTCCTTGGCAGGAAAGAGGAGCTTCGCTTCGGCCTGGGCTACAGCCTCTTCCTGGGGATGCAGCGGAAGAGGCTGCCTTCCCCAGCTGGAGGAGCATCTCTCCTCTGCTGCTGCTGCTGCTGATGCTGCAGGTGGGCATCCACAGCAGGGTCTCTCCTTGGCAGGAAAGAGGAGCTTCGCTTCGGCCTGGGCTACAGCCTCTTCCTGGGGAAGCAGCGGAAGAGGCTGCCTTCCCCAGCTGGAGGAGCATCTCTCCTCTGCTGCTGCTGCTGCTGCTGCTGATGCTGCAGGTGGGCAGCCACAGCAGGGTCTCTCCTTGGCAGGACAAAGGAGCTTCGCTTCGGCCGGGGCTTCTGCCTCTTCCTGGTGAAGCAGCGGAAGAGGCTGCCTTCCCCAGGTGGAGGAGCATCTCTCCTCTGCTGCTGCTGCTGCTGCTGCTGCTGCAGGTGGGCAGCCACAGCAGGGTCTCTCCTTGGCAGGAAAGAGGAGCTTCGCTGCGGCCTGGGCTACAGCCTCTTCCTGGGGAAGCAGCGAAAGAGGCTGCCTTCCCCAGCTGGTGGAGCATCTCTCCTCTGCTGCTGCTGCTGCTGATGCTGCAGGTGGGCAGCCACAGCAGGGTCCCTCCTTGGCAGGACAGAGGAGCTTCGCTTCGGCCGGGGCTTCTGCCTCTTCCTGGTGAAGCAGCGGAAGAGGCTGCCTTACCCAGGTGGAGGAGCATCTCTCCTCTGCTGCTGATGCTGCAGGTGGGCAGCCACAGCAGGGTCTCTCCTTGGCAGGACAGAGGAGCTTCGCTTCGGCCTGGGCTTCTGCCTCTTCCTGGGGAAGCAGCGGAAGAGGCTGCCTTACCCAGGTGGAGGAGCATCTCTCCTCTGCTGCTGATGCTGCAGGGGGGCAGCCACAGCAGGGTCTCTCCTTGGCAGGACAGAGGAGCTTCGCTTCGGCCGGGGCTTCTGCCTCTTCCTGGTGAAGCAGCGGAAGAGGCTGCCTTACCCAGGTGGAGGAGCATCTCTCCTCTGCTGCTGATGCTGCAGGTGGGCAGCCACAGCAGGGTCTCTCCTTGGCAGGAAAGAGGAGCTTCTCTTCGGCCTGGGCTACAGCCTCTTCCTGGGGAAGCAGCGGAAGAGGCTGCCTTCCCCAGGTGGAGGAGCATCTCTCCTCTGCTGCTGCTGCTGCTGATGCTGCTGCAGGTGGGCAGCCACAGCAGGGTCTCTCCTTGGCAGGAAAGAGGAGCTTCGCTTCGGCCTGGGCTACAGCCTCTTCCTGGGGAAGCAGCGGAAGAGGCTGCCTTCCCCAGCTGGAGGAGCATCTCTCCTCTGCTGCTGCTGCTGCTGATGCTGCAGGTGGGCAGCCACAGCAGGGTCTCTCCTTGGCAGGACAGAGGAGCTTCTCTTCGGCCTGGGCTTCTGCCTCTTCCTGGTGAAGCAGCGGAAGAGGCTGCCTTCCCCAGCTGGAGGAGCATCTCTCCTCTGCTGCTGCTGCTGCTGATGCTGCAGGTGGGCAGCCACAGCAGGGTCTCTCCTTGGCAGGAAAGAGGAGCTTCTCTTCGGCCTGGGCTTCTGCCTCTTCCTGGTGAAGCAGCGGAAGAGGCTGCCTTCCCCAGGTGGAGGAGCATCTCTCCTCTGCTGCTGCTGCTGATGCTGCAGGTGGGCAGCCACAGCAGGGTCTCTCCTTGGCAGGAAAGAGGAGCTTCGCTTCGGCCTGGGCTACAGCCTCTTCCTGGGGAAGCAGCGGAAGAGGCTGCCTTCCCCAGCTGGAGGAGCATCTCTCCTCTGCTGCTGCTGCTGCTGCTGCTGCTGCTGATGCTGCAGGTGGGCAGCCACAGCAGGGTCTCTCCTTGGCAGGACAGAGGAGCTTCGCTTCGGCCTGGGCTACAGCCTCTTCCTGGGGAAGCAGCGGAAGAGGCTGCCTTCCCCAGCTGGAGGAGCATCTCTCCTCTGCTGCTGCTGCTGCTGCTGCTGCTGCTGATGCTGCAGGTGGGCAGCCACAGCAGGGTCTCTCCTTGGCAGGACAGAGGAGCTTCGCTTCGGCCTGGGCTTCTGCCTCTTCCTGGGGAAGCAGCGGAAGAGGCTGCCTTCCCCAGGTGGAGGAGCATCTCTCCTCTGCTGCTGCTGCTGATGCTGCAGGTGGGCAGCCACAGCAGGGTCTCTCCTTGGCAGGAAAGAGGAGCTTCGCTTCGGCCTGGGCTACAGCCTCTTCCTGGGGAAGCAGCGGAAGAGGCTGCCTTCCCCAGCTGGAGGAGCATCTCTCCTCTGCTGCTGCTGCTGCTGCTGCTGATGCTGCAGGTGGGCAGCCACAGCAGGGTCTCTCCTTGGCAGGACAGAGGAGCTTCGCTTCGGCCGGGGCTTCTGCCTCTTCCTGGTGAAGCAGCGGAAGAGGCTGCCTTACCCAGGTGGAGGAGCATCTCTCCTCTGCTGCTGATGCTGCAGGGGGGCAGCCACAGCAGGGTCTCTCCTTGGCAGGACAGAGGAGCTTCGCTTCGGCCGGGGCTTCTGCCTCTTCCTTGTGAAGCAGCGGAAGAGGCTGCCTTACCCAGGTGGAGGAGCATCTCTCCTCTGCTGCTGATGCTGCAGGTGGGCAGCCACAGCAGGGTCTCTCCTTGGCAGGAAAGAGGAGCTTCTCTTCGGCCTGGGCTTCTGCCTCTTCCTGGGGAAGCAGCGGAAGAGGCTGCCTTCCCCAGGTGGAGGAGCATCTCTCCTCTGCTGCTGCTGCTGCTGCTGCTGATGCTGCAGGTGGGCAGCCACAGCAGGGTCTCTCCTTGGCAGGACAGAGGAGCTTCTCTTCGGCCTGGGCTTCTGCCTCTTCCTGGTGAAGCAGCGGAAGAGGCTGCCTTCCCCAGCTGGAGGAGCATCTCTCCTCTCCTCTGCTGCTGCTGCTGCTGATGCTGCAGGTGGGCAGCCACAGCAGGGTCTCTCCTTGGCAGGAAAGAGGAGCTTCTCTTCGGCCTGGGCTTCTGCCTCTTCCTGGTGAAGCAGCGGAAGAGGCTGCCTTACCCAGGTGGAGGAGCATCTCTCCTCTGCTGCTGATGCTGCAGGTGGGCAGCCACAGCAGGGTCTCTCCTTGGCAGGAAAGAGGAGCTTCTCTTCGGCCTGGGCTTCTGCCTCTTCCTGGGGAAGCAGCGGAAGAGGCTGCCTTACCCAGGTGGAGGAGCATCTCTCCTCTGCTGCTGATGCTGCAGGGGGGCAGCCACAGCAGGGTCTCTCCTTGGCAGGACAGAGGAGCTTCGCTTCGGCCTGGGCTTCTGCCTCTTCCTGGGGAAGCAGCGGAAGAGGCTGCCTTACCCAGGTGGAGGAGCATCTCTCCTCTGCTGCTGATGCTGCAGGGGGGCAGCCACAGCAGGGTCTCTCCTTGGCAGGAAAGAGGAGCTTCGCTTCGGCCTGGGCTACAGCCTCTTCCTGGGGAAGCAGCGGAAGAGGCTGCCTTCCCCAGCTGGAGGAGCATCTCTCCTCTGCTGCTGCTGCTGCTGCTGCTGCTGCTGATGCTGCAGGTGGGCAGCCACAGCAGGGTCTCTCCTTGGCAGGACAGAGGAGCTTCGCTTCGGCCTGGGCTTCTGCCTCTTCCTGGTGAAGCAGCGGAAGAGGCTGCCTTACCCAGGTGGAGGAGCATCTCTCCTCTGCTGCTGATGCTGCAGGTGGGCAGCCACAGCAGGGTCTCTCCTTGGCAGGAAAGAGGAGCTTCTCTTCGGCCTGGGCTACAGCCTCTTCCTGGGGATGCAGCGGAAGAGGCTGCCTTCCCCAGGTGGAGGAGCATCTCTCCTCTGCTGCTGCTGCTGCTGATGCTGCTGCAGGTGGGCAGCCACAGCAGGGTCTCTCCTTGGCAGGAAAGAGGAGCTTCGCTTCGGCCTGGGCTACAGCCTCTTCCTGGGGAAGCAGCGGAAGAGGCTGCCTTCCCCAGCTGGAGGAGCATCTCTCCTCTGCTGCTGCTGCTGCTGCTGCTGATGCTGCAGGTGGGCAGCCACAGCAGGGTCTCTCCTTGGCAGGACAGAGGAGCTTCGCTTCGGCCGGGGCTTCTGCCTCTTCCTGGTGAAGCAGCGGAAGAGGCTGCCTTACCCAGGTGGAGGAGCATCTCTCCTCTGCTGCTGATGCTGCAGGGGGGCAGCCACAGCAGGGTCTCTCCTTGGCAGGACAGAGGAGCTTCGCTTCGGCCGGGGCTTCTGCCTCTTCCTTGTGAAGCAGCGGAAGAGGCTGCCTTACCCAGGTGGAGGAGCATCTCTCCTCTGCTGCTGATGCTGCAGGTGGGCAGCCACAGCAGGGTCTCTCCTTGGCAGGAAAGAGGAGCTTCTCTTCGGCCTGGGCTTCTGCCTCTTCCTGGGGAAGCAGCGGAAGAGGCTGCCTTCCCCAGCTGGAGGAGCATCTCTCCTCTCCTCTGCTGCTGCTGCTGCTGCTGCTGCTGATGCTGCAGGTGGGCAGCCACAGCAGGGTCTCTCCTTGGCAGGACAGAGGAGCTTCTCTTCGGCCTGGGCTTCTGCCTCTTCCTGGTGAAGCAGCGGAAGAGGCTGCCTTCCCCAGCTGGAGGAGCATCTCTCCTCTCCTCTGCTGCTGCTGCTGCTGATGCTGCAGGTGGGCAGCCACAGCAGGGTCTCTCCTTGGCAGGAAAGAGGAGCTTCTCTTCGGCCTGGGCTTCTGCCTCTTCCTGGTGAAGCAGCGGAAGAGGCTGCCTTCCCCAGCTGGAGGAGCATCTCTCCTCTGCTGCTGCTGCTGCTGCTGCTGATGCTGCAGGTGGGCAGCCACAGCAGGGTCTCTCCTTGGCAGGAAAGAGGAGCTTCTCTTCGGCCTGGGCTACAGCCTCTTCCTGGGGAAGCAGCGGAAGAGGCTGCCTTCCCCAGGTGGAGGAGCATCTCTCCTCTGCTGCTGCTGCTGCTGATGCTGCTGCAGGTGGGCAGCCACAGCAGGGTCTCTCCTTGGCAGGAAAGAGGAGCTTCGCTTCGGCCTGGGCTACAGCCTCTTCCTGGGGAAGCAGCGGAAGAGGCTGCCTTCCCCAGCTGGAGGAGCATCTCTCCTCTGCTGCTGCTGCTGCTGATGCTGCAGGTGGGCAGCCACAGCAGGGTCTCTCCTTGGCAGGACAGAGGAGCTTCTCTTCGGCCTGGGCTTCTGCCTCTTCCTGGTGAAGCAGCGGAAGAGGCTGCCTTCCCCAGCTGGAGGAGCATCTCTCCTCTGCTGCTGCTGCTGCTGATGCTGCAGGTGGGCAGCCACAGCAGGGTCTCTCCTTGGCAGGAAAGAGGAGCTTCTCTTCGGCCTGGGCTTCTGCCTCTTCCTGGTGAAGCAGCGGAAGAGGCTGCCTTACCCAGGTGGAGGAGCATCTCTCCTCTGCTGCTGATGCTGCAGGTGGGCAGCCACAGCAGGGTCTCTCCTTGGCAGGAAAGAGGAGCTTCTCTTCGGCCTGGGCTACAGCCTCTTCCTGGGGATGCAGCGGAAGAGGCTGCCTTCCCCAGCTGGAGGAGCATCTCTCCTCTGCTGCTGCTGCTGCTGATGCTGCAGGTGGGCAGCCACAGCAGGGTCTCTCCTTGGCAGGACAGAGGAGCTTCGCTTCGGCCGGGGCTTCTGCCTCTTCCTGGTGAAGCAGCGGAAGAGGCTGCCTTACCCAGGTGGAGGAGCATCTCTCCTCTGCTGCTGATGCTGCAGGTGGGCAGCCACAGCAGGGTCTCTCCTTGGCAGGAAAGAGGAGCTTCTCTTCGGCCTGGGCTACAGCCTCTTCCTGGGGATGCAGCGGAAGAGGCTGCCTTCCCCTGGTGGAGAAGCATCTCTCCTCTGCTGCTGATGCTGCTGATGCTGCAGGTGGGCAGCCACAGCAGGGTCTCTCCTTGGCAGGAAAGAGGAGCTTCTCTTCGGCCTGGGCTTCTGCCTCTTCCTGGGGAAGCAGCGGAAGAGGCTGCCTTCCCCAGGTGGAGGAGCATCTCTCCTCTGCTGCTGATGCTGCAGGTGGGCAGCCACAGCAGGGTCTCTCCTTGGCAGGAAAGAGGAGCTTCGCTGTGGCCTGGGCTACAGCCTCTTCCTGGGGAAGCAGCGAAAGAGGCTGCCTTCCCCAGCTGGTGGAGCATCTCTCCTCTGCTGCTGATGCTGCAGGGGGGAAGCCACAGCAGGGTCCCTCCTTGGCAGGACAGAGGAGCTTCGCTTCGGCCGGGGCTTCTGCCTCTTCCTGGTGAAGCAGCGGAAGAGGCTGCCTTACCCAGGTGGAGGAGCATCTCTCCTCTGCTGCTGATGCTGCAGGTGGGCAGCCACAGCAGGGTCTCTCCTTGGCAGGACAGAGGAGCTTCGCTTCGGCCTGGGCTTCTGCCTCTTCCTGGGGAAGCAGCGGAAGAGGCTGCCTTACCCAGGTGGAGGAGCATCTCTCCTCTGCTGCTGCTGCTGCTGATGCTGATGCTGCAGGTGGGCAGCCACAGCAGGGTCTCTCCTTGGCAGGACAGAGGAGCTTCGCTTCGGCCGGGGCTTCTGCCTCTTCCTGGGGAAGCAGCGGAAGAGGCTGCCTTACCCAGGTGGAGGAGCATCTCTCCTTTGCTGCTGATGCTGCAGGTGGGCAGCCACAGCAGGGTCTCTCCTTGGCAGGAAAGAGGAGCTTCTCTTCGGCCTGGGCTTCTGCCTCTTCCTGGGGAAGCAGCGGAAGAGGCTGCCTTCCCCAGGTGGAGGAGCATCTCTCCTCTGCTGCTGCTGCTGATGCTGCAGGTGGGCAGCCACAGCAGGGTCTCTCCTTGGCAGGAAAGAGGAGCTTCGCTGCGGCCTGGGCTACAGCCTCTTCCTGGGGAAGCAGCGAAAGAGGCTGCCTTCCCCAGCTGGTGGAGCATCTCTCCTCTGCTGCTGATGCTGCAGGTGGGCAGCCACAGCAGGGTCTCTCCTTGGCAGGACAGAGGAGCTTCGCTTCGGCCTGGGCTTCTGCCTCTTCCTGGGGAAGCAGCGGAAGAGGCTGCCTTACCCAGGTGGAGGAGCATCTCTCCTCTGCTGCTGCTGCTGCTGATGCTGATGCTGCAGGTGGGCAGCCACAGCAGGGTCTCTCCTTGGCAGGACAGAGGAGCTTCGCTTCGGCCGGGGCTTCTGCCTCTTCCTGGGGAAGCAGCGGAAGAGGCTGCCTTACCCAGGTGGAGGAGCATCTCTCCTCTGCTGCTGATGCTGCTGATGCTGCAGGTGGGCAGCCACAGCAGGGTCTCTCCTTGGCAGGAAAGAGGAGCTTCTCTTCGGCCTGGGCTTCTGCCTCTTCCTGGGGAAGCAGCGGAAGAGGCTGCCTTCCCCAGGTGGAGGAGCATCTCTCCTCTGCTGCTGCTGCTGATGCTGCAGGTGGGCAGCCACAGCAGGGTCTCTCCTTGGCAGGAAAGAGGAGCTTCGCTGCGGCCTGGGCTACAGCCTCTTCCTGGGGAAGCAGCGAAAGAGGCTGCCTTCCCCAGCTGGTGGAGCATCTCTCCTCTGCTGCTGATGCTGCAGGTGGGCAGCCACAGCAGGGTCTCTCCTTGGCAGGACAGAGGAGCTTCGCTTCGGCCTGGGCTTCTGCCTCTTCCTGGGGAAGCAGCGGAAGAGGCTGCCTTACCCAGGTGGAGGAGCATCTCTCCTTTGCTGCTGATGCTGCAGGTGGGCAGCCACAGCAGGGTCTCTCCTTGGCAGGAAAGAGGAGCTTCTCTTCGGCCTGGGCTTCTGCCTCTTCCTGGGGAAGCAGCGGAAGAGGCTGCCTTCCCCAGGTGGAGGAGCATCTCTCCTCTGCTGCTGCTGCTGATGCTGCAGGTGGGCAGCCACAGCAGGGTCTCTCCTTGGCAGGAAAGAGGAGCTTCGCTGCGGCCTGGGCTACAGCCTCTTCCTGGGGAAGCAGCGAAAGAGGCTGCCTTCCCCAGCTGGTGGAGCATCTCTCCTCTGCTGCTGATGCTGCAGGTGGGCAGCCACAGCAGGGTCTCTCCTTGGCAGGACAGAGGAGCTTCGCTTCGGCCTGGGCTTCTGCCTCTTCCTGGGGAAGCAGCGGAAGAGGCTGCCTTACCCAGGTGGAGGAGCATCTCTCCTCTGCTGCTGCTGCTGCTGATGCTGATGCTGCAGGTGGGCAGCCACAGCAGGGTCTCTCCTTGGCAGGACAGAGGAGCTTCGCTTCGGCCGGGGCTTCTGCCTCTTCCTGGGGAAGCAGCGGAAGAGGCTGCCTTACCCAGGTGGAGGAGCATCTCTCCTCTGCTGCTGATGCTGCTGATGCTGCAGGTGGGCAGCCACAGCAGGGTCTCTCCTTGGCAGGAAAGAGGAGCTTCTCTTCGGCCTGGGCTTCTGCCTCTTCCTGGGGAAGCAGCGGAAGAGGCTGCCTTCCCCAGGTGGAGGAGCATCTCTCCTCTGCTGCTGCTGCTGATGCTGCAGGTGGGCAGCCACAGCAGGGTCTCTCCTTGGCAGGAAAGAGGAGCTTCGCTGCGGCCTGGGCTACAGCCTCTTCCTGGGGAAGCAGCGAAAGAGGCTGCCTTCCCCAGCTGGTGGAGCATCTCTCCTCTGCTGCTGATGCTGCAGGTGGGCAGCCACAGCAGGGTCTCTCCTTGGCAGGACAGAGGAGCTTCGCTTCGGCCTGGGCTTCTGCCTCTTCCTGGGGAAGCAGCGGAAGAGGCTGCCTTCCCCAGCTGGAGGAGCATCTCTCCTCTGCTGCTGCTGCTGCTGATGCTGCAGGTGGGCAGCCACAGCAGGGTCTCTCCTTGGCAGGAAAGAGGAGCTTCGCTTCGGCCTGGGCTTCTGCCTCTTCCTGGGGAAGCAGCGGAAGAGGCTGCCTTCCCCAGGTGGAGGAGCATCTCTCCTCTGCTGCTGCTGCTGATGCTGCAGGTGGGCAGCCACAGCAGGGTCTCTCCTTGGCAGGAAAGAGGAGCTTCTCTTCGGCCTGGGCTACAGCCTCTTCCTGGGGATGCAGCGGAAGAGGCTGCCTTCCCCAGGTGGAGGAGCATCTCTCCTCTGCTGCTGCTGCTGCTGATGCTGCAGGTGGGCAGCCACAGCAGGGTCTCTCCTTGGCAGGACAGAGGAGCTTCGCTTCGGCCGGGGCTTCTGCCTCTTCCTGGTGAAGCAGCGGAAGAGGCTGCCTTACCCAGGTGGAGGAGCATCTCTCCTCTGCTGCTGATGCTGCAGGTGGGCAGCCACAGCAGGGTCTCTCCTTGGCAGGAAAGAGGAGCTTCTCTTCGGCCTGGGCTACAGCCTCTTCCTGGGGATGCAGCTGAAGAGGCTGCCTTCCCCAGGTGGAGGAGCATCTCTCCTCTGCTGCTGATGCTGCTGATGCTGCAGGTGGGCAGCCACAGCAGGGTCTCTCCTTGGCAGGAAAGAGGAGCTTCTCTTCGGCCTGGGCTTCTGCCTCTTCCTGGGGAAGCAGCGAAAGAGGCTGCCTTCCCCAGGTGGAGGATCATCTCTCCTCTGCTGCTGATGCTGCAGGTGGGCAGCCACAGCAGGGTCTCTCCTTGGCAGGAAAGAGGAGCTTCTCTTCGGCCTGGGCTACAGCCTCTTCCTGGGGATGCAGCGGAAGAGGCTGCCTTCCCCAGGTGGAGGAGCATCTCTCCTCTGCTGCTGCTGCTGCTGATGCTGCTGCAGGTGGGCAGCCACAGCAGGGTCTCTCCTTGGCAGGAAAGAGGAGCTTCGCTTCGGCCTGGGCTTCTGCCTCTTCCTGGGGAAGCAGCGGAAGAGGCTGCCTTCCCCAGCTGGAGGAGCATCTCTCCTCTGCTGCTGCTGCTGCTGATGCTGCAGGTGGGCAGCCACAGCAGGGTCTCTCCTTGGCAGGACAGAGGAGCTTCGCTTCAGCCGGGGCTTCTGCCTCTTCCTGGTGAAGCAGCGGAAGAGGCTGCCTTACCCAGGTGGAGGAGCATCTCTCCTCTGCTGCTGAAGTTGCAGGTGGGCAGCCACAGCAGGGTCTCTCCTTGGCAGGAAAGAGGAGCTTCTCTTCGGCCTGGGCTACAGCCTCTTCCTGGGGATGCAGCGGAAGAGGCTGCCTTCCCCAGGTGGAGGAGCATCTCTCCTCTGCTGCTGATGCTGCTGATGCTGCAGGTGGGCAGCCACAGCAGGGTCTCTCCTTGGCAGGAAAGAGGAGCTTCTCTTCGGCCTGGGCTTCTGCCTCTTCCTGGGGAAGCAGCGGAAGAGGCTGCCTTCCCCAGGTGGAGGAGCATCTCTCCTCTGCTGCTGATGCTGCAGGTGGGCAGCCACAGCAGGGTCTCTCCTTGGCAGGAAAGAGGAGCTTCGCTGTGGCCTGGGCTACAGCCTCTTCCTGGGGAAGCAGCGAAAGAGGCTGCCTTCCCCAGCTGGTGGAGCATCTCTCCTCTGCTGCTGATGCTGCAGGGGGGAAGCCACAGCAGGGTCCCTCCTTGGCAGGACAGAGGAGCTTCGCTTCGGCCGGGGCTTCTGCCTCTTCCTGGTGAAGCAGCGGAAGAGGCTGCCTTACCCAGGTGGAGGAGCATCTCTCCTCTGCTGCTGATGCTGCAGGTGGGCAGCCACAGCAGGGTCTCTCCTTGGCAGGACAGAGGAGCTTCGCTTCGGCCTGGGCTTCTGCCTCTTCCTGGGGAAGCAGCGGAAGAGGCTGCCTTCCCCAGGTGGAGGAGCATCTCTCCTCTGCTGCTGCTGCTGATGCTGCAGGTGGGCAGCCACAGCAGGGTCTCTCCTTGGCAGGAAAGAGGAGCTTCGCTGCGGCCTGGGCTACAGCCTCTTCCTGGGGAAGCAGCAAAAGAGGCTGCCTTCCCCAGCTGGTGGAGCATCTCTCCTCTGCTGCTGATGCTTCAGGTGGGCAGCCACAGCAGGGTCTCTCCTTGGCAGGAAAGAGGAGCTTCGCTTCGGCCTGGGCTACAGCCTCTTCCTGGGGAAGCAGCGGAAGAGGCTGCCTTCCCCAGCTGGAGGAGCATCTCTCCTCTGCTGCTGCTGCTGCTGCTGCTGATGCTGCAGGTGGGCAGCCACAGCAGGGTCTCTCCTTGGCAGGACTGAGGAGCTTCGCTTCGGCCGGGGCTTCTGCCTCTTCCTGGTGAAGCAGCGGAAGAGGCTGCCTTACCCAGGTGGAGGAGCATCTCTCCTCTGCTGCTGATGCTGCAGGTGGGCAGCCACAGCAGGGTCTCTCCTTGGCAGGAAAGAGGAGCTTCTCTTCGGCCTGGGCTACAGCCTCTTCCTGGGGATGCAGCGGAAGAGGCTGCCTTCCCCAGGTGGAGGAGCATCTCTCCTCTGCTGCTGCTGCTGCTGATGCTGCTGCAGGTGGGCAGCCACAGCAGGGTCTCTCCTTGGCAGGAAAGAGGAGCTTCGCTTCGGCCTGGGCTACAGCCTCTTCCTGGGGATGCAGCGGAAGAGGCTGCCTTCCCCAGCTGGAGGAGCATCTCTCCTCTGCTGCTGCTGCTGCTGATGCTGCAGGTGGGCATCCACAGCAGGGTCTCTCCTTGGCAGGAAAGAGGAGCTTCGCTTCGGCCTGGGCTACAGCCTCTTCCTGGGGAAGCAGCGGAAGAGGCTGCCTTCCCCAGCTGGAGGAGCATCTCTCCTCTGCTGCTGCTGCTGCTGCTGCTGATGCTGCAGGTGGGCAGCCACAGCAGGGTCTCTCCTTGGCAGGACAAAGGAGCTTCGCTTCGGCCGGGGCTTCTGCCTCTTCCTGGTGAAGCAGCGGAAGAGGCTGCCTTCCCCAGGTGGAGGAGCATCTCTCCTCTGCTGCTGCTGCTGCTGCTGCTGCTGCAGGTGGGCAGCCACAGCAGGGTCTCTCCTTGGCAGGAAAGAGGAGCTTCGCTGCGGCCTGGGCTACAGCCTCTTCCTGGGGAAGCAGCGAAAGAGGCTGCCTTCCCCAGCTGGTGGAGCATCTCTCCTCTGCTGCTGATGCTGCAGGTGGGCAGCCACAGCAGGGTCCCTCCTTGGCAGGACAGAGGAGCTTCGCTTCGGCCGGGGCTTCTGCCTCTTCCTGGTGAAGCAGCGGAAGAGGCTGCCTTACCCAGGTGGAGGAGCATCTCTCCTCTGCTGCTGATGCTGCAGGTGGGCAGCCACAGCAGGGTCTCTCCTTGGCAGGACAGAGGAGCTTCGCTTCGGCCTGGGCTTCTGCCTCTTCCTGGGGAAGCAGCGGAAGAGGCTGCCTTACCCAGGTGGAGGAGCATCTCTCCTCTGCTGCTGATGCTGCAGGTGGGCAGCCACAGCAGGGTCTCTCCTTGGCAGGAAAGAGGAGCTTCTCTTCGGCCTGGGCTACAGCCTCTTCCTGGGGAAGCAGCGGAAGAGGCTGCCTTCCCCAGGTGGAGGAGCATCTCTCCTCTGCTGCTGCTGCTGCTGATGCTGCTGCAGGTGGGCAGCCACAGCAGGGTCTCTCCTTGGCAGGAAAGAGGAGCTTCGCTTCGGCCTGGGCTACAGCCTCTTCCTGGGGAAGCAGCGGAAGAGGCTGCCTTCCCCAGCTGGAGGAGCATCTCTCCTCTGCTGCTGCTGCTGCTGATGCTGCAGGTGGGCAGCCACAGCAGGGTCTCTCCTTGGCAGGACAGAGGAGCTTCTCTTCGGCCTGGGCTTCTGCCTCTTCCTGGTGAAGCAGCGGAAGAGGCTGCCTTCCCCAGCTGGAGGAGCATCTCTCCTCTGCTGCTGCTGCTGCTGATGCTGCAGGTGGGCAGCCACAGCAGGGTCTCTCCTTGGCAGGAAAGAGGAGCTTCTCTTCGGCCTGGGCTTCTGCCTCTTCCTGGTGAAGCAGCGGAAGAGGCTGCCTTCCCCAGGTGGAGGAGCATCTCTCCTCTGCTGCTGCTGCTGATGCTGCAGGTGGGCAGCCACAGCAGGGTCTCTCCTTGGCAGGAAAGAGGAGCTTCGCTTCGGCCTGGGCTACAGCCTCTTCCTGGGGAAGCAGCGGAAGAGGCTGCCTTCCCCAGCTGGAGGAGCATCTCTCCTCTGCTGCTGCTGCTGCTGCTGCTGCTGCTGATGCTGCAGGTGGGCAGCCACAGCAGGGTCTCTCCTTGGCAGGACAGAGGAGCTTCGCTTCGGCCTGGGCTACAGCCTCTTCCTGGGGAAGCAGCGGAAGAGGCTGCCTTCCCCAGCTGGAGGAGCATCTCTCCTCTGCTGCTGCTGCTGCTGCTGCTGCTGCTGATGCTGCAGGTGGGCAGCCACAGCAGGGTCTCTCCTTGGCAGGACAGAGGAGCTTCGCTTCGGCCTGGGCTTCTGCCTCTTCCTGGGGAAGCAGCGGAAGAGGCTGCCTTCCCCAGGTGGAGGAGCATCTCTCCTCTGCTGCTGCTGCTGATGCTGCAGGTGGGCAGCCACAGCAGGGTCTCTCCTTGGCAGGAAAGAGGAGCTTCGCTTCGGCCTGGGCTACAGCCTCTTCCTGGGGAAGCAGCGGAAGAGGCTGCCTTCCCCAGCTGGAGGAGCATCTCTCCTCTGCTGCTGCTGCTGCTGCTGCTGCTGATGCTGCAGGTGGGCAGCCACAGCAGGGTCTCTCCTTGGCAGGACAGAGGAGCTTCGCTTCGGCCGGGGCTTCTGCCTCTTCCTGGTGAAGCAGCGGAAGAGGCTGCCTTACCCAGGTGGAGGAGCATCTCTCCTCTGCTGCTGATGCTGCAGGGGGGCAGCCACAGCAGGGTCTCTCCTTGGCAGGACAGAGGAGCTTCGCTTCGGCCGGGGCTTCTGCCTCTTCCTTGTGAAGCAGCGGAAGAGGCTGCCTTACCCAGGTGGAGGAGCATCTCTCCTCTGCTGCTGATGCTGCAGGTGGGCAGCCACAGCAGGGTCTCTACTTGGCAGGAAAGAGGAGCTTCTCTTCGGCCTGGGCTTCTGCCTCTTCCTGGGGAAGCAGCGGAAGAGGCTGCCTTCCCCAGGTGGAGGAGCATCTCTCCTCTGCTGCTGCTGCTGCTGCTGCTGATGCTGCAGGTGGGCAGCCACAGCAGGGTCTCTCCTTGGCAGGACAGAGGAGCTTCTCTTCGGCCTGGGCTTCTGCCTCTTCCTGGTGAAGCAGCGGAAGAGGCTGCCTTCCCCAGCTGGAGGAGCATCTCTCCTCTCCTCTGCTGCTGCTGCTGCTGATGCTGCAGGTGGGCAGCCACAGCAGGGTCTCTCCTTGGCAGGAAAGAGGAGCTTCTCTTCGGCCTGGGCTTCTGCCTCTTCCTGGTGAAGCAGCGGAAGAGGCTGCCTTACCCAGGTGGAGGAGCATCTCTCCTCTGCTGCTGATGCTGCAGGTGGGCAGCCACAGCAGGGTCTCTCCTTGGCAGGAAAGAGGAGCTTCTCTTCGGCCTGGGCTTCTGCCTCTTCCTGGGGAAGCAGCGGAAGAGGCTGCCTTACCCAGGTGGAGGAGCATCTCTCCTCTGCTGCTGATGCTGCAGGGGGGCAGCCACAGCAGGGTCTCTCCTTGGCAGGACAGAGGAGCTTCGCTTCGGCCTGGGCTTCTGCCTCTTCCTGGGGAAGCAGCGGAAGAGGCTGCCTTACCCAGGTGGAGGAGCATCTCTCCTCTGCTGCTGATGCTGCAGGGGGGCAGCCACAGCAGGGTCTCTCCTTGGCAGGAAAGAGGAGCTTCGCTTCGGCCTGGGCTACAGCCTCTTCCTCGGGAAGCAGCGGAAGAGGCTGCCTTCCCCAGCTGGAGGAGCATCTCTCCTCTGCTGCTGCTGCTGCTGCTGCTGCTGCTGATGCTGCAGGTGGGCAGCCACAGCAGGGTCTCTCCTTGGCAGGACAGAGGAGCTTCGCTTCGGCCTGGGCTTCTGCCTCTTCCTGGTGAAGCAGCGGAAGAGGCTGCCTTACCCAGGTGGAGGAGCATCTCTCCTCTGCTGCTGATGCTGCAGGTGGGCAGCCACAGCAGGGTCTCTCCTTGGCAGGAAAGAGGAGCTTCTCTTCGGCCTGGGCTACAGCCTCTTCCTGGGGATGCAGCGGAAGAGGCTGCCTTCCCCAGGTGGAGGAGCATCTCTCCTCTGCTGCTGCTGCTGCTGATGCTGCTGCAGGTGGGCAGCCACAGCAGGGTCTCTCCTTGGCAGGAAAGAGGAGCTTCGCTTCGGCCTGGGCTACAGCCTCTTCCTGGGGAAGCAGCGGAAGAGGCTGCCTTCCCCAGCTGGAGGAGCATCTCTCCTCTGCTGCTGCTGCTGCTGCTGCTGATGCTGCAGGTGGGCAGCCACAGCAGGGTCTCTCCTTGGCAGGACAGAGGAGCTTCGCTTCGGCCGGGGCTTCTGCCTCTTCCTGGTGAAGCAGCGGAAGAGGCTGCCTTACCCAGGTGGAGGAGCATCTCTCCTCTGCTGCTGATGCTGCAGGGGGGCAGCCACAGCAGGGTCTCTCCTTGGCAGGACAGAGGAGCTTCGCTTCGGCCGGGGCTTCTGCCTCTTCCTTGTGAAGCAGCGGAAGAGGCTGCCTTACCCAGGTGGAGGAGCATCTCTCCTC